>NC_080404.1:36430357-37056785 GCF_030265065.1 Corythoichthys intestinalis
GTGTATTTATCGGATTGATTTTTACAAAGATCAGATCACATTTGATGGTGATTCTATGCAGAAATGTGAGAAATTCCAAAAGGTTCAGATACTTTTTCATACCACTGTATTTCTTAAAGTCATCCTCTAACTTAAATACATGTAGGCTCTAATAAACCACAACTGTTCTCTTGTACTAAAATATGTTGTTAGAAACACATAAAATGTTAAATCAATGGCAATATTTTATAATATTTAGTCCATATTTTGACCGTTAGTTGGCGCCATGGTTTGCGGGCTCGCAGTGATGACGTCATTGGGATCTTTCCAAATGTGTAGCGTGTCCAACAATTGCTTATTGCTCCCTAAACTCGCGAAGTAAAATGCCACGATGTGCTGCTTTTGGATGCAATTTCCAGTCAAATGGAAACAAGGGGAGTGAAGTGAGTGGTCAAGGTGGAATTATTATTTTTAGTGAATAAATGTGCATAAGTGGAAGCTTCTCCCCCTTTTTTGTCCCTGTATGCATGTATCGTAGCCACCACGCGTTACAACTGGCGCCCGAACACTTTTCCTGGATCTTCAGTCAAGTAAGGGATCCATCTATTTTCTGGATCCGATGGTCCCACCGCGTCTGCAATATTGGTTTCAATTTCAATTTCGGATCTGTCCATTTTTTTGATTCGTTGGTCCCACAGCGGCTTTTCGGATCAGTCTATTTTGTGGAATCGACGGCCTGATCGCGGCTGCAACATTGGCATGGGATCGGCCTAATTCCTGGATCTTCGAGTGAGTAAAAAACACAGATTTGGATTACTATTGCTATCTTTTTTGTTGACTATTCTTCGTGGGAGTTTTCACCAAATCATACTAAATAATTAAGGCACTATGGCACGCTACAGTGACGACAGTGACTCTGACGTGAACCTTACAACAATGTTGGAGTTCGTCAGGGAACGCGTGTTTGCGTACTGCTGAGCTCCCGAGTGAAGAGTGGTCAAGGTGGAAATATTTTTTGTAAATAAATGTGCATAAGTGGAACCTTCTCCCCTTTTTGGTATTTCTATACACGTATCCTAGCTACCACGCGTTACAATGTACAAGACATGGATTACACAAGGTGTGCTCTTTGGCCTGTACTGTATGTAAAGCACACGACAGCTCTGGATGCTAACAATCTACATAATTATATTGGGATAAGTTTGAAAACGCACTATGCTTACCTTGAATATCTGCTAATAAAACCGGACAGCATACACTCTCACTCCCAACCGGAGTTCCCAACAGGACTCTCTCGCATCACCAATTTTGCCCAACTTTCGTCTTATCAGGTATTTGCTGCACGCATTTTTCCCTGAAGCACGTCTTGTGAAAGACCGACAGTGCTGTCCTGCTCTTCACTTTTCAGATCTAGTTCAAACAGGAAGGGTAGAACTGACAACATGTTGGGAAAGCTAACGAGTGACACGCTGGAATTTCCGCAACGGGACCGGAGACGTCACGCACTGCGACGTAACAACAATGGCGACCTATCACTTAAAATAATTTTACAAACTTTATTAAAACAAAAACATTAAGAGGGGTTTTAATATCAAATTATTTTAACTCATACTAACATTTATCTTTTAAGAATTACTTGTCTTAAAAATAGAGGATCCCTTTAACACAAAGCTGGTGTGACGAACTTTTTTGCTATGCCGGAATGAAGTGTGCGTGTGTGTGGGACAGGCACTCTTAGACTCGCAATGCGCAAAATGTTTTCCTCTTCCTATGGGCTATTGCCGAAAATAATTAAGAAGCACTGCTGTAAATGTTCACGACATATAAAAGCAATGAATCAGTACAGTATAGAGTACAGTGGGGGTTGACTGTATACAAGCAAAATATTTAAACTGCCCTTTTAACGGCATGAGAACTGTCCCACTACTGTTTAAGTTGTTGAGTCGTAGTGTGGCGCTTGCACAGACAGGACCTCTCTTGTGTGCTCCACTAGCACACTTACTCAATGTAAATGCACGGACAAAATGTCATTCAGTAGCACGACGTGCACACGTGCAAGACTGTCTGGTCTTCATCACAGCTTGTGCCACATCACTCTTTCCGAGGTAAATAGAAGGAAATTTTTCCGTGTGTTCGGGCGATGCTATCGACACGTGCTTGATTGGCAATCATTGGGAAACGTGACTTGGCTACGGCCGAATAGTCATCTGCAGCCTCCGCTGAAGCATTTAAAGTTGTGTCTGCTGAAAGCGCCTTGAAGCCAGTGGAGACAGATGCTGACAGATGCTGCAGTTTGAGTGTTTGCAGAAGCCCCATGGCAACTTCATCTGTCCTTTTCATTTGCCTTTTGAGTGGAGGCGTGCACTCGTAGGAAAGCGTTTGGGAGGGAAGAGAGGGGAGACTCCAGACGGAGAATATTGAAGAGATAAGACGGCAAGCGAATGAAAGAGCCGCTACATCGGAGACACCAAAAGGTGAAGACAATGCTTTTGACATTGTAAAAGCATCAATGAAAACATTCATTGTTGCAGTTTTCTTTGTATTTCTCCCAAGCGATCACCTTTTGCTCTGTGCCGCCTACTGACGTCTGGCAGATTTCCTACTGAAGATCGTCATTAGTCATCTGCTGTCTGAACATGCAACATCATTCCCTTTCCAAGAGGGATTTTCACAGTCTCTCTTTATTTTGGGCCACAAAAACAGATTCTTTATCTCCTCTAATCTGGCCACCAAGATTGAAGATGACTTGGAGGTTTGAAAAGAAGAATGTGTTTTGATCAACAGTGGCCTGGGGTTAATATACTCAGTTCTAAATAGACATCTATCTGGGGTCTGTCAGTATGTTTTCTCAATATAAAGATCTTAATATTGTATGATAGGTACATAATCTAACATGAGAGTCTGAAGATAGAGGTGGTATCTTAATTATTTGCTCGTATTGTAGGACAAAGAAAGTGCTTCAAGTTCCTACTCTTTAAAAATGTAAAGAAAATTAATAGATGTAAGAGGAAAATAACATTTTATTCAACGAGGATGCTTGTAATTCTAATGCAGACACATTATCAGGCACAGTTGTCCATCTGCATGGAAATGCAAATTTCTAACCAGCCAATCAATTGGCAGCAACTCAATCCATTTTGTCACGTAGACATGGTCAAGATGATCTGCTGCTGTCCAGACTAAGCTTCTGAATGGGGAAGAAACGTGATTTAAGTGACTTTGACTGTGGCATGGTTGTTGGTGGCAGGCAGGCTGGTCTGAATATTTCAAAAACTGCTGATTCATTGGAATTCTTCTACCATCTCTAGGGTATACAGAGAATGGTCTGAAAAACAAAACATTCCGTGAGCGACAGTTCTATGGGCAAAAATCCCTTGTTGATGCCAGAGGTTAGCAGAGATTGGCCAGACTGTTTCGAGCTGATTAAAAATGGCAAGAGTAACACAAATAACCACTTGTTATAACCAAGATATGCAGAAAAACATTTCTGAACCACATCACGTCAAATCTTGAGGCAAGTGGCCGACAGCAGCAGAAGACCACACCGGGTGTCACTTCTGTCAGTTACTAACAGGAACCTGTGGCTAAACTTTGCGTAGGCTCACCAAAATTGGACAATTGAAGATAAAAAAAAAAAAAAACGTAACCTGGTCTGATGTGCATTTATCACAGACTGATTTCTTGAACATGACAATGAGTTAACTGACCTCCACAGTCACCTTATCTCAATCCAATAGCGCACCTTTGGTATGTGGTGGAACGGGAGATTTGCGTAAATGATGGACGGCCGACAAATCTGCGAAGACTGCTGCTATGAACCAAACTCTTTGAGGATTTTTTTCAGTATCCTGGTGAATCAATGCCAGGAAGGATTAAGGCCAAATTCTGAACTCCAAAACTCAGTACAGTATAGATGACGAGCCAAATCAGCTGGGACATGAATTATGGATTCAGCCACTAATTGACAAAACCTAGTAGAAATTTTCTGTAGGTGTGATTGGCTGACAAGCAGTTCAGGATGAACCAAGTGAAGACAAGTGGGACAGAAGATGAAAAAATGGTAAAAATCTGTGACGCTGAGTGTTGATGCAGTATAACCCTTATTACATGTTTGTTCCCTTACCGCTTGTTCAATAAAGTTTTTGAAAGTGTACCGGCAGCTGTCTGTCCTGGACCAATTATGCAGTTTACAAGCTGCTCTAACTGCCGATGGTAGGCTATTTTAAATCAACTAACGATGTTTACTTTACGGAAAGTCCTGTGATATGGTGAAGAATCAGCAATATAAAATTAAATACCGTATTGGCCCGTATATAAGACGATCCTGATTATAAGACGACCCCCTCTTTTTCAAGACTCAAGTTTGAAAAAAGACTTTTTGAACACCAAATAAATTTTTATACAGAAAATAATTATAGTACATCCAAAAGAAATGATTATAACAATATATTTGAGAGAAAAAGCATGTTATTTTGCCTCATTCAAATCTTAATATCTGAACATTTAAATATGTAAACTAAAATGCAATCACATTCGTAAATGAATGGCTTCTGGTTTTTGAAATGTAAATAAAACAATAAAATTGCAATTACTGCATTAACCATCAAAGTGAAGTCTAACTGTAACTGTAGTCTTGAAACAAATCTGAATAAGGAAAAACATTGCAATAAAATAATGCAAACTGGTTAAACTAAAAAGAGTAGCTGAGATCTGTCATGACAGAACATTGCTTCAGTGATATCTGGCGTCATCTAGCGCCGTGAATGGGTATAATGTCTAGACCGCGAATATAAGACGATACCCTCTTTTGCAGTGTTATTTCAATGCAAAAAACACCGTCTTATATCCGGGCCAATACGGTTTATAAACAATACTGGCATGTGGCAATGGAAGTTGTTTGAATTTTGCCCTCTGTTGACTCAGGCATGTGGCAATGAAAGTTGTTTGAATTTTGCCCTCTGTTGAATCAAGGTGAAATTTCACCAAGGCTGACTTCATTTCTCGTTCTGAGATGGAGTCATGCACTAACAAGACTGTAGTGAAATATAACCCGCAGATGGATCCGTCAGCGCGGCGCTCGCCAACTCTAGTTCCCACACATCTTTTTCTTTAGTGAGAAGACGAATGGCTCTTATTAATCACGGCCGTTTGTCTTGTGTTGTAAGTTTGGAGGTCAGTGATTAAAGCTTGTTCTCTGCTCACTCGCTGAGTCTCAGCTCCGCGCTCGTTCGCTCTCTTTCAAAGGATCGCAGTTGCGTTCTCTCCTCTACTTTGTGTCTTCTGATGACTCGGAATTCGTCTGCCACCTAATCCTTGACGAATAAAAGTCAGAAATTGAAGCAGCAAATCATGTTTTATGTACGCGTGCTTACACAATGTGAGCGGGCTGGAAAAGTGGGCCAAGCATCACATGGGGCAAATTATGACAACAAAGGAGCTTTGCTTTTTTAAATTTATTTTCTTTCGACGTCACCATAAGCAACCTCTGAATCTATTTGGTGATTGATACTAATGTCAGTGTAGAAATAGGACAGCCAAACAACTGGTTTCGACACGGATAGTATTATTAATCGATTAATGGATCGTGTAAAATGTACTTGATTGCGTGGGAGTAATTGTCAATGAGACATGTCTTGGTCTATTTATGTTGAATAAAATATGCATAAATGTCTGTCTACTAAGGGTGTAACGGTACATGTATTCGTATTGAACCGTTTCGGTACTCGGTTCGGAACGGAGGCGTACCGAACGAGTTTCTGACATAATGTAACCCTTATTTTTCGAGGCTGTGAGTCCATCGGGTTACAGTTTCTTTGTGTAGATTATATTTACTCCGTCTTCTCTACTATAATGAGGACCAACATGGTAGGACAGTAAGAAATGTCAACAGCGTCAACGTGGCCGCCGCGAAAAAGCAGTGAACCGCGGCCGTTAAAGTCAATCAGCCAATGCACACCAGTTGCAGTGCGGCCGGGTGTTAGACGCGTCCCAGAAGCGGCTCAACGCAATACACGCGAAAAGAACGGCAGAGTTTATTATTTGACGCGAGATGCGGCCCTCCTGCGTCAATACTACTAGCTAGCAGACCGGGCAGACCGGAAGTCACTCGTGTAAAAATACGGTGGATCCGGTCGATTTTCAAACTACAGTGGTACCTCTACATACGATCACTTCGACACACGATCTTTTCGACATCCGACGTAAAATTTGAGCCGCCATTTGTTTCTACATCCGACGAGTTGCTCGAAATACGACGACATGACAGCACTGCAAACGAACGCACGGTGGATTTTCTTGTGTGAGAAATCAACACAGTTTTCAAAAAAAGTTGATACAGTTGGAGAAACAAGGAAAAAAGTGATGCTTACCTTTGAAATGAAGATGCAAGTTATAGAAAAATATGAGCTTGGTGTGCGCGTCCCTGAACTGGCTCAACAATACAGCTCCATGGTCCTCTTCCGACCACCGTTTGCCACTATTTATAAGTTAAGGTGACAATTATTATTGTGGTAACATTGCCAAGGAAATCGCCAGCTTCGTCACGTTTTTATCATTTATTTAAGAACTTATCCAACACAAAACGCCCATTGTCTTAAGCAGTTGACTGCTCTCAAGAAAACGAAAGTATTATCTCTACCGCACCGACCTATCTCACCGTGACGTCAGCTTCGCGGTGCGTTCAGGGACAGTAAAAAGTGTCCGCCATATTAGAATCCAATTCGTTACATTATTTACAGGAATAATTATTAATTATTCTTCTTATTATTATATTATTCTGACTTATTTATTTATAACTTATTTGTTTTTCTATGTTTAATTGCCATTTGTAACAGTGCCAGCAGTATTTATTAAGAATTTAGTGTATATTTTTAGGCTTTGGAACGAATTAATGGAATTATAATGTATTCCTATGGGAAAATCCTGCTCGACATACGACCATTTCGACTTACAAACAAGGTCCTGGAACGAATTAAATTCGTATGTAGAGGTACCACTGTAATATGCAATCGTAACCCACTTTTTGAGTCCATTAGATCTCTTGAGTGGTAGATCGGGGCACAGTTGGTGTTCTCTGCTATAATAATAACCAACATGGCCCCGTGTTCAATACAAAACCCTCCTACCACAACAAAACAAGAAGGAACTAATATTTCCATAGGAACTAAAGTTATACAACATAAAATATACACTATAAATGAATACTACATCACATTTGTAAAATATAAACACATAATAAAATAAATAATAGCCCATTTAAATAAAATAAATTGAAATGAGTTAAACACCTGTAATTAAATAATAAGAATAATACACAGATCCTGCTTACACAATTAAATGTATTAATTTCTGTGTGGCGCTTTAACTTGAGAAAATCCACCAATAAAGCTTTTGAAAACCGTTCATAAGAAAAAAAAAAACATTGAGGCATTTCATTTGTAAAATACATGTTAAAATTGAAATGATTGCTTTTCTCTTCAGCACAGGACTTCTTTTTTCTTCTTTGTTTCAGAAAGAAAGCTGACCAATACGCGGGGTCTGAAAGGCAAATTGTTGTTGGATTATTATCTGTAAATACCCGCTACTTTTTGAGCAGAATTCTAGCTCTGTATAGGCTACTGTTCCGATTGTTGAAAGCACAAAAGTGTGTAATAAACAACTAGCACATTTATATTTTGCGTTTTGTTTTCTTACCGTACCGAAAATGAACCGAACCGTGATCTCAAATCCGAGGTACGTACCGAACCGAGATTTTTGTGTACAGTTACACCCCTACTGTCTACATACTTACACATTGGACAACAAGCTGAAAACCATCTTGGAGACTGTGGTACCATCCTACATCCAAGGGAATTACTGTTACAGAAGTATACTGGAATAACAACCCATAAAAACTGCCACTAAAAAAGATAAAAACACGACTTGTCCGATGAACCGTAAAAGCTCCCACTGTAATTTACACCCCTTACCAAGACCTTGAAATCAAACACGCCACCTCCTTGGAGAGGGTAATGATCGCTCCATCTCCTTGGCACAGTTTCAGCCAGTTTTTTGATTGACAGCTCCCCCTTTCTCCTTCAACCCGTCGCTGCTGGGACAGCGCGGTATAACTCTCCAAGATGACGAGCACCGTAAAGGCCCGTGATAACCTTCGACGTTTGACCGTGAATGCCGGCGCCATAAGGCCTGACCTAACCTTGATAACTGAGTCTTTGGACTTTAACGTTAAGTGTGTTGACCGCTGTGAGGACATATGCTACCACAGCCATGTCATCTATCTAACACTAGGATTAATTGCTGTAATCTGCACCCGTGAGTGTTCACATAAGAACCCCATGCAGACAGAGTGACAAAGATATGGGTTGATTCAGAATTTAATTGGTAAAGAATCAATTCCGTGTGGTGGTTCCATCAATTAATTGAATATTTAGGTTATAACTTGCCTCAATAAATCTTCCTGTCAAGCAAATTTCACCCTGAAGGTTACGATGCCGGTCCCCTTTAGGGAAGACGCAGACCATCTGTACTCTTTGGGGACATTTTAATTGCACACTGATACATTGCAATTTAATTTTAAAGCACTTTAACCTAGGGCTGGGCAATTGAATAAGTGTAATCTTGCTTGCAATTTTGGGAATTGGACGTTCGGTTCGCTGATAGCCCTGAGAATTAGATTTGTCCAATAATATCGGCCACCTGATAATATCGGTCGATAAAAGCATTTCAAATAATATCAGAAAATATCGTTATCTGTTTTGCATCAGTATGTATGCTGTGCTACAAATTAATGTACTGCGTAATGTAATGTTGCCTTTGTGCATGGTCTGGTTACTGTTTAGCACAGTAGTTGTTCTTATAGTGACCTTTAGATGTCTCTATGTCAAGACGCTTGGGATTTGATAAATGAGACAAAGCTCCTACTCACTTATGGTGCCCAAATAAAATGAACAATGTATGAAAAATAATGAATTATAAACTTATCACATTTAATTACCGCTTCACCAGAAAGATGATATCGGATTTTGGAGTTGGACAATATCAGGATATCGGTCATCGGTTAAAAAGTCATTGTCTGACAGCTCTACTGAGAATATTTCCTCAGTTAATCGTGGTGGAAATGTGCGTGACAACAGCCAATGAGAGTCAACTTTACATTATCATCATGATGATGTGAAGACAGCTGTGACTTTTAAGTTATTCACTGAAAATAACCCTGTCGTTGGAAAAAATAGAGTCGGAAATGTTAGGGACAACACCCAAACAGTTGATTTTTAATATTTATTTCATGTGTTAATACTAAGTTGAAGTACACTCTAGTTTAAGTTCTTTTTTTGTTTTAATTAAAATAAAAAAAAGCATGATAATAATGGAGCTCGGATGATGGGGGAGGGGGGGGTCCAACTAATTATTTTATTATATATTTTTGCCAAATTGCCCCAGCCACTCTCTACTACCAACCAAAAGACCTAACATGTGATCTCATGATCTACAATGACAATACAGTGACAGTATTATTTATCACGGGAAATCCATCCAGACAATAAAGATTTGCCTTATGGAAATATTATAAATTTAGATTATAGTATTTTATACTCATTCCACACATTTTAAACACATCACAATCTTTTGAAATACACTTTTAAATTATTTCAAGCAACTATGAATTCCTACTTACCCATTCTGATTCTGACATGACAACTCCTGCAACAGCATTAGCGTTAAAAAATAAACTTCCACATTTCAGACTTTTCATGTTAGAATCAGAATGTGTGTGTCCATTTTGCTCAACATTGACAAAAGACAGCTGGCAACGCTCTTCCCGTTCCCCGTCTGCCGAGCCTGACCTCGAGCCTCAAAATCAATACTCGTCTTGGATCACTTACCTCATCAACCGCGCAAGAAATGAGACAGGGAGGAAATAAATCTTGCTATCAGAAGAGCGAAATGTTTGTGTGAGAAGTTATGTCGAAAAACTTGTGCTTTTGAACAATGAAACACGTTTATTGAACTGTTAAAATCCCCTTGTAAGTTGCAGGTGTTGCCAGGTGGGGGCAGTATTACCACCTCCCATTACTCACCTAGGGTCTTCTTACATAATACTTGCATCTGAAGATATGTCAGCGTCGCTTAAAAAAAGTCTGCTCTTTGTTTTTGTCCCCAGACTAGAGGCCAGTCAGCGGAAGGCCAGATATGAGCTCCATTCAGGGATGAGATCCGTCTGCTATCGCCCTGTCTCCATTGGAAGGCCACGAGGAGTGCGCTGGACAACAGAGTGAGGTAACGAAGCACAAATTGACTGCAATATACGTCCAATGCAATTTTATTGGGAGGACATGCAGTGAATGATCAAGTATCAGTGAAAAAAAAAATGGATTTCAATCACTGTCAGTTGCAACCAGTAAATTACAGTAAATAAGGTGGTTCATGAGAATGTCTGTTTGGATTCTGGTTGACAAGTTTTATCGTCATTGGCACTGAAATTTCTGAAAGTTCATCAGTTTTGACCTCTATTGGAAAAAGAAAACAAACAAAAAAAAAATGTTGTAATGTGTTCTTCAACAAGAAATATTATCACTGGGTAATATGTGTCGATAGTAAATGATGTATTAACATACTGTAAATTCTTGTTATTGTCACTATAATAGGATCAATAATATGTTTTAAATGTAAAATTTACTCGACTCTAAAGTGCTGATATTTCTAAAATCAATAATACATCACAGCCACTAGAGGTCCCTATACCAGCAAAGCAGGGGAATGATGAATCACCACACAACACAAACATATGGTGCATAAATAAAGCAAAGAGTCTATGAATATTAAGTCATTAGTATGAGTTGGTGACAAGAAGCGCTGCCACAATTATTTTGGTCGTTGACTAATTCCCGAATATTTTTGTGATCAGTCGACTAATCGACTCATATATAAGTTATTGTAAATTATGAATTATAATAATCTGGGCTTTACATTTTAGCTCTAAATGTCCATTGAAACCCAAAACGTTGAGTGGATGAAAAGTTGGACTATGAATATTCTGTAACTGCTATATAACTAGCATTATTTTCCAAAGCAAAAGCAGATGTTTGCAAATATCTCATTTTGATAGGGTTTTTAAAAATAAAATAAAAAAACCTAATATATTTTCTAAAATCTACATTTTTTTAGCTTGTTTTTTTTATTATTATTATTATTAGTTCAGTTTTGAAGTCAACAATGTGTAAACAATTAACTGACTATCAAAATAGTTGTAGAATAACCTGATAATCGACCCATGTCGACTAATCAATTAATCGTGGCAGCCCTATGGTAGACATATACTCTACCCGCTAACAAAAACAAACATATAAATATTAATAACTTTCTACAAAAGGCCACTGCAAGTGTCAATATACTACTGTACTTAATCGTTATAGTGATGCAACATGGTGAGAGTAGTTTTTTTTTTTTTTTCTATATTGCCCAAATTTTACTTCATTCATAACTTTAGAAAACGACAAATAAAATTTGAGGTTCTCCCTGAAACTTTCCCAAAAAAGTTAAAATTTTTAAAGGCAAATCAGTATTTTGGGATTCGTGTATTTTGGGAAATACAGGTCCTGGCCTCCATCTTTGAAGAGCTACTGTAGTGGATCGGGTTTGATTATGCATGTGACTTAGAGTATGGGGTGACTACAAGTACGAGGGGTCAGGAATTCACAGCCGAGCACCTGGCTGATAGCAAATCACATTTCCTCCCTCTGTAAACTCGCTTTTCACCTCACTGCACCTCACTTTCAACGTCTTTCCGGCTCACTATCTGCAGTATGGAGCTTGTTTGTGTTCCAACCTCCTGCGGGCCATGCGACACTGCAGCCTGACCTTATCATGTCTGAGGGGGGGAGTATTTGTGAGATGCGCGCCCAGATAATTGTGAGCAGGACAACAACACCACAGTAGCAGCTGTCTTCCTACCCTCCTTGCAGCGTTTTCCATGACAGGCTTCCTTGTTTCTTCTTGTCCTGACCCAGCTGTCCCTGTCCCTCACAAGACCAGAAAGATTGGTACTGCCTGGATTGAGGCAGTTTCTCTCTTAATTCAATTGGCTCACTATGAATCCTCAACCCTCAGTAGTAAAAATCTGCAAATAATTGACATTAATCGCAAATGCCAGGGTACTATAAATATACAAACAACAGGGATTTGGGCCAAAAAATGCCAAATGGGGGCTTATTCTCCCATAAAAATGAGCAAATAGGTCAAGTGTCAAATGCCTAATTACAAATATATATAAAGCCTCGATAAAATATGTGTAAAAGGGAATACTAAAGGAATAAACTGCAGCATTGTATGTGTGCATTTAAAGGGTGTGACCTCGTGAGTGACGTCAATATTTTAAAACCGATTTACCCAATATGGCCAGTTAGTCTACATTGCGAATAGAGATGCAATCAATAATCGAGTATCAAATTAATTGATGATTATCATTGAATACCATCATGCTGGTTTAGTTTACAAAACTCTAAAGAAACAGCTGTTTTTAACTATTTTTAGACCTAGTTTACACAAGAATGCTGTTTATGCTAGAAACCTGCTCTGAGTTGGAAAACAGCCATCCACAAGTTATTCAGGTATATTTTCTTTCCATCAAAGTGTCTTCCTGACAAAAAGTATGCAAAAGTCACATAGGCATTTCCAGTCAACTTTTTAGTTGTGTCAAATTTAGTCCTGATAGATGTTTATTCGTACGTTTGACCAACAACTTTGTGTTTTCACGAGGACTGTCAAATTTATCGCGCTATCGGGCAGTAATTAATTTTTTAAATTAATCACGTTAAAATATTTGACGCAATTAACGCATGCACGGACTGACCCATTCATGCGTTGCCTCAAACAGTTTACAATAACGCCGTTTTAGCACATGGAGAGCGAAAAGGCAGAGAAATGCGAGTGGACTGCGCCTTTTATTGGCTTAAACTTTGGCAAATCTTTCACAACAAATATAAGTATTGTGGCGAACGACGTGGGGAAGAATGAGAGGATACGATCTTTTTCTTGACACGCTTAATTGAACACAATGCAGAACATACTGTATACCATTTGCAGTCATTACTAACAGTCATGGTTGCCCAACTTTCCATCATGCATTTGGGCGGAGCAGGAGATGATCTTTTTCTTAACACGCCTAATTGAACACAACGCAGAACATATTGTATACCATTTGCAGCGACTACTGACAGTCATGATTGCCCAACTTCCCATCATGCATTTGGGCGGAAAAGTTAAGTCGCTACAGTATAATTTAGTGAAAGCCCAACAAAAATAATATTCCTATCCCTCAAAAAATAATGTTCACAAAAAGAAACGCGCTCAATGCAAAGAGAACTGGCATTCCCAATCAAAATAGCTATGCAAAATACACATAAAACTTTCTCAGACTTTGTCTTGGCTAGATCTCTAATTAATTTAAAACTCACCATTGACACCTTGTGCTGTATTTCAATCACTACTTATGTAGTTAAAGACACTGTGGAAGAACGGCAGGGAGCCCATGTGACGTCCCGCTCGGCGACGTCAACAATGGCGGGCTATCAGTTTGTTTTTTGATTGAAAATTTTACAAATTTTATTAAAACGAAAACATTAAGAGGGGTTTTAATATAAATTTACTATAACTTGAACTAACATTTATCTTTTAAGAACTACAAGTCTTTATTCCGTGGATCCCTTGAACAGAAAGAATGTTAATAATGGTAATGCCATCTTGTGGATTTATTGTTCTAATAAACAAATACAGTACTTATGTACTGTATGTTGAATGTTTATGTCCGTCTTGTGTCTTATTTTTCCATTCCAACAATAATTTACAGAAAAATATGGCATATTTTAGAGATGGTTTGAATTGCGATTAATTACGATTAATTAATCATTAAGCTGTGATTAACTCGATTAAAAATTTTAATCCTTTGACAGCTCTAGTTTTTACACGTCTGAAATCTTAAAAATCAAAGTTGTGCTGACTCTCTCACACACGCACGCACGCACACTCGTGAGAGGCTCAAAAGCTTTTTTGTGTTACTCTTCGTGTGGTGAGGTAGCCAGTGTTAATGGCAGCAAAGTGCAGAGGGGGAGAGCTAAAGTGAACTTTTTTTTCTCACTTGTTGACCACCAAGGGTCTCGGGGGTGGGTGTGGGGGTGCACATGTAAAGTTTAAGTAAGAAGTTGAAGAGGAAAAAATGCACACATGCACACACACACACACAGGTCTGCTCTTGTCCAGCATTACTCAGCTCTTACTGGTTGTCCACTTTGGCACGCAACGTGCGTGTGCGATCTGTAAATAGCCTGATGCTGAAACAGTTGGTGCATTAATCACGTGCATTAGCAGGAGTCAAGCTCATTTCAGCATCCCAACGGTGGATCGGGTTGCAAAAAGCTTCTACGTCTGCTGCTTTTCTCTGAGCATCTACGTGAAAAGATCTTGTTGAGTCATCTCAGTAGTAGGGCAGCCACAAATGATTGTTTTGATAGTTAACTATTAATAGGTTGAAAAGAATCCCATCATTCACTGTTATATTACTTCAGGTTTAACATTTTAACGGGTAAAATACTTTTTGCTTTTCCCGTAGCAAAGAGCAGATCTTTACAAATATCTCATTTTGATTCATGACAGTCTGCTTTCATCAAGATTACTTTCATCAAGAAAACATAGTTGTTTTTTTTTTAATACTAAAAGAAGCGTAAAAATCCTCTTTATTTTATTAATAAGAACTACATACATACATTTTCTCCCGCTTATCCGAAATCGGGTCAGGTTAATAATAAGAACTAAAAACAAAATTTATTATTATTAGGTTCAAAATGAGTATTTGAACAATTGTGAGGTCAACAAAGTCTTTAAATGATTTTTTTCCTTTTTTCAATTTGAAACATTAATAATAATAATTATTATTCGTGAATTAACTTAGATGATATTTACAGATTTCTTTTCCCTTTATTTATTAAAAAATAAAAATAAAAATACATGATTGTAAATCAGGCCCAATCATATAATTTTCAGAGCATCAAAATCCGGTAAAAAAAAAAAAAAAAAAAAAGCCCACGCTTCCAAAATATATTTATTCAATATTTATTATTTATTTTGATTTAAATGTTTAACTCATTGGCTACCTTTGACAGCACTGGACATCCAATCCATTTGGACTGGAAGCGATCATACAATTGCTGTCAGCCCCCCAATCAAATTGGATTGGACGTCTATCGCCACCAATGGCAGTGAAACATGGTCACTCTATGCCAACCTTCCCAGTTGAAATGGATTTGGTGTCTATAATTGTTAATAACAGTGAATGAGTAAGAGCTACAAGCAACAAAATAATTCATAGGTACAAGAATATTGCAAATAAATAAATAAATAAATAAAATACTGAAATTCTACAGTTTCCTACATTGATTTCAACATATGTCTGGTTTTGACCCATGAATCCGTAAAGAGGTGACTACTTCCATCTACTGTTGAAGCTGAGAAGTGCAACAGAATGTAGGCTGGACTCAAGCTTCTAATAAGGGCCAAAATGATAAGGGCTGCAGCTATTGATTATTTTAGTAGTCGATTAATCGATGAACTACTTAGTTTAAATAATCGAGTAATCGAATAAAGAACATGAAAAATTAAATTACCTGAGCTGAGGCTCAAACGGTATTAAAAAAATGAATAAATAAATGAGCCTCTAAGTACAACAAAGGAACAATTGGCTAACTTTGATAGCAAAAGTCCGCTAGCTTAAATGCTACAAAATGCTAAGGTTTTTTTTCTTTTCTTTTTTTTTTTTTTAACAATGCTCTTAACAAATGGTTCGAACACATATTCCCATAAAAAACACTAAATATATCTAAAAATTATATTATGAATGCAGAAAAAAAACAAGGTCAAACAAAAACTTAGCTTATGTTGGTCTTAACAGGGTTCAGCCATGTGAAATGAGTTAGGTAGGTCATCTTCACTGTTGCCACTAGAGGGCAGTGTATGCACCCAAATCAGTAAAATTAAATGCAAACACTTTCAAAACAAACCATTACAACACTACTTTAATTAAACAAATACTCGAAGCAGCAAAATTTTAATTTGAAACTTTTTTCTAATCGAATTACTCGCGTTAATCGATTAATCGTTGCAGCACTAATATTTTCATAATTTGCCGCAGGCCAATATAAACTGGGCAGCAGGCCGCAATTGTTCTATAGGCCGTAATTTGGACACTGCAGCTCTAAACGATTAACTGACATTCAGTTGATAGTGTCAGATTTAGTCCTGACAGATGTTTATGTTTAGAATAGTTGTTGATCATATTAATCATCAATTAATTTTTGATTAGTCGATTAATTGTGGCAGTCCTACTTAGCAGTTAAGTAGTACATGGACCTGAAGCCATATTTTACTTAAATGGTTCAATAGAGTTCTGTACATTTATGACCTTTTTTTTTTCACCGACAACGTTAAACACATCAACGAACGCCTTGGTTTACCTTCGCACACGTGATCAAACATTACATAATGGATCCCACGTAGCGTCAGCATCCCGCCTTCGATCCCTGCTGTGAAGCGCCTCATCTTATTAACTATTTCACTGCCGTTGACGATGATAAACGTCCAATCATGTGGCTATTTGCATCTTTCTGTTGTGAATTTAATGTCATTTTTCACTAGTCAAAGTCATTCCATTAGAACTAGGAGGGCTGGCAGTGAATAAACATTCACTGCCAGCCCTCCCAGTTCTAGTGTTTTGGACATCTATGGTTGTCAATGACAGCCAATGAGTTTATGTTCATAATTTAACTAAAGATTGTCAGATGTTGAAAAAGGAGTTTGCAGATGCCTAAAAAGAGAGCTGGGTCCAAAAGGAGAAGGTGGAGGTGGGGAGGGGGAAGTTAAAAGATGGAAACAAGAGAAAGAAAGGGGGGGTGCTGGTAGACAAAAGTGAGGGAGGAAGCGGCTGGAGTGAGTGGGGGGGTGGAGGCGGTGCTAATGCAGGCAAGAGGGGAGGGAGTGCAGAGAGAAAAAGAAAAGGGGGGCGTCCGCTCTGAAAAGTGTCAGGATATGAAGAAGTGTCGGAACGGCGCAGAGGCGAGGGCGGCAACGGCGCCTGGAGGACGTTAAGACCTCCACATTCGCATCCACTGGACTCATTTGGACTGATTTTTATTCCCATCCAAAACAAACGGAGAGGACGATCCAAGCAGAGGCAGAGATGCCAGGCTTCAACCAGGGTGAGGGTTTGCATAATGTAACACTTCTGTGTGTATGTCTGTGTCTGGCTGTGTGTAAATACTCCAAAGTGCCCATCTTGCTGTTTGGTCTCATTTGCATTGAAGGCAAAGTTTTCTAGAGGAAAGTTTGGTGGTGTTCTGTGCCACAAATGGAGGCGAGACAGCAAAAAGTTGCTCGGCACTAGCACTCACACATTCCTAATGGATTTAACGGCACTGGAAGCTTAAATCAGCTCTCATCTTGGACGTTAAATAATGAATGCTGGAAAGGGAAAGCGGCAGCTGCATGCTTTGGTCAGCTGCCCACACGCAAACTTCATTTTAGGGAGGCTTTGAACTCAAACTGTGACATTTGGTGGGGCTTTTATGCCATAAGTTGGGCCAATAACGAATGCCATAAAATGTGCTCCTGTTTGAGTTAGTTTGCATTTTCAGGGACACAACAATCACTGAAAATACAAAAATATCACAAAATGTGGATACACCAGCCAATGTGGAATTCAGTTGATTCATTGCACCCGCCACGACATGTCGGCAGCATAGATAGATCTTGATGAATGAAAAATAATATACTTTTTGTAAAAAATACATTTTGAAGCAATTACAGTAATTAGAAAAAATATTCATGCCTGTGTTGAAAATTGACATTGCAAAACTTGAATTTTGGGGGAAAAAAAGAACAGCAGAAATTTATTTGGTGTAATTGAAGTAATGGCAGGTGTGTGTTGACTACTGTTAAACACAAGTTTGAATGTGATTGGTTTAATCAGACCACAGCCATTTACCAAAGGGTGTGCAGATTTATATACAACAGGAACAATAATTTTAATATGCTAAGTCACATTGCTAATCCCTAGATATGACCCAACTTTTACAGTTGTTTTTGTTATATTTCCAAGGTTAGGATCAGCTCATAGTGCCACCTTTCGCTTTTGTATGTTACATTTTTATATTTATATTTTACAATACATTGCCGTTTTCATCATTTCGAACATGTATCAAAAAGAATTGTCTTGTGTTTTGTCCGGCTGATAGCCTACCACAACTAATTATTTTGATTGTCGTCAATTCACCGATTATTTTTTTCAGTGAGTCAGCTAATCGACTCATATATATATTGGTGGTGTAACGATTAATCGATTAACTCCAGTAATGTGATTAGAAAAAAGCTTCGAATCAAATTTTGCTGCTTCGAGTATTCGAGTGACGTTGTAATCATTTGTTTTGAAAGTACTTATATATTGTTTTATTGATTTGGGTGGATGCACTGCCCACTAGTGGCAACAGTGACTATGCCATAACTTGTCTAACATGGCTGAATCCAGTTGCTCCCTGTTAAGACCAACAATTTCTTTTTTTCAGCTAATATGTTTGTTTATGCATTCGTTATTTAGTTTAGAAGTATATTTAGCAGATTTTTGTGGGAATATGTTTTTAAAGTTAGCCAAGTGTTCTTTTGTTGTACTTAGATACTCATTTATTTATTTCTTTTTTTATACCTTTTGAGGCTAGGCTCAGGAATTTTAACATAGTTTTAAATTAATTTACAGCTCTTTTGACTTTGTAATCTTAGCAATCCTAAATAAATATTCTTGCAAGCATAAACACTTGTTTCTTACCTTTTACATCTTGTAAAATTCCTTCTGCAAGGCGTTAAATGTTTGTAATCTGACTGCTCGATTATTCGAACTAACTAATCAATAGATTAATCGTTTTTTTTAAATAATCAATAGCTGCAGACCTAATATCAATCATGTTATTTATTGTTATATACGTTTAGGCTTAGCATTTGATCCGTAAACGAACCAAAGACTGCGTGGAGAAAAGTTGGACCGTGAATTCTATGTAACTGAATAATTGTTTCCCAAAGCAAAAGCAGATATATAACTACATGGATACATCTAATTTATCTAATTATACTAAAATCGACCCAAAAAAAAAAATCATTTTATTTAAATGGAAAATACATTTTTTTTTAAATTAACATTTTTTAAGCTAAATAATTAAGGAGTTTTTACTTTTTAAAAATATTTTTAAAATAATAACTGTAGTAATGTATAATTAGATAAATAAAAAGAGAATATTTTCTTTTTTTGTGTTTTAAAGAAAAATAATTTTAAAATAAGTAAATAAAAAATAATTACGGGACTATTTACTTTTAAAAGGCTCAAAAAAGGTGATTTGGACAATATTTAGGTTTTTAGGTCAAACAATTAATGGACGATTAATACAGGGGTTCCCAACCTATTCCACTAAGGCACACTGTGGGTGCAGGATTTCATTCTTACCAAACAAGATGACAACACTTTTTCCCCAATCTGGTGTTTTACAAGTGCAATCAGTTGATTGCAGTCAGGTGTGGCTTGTTTTAGCAGAAGCCTCATTGGTTCAACTGTCTCTGCTGGATCGGCTGGAACAAAAACCAGGACCCACAGTGTGCCTTGAGGACTGGGTTGAAAACCCCTGGATTAATATTGTTGCTAACTAATTTGATCAACAATTACTTGTTGATTAGTATTTGATTAAGTGTAGCATGCCTCATGTTTTGAGAGGAAACGTTCCAGTTCTATTGACGACAATAGATGTTCAATCCATTTTGACTGCCTAAATGGATTGAACGTCCATCAGTGCCAATGGCAGCGAATGAGTTAAGGTTGTGGAATAAGGACTTTCTCCTCTGCTCTTCATTATAGACTGTTGAGATATTGATTTGAAATTCCAGCCCTGGAGGAGGAAAAAAGATGGTTTAGTTTACCCTCAGACAGTTGGGCTGTAGGAAGATGTTACTTAATCTGTGCGCATAGGCCTACATACCACACATGGAAGATAAGAAGATGCAGGCTCAACACAAGGCAGTATCACTTGTTGTGTTCTTCAAGGAATAAATCACGTTGACACACGCTGTTTCACTCCGAGTGTGTAATTAGACGACTGCTCGCGTGCCCTTGGCCACATATTGTCGTGTGTTAGCAGACGTGTTTATAGGCGGCGGAGCTTACCCGCCACTCTTGAGTAATCACGGTGACGTGTTGACATTTTCACATGAGTGGAGGCCGTCAATAAGAAGCCTGTGTAAACATTGCCCTATAAATGGGCAGGTGTGGAGGTGCTGACATCATTTTGAAATGGAAAATGGTGAGTGTGATGATGTTTGAATCACTAGAAGGCGGGTTACCTCATCTCCTAGCAAAACCAGTGAGGTAAACGTGTGATGCGGGTCACACGGAAATCTTTTGCCCCCCCCCCCCCAACCCAACCTTTCTTTACTGACTCATATGGACACAACCCTGCTCAGGCTTCAAGGTTTTTTTCTCATCTTCTTATTGTCCTCAGATCCTCTTTTTCCAGCCAGGGCTCTTGTAGAGCTCAACCTCACAAGCCAGGTATTTATGTAAAGCCTCACATGGAAGACAGAGAGATTAGAAGGGGGCCTGGCTTCTGGCTTCGCTTCACTTTGCTGAATGAGACTTTTCCAAACTAGTCTACCGCCTTCCCCCTCCTCCTTCTCTTCCATCTTTCTCCACTTTTACCAGCAAGGCACATTCCGAGCGGTGCGAACGCTTCAGTTGGTCGACGCATATGTCGGATATTTTCTTAGATGAGTGCGAGTAAATTATACATCAAGGCCAACGCAGTGGAAGGCAAGTGTAGCTGCTTATGCAATAGCAACGCGTTTAGCGCCGCTGCCCCGACAAGTGATCGCTCGATGCAACATCTTTACTGGAAAAACAACAACAACAGTGCCTGGGTAAAAGCGACACGTCATAAGTGAATGGATAAAGCTGTCCCAGCTCTCCTCCCCCTCTTCCATTGGCACATCACAAACCAATCAAAAGTGGGAGATAACTAGGCTTTTCTCTTTGCCGAAACAATGACTCGACACTGCGTTTAGGGGGTGAAAGAAGGCACGTTTGAGAGGGAAAATTACACTGCAGCCACTTTTACACAGCATGTAAATGCCTTTCTTTTGTGTTGTTCTGTATCAGCTGCACCAAAACAGAATGGAGGAGGTTTAGCCATCCATTTTCATACTAATTAGGCAGGCTACGTCTACGCAAGGATGTCTAAAATTTCAAAAAGGTATTAAATACCAAATGTTATACCTGGCCACACAGGCGTCTATAAAGCCCCCGCTTCAGAAAGCCAACTTCACATTTGGAAGCAAGGGACAGAGACACATACTGTATGTTAGGTCACCCTCAGCATGGTTTAACATAAAACACTGCAAATGATACTTGTGCAAAATTATCATGACGGAATTTAAAAAAAAAAATTTAAAAAAAAGGCTATTTTGCATGGATGTAAACGAGTGGAAGCAAGTGAGCGTCCTTAAACAACATTTAAAATAACTATCACTCTACTAAAAATAAATAAATAAAAATAAATAAATAAATAAACAGCTTTGATTAAAGTGTTCAACAATAGTAAACAGTTAATTTATGAAAACAATTGACATACAGGTTGAGAAATCAGGTCGGAAACAAGCAACCTTTTTAAGCACAACGACGATAACACGCATTCTTGTTGTTTCCACTTCCACAAATGACTGTTGAAGCAGGGCTGACCTGGACATTCTAAGGTTCTCTCCCAATTCCTTTGGCAAAACAGACTTCTTGATGAATATGTACCAAAAGGCTGACATTCTCCTAGGGATGACACAAAGCCGCAGCCTAAGATTAATTTGTTGCGTCTGAGACAAACCTCCGAAGACCTCCGAGACATTCGGTCGCCACCTCCGAATGTTTTCCGGTGTAATCTTTACATGCACCTTCACTTGTAAAAGAGGGAGCAGCAAGGGTCGGACAGGTACCGATGCGTGGTACACTTGCTACCAGGCCACAGAGAAATAATAAATCATTTGTTAACGACCACAATCTGGCCTGTGCCCCTTGACACGTGAATATGCCTGTCTACTCTATTGATTTATCCGAGTGGAAATTTGTATACGTCGCCATCGAGTGGTTGGCGGCCACTACTGGGGTGTTTGCATACCTATAGCAGCCCAGCTTCAGTCAATGTAAACAGTAACGTCAGCTCCTGTTGGCTGTGTGCTGCGGGCAGCGATGTCTTTGGACAGCTTTTTTACGGGGAAAAAGAAGAGGAGCCTACAACCAAGTCCATAATATGTGGCTAAAAGCTAGCAAACTAGGCAGCTAAAGCGAATGCACTGAAAGCATCGTGGCAAACGGTATTGCTAAAGCCAAGAAACCTTTCACGATTGGAAAAGAACTCATTATTCCTGCGACCAAGGATATTCGCCGTCACGTTTTAGGAGTGGTCGCTGTTAAAAAAAGATTGATTCAGCGAATGGTGAGTTACATTTTCCCTGCACTTAATGTTTGTTTTTAGCGCCGTCGTTATATTTTATATTTACTGTAATTTTCTACCACACATTACCGGTCCGTGAAAAAATGGCCCACATTACACTGGTCCGTGGTTTAAAAGGTTGGGGACCACTGCTATAAAGGACGTTCATGTCTGCATTAGGTACATGACCCCTGAGTTTATAATATGGGTTACTGTGGACCACGTAGGCGATTGGCTAAATAATTACTGTACATATATGTTTAAGCACTTATCCATCCAAGTTTGGATGTAGAATTACTGTAGTGTTGGGTTTTGATGCGAAGCAAGGAACAATCAGGACACAATAGTTAAAGCCAATCACAGCTCACATTTACACTTAAGGACAATTTGGGGCTTTTAAGAATCTGACATCTATACTTTTGGAATGTGAGCAGATGGTAAAGTTCTACAAGAAAACCAAAAGATTTATCCAGTGAGTTAAGGTAATGGTGTATACCTGAAAGATTGTTGTACCGGTTGATGTCTGATATCAGGATCCGCTCGTGGGGTGTTAGCGATCCTAGCAAAGAGGGCAAAGGGTAGTGAAGATTCAGATCGGAAACCTGTGCTTTCTGCAGACAGAGCAAATCTAAATTTAAGTCTCTGATCAATGCGTCCTCAAAGTTAAACATCTCAAGTGTTATCATTGATTCTCACAAACAGACAAAGTACACTGCGTCTTTAAAAAGGACACGCACGGTATTTCCAGTGTCTGCCTGTCTGACCGCTGTCGGGTAGCTGTCAGCGTCTGGAATAACTCCTGGAAGCCACAACATTTCCAGCACATCAGGAATTTCAACCATCTTCCTACTTTTTCAACTGACAGCTACCCGTTTCCACCTGCGTCTGCATCGGTCAAAATGGAATGCTAAGTGAATCTAGACAAAAACAGTTTCCCTTCAAGAAAACTGAAGTGTCTCAAGTGCTAAAACTGCAAAGGAAATCAGTTCATGTTTTAATTTAGCTCATATCTGCTGTTGACCAGACTACGAACAGATGTTATGTCTGCTCTAATGATTTTTCCTCGACAGGCTGTGCTTGTAACCTCATTTTCTTCATTCGAGCCCCTTGACAGAGAAGCAGACAGGGCAACTTGAAAATGAAGCCATAAATAAGCATGCACTAGACAGTTCACATCCCTGGATGACCATTTCGTCTTCACAAGATGGTGTCGCCTTTCACATCAGTCGTTAGCTGGTTGCGCTCTCAGTCAAACCCCGGGGCGACTTTACAAGTGTCCCTGCAGTAAGATCTGGGTTTGGTCGGAACTACACTTGGAGGGGCTGGTGGACTCCCAGACAAAATGAAATGGATGTATATTGCCGTCAATTGCATCCAATAACACAGAGAAGAGTGTTTTCTGAAGACCTGTTAGTGGAAAGCAGTTATCTTCAAATTGCAACACTTACATCGTAACAAAACATAAATAGTTTACATGATTCTTGATCAAACTTGAGAACTGAAAGCAGGCCAAGAATACCAATCAATATATTTACTGTATGATTCTTTTTCTTGGTCGTTTCACACATGAACTAGTTCTGGTGGTACACTGTCCTACTTGCCCAAATGCAGAATATCCACTGACGCTGACTGAGCTTTCTTTATTCCCAACATATCCCATTCTGCCCGTTGTTTTTCTACCCGAGCGCAAACAATGTGGGCCTCAGCTTCCTTGGTAACGCTTGCAAACCGAAAAAAGTCCAGAACCGACAACAAATGGACTGTAAGGGATGAGGGAAAAAGTGGACTGCGTCTGTTGCCAATTACTACCAGTAAACTCCTTTTGGAAAGCTTAGTCCTCCTACTTGAACTCAGAGAGGCTGCTTAATCAAGTCCCGGCCGCCTGGATGCTTGATCTCACAGCTTTTGTTCAAAGTTGCAATCAAGCATGTACCATTGCCAAAGTGGACAAAAAGAGCTTCGGCACCCAGAGAGCCGTTTGTGATCCCAAACCGGCCTGCCGAGAGACACAGAGGCCATGTGGGGGAAGGTGACAGTAAACAGGCTCTCAGACAGTGTCGGAATGGCGGAACAATATAACCTTAAGTCGTCACATGAAAACACTCCCCTGGTTGTACTGTGAGCTTGAAGGACATCTTTAGTAAGAGTCATTTCTCTCTGGATGGCAGGCAAACAAATGCAGGATGATGTGCTGCGGACTGATTGTACACGTTGGCGGGGCCCTTGCCTGCACGAGTGGATCTTGCTTTGTTCCTATTACTCACATACTTATCTATTGGCTTTCTCTTGGAATTAATGGCTGCCACCCAGGCAGCAAAGTAGAATATTTCCTGCCATTTCAATGCTCAACTTTCAACTTCTCACCACACAGTTTCGATACTTGGCTTTACCCTTTATAGGGCACTCATTTCACTCAATGGCTACGTTTACATGGATACATTTATTCGGATTGAAAGCCTGATCAGAATATAAATGCTCCATGTACTCACCCCATTCAGAATATTCTAACTAGGGCTGTCAAATGATTAAAATTTTTAATCGAGTTAATTACAGCTTAAAAATTAATTAATCGTAATTAATCGCAATTCAAACCGTCTATAAAATATGCCATATTTTTCTGCAAATTATATATATATATATATATATATATATATATATATTCTGTCAAATAAATTGTTGGAATGGAAAGATAAGACACAAGATGGATATATACATTCAACATACGGTACATAAGGACTGTAGTGGGCATTTCACTCTACTGTCATTTAAATCTGTCTATGCTGTCCTCACTCCGAAGCGTCTACTTTTTCCAAAGCTAGACAGCTAGTGAACGACGCCTTATTAATTCTTCTTCCTTTTTCATCTGATTTATTAATAAAATGGCCTCAAACCATTGTCCTCTTTAGACCGTCGTAAAACTACAAAATAAAAGTACACAAGCATTGCATTAGCAACAACGTTAGCTTAGCACGCTATACAGGTTCACTAAACATAAACAAAAAGCGTCTCATACAAAAAATATAACATTTCGCTTACTAACATAATATGTACATTCTTTACAACAACCATACTTACGGACAAATCTTGTCCAAGGATCATATAAGCACAACATTATCAGCCCGAGACGTCGTGCAGCCATAATGAACTGGTAAGAAAACAATAAACCATGTCGCAAAGCGACCACAAGAGTTCGCTGTTGGACAGCATAAAAAGCCTTGCTGTAAAACTTACCAAAAGGCAGAATACTTTCTGAGCGGGACATGTGCGTTAATTGCGTCAAATATTTTAACATGATTAATTTTTAAAATTACTGCGCGTTAACGCGATAATTTTGACAGCCCTAATTCTAACCTAATCAATGACATGAAGATTTTATTCCGAATGAGAGGGTTGGTTTATGTCGATTTGTAATCAGACTGATGCGCATGAAAACACTAATTTCGAAATTTTGGAACCAGCTTGGCCTTTGTTTTTCCCGGAAGCAAGTTGAAGCAAAGCGAAGCAGAAGACTGAACTGTTCTGTATCTGAGATGAACACGTTACTGAAGATACAAAAAAACTTCAAAATTGATCTTAAAATTGTTCAAATACATGACTGTAGAAAAACGGGAACAGTACGCTGAATACCGCAAACGTTTAAAGTAGGGCTGTCAAACGATTAAAATTTTTAATCGAGTTAATTACAGCTTAAAAATTAATTAATTGTAATTAATCGCAATTAATCGCAATTCTAACCATCTATAAAATATGCCATATTTTTCTGTAAATTATTGTTGGAATGGAAAGATAAGACAAGATGGATATATACATTCACCATACGGTACATAAGGACTGTATTTGTTTTTTATAACAATAAATCAACAAGATGGCATTAACA
This sequence comes from Corythoichthys intestinalis, assembly GCF_030265065.1. Lineage (NCBI taxonomy): Eukaryota > Metazoa > Chordata > Actinopteri > Syngnathiformes > Syngnathidae > Corythoichthys > Corythoichthys intestinalis. The sequence goes on from NC_080404.1 coordinate 36,456,761, forward strand.
TTATTAACATTCTGTTAAAGTGATCCATGGATAGAAAGACTTGTAGTTCTTAAAAGATGAATATTAGTACAAGTTATAGAAATGTTATATTAAAATGCCTCTTAATGTTTTCGTTTTAATAAAATTTGTAAAATTTTCAATCAAAAAATAAACTAGTAGCCCTATTCTGTCCTCAATGTGTGTGAGTACACAAATTGACAGATCACGAACCTAAGTTCCAAAAAGAAATCAGACGGTGTGGCAAAGTTGCATGGGCTTTACTGAAGTCATCTCTTTTTGACAGGAGCACGTTTCTTGTATTTTTGTAAAACTGAAAATAACAAGGCAATGTGTCAATAACTTGCATTAATCACAAAATAACATAAAATGTACACACACGTGTCCATTTGAGCAGTAGCACTAGCCAATTAGCTCACAAGCATCTAACAATGTAACTGCATTTCACCATATATGTGAACAAATTCAAATACACATCATCAATAACTATCTAATGCTCATGAATATAAACAAAGGAGGAATATAGCTCACAAGTGATGCATGTATTAGACACAAACAGTGTGATGGGGCTATGAGAACTGCAACTGAATACTGGATACGGACGTTAGCTGGTCTGAATAGCACTGTCTATTAGTGTGAGTTCGCGTTGACATATAATCACGTCAGAAAAGCGCGCCGAAACCCAAATAATCAGCTGCACTGAATCGCCAGCAGAGGGCGACATTACGCCACATAACATATGCAAGTCACACCCAAGCGCCAGCAGAGGGCGGAAAAACTCCATAAAACACAATTAACAAGTTGGCCTTTCACTGTACTGACATTTAAATCTGTCTTAGCGGGCCTAGTGCGTTAATTGCGTCAAATATTTTAACGTGATTAATTAAAATAATTAATTAACGCCCGTTAACGCGATAATTTTGACAGCCCTAGTTTAAAGTAGAAATAGATTGAGCGATGTTTTTTTTACGTGGAAGTTGCTACGGCGTCTTCTTCTACTATTTCCATTACATTTAGTCAATCTGCGCATGCCAGTATAATTTTTTTCGGACCGAAAGTGTGATGAATGAACACGTAAGTCCTAATCATGGCAATATTTTTAGTGTCCATGAAAACATTTTATGCAATCATAATTTTAATCTGAACTCTGATCGGTTTAAAGACAGTTTCTCCATTTAAACGTAGCCATTGTCTGGCATTGACGGCACCAGACTCCAATCCATTGACTGGGAGGGCTAAGAGCGATCATTCGCTGCCTCCACAGTCAAAGATCGACACGTCAGGCTTTTCAAAAATCTGTGATCAGCCAAAAAGTTATCGATGCACCCCTAATTTTAATTGTTATTATTTTTATTTAATTATTATTCATTTTATTTTCTTAACATTTATGTAAATAATATGTACAATATAATTATCTACAAATAATATTGAAAACATAATTTAATTTGATTAATAATACAAAAATTATATGATTAGAATTATATCCTGGCATCCACATACTGTATGTGGACATCACATTTTGGGTCAACTAGGGCACGTATGTGAACTCCAAGTCTTTTTTTTTTTCTTAAATACCGGTAACCAAAAAATAGTTGCCTGCCCCATAAAGGTTAAACTGTGGTGGTGCTCTTGAATACGCAAAGCTAACTTTATACCAAATATATTTAACTAAGGTGCTTCTCCTAATTCCACACTTTACTCCCCCACCCTTAAAGGGAACCTCGGACTTAGACTTGTAAGCTCTAATAAGCCACAATTGTTCTCTTTTACTCAGATATTTTATTAGAAACACATCAGATGCCATTGATTTAAAAATGTATAATATTTAGTACATATTCTGACCTACGGAGGGCGCCATGTTTTATGGACCCTCGGTGTGATGACATAAACTTTTTTCACTGTCACTCGACAAATACTACCCGGTTATCGCAATTCCTTCTCCGCGGTGAGACGTCCAACACATGTGCTTATCCGTTAAAAGCGGCGAGTACTTACTATTTGTGTTTGTATTGAATATTTTAATACCTTTTCATTGCCTCAAAATACTTTTTCATGTGTTTCCCCCTCATACTTTTAAGCATTGTGATTTCTTTTGGTAGCTTCAAAGCAGATCGTTGTGGACCACATTAGTCACGTGGCAGATTTAAACCACCCTTATTTGATATTAGTATGTTTAAGTATTTTCTTAAAGTGTGTACGACAGTAGAAAAAAAGTCCTAAATAGGATTATTATGTGAATTAGAATCATATTTTGAGACGATTCGACTATATACAACAATTTAGCAAAGTGCAGATGACGAGAAATTAGTCTTCTAATCAGCCGGTTAGCCACGCCTACCATTATAGGGCTGTAGCGTCCGCAACAGGTGGATGACGTCAGTGGAGTCACGATTTCATCTGATTTAGTATGAAGCCAATTGAAGGGGAATGATTCACAACGATGAAAACGCGACGAAGAGAGCCGCAAAATGTCATTGTTTCAGTCTCTCTACTTCAATATTTTTCCGCCCGGCGAAGAGCATTTTACAGCTCGTTCCCCAGAGGAGGGCGGGTGCAGTTGTTGCTAACGTGCAGCTAATGTGCATGAAGAGAGCTTTTTACATGTCTATCAATGATCAAACGTAAGTAGTCCTTTATTTAAAGAAAGTTTGTAGTGTTTACTTTGTAATCGCTGTGGGGCTGCAGCTATCGAATATTTTAGTAATCGAGTAATCGACTGAAAATTCTATCGAGTAATCGGATAAAACAAATATATTTTTAGGTGAAGAGCAATTATAAATATACATGAGAAAACAAGACATTTCATCTAATCTTGAACCATTTTCAGTCAATCAATGTCTTTATTTTCGATGTATATTGTTGAAAACAGCCAACAATTGCATCTCAGATGTAACTACAATAAAAAAAAGACTAATTCACTGCTTTCACTCAAAAAACCTTTAGATCTTATTAATATATATATATATATATATATATATATATATATATATATATATATACAGTGCCTTGCAAAAGTATTCGGCCCCCTTGAACCTTGCAACCTTTCGCCACATTTCAGGCTTCAAACATAAAGATATAAAATTTTAATTTTTTGTTAAGAATCAACAACAAGTGGGACACAATCGTGAAGTGGAACAAAATTTATTGGATAATTTAAACTTTTTTAACAAATAAAAAACTGAAAAGTGGGGCGTGCAATATTATTCGGCCCCCTTGCGTTAATACTTTGTAGCGCCACCTTTTGCTCCAATTACAGCTGCAAGTCGCTTGGGGTATGTTTCTATCCGTTTTGCACATCGAGAGACTGACATTCTTGCCCATTCTTCCTTGCAAAACAGCTCGAGCTCAGTGACGTTGGATGGAGAGTGTTTGTGAACAGCAGTCTTCAGCTCTTTCCACAGATTCTCGATTGGATTCAGGTCTGGACTTTGACTTGGCCATTCTAACACCTGGATACGTTTATTTTTGAACCATTCCATTGTAGATTTGGCTTTATGTTTTGGATCATTGTCCTGTTGAAAGATAAATCTCAGTCCCAGTCTCAGGTCTTGTGCAGATACCAACAGGTTTTCTTCCAGAATGTTCCTGTATTTGGCTGCATCCATCTTCCCGTCAATTTTAACCATCTTCCCTGTCCCTGCTGAAGAAAAGCAGGCCCAAACCATGATGCTGCCACCACCATGTTTGACAGTGGGGATGGTGTTGTCAGGGTGATGAGCTGTGTTGCTTTTACGCCAAACATATCGTTTTGCATTGTGGCCAAAAAGTTCAATTTTGGTTTCATCTGACCACAGCACCTTCTTCCACATGTTTGGTGTGTCTCCCAGGTGGCTTGTGGCAAACTTTAAACGAGACTTTTTATGGATATCTTTGAGAAATGGCTTTCTTCTTGCCACTCTTCCATAAAGGCCAGATTTGTGCAGTGTACGACTGATTGTTGTCCTATGGACACTCTCCCACCTCAGCTGAAGATCTCTGCAGTTCATCCAGAGTGATCATGGGCCTCTTGGCTGCATCTCTGATCAGTTTTCTCCTTGTTTGAGAAGAAAGTTTGGAAGGACGGCCGGGTCTTGGTAGATTTGCAGTGGTCTGATGCTCCTTCTATTTCAATATGATGGCTTGCACAGTGCTCCTTGAGATGTTTAAAGCTTGGGAAATCTTTTTGTATCCAAATCCGGCTTTAAACTTCTCCACAACAGTATCTCGGACCTGCCTGGTGTGTTCCTTGGTTTTCATAATGCTCTCTGCACTTTAAACAGAACCCTGAGACTCTCACAGAGCAGGTGCATTTATACGGAGACTTGATTACACACATTTGGATTCTATTTATCATCATCGGTCATTTAGGACAACATTGGATCATTCAGAGATCCTCACTGAACTTCTGGAGTGAGTTTGCTGCACTGAAAGTAAAGGGGCCGAATAATATTGCACGCCCCACTTTTCAGTTTTTTATTTGTTAAAAAAGTTTAAATTATCCAATAAATGTTGTTCCACTTCACGATTGTGTCCCACTTGTTGTTGATTCTTGAAAAAAAATTAAATTTCATATCTTTATGTTTGAAGCCTGAAATGTGGCGAAAGGTTGCAAGATTCAAGGGGGCCGAATACTTTTGCAAGGCACTGTGTGTATATATATATATATATATATATATATTGGCCGGTTGTCGGCCGAGGGGACAAGGAGCATGGCAGCTACAAAATGCAAGCCACCTCCGTATTAAAATGATCCCAGTATTTGTCATAATACAAAACACGATGTTTACTCACTTCCTCGTAAGTCCCATGGTCCCACAGTAGTAGGGCTTGTTTTGGCCAATATCCACCGGTGAATGAAAACCTTTTGAAACTCCAAAAAGGCGCACACGCATCTCCCTCATACAGCAAGATTTTTCTGCAGCCGTTTGGCTGGCGTAATGTGAAAAATAAACGTATTAATCCGCAAAACCAGCTGAATCCTTAGTCCTTCTCATACAACAGTACGGCTGTATAGTGAAGAGGACTCCTTCCTCCGTACACGTCACAGCGCCCTCTTTCTCAACTCCGCCGGAAGTCACTCATTTTCATGGCGCAGGATTCAAAAAACTAAATAAATATAGCGATCGCTTCCACACACAACCAAGCGGTCCATATCATTCAGGAGCTTAAAATACCGCGTGTATTATGAAATAAACATGCTTTTTCGTGTCACAGGCACTTTAAGGCATCTTTAGTATGTTCTGTCTGTATGCATCTAAACAAAACAAGCTGAAAGCGCAAGGTAATACATTGGGTGTCAAATTCGCCTCTTTCAGGACGTTTCGCCGGTGTAGCACATTATGGCAGAACACCGTTTTTTTCCTACTCTCGTCTCGTCTCATCCTGTCTTTCCTGTTGATTTTGCTTTTGCTGCTTGTTCTGTGAAATATCAACAGTGCTGTCATCCTCATTAATGTTCCTCTCGGGTTCAAATTGAAAGGTTTGAACAGATGACATGTTTATGTCGCTAGAGCAGTACTTCTCAAATAGTGGGGCGGGCCCCCCCAGGGGGGCGCAGAGCGATGCTGGGGGTGGCGCGTATTTTGCCGTACTAGAATAAAGTGAAATTGCACATCCATTCAGTGGGTGGCAGTGCTGCTCTCATTTTCAGCGTGTGCGCAATATTTTTGAACCAAACAAGAGCACACAGCAAAGAGCACCGGAGATATGAAAAGCTAAGACAAGGAAATATGACGAAGCGTATACAACATTTGACTTTGGCTTTTAGTACAGTGGGATACGAGGAAATACCAGTCTGTTTACTTTGTCTAAAAATGTTCGCATCAGACAGCAGGATTTTTTTTTTTTTTTTTTTGCGAAAACGTGCCAAATATTGCCGACAATCCTCCCGCTTAGTCAGTGTTACCTAAGTAAACCAACAAGCACTGTCAGCATCATATAAGGTGGCATACCTAGTTGCTCAGTGCAAAATAACCCCACACTATAGCAAAGGAGCTGATACTACCTGCAGCAAAAATAAAAACTGTCCCTCTGTCCAATGACACTGTTTTTGTTCTATTAATTTTAGTTTTTTTCGGTCTAATTGTTTTGCATATTATCCGGATGAGTTAATGTTGTTAATCAATTTGAATGTATTATTATTTATTGATTTTTAATAAATTTTAATTTTTAATTTTCAGTATCAAACGGTCAAACTATGTAACATGACTGTATTTTCCCAGTATGGATGTATTTAAAAAAAATTTTTTTACACTTTTATTGAAAGTTGATCTATATCACTTTTTTCTTTTAAACATTAAAAAGAAGACAATGTTATGCAGAGGTGTACTTATAATAATAGGAATTTTATATACAAATGATACTACAGTATATTTATAGTGGCGGCAGAGAGTTGGGGAGGAGGGAGGCGCGGAACGCTTACGTCTTCCCGTGGGGACATAACAGAAAATAAACGAGAAGCACTGCGCTAGAGTCAAACTCTGGAAGCCCGGCAGCGTAACCATGTGACGTCACCGCCCTGCGACGTCAACACCAATGGCGACCTACTAGTTATACTTATTTTCAAATTGTATAAAAAGGAAAACATCAAGAAGGGTTTCAATATCAAATTATTTTAACTCATAATAACGAATATATTTTAAGAACTACAAGTCTTTCTATCCGTGGATCCCTTTAAAAGCATAGTCAGGAGTTCCAGTTTTCACCCGGCCTTTACCCTTTCCATCTAAGGAGTCGGGGTGTCTCGCTGTCCTATCCTTTTCTTGCATGTGTCGCTGTCTTTTTGATGTTCATTGAAACAGAGAAATAAAGTCCTTGTGTGTTTCCAACATTCTTGGCCATAAAAAGATGAGTCTCATTCCCAAATATGATTTAATGAAGTAGTATTTCTATGATTCCCAGATGTATACCCCGATTTTTGTTCACACGGGGGCTCTGATCCGACAATATTACACTTCCCACCTGTCGCTCTCCTCGACACGCTGGCTTTACCCACGGTTAGTCATGCTGTGCATGTTACTGCTATAGAAGCAGATTGAAAATCAGCCCAGGTGGGAGGGAGGGTTGGCTATATTGGCTCCATTTTAGATTTCTTTTATTGCTTGAAATTAATCACCCCACCAAAGAGATGACATGCACAAGCGGTGTCCCAAAGAAATGAATAGTTCATCTTGCCTCGGTACAATTTGGAACCGTAAAAGCTGATCTGGCTTGTGTTTCCGCTGCTGGGTGTGCATCATAGCAGCATGACACAGTGTGACCCACCAATGAATAAACAAAGAGGAGTGCTACACAGTAAACAAAGAACCACAGTAGAGGACATCCAGCAATGTAGCTGTTTTTCATGAGAAAAAATGTCCAGTGAATGATCATGTCTCAATGCCATTGATGGCGATAGACTAGCAGCAAATGATTAAAAGGCTAAATGGCTACAGAGTATGAATGCTTTAGTCGCCTAAGTAATCTAATAGGAACATATGTAGGAAAGATGGATAAGAAAATACACATTTGGTGTTTAGTAAGGGACGGGGTAATGGTTCTATTTGTAATCACGTCTCACTTCACGTTTGATTTCCCCTGTTTGGACATCATAAGGCGTCTGTGCACTCGCCAAACAGGATTAGTAAGTCCTGCTTTTCCCAAGGCCTCTGTGGAGCCTCTCTTTAGACAGCCAGGTACTGGATGGAATTCTTCAGAAGTCCTAACCCCCTCCCTTTCCCCATCGTGACCTCCACCCAGTCCTCTTTTGTCTCATCACCCCTGAAACCTTCATCTACTTCTTTCACAGTCCCACCGAGCCTCCGGAACAGCTCGACTTGAAGGTTGCGTGCGATTGCAAGGAATGATGTGTTGCTGCGGAATAATACGTTTCCGCTCCTGGGAATAGGTTGCCGGTATTAACGGTTTTATAATAACGGGATTATTTGCCCATCACGGACCTTGCTAGTAAGCCTTGTTATTAGAGAACTACCTGATAAGCCCTTTCTTATGCCATTACTGCAGGCCGGATGGTCGCACACAACCACCTTCACTTGCCGTCTAAGACATTAAGACGGCCTCTGAGACATTCGGCATCAATTAATAGTTTTGGAGTGTGACGATGCAGTTTAAAATGCCCCGGAGTTGACCCTGTGATTGCTGGCTGCGACTCGATTGCAGTTTATTTTTAAACGTCGACTCAAATGCCTCTTGCTGAGAGAACAATCCCATGAAATACTATCTGGATGATTTCGAGCTCTTAAGATGCTTTCTATTTTTAGACCAGATGACAATTTTTTTTTCTTATTTCTATCTTGCTAGCTAAGGATGAAGCGTGTAACAGGGAAAGTGGATATGGACACAAAATATGCATTCTCCACCTAAAGTTTAAAAAAAGTCATCCCTGGATTTTAAATGTCAAATCATGCTGCTTTTCAACCACAGGATTTATATGATATATAATAATTATAAAAATTAGTGGTGTGACAAAATATCGAAATGGTGATATATCGTGATACTTTGTATCCCAAAAGGTTATCGATATGCTCCTGCCAAGAATCGAGATATCGTTTTAAAAAGGTGTCAATGTCTAAAATAAAAATAAAAATGAAGGAACAAGTTGCTACCAAAATCTTCCTTCATAATAGTGTCTCAGTTAACTCTAAGGCTGCATTGACGATGCTCGACGCCCAATCCATTTAGACTGGGACTGGGTTCGTTCGTTCGTTCATTCGAAACTAGAGCATTCACAATCATTCTGTCCGATTTTCAGGGCATTTACAGGTCATTTGCTGTTTATTTTAGAGCATATACAGGTCATTTTCTGTTGAGTTTGAGTCACTGCCTATTCATTTGGGTGATTCCTAGGTCACTTCCTGTTCTGTAACTCAAAATAAACGGGAAGAGACCCATAAAATACACCAAAATCAACAGGAAGTAACTAGGGGTGCACGATATCCATTTTTTGAAACCGATATCAATAACTTCCTGCTCCTCAAGGCCGTTACCGATACGATAACCGATAATATACAGTATATATAATTTTTCAATGTATTCACCTGAGTTTTTGAACACCTGTAGGTCAAAAATACTAGTGGGTGATTCAGCTTAGATTTGCCTTTGACCGAACCAGAATTTTCATGATGACATAAACATTATTATAATGAACAAAACAAAGACAGTAACAAAACTTTGCATACTGGAAAAACAGGAGCGGAAACTAACGCACAAATCCCAATCTGACACGTGCCAAAAATATTATTAATAGGGCCGATAATATATTATGTTATCGGATTTATTGGGATGACGTCATAATTCCTATTATCGGACCGATAATTATCGTGTACCTCTAGAAGTAACTGAAAATCAACAGAAAAACGACCTTAAATGACCCAAAATGACCTCATGGCCTTGCATTGGCCACCACTACCGGCCATAGACGTTCAATCCCTTTGAAGTGGGAGGGATGGCAGCGAATGAACGAATGATTTCCTGACCAATGTATCGATAATCGTTGTATCGCCATATCGTCAGACCATCGTTATCGTGAGCTTTGTATCGCAAATCGTATCGTATCGTGAGGTACCAAGAGGTTCCCACTCCTAATAACAGTGCATTGGATTAGTGCTGCAAAGATTAATCGATTAACTTGAGTATTCGATAAGAAAAAAAAATAATTCCGATTAAAATTAGTTGCTTCGAGTATTCGTTTAATCAAAGTGGCGTTGTAATGGTTTATTTTGAAAGTGTTTGCATTTAGTTTAATTGATTAGGTTGGATACACTGCCCTCTGGTCTGCCTCTTTTCACATGGCTGAATCCAACTGCTCCCTGTTAAGACCAATATAAGATAAGTTTTTGTTTAAGCTAATGTTTTTTAATGCATTCATAATTTAGTTTATTGGTATATGTAGCCGTTTTTTGTGGGAATATGTGTTTGAACCATTCGTTAAGAGCATTGTGAAAAACTAGCATTTTATAGTATGTAAGCTAGCAGACTTTTCTTATGTAAGTTAGCAATTGTTCTTTTGTTGTACATAGATCCTCGTTAAAAAAAAAAAATCATACTGTTTGAGGTTCAGCTCAGGTATTTTAAATTTTTCATGGTCCTTTTCCGATTACTCGATTATTTGAACTAAGTAGTCCACGGATTAAACGACTACTAAAATATTCGATGGCTGCAGCCCTACATTGGATATATTCAGTGCTTTTTCAGGACATTCTTAGACGCTTCACATTGCATTAATATTTCACTCCACACTAGGTGGCAATTAGATACTTTTATAACCACAGCTGCCCTTGGGCAGACCTGACAGTAGCAAGGCAGCCAATTTGTGCCTTCAGCCCTTTTGACCACGACCAACCACTCACTCTTGCTCAACTTTTACACAGCATAATTTAGTGAAGTGTCTTGCCCAAGGACACAACTACGCGTACATGCGATAGCCAAGATTCGATTCCTGACTGTTTGATCAAAGGATGACCCGTTCAACCACCTGCACAACCATCGCCTGGTTTGGTTCAGGTCCCACTTAGTCAATGGATAAATGCAAGCTCTATTTTAGACAGGCTTTACTGCACTGAACAGAGTAGTCACCCAAACATTTTTCATTCCGGGTTAAAGTTCCTTAGGTTGAAATATCCTAGGACTTTAGGACTTTAAATCATTCACAGCATCAGAGGGGGAAATTAGCTTCCAGGATTTATTGTCACAGTGACCAGAACAAAGCCAGACTGTAGAGGTCACAGTGGTGGGAGGGCAGCTCACATCCACTCCTTAGAGGGTCACTAGGTTAGCGCTCAGGGGGTCACACTTGACGTTCTCAAAGGATTGTTAATTCTATTATCCCTGCCTGAGAGGTCCCCGCCAGGGGCCGGGAGATGAGCGGTGCAAAGGATGAAGGGATAAAAGCTAGAAGGTGGTCACGAGGTGTTATTGTTTTGGCTATGGGAAGTGATCAGATTGCAAACAGGTCGTAATCCTTTTGGAGCATGTGTGGTCGTGATGTTTTCCTCAAAAAAAGGATAGATACAGTTGGCTGATAAATTACTAGCGTAATTTCTCGAATATAAGGAGCACCCGTGTATAACGTGCACCCCAAATTTACTTGTAAAATCCAGGGGAAATTATTGTACCCGTCGTGTATAACGCGCACCCTAATTTTAGCACCAATAAATAGAAGAATACAAGAAAACAGAGCTCGTGTACAGATACAGAAATGTCATTTTACTGACTGGTGAAACACAGCACAAGCATAGCACATTGGTAGTTCAAAATATTACCGTAAACTGACAATATGTACGGTAATAATATGATCTGATAACTTCTTGAACTTACCAGAATCCAGGAGAAAACAAAACAGATGTGACTTTTCTTTTAAAGGCTACTGTATAACTTGCTCGTTTCATCATGATGAATAAATGTTTCCTCCATGGATTGATACGGTAAAATGAAAGTGAGAACGTAAGTCGGAAATCCGAGAGAGCTCATCGCTGTCGACACAACAGTAACAATAAGAACTATTGTTATTTGGGTTTGAGTTTCCCGAGGGACAGATATAGTTGACGGACACAGGAAGTCTGTGTTGTGTTACGTTTGTTATGGTACGAGTTGCGGAGCTGCAATAAACGTTGACTCAAATGAGTTCAAGAAACGAAATTCTGTGCTTTATGAAAAGTGAAAAAAGCAGAATTTAACACAGACGAAATCATTTGGCCGATCAGAGTGAAGTATTACCGAAACAAAATGGTGACGTCACGTACCATAATGGTCGGCAACAGATCGCCGCATACGTTTCTTCAACACAACATGGCCGTGTCAATAAAAAAAAATCGTTTTATATATATATATTTCTGTCTCCATCCATGTACCCGTGTATAATGCGCACCTTGATTTTACAAGTTGATTTGGGGGGAAAAAAGTGCGCGTTATATTCGGGAAATTACGGTAATAATTATGTATGGAGGTAGATTGGTGTCTTTATTATTCAATCAAAAAAAAAAAAGTTGCTTCAATCAAATAAAAAGTTGCTTCAATCAAAATATATATTTTCAATCGAAGACAAAGTCACTTCAATCAAAAAAAAATGTTTGAATGTAAAATATATTTGAAAGCTATTTTTCTTTGATTGAAATTTTTTTTTGATTTAAGTCAAGTTTTTTTTTTTTTTTATTGAAAACATTTTTGATTGAAGTCATGTAATTTTGCGTTTGGATCACATTATTTGATTGAAGCAACTTTTTTTTTGATTGAATAATAAAGACACAAATCTACCTCCATAATTTATGCAGCCTCTTATTTTCTTACGAAAGGCTGAATAGCGTGACTTCCATGCAGGCCACCTTCCTGCTGTTGTTTTAGTCTGAGGGTTGGCCCATTTGAAAATGACAATAGGTTGCTGGGGAAATTATTGTTTCCGTTGCTTCAACGCTTACATCTGTTGCATAGCTTGTCCAAGATGTTTTCCCGAAAGCTTTGTGGCATACCAACATGGAGTTGGAAAAATTCTGCTCTCTCCTTTTTATGATTTACAGTCAAAATCATTTTTGCCACTCATTGAAAAGCCACAGTGGTCTCAAAAATGTACACTGTCTCTACTTCGAAACATTGAAGATACATGTCTTGAATTGTCGTGTTTTGAGGGGGACATGCACTAATATTTATCATTTCAAATGTATGTAATATACAGTGCGTGTGAATTGTAAATCTTTTGATGAGATCATTTTTTTCTTATCTTCAAGAAAAAACATTTGACAAGGATTTTCTCATATCATGCAGAGTATCACCTGACATCTTTTTCCACTAGACCCGATTGATGTGTTCCACTGTGCCACCATGGTGTTAGTCCTGGCAGACTGTGTGCACTTATATCTGCTGCGGATTATTCCGCTCGCCCAGACGGATTTAGGCTTGGCACGACAGGCCGAGGATGTGCGTTCACCCGGGCAGCCGCCTCCGATAATATTATCTGCAAACGGAAGGACTTAATCTGCTGCCACGCTTACACTTTGTACAGCATCAAGTTAGCATCATTTCAACACAATTTTCCGATCGGATTTCTCCGCCGTGACTTTTGGCAACCCCGGGTTCAAATGGGGACATTCCCGAAATTTACCCAGCAGCTGCAGATGACACTGATCGTGACTCATTAGCAGGACACAAACGCTTTCTCTTCTCCTGCCTCATTAGCGGAATTGCCAATTAGCAGCAGTGTTGCCAGAGTTCCCTTTGCCAAATGCATAAGACTGAACAGATCGAGTCTGTCAATAATTTGGTGGCCAGTCCAGTAACATTTCAACTCTTAACTCAAGGAAACCCTGTAAAATGCTTTCTTCTGTCTCCCCCCACAGGGTGCATGGTGTCGCTAACACCGTCTAGGCACCATGGCTCTGGTCCAGGCGCGCCCCGTCTCTGACCAGCCCAACCCCGGTGTCGACGTCCAGCAGCACCAGTCAGCCTCTCATTCCCCCCCGGCCTCCTGCAACTCCACCGCAGCTATGGGTTCCGTGAGCAGTCTTATATCGGGCCGAACATACCAAGAAAGGCACTGTCGAGCAGCCAGTGAATTTTCGGCGAAGCCTCGCCGCTCCACGCCGGCCACCACCTGCTTCCGTCTCCAGGATAATACCCTCCGCAGTGCCAGCTCCTTGGAGCAACTGCTGGTGATATGCAACCAAACGCAGGAGAGCCAGATCCAGGCCCAGGTTCTACCTCCGCCGCTGCCCACCAAGAAGCAACCTCGGCCAGGCAACTCGGCAACGATGACCGGGGAATGCATAGCGACCGCCGGCGGGGTTGATAGTATCACGGGATATATGAGCAGCCAGGTGGTTGTCGGAGACTGGAATGACAACCTGGTCGTGGCACCTGTCAGTCCTTGCAGTGACTCAGATGAGCAACGGGACAGTAGGACTCTAAATGGAAATATAGGAGGACCACCCCCAAAACTAATTCCTGTTTCCGGGCAGCTAGAAAAGGCAAGTATCCAAATGAGCATTCAAATCAGAGTATCTATGTAGCTGACCGTGACCTCTGATCGAAACCTCATCATTTTATGAAGCAATTATGCAGATGTGGGCATTTGTCTGATGGATTATGGCCATCATCTACTTGCTCATTTAGCTACCTGTATATGCTCAGAAAGACACTGGACAGGATCAAATGTAACATTTAGCTGCTATTCATCTTGCATGCTTTTGTCTAGGGTAAAAAAAAAAGTACATTAAACAAAACTGAAATTTTACGCTAGTGCAACGAACTGAACAAACAAAACCGAAACGTTTCGATGCATCCATGTGAATCGTTACACTCCTAAAATATATTCATGCTTTTAATGTTTACAGTTACTGATAGTTAAGCTTTTGTGATTTAATCTTTTTCAGAACATGGAGAAAGTGCTGATCCGTCCAACAGCGTTCAAGCCCGTAGTCTCCAAAAATCGCCACTCGGTGCATTACCTGTCACCGCGACCAGGAGGATGCAGTCTGTCTGAAAGCCAGGGCAGCCTCAACCTCCTCTTGCCACTCACGGCTCCAACTGGCGGCGCTGAAGTGGCCGGCGGCAGTACCGGCTCTGCTTTGGAAGAAAAGCGCGACTCCTTCGGCGGAGGGCGACATGCTCAGGGCAGCCGGTCCTGCTCAATGTCGGACTCCGGGAGGAACTCCCTTTCCAGCCTGCCCACTCACAGCAGCACCGGCTACAGTTTGGCCCCCAGCGAGGGATCGGGGTCCGGGTCGGCCAACGCGGAGCCAGGGCAGATCTCGGTTAGAAACGCTTTGGGCGGAATTGGTCACTCGGATAGCGGACGTTCGTCGTCCAGTAAGAGCACCGGGTCGGGGTCGCTGAGCGGGCGGGGCCGGCCGCTGTCGGACAGCGGCTCCTGCGGCCGTTCCTCACCGCCCACTGAGGGTTACGAGGTGGTGGTGAGGGATTTGGAGGAGAAGCTGAGGGAGCGTGATGTGGAGCTTCAGCATCTGCGGGAAAATCTGGATGAGAATGAAGCCGCCATCTGCCAGGTAAGAAGAATCATCATTAAAGATGTTCTCGATCTGATCGGAAACCGGGCCGATCATGTCATTTGCCAGAGCATCATAATCAGGTGAAAAAGATCAGATTCTTAAAATGTATTCATTCATTTTTATTCCAAATTTTTGAGGGCTTCAATGCAACAAAATAATCCAAATATGCGAAGACTTTGGCAAAAGCAGTGATGTTTGGGGCAGCCCTTTTAATTTTCTTTGACTTTTGGACAATAATACTTATTGGTCTTAGTTATATTTTAGTCATCTCTAAATGTGTTTGTCTTCATCTAGTTTTTGTTGGCGAAAACTCAAGACTGATTTAGTCTAGTTTTAGTCGCCGTTTACTAAAAATGTTTTCATCTGTAAAATTTTAAAAATTTTACTCCAAAATGAAATCAATAAAAGTTTTCAACTATTTCAAATAAACACTGACGGACGAGCACCTATTGAAGCGGCTATCTACAAGGACAACGCCAACTTGGTGATAATACACAATCAGCAGGAAAATGGTACATTGTTTTCAATTAATTATACCCTCCAGCACGCCACGAACTGTAAGTAAAAGAAGTTGTCTGAGAGTTTAAGAGGACACTTGCCGTTAGCATTAGCCTAATGCTAAAGCCAATGTTATGCTAATACTACGAGTAACATTTAGTCTGTGATAATCACTCAGCACAGTCATTTAAAGGTAAAACAACATTGCATATTCTCTCTGGCCGAGAAAACAAATCTTACCATGTGTGCAAGCCTACTTGCAGCCTGGTAATGACACACTGGTAAGTTGGGAAGGTGGGGGGGGGGCGGGCGGAGCAGCAAGTCACGAGTGACATAACCAGACACTGCTACGATACAGGCTAACTACACATAAAATGTCACATACGTGAACATATGACGGAAACACATTTTCGTCTCGTTCTCGTCTCATCAGATGAAAACTGGCATTCGTCTCGTTATATTTTAGTCTCTACAACACGTTTTTAGCTCGTTTTTGTCTCGTCATTGTCATGAAGAAATGTTGGTTGATGAAATATTTTTGTTGTAGTCATCGTTGATGAAAACAATACTTAGCCAAAGAAAAAAAATTATTAATTAAAAATTACCATTAACTGCGAAAAACAAGGGATCATCTCACTGGTCTTGAGAATTCTGTAGCACATTGTGGTGTGTCTATTTCGTTTGTTTACATTTGTAGTCAAACATAGTTGTGGTGTTAGGAGTTGGAACACCCAGCATGCAATGGGATTACTCATGGGGGGGGCAGTGTACTCTCCACTGTGCGACTGATAGCTTGAAAATGAAACTGTTCATTAAACGTTTGTGCATGATTTTCATGCCTCGTCTGCTTATTAGAATATTTAAAATAGACAACACAGTACAGTACTTACATTATGGCCTTGCTTCGAGGGGGAATTTTCTATTACAGTCCATATAATCCATCGTACAATTATAATTTTTATACTGTGAAGTGAAAAAACTTTTAAAAACTTTTCGTAATATTAGATTTTTGTGTACCGACGCTTATGTATCTCGAGGTCCCACTGTATATATGAACATCCTCCTTATTGTCATAGCCATGTTTTCTAAATCAATCAAAGTACAAACTTGGATCATCTATGTTAAGGTATACGAGGAAAAGCAGCGCCGCTGTGAACGAGAAATGGAGGAGCTGAGGCAGAACTGTGCTAGCAAAATGAAGCAGGCCTCACACAAGGCACAAAGAGCGCAGCAGGTCTTACAGTTACAGGTAGGACATTTTAATTCCACAGTAGGGTTTTGAATCAATTTCATGACCATCCAATATGATATTGATTCTTTGGACAAAAATACCATGTTTGCCGATATTACAGTGTGTCATGATTCAATACAGTTCGATTCAGTGGTGTTACCAGGATGCCAGGTGTGGGTGGGCATTCATCTTACCTGGGGGGAAGCTACAATGCTCAAGTAGGTCGAAATCCAGCGTAGGGCTACTGCACCTTAAAACATGTTTTGTTTTCTCCTTGAGATAACTGTTATTGTGATTTGGTCTAAACAAATAAAAGTTCATTTGTAAATCCAGCGTAGGGCTACTGCACCTTAAAACATGTTTTGTTTTCTCCTTGAGATAACTGTTATTGTGATTTGGTCTAAACAAATAAAAGTTAATTTGATTTTATTTGACTTAGAACACATCCATAACTGAACAATATGGACATGCAGGTGACAATGTTTTTTTTTAGGTAACCTATTGTGGTTCCTCGGTTTTATTATTATTATTATTATTACAGTTATTCTTTGTTCCGCAGCCCCTTTGAGCTCAATTTGACCCCCTTAGAATGCTTCAAAATGTACCAACAGCCAGGTAAACACTGGCGAAAACTTTGATAAAATGTAAAATAGAAAAAAAAGAAAAAAATCAAAATATGCGTAAATGTGTGTAGCGCCCCCTAGGAACAAAACTTAATAAAACTTATGAATGGGATACCATGCGCGGTGCCCTGACCCCCTTTAGCACTACATCCAGTTTTCTTTGGGTGGGCAGAGCGTGTCCGTGGGTGGGCACTAACCCCCCCCACCCCCCACCCCGCCCCCGGTAACGCCCCTGATTCGATTCATTTTAATATAGTACGTTATTGTGTATCCACAATCAGTTACATTTCACATAAATCGGTTTGATAGATTTCACATTTTTGTTGCCAAAACATTTTAGAAATCTGAATGAAAACTTCTTTTTAACAAAACGGTAAATCTAAACTATGACTATACTATCAACGTTTTGCGTTTTGATCTACTTGATTTGATCATACTTCGATCCTAATAAATAGCATAACACCCTTTCTCCACAAGTGAACACATTCGCTGCCATGGATGGCGATACACGCCAAATTTTGACTGTTGTCGTTAATGGTAATAAAATGTGCCAGCACTTTCCGTAAATGTGACTTATGATGTTTGTCATCAGGTATTTCAACTACAACAAGAGAAGAAGAAACTACAGGAGGACTTCTCATCCGTGCTGCAGGACAGAGAATCTCTGGAGAGGAGGTGTGCCAGCATCCAGCGTGAGCAGACGCAGTTGGGTCCAAGACTGGAGGAAACTAAGTGGGAGGTGGGACAGTTTTTTGTGTGAAGATGACAAATTAGCTCTCAATCTTACGGTGTCCTGTTTCGTCAGGTGTGCCAGAAATCAGGAGAGATCTCTCTGCTCAAGCAGCAGCTAAAGGAGATCCAGTCGGAACTCAGCCAGAAGGCAGGCGACGTGGTGGTACTGAGGGCCCAGCTGAGAGAAGCCCGATCGGAGCTGCAGGCCAGTCAGGCTCGTTCTCAGGAGGCCCAGGCCGCCCTGCGCACCCGATCCCTAGAACTTGAGGTGTGCGAGAATGAACTCCAGAGGAGGAAGAGCGAAGCCGAGCTGCTCCGCGAGAAACTGGCTCGCCTGGAGGACGACACCCTGCGCTTAAGGGATTCCCTGACGCCAGTCGGCGGAAAATGCACGAGCCTGAGCCTCCATCAGGGTCGGGGAGTGCTTGCAAGGGGAGGACCCAGCCCCTGTTTGTACCGCAATGTGGAAGACGAGTTGGGCAGAAATTGGGCAGGAGAGAGCGACGAAGCCAAGGCACAGAGGCAGAATGCCGAAACGCTGTTGGGGCTCAGACAACAGGTACACTATCAAAATTAGGCAATTACCGTAATTTCTCGAATATAACGCGCCCCCCCCCCCCAAATCAACGGGTACATGGATGGAGACAGAAACATACAGTGCCTTGCAAAAGTATTCGGCCCCCTTGAACCTTGCAACCTTTCGACACATTTCAGACTTCAAACATAAAGATATAAAATTTTAATTTTTTGTCAAGAATCAACAACAAGTGGGACACAATTGTGAAGTGGAACAACATTTATTGGATAATTTAAACTTTTTTAACAAATAAAAAACTGATTTGCAGATTTGTCTGCAAGCCAGATGCAGCCCTCAAAAGAACCAGAGCTGGCTTGCGAGCCATAGGTTCCCGACCCCTGCCTTAGACTGACACATCGAACCCAGGTTAAGAACCACTGCTTTGAAGGTTAGAGTACAATAGACCAGTGTTTTTTAACCGGTGTGCCGGGTGCCGTGAGAGGTCGTCAGGTGTGCCGCGAGAAATTATCCAATGTCGCATTTATATATATCTTTTTTTCGTAATGTCGTCGGGCGGAGTTGTAGCAGCAAGGAAGGAAGGAGTAGGTAGAAGGTCCTCGATCAAGTGCAGATGAGCGAGGTATCGCTCATGTCGCGTTCAAGAGCTGCTCGGATTTCTAGCCATCAGCGACCTTGCTGTCTGCGACAGTGTGGACCCTAGCATGTCTACTGCACATCATATGGTTAGACTCGCCATGTGTTGATATACTCGAAAGTGTCTTTTCTGTTTTATCCATATATTGCCACGTTTACATGGAGCCAAATATTCCAATTACAATGGGAATATTTGTTCAAACCGAATAAATGTGTTCCATATAAACACCTCATTCGGAATGAACAGGCCCAAACCGAATGGAATTTCATTCCGATTCACAGGGGTGGAATATTCCTTTTCCCAAACCGATTAGAAGTAAAATTATATCATGTAAACAGGGAAGCGGAATGGTGTCTGGTTGCGTTCTTTCTGCACATGCTCCGTACTGACGTGGTGACTTGCTAGATACTCTGCCCTGATGCGGTTAAAGACATTGCTCAAGTCCCCCTGTCTGATAATTCTGAGCTTTTTCAAGCCTGCCATCATTTTTTTTTTTTTTTTTTTAAACTGAGAAAGACTGACAGCTGTTGAAGAATAAGAATATTGACTTCGTGTTCATCTAAGCAGGCTCAAGTTTCACACTGAGTAAGTATGCGTACTGAGGAATTATCTTATAATTAAATATACCGTACAGATAATATTTTGCAACATTTTTGGTTTGTGGTGTGCCGTGAGATTTTTTCCAATGTAAAAATGTGCCGGGACTCAAAAAAGGTTGAAAAACACTGCAATTGACAGTAGTTCAATTCCAATTCAAATAACGCAGTTTGTGTTTGGGACCCCCAGTATGTGAAACCAATCTCTCTTACTAGACACATTTCATGCGTTTCTTATGATTTATTTCTTTTACCCTATCAGAGCTGAAACAAAGCCTGGTGACCCACCAGGCTTATAAAGCAGTGGGACACTGGGTCTTTATTAAGAAAATGCAGCTGAACAGAAAAGGTACAGATAGAAAAAAGAATAAGGGGAATAGTGATATAGAAATCTAAATGGAATTGCTAGACATAGAGAGTTTACTGAGGGGACACCATGTGAGGAATGGATACACTTACAGACATATTCAGGCAAGAGATGAGGGATGGCAGCGGGCATTGTTCCCCCACCATCTGCCCGCGTAAGGGAGTATGATGTATGTGGGCATGGTGAGTTGGGGCAGGCACCATGTCTGCTGGATCCAAGCCATAAAATCCATGTTTTAAATCACCTGTGGTGAAAATTGTGCCTGTCAGTTAAACACAGGAGAATCTCATCTGTACGTCATTGAAGTGGCTGTCACGTGTCACGCTTCAGCCTTACACAAACATTTGCACAAAATCTCAAATAAAGGTCTTAAAAGTGTTCATACTTTTGTGTCAGGTGGACAGGCTGAAGGGTGAGCTCATGTATGAGAGGAGGACAAGTGAGGAGCAGATGTCGCGATTCGATGACGAAAGGAGGGTTTGGCAAGAGGAGAAAGAGAAGGTAAAAAGCACACACAAGCTGTATTTGAGTACATCTTTGGCATGGAAAATTGGATTCCTAAAGGTGTCAAAATTTGTCTAAGGAACAAAACGACACGATTGGTCGTAACAATGTTGTTGCTCCTCAGGTAATCCGCTACCAGAAGCAGCTACAGCAGAACTACATCCAAATGTACCGACGGAATCGCGAGCTGGAACGTGTGATGAGGGAGCTGAGTCTTGAGCTGGAGAACAGGGACATGGACGACTACGAGGTGCACAGCGGCAGCAACGACATCCATTTTGAGGAGATCACCGCCACGGAGATCTGAACAAGCCGTGTTTGCAAGGAAAAAAAAAACACGGCTGGCTTTACCTCTCGAGCAGCTCCCAAAGGTGTGTTCTTCCTCTACTGCTGCACTCTTCGTGATCTTTCATACAGTGTTTCACCTGCACTTTTTTTAAAGACTCCGACACTATAGGGTCAGCACAAAAACGGTTTCTTCTGAAGAGCTGGGAAGTGTTCAAATCAGGGTAGGATTATGGATTGTTGCAAAAAAAAAAAATCTACTATGTGCACATTTTCTTCCACAAAACAACAGGGCACAAGCATGCATGTCATGTTATGATAACGCCCACACATCTGCTACTTCATGTTGTGTTGTGTATTTTGGATGGGAATATTAGACTAAGCATGTCAATATAGTACCGCTCCAATCCTACAGGGGTGATAGCGAGTCACAACACAAACTAATACATTAGCCTACTTTCCTTAACTCAGTCAGGTTGCTTTTTGCGCTTTCAAATTTCGCAAAACTGCGAAAAACGCTCCTGTTGATAGGAGACTGTAGAATCCAACGTTCTAAATTACTGTGAACCGTACAAGAGAAACTAACGATGCGTGAAAATGTGTAATGATATAGAGTTTTTTAAAAGTATCTACACGTGAATATTTTGGCAAGTCCACATGCTTTCAACGTGATTCAAACACACTTTAAACATAACGGCCAGCCTATTATGTCACTCTTTCAGTGCCAGTGACGTGTAAATTAGTCAACTAGAATCCAAAAAATAGAGCACCAATGACAACATTTCCTGTCATTTTTTTCCATGGGTCTGCTTTCAGTGGAATGGCTCACATTTGTAAAGAGATTATTTTTGCCATTCAAAGCACATAGTGTTTTTGTTGCTGCTTTATAGAATGAAAAAATTGTTCAGATGTTTGTGTCAATAAAACATAGTTTGTAGTGTCAAAGTCACTGTTGTACTAAAAATATCTTTTCACAAAAAGCTTGTTGTTTTAATTTTTTTGCGTCAAAAAAAAATAGAGAGAAACTAAACAAACTTCTGCATAATACTAAAAACAAGTTAATATAGAAAGGAGTTTTTTGTGTGAGGAAACATAGACTTCACTCTCAGTTGACGGGGCACGGGGCCTGTTTTCATAAACTTAAAATTCTAATATTTTCAAAACCAAAGCAGGCACCTCCCTTAGGCATATATGAGTCTCCATCAAAAAATTCCCTAATAAAATCCTGATGAATTATTTTTTATATAAGTACAACAAAACGTAAAATGGCTATAAAATTCTCAGATTTTACGCTAGATGCACAAAAATCACCAAATGCAGAGATAATCACCTATATTTTCAGGATCAATAGCAATATTTAACATAAAGGTTTTTGCCCAAAATAGTATTTTTTTAATTTAGTGCAATTTGACATCATTTTTCAACAGCTAATAAATCACTCAATTTTAACATTCAGAAACTTAATACTTGAGGAAAGCATGCAGAATCATCTTAATTTTACTCAACAAAAGCAAATTTTCATTTTTCTATATACAATCGAAACTTATTTAGGTTGAATTCCGATGTCACTATTGCCTCAGCACGTCTTGCTGGCCCTCAGGCCTTCGTCGTTTTTAGATTGAAATGTTACATAAAATAAAACACGTAAAAGCCCAATTTTTTGTTTGGAGGCAAAAATGTCAAAATTACTATTTTTTTTGCCAAAATAACGGGCAGTTGGCCGAAAATTACCTGATTATTTGAATGTAAAGGTAAGCTGTTCTGTATGGATACAACATCCAACATGGCGGCCATCACAAAACGAAGGGCTTTTTAAGTTGACAATTCTTATAAATAAATGTGTAAATGCCAGAATTCTTATCGATATGAACGTAAAACAGTCCAGATTCTTGGATAAAAGCAAAAAAAAACAGGCAGTTATCATTCATTTTACGTAAATATTTCAAGTTAAAGTTACGCTAATTTAACGGTAAAATAACGTTTCAAAGTGCATCCACGGTGCTATTTTATATAATAATTACCTTGAATCCTCGACCAAATCACTCCTGAGGCATTCCTGCCTCCTTGTATGCACAAAAAAAAATCTTTGTCCTGCTTCCACCTAAATCAGGTGATAGAACGCAGCGTGTTTGAGTTAATCGCAGTGAAAACTTCCATGACGCCCTGATCGACCCGGGAAGCTCTGGCGCAATGTCTTTTGGAGCTTTCTTGTAAACTGATAGTGAAGTCTATGGAGAAAAGAAGAAAGTCTCATATTTAATTTAAAAAAATGCCCAGTGAATGTTTATGTTACAAAGCCAATAAGTTCAATAGAGAGGACTGGCACTGAAAGAGTTAAAGAGGGTAGAAAGCAAGTTGTTCTTTACTCATCAGCTGCCATAAATGATGATAGACGTCAATCCTTTTGAAGTGGGAGGGCTCGCAGCGAATTAACATTCGTTGTCACGTTAAGTCAGTTCTTGTGTAGTTTTTTCCCCTCAAAATATCAAAAAATAACCCCCAAACTCACACCTAGAAACATCAAAAACAACTAAGAAATGATTATTCTTTTTGCTTTTCATCTTGAATCAAGCTCCTCCTTTTTTTAGGAGAAGGCCAGCTTGTTTTGCGCTGGCTTTATTCCTCCATTCACATACAGAGTGAAGACGTCTGCGTAGGCCAGATTTTCATCCAAATTCATGAGAGCAAGTACATCTTCAGTCTATAACCTGCTTGTGCTAAATGGCATAAGTTTTGCCAAGGAGCTTTCTGGAGGTCTGCTTTCATCTTGAGGCACAGTTGCCTGAATGTCCTCAATTGGCTGTTTTGGGGAGACATGAGGCTTCTGGGTCAGGTGGGGCCAGGCCATTCTGGGACTTTCTCTGACTTACTGGGGTGGAGTTAACAGACAATCATATTAGTTGCCTTCTGCAAGTTGAACCTACTCAATATAATGCAGTTGTAGACATTGCGGCTTCATCCCCATTGAAGATATTGTAGCCAAAGGTTTTCTCATGTGTTTGAAAATCCATATATTTGCTTCCCACTGTCATGGTGACACATACGTATGTAAGTGTGTCCTTTAAATGAAGGTGGCAGATTTTATAACCGCCGACATTTAGGAAATGCCGAGATCTTCGTAGACGTCCTCGATTTTGAGTAGGACAGGCTGCATCTGTCAAGCTTGGTGATGACTTTCAGGGTTCGCGTTGCCATCAATGAAAGTTGGGTCAGCACATGAATATGTATCCAGTCCCAAAAATACCACAGGGTAGCCGCAGTGTCTAAAAAAGTCTAAAAAGGTCTAAAAAATTTTTGGATTTAAGGCCTTTAAATGTCTAATATTCTCCTAAAATCTCATAAAAGGTCTTAAATTCAATTTGGAAGGGAAATATTGATCTTACTTTTATTTAGAACATGAAGAAATTTTTGTCTCGCTTTTAAATGTTTCGATTTTTGAGTAAGTACAAAGCGGAACTACCTGTGCTGGTCAGAATTTATCAATCACAAGCAGGTTTTGCTGTGTGTGCGCAGTTGCGTGTTGACAGTTTAGTAAGCATAGCATAAAAAACTCGGCGGCATTAGCACATGTATAGAAAACTAGATGCGAAATGACACACTCGCCGGCGTTAGTAAACAGCCAATATCTTAAAGCGGTAGACTTCTCTGGAAGGCTGTTGTAGCGAACCTTCCAAGTGAATATAATTAACTTTTTATGTAAAATACTCCTAAATCTTTAAATGATACGGTTTTAAAACTTTCACATGTCAAAAGTAGACGGAAGGGAAATTATGGAATAACTTTAACAGCTGATTCACAACATTAAATTAATTGAATGTAGTTTAAAGCTGCTGATCCAGAATTTGGACTTGAGTATTTTATTTACTGTTGAACTGTTAACTTGATACTGAAATAGTAGTTTATTTAAGCCTGAGAGTATATTTGTACATTTTTTTAAACTAATGTCCGAAAAATTAAAAGCAGCTTATAGCTTGGGGGTTGCATCAATAATCGATTTATAATCGAATCGTAATCGAATCGTTAGGTGCCACAAGATTCCCACCTGTACTTTGCAAGTAATTCAGGGCCTCCAATTTTCCTTCAAACTAGGGTTGTTCCGATCATGTTTTTTTGCTCCCGATCCGATCCCGATCGTTTTAGTTTGAGTATCTGCCGATCCCGATATTTCCCGATTCGATTGCTTTTTTTTTTTTTTTTTTGCTCCCGATTCAATTCCAATCATTCCCGATAATTTTTCCCGATCATATACATTTTGGCAATGCATTAAGAAAAAAATGAATAAAACTCGGACGAATATATACATTCAACATACAGTACATAAGTACTGTATTTGTTTATTATGACAATAAATCCTCAAGATGGCATTTACATTATTAACATTCTTTCTGTGAGAGGGATCCACGGATAGAAAGACTTGTGACTTTGTATATTGTGACTAAATATTGCCATCTAGTGTATTTGTTGAGCTTTCAGTAAATGATACTGTCGCCATTTAACTGTTCTGCCCAAATGCATGATGGGAAGTGCAACCATGACTGTGCGTAGTGGTACCAATTGATATATCTTCTCTGCGTTGGGAAATAACATAGGGTGTTAAGAAAAAGATCAATTACTATCTTTCTTCCCCACATTGCTTCCCACGATATTTCTAATCGTACGGAGAGGGATTGTAAGGCTTTAGCCAATTAAAAAAAGGCTCCAAAGCCTGCCAAAATTCACTCTACTCATTTTACGCTGCCTTTTAGCTCCATATATAGGTAAAACAGCGCCATCACAGATTGAACGCGACAATGCGTGAGTGGGTCGTGCAGCGCATTCGTTAATTGCGTTAAATATTTTAACGTGATAAATTTTTTTTTAAATTAATCACCGCCGTTAACG
Source organism: Corythoichthys intestinalis (assembly GCF_030265065.1). Classification (NCBI taxonomy): domain Eukaryota; kingdom Metazoa; phylum Chordata; class Actinopteri; order Syngnathiformes; family Syngnathidae; genus Corythoichthys; species Corythoichthys intestinalis. The sequence continues at coordinate 36,482,619 of NC_080404.1, forward strand.
GGATAAATTTTATAACCCTACCTTAAGCCTAAACTAAAGACTCTGGATGAGTGTAACATATTATGTCTGTAACGTTAAATACAATTAGAAAACGATTTAATTAAAAAAAATATATATATATATTAAAAAAAGGCATGTCCGATATTTTTTTGCCGATTCCGATACTTTGAAAATGACGTGATCGGACCCGATCGATTGGGATGCCGATTGATCTCTACTTCAAACCTTTTGTACGTTTTTTGCCGGTATCCATGTGAAATGGGTCTTAAATTGTATTCATTACGGTCTAAGAAAAAAAAAACCTTAAATTTGGCTTGTAGAACCCTGCAGAGACCCTGTACCACCAAATCTTCCAAAGGTTACTGAACTTTAAATCGGGAAAGTGGCAGAAGTTATCTGTACGGAAACTTCAACATCGCCACCATCTTCGTGTCCTGGAATGTGTTTAGTGTCGAGAAGCTGTTCTTGGTCGCAAAGAGCCTTGCAAAGGTTGAGCGAATCGGGGAGGCGCCCAGGTCCAAATCCTCAGGATCCGGTTCTCTGTAGGCTGTCCCTGGTCCAGTACTCCCCACAAACACTCTGGGAGGAACTGAACAGGACCGGACATAATTTATGGGGCATACATAGTCTAGCAGGTAGGGGGGAAATGCAAACTGCAACTGAAAATAACAAACGTCCTCTCAAAGTACATTTTTGATAGTAAGGTGTTAGCTAGACCCTCCCACTTAAAATCGATTGGACATCTATGACAAACATATTGAAATTTACAGCAGAAGGATGAAACCAGCCACGTTTGGACATCTATCCCCGTCAATGGCAGCGAGTGTGTTAATTTGACCCTAAATTTTTAATCATCTGCCATTGAGAGAAAATAAAGCGCGGCTGCATTGATGATTCTCGCTTTCGGCATCTGCCTTCCATTCGCCGGTCTATTTTTAGCTGCGTTCCAAAACTAAAAATGGACTTTCTTAGTCTCTTCTTCTTTAGGCTGCTCTTTGAACTTGAGGTGCGCTTTTATGCTCACTTTTTTTTTTATTTGTTCCTACTAACGGGCTTTATTTAGCTTCCAGCAGCCTGAAAAGTCACAATAGTTTCAATTTGACACAAAACAGACTTTAACTCTTATTTTTCTTACCCAGCCTGAGAGATTTTAATTTTTATAGACGAAATATATAAGGAAAAGGATATCTATATCATGAAGGTTGTGTATTTTTATATAGAGATATGAATAAAGCACCTACTCCTTTTTTTTTCTTGTTTTATCAACACTATCAGTGTGGGTTTAAAATGCCAATTCTATTTGGCTATTTGGGTTGTCACAAACAATTATTTTGATAGTCGATTCATTGTTTTTGCGATTAGTTGACTAATTACTCTGGGCTTTAATAAAATTAGACGCTGAAAAATGTTGAGTTTAAGTAACTACTATGTACTGTAACTGTATCGTATGCCGTCAATGGCAGCCAAAGAGTTCAAGCTTTTTGAGGTTACAAGAAATTGAAAAAACAAAACAAAATCAAATAAATACATTTACCGGAAATTGTCTTCTTTTGCAAAAAATTATTACTATTGGTTTTAATTCATTTAATGAAGATTTTACATGTATATGGCAGAAAACACTCAGGTGACTTGAAGTTCCGCTCTGAGACCCCAATTTAGCCAACTTTCAAAATTGTCCGATATACACGTGTGATACATCATTGGAAAGCTTAAAATCTCAATTTTCTGGGGGGAGAAAATTTTTGAACAGGAGGGCATTTAAAAAAAATAAAATAAAATAAATAAATAAATAAATAAACAGCAAAACCCCATCTGGAGGTGAAAGCACACAAGAACGCAAGAGCAGAATTACAGACGCCACGACTTTAACGAGATAATATTGCGTACTTACCTTGTTTCGATCCAAAAACTCCATGTAGAATGTATCACTGAGTGTCAAGACACAGCTGTGAAGTGCCACAGCTGGATTTTTGGGGGGATTTTATGGGTGAAACATGGTAATATAACGAGGGTCGCGATGCAGAAATCACAGACATCAATGAGTGGTCAAGATTTCCTTTTTCATATATTTACCTTTTTAAATGTTTTTTTTCCCCAATTTTTCTTTGTTTGGATCGATTATTTATCATCTAACATATCGGAAAAAATGCGACTGAAAAAAAAAATACAATTAGGCGATAGTTATGAGGTAAATATCCGTGACTTTTTTACAGACTCCATTTTTTTGATTTGATAAGCGTAATTTGTTTTAAAAGTTTAAAATATGTGAGTGAATAATTTTTAAAGTCTTTTTTTTTAATGAAATGTTAGACATCAATTAATGATTCTAAGTGAAAAATGATAGGCATTTTGAATAATAAATATAATTAATTACCTTCGCTTTATGGCTGGTTTGAAACAAAAGTGGTTGCGCGACGTCTGTAAACGGGGGGTTTCAGGGTAAAACGGGCAAATTAATAGTTCAGGGCTTAATGCGCCATGAATCTGCTACGGCAACATATAGACATATTGTTCTATCAAACAACAGTTGTTTGGGCTTAAAATACAGCAGTTTTTTTTTAAAGAGGAGTACAAGAGCAGAAACTGCTTTTTCAGTCTTGTCTATGTTTTCCGATATATATTATTTTTGCAATTTGGAATTTTTACTTTTTTTATTACTCCTGGCTTTTTTTTTTATTGCTATTTCAATCAATCTTTTTCCCCCAAAATGTATCTTTCAGTTAGTTCATTCATTTTATTCAAAATTATTTTTACATTTTCTTTTATTGCCTGTCACAAAATACGTGCAGACAACACTGATACTATTATATGATGTCAGATGGGCCCGTAAAATATTGCACTATGGACCGCAATTGGCCCCTGGGCAGCAGGTTTAAGATCACTGTCCTATATGAATGTATTAAAAAAAAAAAAAAGAAAATAAAATTGTGCATGAAAGTGTTAAATGGATGAGTTTGTGAGCAATACGTCAATTACTGCTTGCATTGAAGACTGCAGAGAATATGGTTTTTCCCAATTTATATATTTTTTTTTTAATTAAAAGAATAATAGAATATTTAGTTGTTGTTTTTTTTTTCAATTTACTTTAAAACGTATGTCGACTATTGTTTTCTTTTTCAATTTATTTTAAAACCTGATAATAAGGGAAATTATTATTATTATTATTATTATTTTAATTTAATAAAACATACTATTTACATTTAACAAGCTCCTAAAAGAGGATCCGGACAATTTATAGGTGAACAATGTCGACTATCAAAATAGTTGTCAATTAATTTGACAATCGATTAGTTGATTAATGGTGGCAGTCCTAATGTCTAAAGATGTAAAACCTCAGAGGGTGATTTAGAAAGAAAGCCCGCGAAAATAAACCCCCCAATAAAGATTTTCATTCTAATTGGTAGTATTATAAAATGCTTCCACCGGGGTTTCCGACTGTTCCTTGTGTTATGAGTGTAAATATGTCAAAGACTTGACTGTAAAAGACATGTGGGATATGGACATTTCAAATGTAGCCACTGTGACTCGAGACCAAAGTAACCCCAACTCATAATCTTTTTTTTTTTTTTTTTTTTTTTTTTTTAATTATCCTTTTTTACATTTGCTTCTGTTACGTCACGTTCGATTGACCAAATCGACGTTGTTCATGTAAATGTGTACATTTCTTGTATAAATGATGTGTGTTGTTTTTTTCAGTAAAGAGTAAACTGTCACACCTTCAAGCAGAGTGGACTTTTTCGTATGCTTTATTTTTGGACATTAACCATTTCATGTGTCGTATATGTACATCCAGTGGAGTGGCCGAGGCAGCTTATTTATTGCAGGTGGGAACAGTCATCTGTGAGAGGTAAGAAGTTAATTTTTTCTTTTATTACCTTATTTTTTAGATTTCAAATGTTTTTTTTGTTTTTGTTTTTTTTTTAAACTAAATTGTTTTTTTTTTACATTTTACCCCAAAAGGGTAGATGTGTAGTTTAGGGCCCTTCAAAAAAAAGAATGTAGCAAAGTACCAACTGACAAGGCGCTATTATGAAAATAGCAAATTGGTTTTTAGTTTTTAGCAGCTACTTGAAGAGTGGTTTAAAACTCCAGAAGCGTATTGCTGCCATACCCCTCGCCCCTCCAGAAAAAGTCCAGTTTTATGTTTTCACATGATAGTTATCACGCTTGTAGATGAGATCATGTAGAAATGTCAAATTATCATGTAAAAACGTCAAAAGCATCATGCTAAAATGTGAAAACTCATGTAAGAACATGATAATTATCATGTAAAAACATGAAAACATGATACAATCATGTAAAAAACATGATAATTAAAATGTTAATGAGTTTTTACGTTTTTACATGCTAGTTATCATCTAAAAACATGATAATTATGTAAAAATGTGATAAATATCATGTAAAAATGTGATTAAATAGCATGTCAAATCCGTGAAAACTATCATATTAAAATGTTATAACTGCCATCTAAAAATGTGAAATGCATTCACATTAAATTCCGTCTTTGTTATTTTAACACCACCCACAGTGCTTAATAACTAAAATCTCAACATGTCTCAACCCAAGTATGAAATAAAACTTTCAAATTAAACATTTCAAATTGTTCAAATCATTAGCATGTCTGCGTTTTCCTCTTTCAATGTGATAAATTTTCATGTTTTTACATGATGGTAATCACGTTTTTACATACAGGTTTACATACAAGTTTTTATATACAGTAAATTTCATGTTTTTACACGATAATGATGACGTTTTTAATGATATTTTTCCCATTTTTACATATTATTATGTAATAACGTGATACTGGTCTTTTTTGTTGTTGTTTTGAGTGGCAGCTATACGCTTCTGTAAAAAAAAAAAAAAAGCAACAACAGTGAGCAAACGTACCGTATTTTCCGCACTATAAGGCGCATCGGATTATAAGGCGCACCTTCAATGAATGACATATTTTAAAACTTTTTCCATATATAAGGTGCATATAAGGCGCATTATAAGGCGCATAGAATAAACGCTACAGCAAAAGCTAGGGTTATTTTATGCATCCATTAGACGGTGCTGCGCTAAAGGGAATGTGAACAAAACAGCAAGATAAAACATGTAGTGCAACATTTATATCGTATAGTGGAGGGGACCTTTTTTTTCTTTTCAACAGTCACCCTTTTTGTTTTAGATGCAATATATGCACTGTATTTGACCAGAGCATGTATAAAGGGCAAAAACGCCTATGACAATACCTGCTGCTTTTGTTGAATTATCAAATATAAAACTATTTATTCAAATGTTTGGCAGAATTGTCTGTCTTTTTGGTCCCAAAATGTTGATTTATAATTGGTCAGTAAAGAAAACAATAGTTTGAACATGAAGTTCAAGGTGTCCTGAAAAAAGGAACCAAACCAGGCCATTGTGAACCATTATTTCTTTGAAATATAAATGCAATATCAAAGGCATGTAAAATCAGACAAAAAAGGTCCGGACCTTAAAGGATTAAATGTTAGTCCAATCACAATATAAGTAATATAGGGCGGAAAACACTCAGGTGACTTGAAGTTCCGCTCAGAGACCCCTAATTTGGCCAAATTTCAAAAGTGTCCGATATGCATGCGTGATACATCATTGGAAAGCTTAAAATCTCAATTTTCTGAGGGGAGAAAAAATTTGAACAGGAGGGCACTTAAAGGAAAAAAAATGTTTTAACAGCAAAATCCTATCTTCAGGTGAGAGCACGCGAGATAAGAATTAAAGACGCCATAGCTTTAACGAGAAATTATCACGTACTTACCTTGTTTCGATCCAAAAACTCCATGTAGCATGTATCACTTGAGTGTGAAGGCACTGCTATAAATGGCCACAGCTGGATTTTGGGGGATTTTATGGGTGAAACATGGTAATATAACAAGGGTCGCGATGCAGAAATTGCAGACATCGAGGAGTGGTCGAGATTTTCTTTTTCATATATTTACCCTTTTAAACTTTTTTTTTTCCCAATTTTTCTTTGTTTGGATCGATTATTTGTCATCTAACATATCGGAGAAAATGCGACAGTAACAACAAAAAAAAATACAATTAAGTGATAGTAATGAGGTAAATATCCGTGACTTTTTTACCACTTATAATTTTTTTCATTGTGACGTAATTTGTTTAAAAGTTTGAAATATGCGAGTGAATACTTTTTTAAAGTCTTTTTTTTTAAACGAAATATTAGACATCAATTAATGATTCTAGGCTAAAAATGACAGACATTTTGAATATTAATCATAATTAATTACCTTCGTTTTATGGCTGGGTTGAAAAAAAAGCGGTTGCTCGACGTCTGTAAACAGGGGTTTCCAGGGTAAAACGGACAAATTAAAAATCGTTCGGGGGATTCATGTGCCATGAATCTGCTATGGCAGCATATAGACATATTGTTCTATCAAACACAACAGTTCTTTTGGCTTAAAATACAGCAGTTTCTTCTATAGAGGAGTGCAAGAGCAGAAACTGCTTTTTCAGTCTTGTCTGTGTTTTCCGCCATACATATTGTAAGCCCGTTTTTGTTTGCAAATTTGTATAAATCTGTCAAAAAACAACAAAACAAAAACTGTTGGGGCTCAATATTGATTCATATATAAGGCGCACTGTCGGCTTTTGAGAAAATTTAAGGCTTATAGTGCGGAAAATACAGTATTTAAATCAATTTGTTCAAGCAAAACTAAGTAACTTTTCATTTTTGGTCAATTTTGGCAACGCCGGTAGACAACAGCGGTAGTGTTTTGGCTTAAGGAAGACTGAGTTTTCCATGAGGACCAGTGCACACCCGCATAGTGTCGTAAAATCATAATTTACCGTTCGCCTGCAGATGGTTTAAACAACATTTCTGTTTCCAGCAGCTGTGTGAATGATGACTAGTAATAAGGTAATTAATCCAGTTGTGGCTAAACAATAGCATATGACGGTTAGGAACCGTTTGGCTAAACCCCCCAGGTTTTCTGCCACCCTCCTCAAAGTTAATTAGTGCTGGTGAAAGCGATACAAACCCCCTCAAGATATAAAAGAGGTGTCATTCATCTCAGTCGACATATCATTACAACTGTTATGAAAATATTTTATCAAAGTTGAACAGTGACCTAGTGTTGCTTTAAACAGGGTCCTGCAGGGTCTTAAAGGGTATTACAACACCTGTGGAAATGCTAATATGCCATCATTTTTCCATAAACGCATGCCTTTTGGATTCATATCATGCCACTTCGTGTAAATACACACATCGCAACACCAAGAAAATGATAGAAATTTGGATTGATTGTCAAGCTAAAACGACCGGCCCCGAGATCCCAGAAATCTAGCATATTGTGTGCTTGATGTCACAAGAAGAATACAACCGGCTCAGTGCTTATTACTGAATGGCGGTGATAATGGCGGACAATTTTGTTTCTAGTTGCAGCGATGAATCCGACGTAACGAACGTTCTTCTAATGGTGACGAGGAGCGTTATGAACCTTTCTTTGGTGTTTTGGGTTATCAATTTAAGCCCAAGCGAAAGCCAATGCAGCCTAATGAAAGGATCATTGAGGGGAGCAATCACACTGATGAAACACCGGCAACAGATCGTGTGGGAAACACCGAATGGTTTGTTTTGCATTTCTTTTTCGTGAAGCTGATACACCGTGACAGCAAAATAAAGTAATGTATAGAATAATTATTATAGGTTTTTGCTCTGCTAACAGACACAAATATGAATGGGATTCGAGGATTTGTTCTATATATTTTACGAGCGATAATTTATACATGTGTCCAGTCCTATATCCAATGCGTGATATGTTTTTTATTATAAAAGAGTACACACTCTGGCCATTTCGAGCTTGGCTGCTCCGCTCCTTTGGTTAGCCTGGGGTGGTGGGGTGGTCTCATCAGAGCCAGTCATTGTCTTCTTTCTTGATATCTCAGTACATTTAGCTGATTTCATTTGTCCATAGTTCGAATAGCTTTCAGGTGTAAAATGCGCACCACACAAAACCGTGCCGGAGGCTGGGTCTGCACAATTAGCCCTCTTAGCACGGACGAACTTCACTCATTGTCTGCGTAGTCTAGCTCTTTTTCTCACGTTCGGGAACTCATGGGTACTACATTCCGACAAATGGCTATTTGTACACCACATAGCATGACAGGTTTGAACTATTTTAGCGATTTTTTGATAAAACACGAACGCAACTCTCTCGTCAATAAACAACGATGGCACCTGCCTCGACCTTTTGTTTCCTTGTTGTGACGTCTCCGCCCCATTCGGCTGTTTCCGGAATACTATCGGAAATGTTCGTAATTTTCGATCTATTTTCGATAATTGCTCATGAATGTGATTTATTTTTTTGTTAACTTTATTAATATTTGTTATCTTGCCACATAACGGTTCTATTGTTATCTCACAGCCCCTTCGTATTATATTACCCTTTTAAAAATCCCCATTTGACTTATCTCAGCAAAATGTCTCAAAAAGGTTTTGAATATTGCTTGGTAGAGTTTAAATTTCTTCCATCTTAAATTGCAATGCATTGTGTCTGAGAAATTTTCATTCTAGGAGTTATTGATTTTTTTGTTGTGAGATGCACAACATTTTGTGTGGCTGCATAATTTGCTCTGCAATTGGCATGAATTCTCTTCTAAATGGTCTTAAATTAGTCTTGCCTCATTGGCTGCCATTAATGGTGCCAATCCCCCTCACAGTTCAAAATGGATTGGACATCTAGCGCTGTCAAAGGCACTGAAACATAAAATGTACAGTACAATTTCTCTCAACTGTGAAAGTGTGTCATGGCCTCACCCGCTCTAATCCATGGTCCTAATATGTAATTAAAGACCTAAAGTGGCAGATTGCTGCAGAGCGGGCAGAATTTGCGCCAGACGAAAATCCAGCCAGCGCCAACTATCGCCGGCAGCCATTTTGCAATCATCTACAAATCCTGGTTTTTGACATAATACACCAGTTTTAATCTGGCCATAAATCTCATAGCGCAGCCTGGGATTATCTCTTTTCTAACAGACTGGTCGCCGCATGTTAACTTTATGAACGATGACGTCACTTGATGTCAGCGGGTATCTTGACCCTCAGCACCATGGGGTCTTTGGCCTTGTTGCTGAACGCGCGGCGAATGGCGGCGACAGCATGCCGGTGGGTGACGCCCTCCAAACTCTCGTCGTCCACACGTAGAAGTTCGTAGCCGGCCTGTTGTTAAAATCAGAAATATTTTATTTATTAGTTTAGAAATCCATGCTTCAACAATTAAAAGGTTCAAACTGCTTCATTGGTTTGGTGCGGCACTTGACATCTAAATGCATTTTCAGCTGGGAGTGGCTGGCAACATCATTGAGTTCTTGTTGGCGTGGCATCAACGTTATTTGAATCAAGTACTGTATTGTTAAGTACAGTAAATTACAGTTGCATTTTTTAGAGCGATTTGTTTTCAAACATTTTTACTGATTTCTTTGGCGCAAAACATGTTGAATCATTTCACAAGGTTTCAGCGGATCCTTAAATTGAACTCGCTTCTGCTGTTGAAACCCTGATTTTGGTACATTTTTTTTTTTAAAGGGATTTTCCTTTACAAATGTGTAAGTTAGATCTTGAAGTGTCAGATTTTGGCAATCGCTTAAGATTACAATGCACTTGTTTTTGTTGAGTTTTTACTACAAAGTAGGAATTTTCATGAGTGTCAAAATAAAGAAATGTGTCATTAACTGTTATTTAAGTATTTATTTATATCAGGAAATGTATGTCTTTTTTTTTTTTGTTAATTTAGTTTTTTGTATCTATTTAAATTTGATCTTTTATTATCATATTTTATTTATTCAATTCAATTCAATTCATGTATTTAATTTTTTTTTTATTTCATATGTTGTAATTTTTTTTTTTTTTTTTTTACTAAGGTGCAGCCACCAAATTTTACAGGAAAACGTATTGTTCATACTATGGGTATCCACATTGTATTATTAAAATACATGCAGCTCATTAGCCTGCAAAAAGCCATAAAAAAGACACACTGAATGTTAAAAGTACGGGGGAGAAAGTAGCGGTTTACCGTCCGAAAATTAGTCATTTCTGGTTTAATTTTTTTTTTTTTCAACTTTCAGTTGAGATAAAAATAGGTTTTATTTATTCTGAATTTACTGTACATATATTCATTTTAACTTTCAGTTCATCATTTGCTTATTCCATTTTTTATTCGTATATTCAAACATATATTCCATTTTTAAATTACATTTTAAAATTCATTTATTGCCATTTTTTTTTATATTTCAGTTTGGCACTACCTTGAGCATAATGAAATAATTCCATCTGTAAACCTCCCATCAAACTCTGGGCATGACCTTTGTATAAAGTCACATTACGTTGCAATGAGCATGCATTGCACGACCCCAAACTAAATTTTTTAAATACATCTTGAAATAAATATAAATACTGTTATGGTAAAATATTAATAGGTACAATTTATGTATATTTTGTTTTATTTATTTTGTCACTCCTGCTCTTCCATTACTAGGTAAGGATAAGAGATACAGTACTGTATCTAATGATTGTTATTGTTCATTTGAACATGCAGTAAACTGTTTCTTAGCTTCTCTTCCATTCACTTCAATTCAAAAATAAACACAGAGTTTCCTGCTGGATGGTATCAGTGTGTTGAGAGCTACTTCCTCTGATGTAATCTTCCTATTTTTTTTTTTTTTAAGGATGAGGAAGCACCTGTGTGTAGGTTAGAAACACACACCATTGTGTCATGTCCACTAATCAGGTGTGTCTTCCTTTTCACTCCTCAGTTATTGTCACTTCCCTTCATTTGGCAAGGAATCAAGTTTAGACAGACCAAAAAAAGTGTCTTTTTTTATTTCAACTCTGCAGGCGCTCATGACGGCAGCATGATAAGATTTGGATCCATTTACGCAAATAGGGGATTAAAAAGTGCATTAAAAAAGTCATTTATTTGAATGAGGTAGATGACAACCTAATCTGAGTCACATTATCTTCATCCTCTTTAGGCTCATTTAGTGCTTTTAGCATGATTGCGGAAAAAGAGAGTAATAGAAGTCGTAGCAATTGATAAGGTAAGGTTGATTCTGTGCCATTGGCGGCAATAGATGTCCAGTCCGTTTCAAACGGGAGCCCAAACGGATTGGCTGTTTATCGTCGTCAATGGCAGCCAGTTGGTTTGCTTGTAATACTACAGTACCTTGAGGGCAGGATTCATTGACGCCGCTCCCCCAGGAAAGACTTTATCAATCTTGATGATGGGCTGAACTCTTGACTCAATTCCGCCTGAGATGCTCATACCTGCACATAAAAAACCGCCAACACGATTAGTACTAGAAGCAGTAGTTAAGGCTGCCATGAACAATTGACTAAACGCTAAGTAATCGATTGTCAATTTAGACAAAAACTATTTCTAGTCTATTAATCCTCTAGAGATAATGTAATGTACACCTAAAAATTATCCAGTTTTTTTTTTTTTTTTAATCAAAAACAAAATAGAAAATATTTTCGGTACATACAGGATATTAAATATACAAAAAATATAATATTCGCTTTATTATTATTTTGTTGGAATTTAGTTTAATTAATAAAAAAAAGAAAGAAAGAAAAAGAAAAAAATATTCTATGTTTTAAATGTGATTTTTTTTATATACTTTTATTAATACAGAAAAAAAAAAAACAGTATTTTGATTTTTGTACTATTCGATAATCAAAGTCCAACTTTCCTCAGTGCAGTTTTTGGTTCCAAAGCACATTTAGAGCTAAAATGTTAAACCCAGAGTAATATAACATTAAGGTGATTTGTATATGGACCGATTTGATGTATATACAGTGAAGACAATAAATATTTGAACACCATGCTATTTTTTTTTTTTACAAATTTTCCTACTTAGAAATCATGGAGGGGTCTTTTATCTGAAACTTTTATCAGATAAAAGACCCCTCCATGCACATGAAACATGTGCATGTCCACTGTTAGAGAAATAATCTAAAAAAAAAAAAAACACAATGTATGATTTTCTAATGATTTATTTATGTGATACAGCTGCAAATAAGTACCGTATTGGCCCGAATATAAGACGGCCCTGATTATAAGACGACCCCCTCTTTTTCAAGACTCAAGTAGGCATGTGCCGGTATGAGATTTTGATGGTACGATAACCGTGAGCAAAAATACCGCGGTTTCACGGTATCACGGTATTGCAATTATAGCTCCAAAATGTGTTATTTTGAGATGTATGGGTTAAAAAAGAATAACTTTTTTCCATTGAACAGGATTTGTTTTTTCAGAACATAGTTGCAAATTGGAATATGAATGTATTGTTAAAATACATAAATTATCAATAAAAAAAACAAATATTTTAAATAAAATTAAAATATAACGTAGACTATACCCACAGCCACAGCTCAAGTTGCTCAAGTTTAGAGCAAGAACAAAATAATTTCTATAAAAAAGTAAAAACTCTTCTGAATAAAATTTTTAAAAATTTATACTGCATAATTGTTTTGAGGATTGAAAAGCTCAAGTGAAGTTTCGCCATTTTCAGCCACTGTGTCAACTCTAGTCTACATGATGTCATGCCTTTGTGTTAGAAAGAACAAAGAATTCAAAAGTTAATAAGTTAGTTAAAAATGTATAAGTTAGTTAAAATGTAAATATTGTTGTGGAAAGGTTTCACCTAAAAAAAAAATTTTTTTTTAAACATTGGGAGTGAGACCACTCCTTGATCAAGCGAACGTGGATTTGTGCTTAGGGCAAGATCATCTTTCCTCAGTTAACGATCTTTGATGGTATGCCTTTTTTCCCCCTTCATTCAAGTGAATCGAATCAAGCTTGTTTTCTCACTCTGCGGCTGTAACACTCGACGAAGTTGCTCTCCCAGCTAAGCCTAGGCTAACATTCGTCTTTTATAAGCTTTTAGTTGGTTTGTATATCGAATTTCAAAGGAAAATATGTGTTTTGTTTTTGGCGAACTTTTTCATAGAGCTAATCTGTTTAGCTACTCACACATGGAAAAATACAATTGTACAACGTTTTAAATGTATTCATTTTGTATATTCCACTTACCACGATTTGAGAGCTCAATAAATTGAAGAAAAGAACGCCTTAAGTTTGGATTATTTGTTTAGGGTTCGCTGGCTGTTTAGCCGATAGTCACTTTCACACACAGCAACAAACGGGAGGGGGTGAGCGCCACGCCACTTCTGGCTGCATTTTTGACACATGAAAAATGACGAATACCGTACTACGGTCTGGCGGAAAATTTTATTGGTTTTGAAACCGCGACGTTTTCACACCACGTGAAACCGGTAACCGGCACATGTCTAGACTCAAGTTTGAAAAAAAGAACACCAAATTAATTTTTATACAGATAATAATTACAGTACATCTGAAACAAATGATTATAACAATATATTTGAGAGATAAAGCACGTTATTTTGCCTCATTCAAATCTTAAAATCTGAACATTTAAATACGTAAACTAAAGTGCAATCACATTCGTAAATGAATGGCTTCTGGTTTTTGAAATGTAAATAAACCAATCTATTGTGCTAAAACAACAAAATTGCAATAACTGCAATAACCATCAAAGTGAGGTCTACCTGTAACTGTAGTCTTGAAACAAAACTGAATAAGGAAAAACATTGCAATAAAATAATGCAAACTGGTTAAACTTGAGAGTAGCTGAGATCTGTCATGACAGAACATTACTCTTCAAGTTCAGCATTCGCTTCAATGATATCTGGCGCCATCTAGCGTTGTGAATGGGTATAATGTTTAGACCCTGAATATAAGACGACTCCCACATTTTCAGTCTCTCAAGACGGTATTTGAAAACGTGAGAAAATGAATGTTAATATTTGGTACAGTAGCCTTTGTTTGCAATTACAGAGGTCAAACGTTTCCTGTAGTTTTTCCACCAGGTTTGCACACACTCGCCCTGTCCCATGCGCAGAAAAACAAAGCACAAACAAAGCACGACCCCTATGCTTCACAGTAGGGATGGTGTTCTTGGGATAGTACTGATGATTCTTCTTCCTCTAAACATGCTTAGTGGAATTATGACCAAAAAGTTCTATTTTACTCTTATCTGACCACAAAACTTGCTTCCATGACTCCTATTGGCACTATTGGCCCGAATATAAGACGGCCCTGATTATAACACGACCCCCTCTTTTTCAAGACTGAAGTTTGAAAAAAGACTTTTTGAACACCAAATTATTTTTTATACAGAAAATAATTACAGTTCATCCGAAACAAATGATCATAACAATATATTTGCGAGAAAAAGCATGTTATTTTGCCTCATTCAAATCTTAATATCTGAACATTTAAATATTTAAACTAAAGTGCAATCACATTTGTAAATGAATGGCTTCTGGTTTTTAAAATGTAAATAAACCAATCTATTGTGATAAAACAACTAAATTGCAATAATTGCATTAACCATCAAAGTGAAGTCTAACTGTAACTGTAGTCTTGAAACAAATCAGAGTAAGGAAAAACATTGCAATAAAATAAAAAGCGACATGGAAAATGATCGAATGAATAATGCAGACTGGTTAAACTTGAGAGTAGCTGAGATCTGTCATGACAGAACATCTCTTCAAAGATATCTGGCGTCATCTAGCATTGTGAATGGGTATAATGTCTAGACCGCGAATATAAGACGACCCCCTCTTTTTCAGTCTTATTTCAATGCAAAAAACTCCGTCTTATATTCGGGCCAATACGGTACATGGAGTGGAGGTTGACTTTTAATGGTAAATGGTGCTAACAGGTCTTTCAGGGTCAGAAATCTAGCTGATAGACTGGTGCTCAAATACTTATTTGCAGCTGTATCACACAAATAAATTGTTACAAAATCATGCATTGTGATGTCTGTATTTAGATCATCTCTGTCACAGTGGACATGCACCTACCTTGAAAATTTTAGACTCCTCCGTGATTTCTAAGTGAGATGAACTTAAAATAGCAGGGTGTTCAAATATTTATTTTCTTCATTGTATATGAACCGCAAAAATAATCATTAATGTTTGTGGCAGCCCTAGTAGTAGTAGTACTACTGTACTATTAGTAGTAGTGGCACAAGGCCTGTCAACCTGATATTTGAAGAGGGGTGTGTAGACTTTTTGTACATAAGTTTGTGTTGTATGCTCACCCAGCGACGGTTTAGCTTTGGAGATGTTCAAAGTGGTGATGTGGAAGTGAGGCGTGTACAACTGTCCATTAAGCGTGACATTTGGGGGGGTCTCAAAAACATCCCCCAAAGGGGTCCGACGTGGTGACGGTAGGCGTAAGTTGACTTCGTCCTGCAGGCGTTGGCGACGAGGATTCGCCATCCTCCTTGTTGGAGAGCGACCTCTTTGACTTCCGCTGAGGATGCTGGAGCAAGTAGAAGAGGAAGAGGAGGAGGAGGTGAACGTGTCAACGGGGACGTCCAGCAAGGGGCGGGAGACCAGCGACGGAGATACAGTGTGTCCCGTGACAAGGTGGCATCGAGAGTTTCCACAGCGAGGGGAGCGTCCGCCAGCTGGAGAAGGCACTATAAAGAGAGGAACACCGTCAAAAAGCATAATTCAAAAACATTTTGTATCCAATGAATGCCACATTTCCTTGTAAAAACAATTAAATGTTGGAAATTATTGATTGAAAATTCTTTTATTACAAAATAAATAATAAATAGCATTACATTT
Organism: Corythoichthys intestinalis; assembly: GCF_030265065.1. NCBI lineage: Eukaryota > Metazoa > Chordata > Actinopteri > Syngnathiformes > Syngnathidae > Corythoichthys > Corythoichthys intestinalis. Next base: position 36,498,316 of record NC_080404.1, read on the forward strand.
ACTTAACTTTTTGAGATAAATGTACAGTACTTCTTAGAGCAGTTTTACCACACAATACTTTTCACTTTTACATGAGTAGATTTGTGAAGAAGAAACACTACTCTTGCTCCCCTACTTTGAGCTACAATAGAGTCGTTACATTTTTCTGCTTTATTCTACATATTGGCTTTTTTTTTCCTGCCAGAGATGCCGACAGTGGCTGTCTCACTTTCACCAATGAGACATGGCAGTAATAACCACATGACTCCATTGTACCAATCAGAGGTAAGAATGTTTTTCCCCACTAGAGAGCACTTATGCTCTTTGGGCAGGTGATGTTTCAAGTGTTCTTCTTCTCTGAATTTCATGATTTTTAGGTCATCTTTTTGGCCTATCATGGTCATGTAATCGGTTATAGTACAGTATAATAACAGTTCATTTAGATTAAGTTGTGCTGAGAAAAAATATACCATTATTAAAAAATATATATATATAATAATTAGGGCTGTCAAACAATTAAAATTTTTAATCGAGTTAATTACAGCTTAAAAATTAATTAATCGCAATTAATCGCAATTCAAACCATCTATAAAATATGCCATATTTTTCTGTAAATTATATATATATTCTGTAAAATAAATTGTTGGAATGGAAAGATAAGACACAAGATGGATATATACATTCAACATACGGTACATAAGGACTGTAGTGGGCATTTCATTCTACTGTCATTTAAATCTGTCTATGCTGTCCTCACTCCGAAGCGTCTACTTTTTCCAAAGCTAGACAGCTAGTGAACGACGCCTTAATAATTAGACTTCTTCCTTTTTCATCTGATTTATTAATAAAAAGGCCTCAAACCATTGTCCTATTTAGACCGTCGTAAAACTACAAAATAAAAGTACACAAGCATTGCATTAGCAACAACGTTAGCTTAGCACGCTATACAGGTTCACTAAACATAAACAAAAAGCGTCTCATACAAAAAATATAACATTTCGCTTACTAACATAATATGTACATTCTTTACAACAACCATACTTACGGACAAATCTTGTCCAAGGATCATATAAGCACAACAATATCAGCCCGAGACGTCGTGCAGCCATAATGAAGAAAGAAAAGAAGAAAATAATAAACCATGTCGCAAAGCGACCACAAGAGTTCGCTGTTGGACAGCACAAAAAGCCTTGCTGTAAAACTTACCAAAAGGCAGAATACTTTCTGAGCGGGACCTGTGCGTTAATTGCGTCAAATATTTTAACGTGATTAATTAAAAAAATTAATTACCGCGCGTTAACGCGATAATTTTGACAGCCCTAATAATAATTCTAAGCAGTTACTCACTATGTTACGAATTACTTAAGTATTATTTTCAACACATATTTTTTTACTTTTACAGTACTAGAGTAAAATTTTGGATGACTACTTTTACTTTTACTTGAGTGATATTATTTAGAAGTAACGCTACTCTTACTTGAGTAAATATTTTGGCTACTCTATCTACCCACTTCAGATTCATAACTCTTTTCGTGCTCATTTATTAGTTCAATTCTAGTTAATTATTTATGATGGTTTTATTACCACTTTTAATCTATTACTGTATGTGTTTTTATCTTCACTCTACAGCACTTTGTATTCAGCGGCTGTTGTTTTTAAGTGCTTTATAAATAAAGTTGTGTTGAGTCGAGTCTAAAGGAGGATCTTTGTTGAACTATTTTTGGTGCATTGTGGAGTTGGGTCACAAGAACACAAACACGATGGCGCGCAGTGAAGCCTGGGCGAAATCACCGATGTATTAAGCCAAACATCTGAAGATTGGAAGAGGTTTAGAGCAACTGCAAACAACTATTGCAACTAAATCGAACTAATTCGAAGCCCGTTTGAGATCTGCCACTACTAGTTTTGTATTCAGACATGGATTTATGCAATATTCATGCGGTCATATTAAATATGACGTATGCTTGAAATACTGACAGCCATAAAATGCTTGTTATAAAAAAATGGTACAATGACAATACTGCGTTTTAATACTGAAAAGGTGGTGGCCAAACAAGTTTATGAAATACAGTATACTTCAAATGTGGTTAATCCACAATTACACCTATAAATTAACAAGTGTTATAAAGCGCCTTGAGCGACAATGTGTTCAAAAGTGCTGTATAATTATCGTTATACTAATCTGACAGAACACTTGGTTTAATATGCCTTCGACACAATTTCTCACTCAATCCTTCTCGACCGGCTCTCCTCCCTTCGTATCACTCACACACCTCATTCTTGGTTCACTTTCTACCTGTCTGACCGCACAAAACTTGTCAAATTCGTCCCGCACAAATCCAAGTAACTCCCTGTCTCTGCTGGCGTGCCCCAGGGTTCCATCCTGGGGCCGCTCCTTTTCATTATTTAAATTCTCCCACTCGGTTCCATCTTCCGCAAACACAACATTCACTTCCACTGCTACGCGGATGACACCCAGCTCTACATTTCCTCAAAACCAACTTCTTCCCTTCCACCCTCCTCCCTCACCCTCTGTTTAGAAGACATTAAATCAAGACATATACTCATTCATTCCTCCGGGGAGAGTCGTTGTGGGTCCCGTGGTGTGCCGTGCCGGTTGGGGGGGCTGCGGCTGTGACTCGTGGGCAAGGTGGGCGGACGGCTGTGGGCGTGAGGTTGGTGGTGCGTTCCCGCATCCCATCCCTGAAGGCCGGTTGATGGGGGCGCAGGTGGCCTGGGGGACGAACCTAGATCCCTGTGGGTGGCGATGGCCCCTTTGCTGGGCTGCAGGATGAGGGATGGGCTGCACTGAACCCCCCCGACCACCCTCCTTCCCCGGGCTGGGTGGGTGGGGGCCGTGGCCCTGGGGTGGCGCCCCTCTCCGCTCGTCTGCGTGGCTGTCGCATGTTTGATGGGGCTCGTGCACGGCTGGATGTGATTGGGCACGCTCGGGTGGGGGGCCTCGGTGCCGGGTTTGGCGATGGTGCAGCCTAGTGTCAGTTGCCAACGGACTTACACTCACACAATTCACATGATTACTGGTTTCGAGATCACACAGCTGTTTTGTGTACACTCCACCCCTCCCAATGACTTATCTCATAGATTCTTTTCCTGGTCAACAGGGCCCCCCACATGGTGTCAACCGGAAATACATCTAGCTGACGATAGCACCAACATATTCATAGTTAGTGTAGGCGTTCAATGTATTTCTTGTTGTTGTTTGTGTTTCTTTTCTTTCTTTTCTTGTGTTTCTTCTGTTTCCCCATGACCCCATCCTGTTCGCTGCTTTGTCTTAATAAACGAGGTATGTTGAATGATCACAATGGGAGTATGTCATACTCTCAATGTGAAACATTAAAACTGTTCAGACCAACCGGAAACTTAGACTTCAATTCTCCGTGTTAAACAGCTGAACAGGACAGGTTTAATTTTTTTTTTTAAAAATTGAAAAGAAGACATTAACTCTTGGTTCTACTCCAACTTCCTCCTCCTCAACAGCTCAAAATCTGAAGTCCTCCTCTCAGGCAACAATGCCACACTGTCTATTGACAATAACTTTTCTATTACAATCAACAATGTATCGATCTCTCCCTCTACTCAGGTTAAGAGTCTGGGTGTCGTTCTCGACAGCAGGCTTTCCTTCGGCTCCCATATCAACGACATCACCAGATCAACCAACTTCCACCTTTGCAAGATTTCTCGCCTCCTCCCTTTTCTCACCCGCCGTACTGCTTCAACTCTTGTCTGTAGTCTAGTCACTTCCCGGCGTGATTACTCTAACTCACTGCTCTTCGATCTCCCAAATAAGAGACTCCAGAAACTGCAGCTCTTCCAAAACTCAGCAGCACGCCTCATCACTCGGGCACCCACCACACACCACATCACTCCCATCCTCCGTCAACTTCACGGGCTACCAGTCAAACAAAGAATTCACTACAAAATCCTTGTTATTACCTTTAAAGCACTCCATGACGTGGCCCCTCCCTACCCATGCAATCTCCTCCGTCTTAACTCTCCCTCAAGTTCACTTCGCTCCTCCTTCATCATCCACCTTTCGGTCCCCCGTGTCCATCTCGCCACCTTCAGTTCCAGAGCTTTTAGTCACTGTGCCCCTCAGCTCTGGAACTCCTTACCCCTCGATCTTCACAATATATCTACCCTCTCTTTTTTCAAATCAAGACTCAAAACACATCTGTTTACTGTTTCTTACCCACCATGATCCTTATCTGTTTTATCTTGACCTCTTAGATTTTTATTTACTCTTATACTGCTTTTAATATCATTTTATTTTGTTTGTTTTGTTATTGTTGTTGAGCTTTTGTGTTCCCATCTTTCTTGTGAAGCGTCTTTGCGTGTCTTGAAAAGTGCTCTAGAAATAAAATGTATTATTATTAATCTTAATCTTCTGATCACCAGCAGCTATTTTTTTTTCTTTGCTTTACACGGTGATATGTGAAAAATGTAAACAATGTCACGAAAGATCCTCCAAGAGCAATTATTTGTAGTTCTGACCATGTGAGTTCTTGAGAAGATCATAGGCTTCCATTTGCAAAGGCTTCACCAGGGTGTCAAAATGAGCCAACTCATTTGGAGGAATCAGTGTCCTGGAAAACAAAACAAAACAAAAAAAGAACATACTGCTATTAATATACAGTATCAACTTGGAATCATCGCTGCCAGCCGCTCCCAGTTCAAGTGGTTTGGACTGCTATCGCCATCAATGTCAACCGATGAGTTGAAATTTAGATATAGTGAAGACAACAGTACAATTGAAAAGTTATTGTTTACATGCCAACTTAGAATTTGGACAGTACTTGTTCCGACACTGATGACTAAATTTAAGATCCAAAAGAATATAAGTGCAAAGAAGCATGCAAATTATGAAACGGTTCATGGTCACCTTATTTCTCTGAGAAGTAGAATCTTCTCTGGCCTATCCAAGATGGCCAAGAGGGGACGCAGAAGATCTTCCAGAATCTTTTCGCACAAAAACTGCAACACCAGGAGTTCAAGTGAAAAATGTCTCTATTTGTATGTTTTTATTTCTAGAAAAGAAAAAATACAGTGGTACCTCTACTTTGGTAACGTTTCCAAAGTTTGGTAACGTTTCTGTGTTTGCTACACCTGATGCTAGCCTCGTTCCCATCTCCCACTGTCAGCCAGCAATAATTCTGCTTCCATCTTGAGGACGGCAGACGCTTTGAAGGTGACGTGAATTGTCGGGAAACGAGCCTACATGAATGCAGCCCCTCGAGAGATGCGATGGAAGTGATTGTGATTGGCTGAGGGTTAGAGTCATGTGTCGTGGTAAGCCAATCAGAGCCGGTGATTTCACAAGCAAACCGGAACAGCGCGTGCGTCAAACACACACACGCAAAACAGATGCACAGGGTCCGGATGGCAGAGCATTCAGAAGAAAAATTGTCCTTTAAGAGGTGGAGATATAGACACTATTTCAAGTTTGTCGAAATTAAAGGAAAGAACCTGCATGTAATGTGTAATTTATGTCCCGGGGCAAAGCTTTTGTCGACATCTGTGGTAAGCAGTTCAAATCTGCTGAAGCACCTAACAAGTTAACTACCTGTCTGTTCTTCTCTATTCCACTGACTTGAATACTGCTCAGAAAATTTCAAATTCTTTGACATACAACAAGTTATTTTTAAAGTAACAGAAATAGTTACTTTCCCTGGTAACTAGTTACTTTTACTGTAGAGTAATTCAGTTACTAACTCAGTTACTTTTTGGAAGAAGTAGTGAGTAATGTAACTAATTACTTTTTTAAAGTAACATGCCCAACACTGGACATTAATTGGTTCTGAAAGTAGTTTTGTAACCCGAAAATTCCGTAAGTAGAGATGTGTTTTCCATGTAAATGCCCTAATACGTTCCAACCACTACTGAAACGCCACATTAAATTTTATTTTTTTAAAAAACCTAACCTAACCTAACCTAACCATTAATACCTGTAATGAAGTGGATAATAAAACATAATGCAAAGGAAAAATATATATATCTTACATTTTGAGTAAGGCAATGACCTCTTTCACAAGATCAATGGTTCTTATCACCTATCACTCTTTGTGTCACAAAAACGCGAGGTGACCTGTGCTCTAATGTGCTGCAAATGTAGTAAACCATGTGTGGGCTTAAAAAAAGACTCTTTGTGGGATAAAAACGTGAGACTTGTGCTCTTTTGGCTCAGACGTCGGCCAGCAATAACACCGCCACGCCTGTGCACGTCATCATACTGCGACACCCATATTGAAACGTTATCAACAATAGGCCAATAGGAGAGCAGAATCCCATTACTGCAGCATGATGGGGAAGATTATGACAAATAGGGAAACAGGATGTTATGGCGTGACATTGAAAAGCAGAAAGCAGACCTTTATTTCTTAACAAGAGGCAATATTTTCCCGTTAAGGTGTGTCGTAACCTGAAAATTACCGTAATTTTTGGACTATAAGCGGCAACTTTTTTCCTTCATTTTGAATCCTGTGGCTTCTGGTCCAGTGCGGCTTATTTGTTGATTTATTTGGGTTAATACATAACACTTTATTTAACAGCGGAGTCATAGCACTGTCAGAATTATGACAGTACATTATAGTGGGCATTACTGAATGCTTATGTCATCCGGCAAATTATGTCACTCACTCCATTTATGTCCAGCTTGGATCTTTTACATCCATTCATAAGTGAGTAATTTGTCGGATAACACTAAATGACATCTGTTATAAGTAGGGTTGGGCATCGTTTGAAATTGAACAGTTCCGGTTCCGATTCCATGTTTCGATTCAGGTTCTGAATGGTTCTCGATTCCAATTCTTTTAAGAGGCAGGGTCAACAACAACAACAAAAAAGAGGCAGGGTAAAAAAAAATGTATGTTTAAAAATGTATTAGCTTATTTTAATGTCTTAACTTCTGGATGATTTTTAAAATTATATTAATTTAAAAATAATAATTATTTATTTTTATTATTTATTATTTTTATTTATCATTAATACAATTAATGTGAAATTTATGAATTATATGAACTTCTCACAGGGCTATTTTCCACTTGTATATAAATTTCAGTCTTTGAACTTGAATGTGATGAAGTTTCCTTCCACAGAAGTTCACTTTCACAAAGTTTATTTGTCAAAAGCTCACAAAGAAAACATTAACACATATTCTTTTGCCATACATGTACATTAGCTGGGAGCTACGACGAAGCATTACTATAAATTCTTCTATTCACTATAATTTGAAGATCTTTTAATACTCTTGATTTTGAACGGAGGCATCTACTGCTTTAAGATGGCCGCTGTTTGCTAATGCCAGCAAGTCTGTCATTTTGCATCTAGTCCTCTATACATGTGCTAATGCTGCCAACTCTGTTATTTCGTATTTAGTGCTATATACATGATATCGACCACAGCCCGACCTAATAATAGGACTTATTATCGTACTATTTTCCATCCATCCATCCATCCATCCATCCATCCATCCATCCATCCATCCATCCATCCATCCATCCATCCATCCATCCATCCATCCATCCATCCATCCATCCATCCATCCATCCATCATCTACTGCTTAATCTGGGGTCAGATCGCGGTAACAGCAGAAAAAAGACGTAATTTATTGTTTATTGATACTTTGCCGGATAACACTAAATAAAATGTGTTACAGTAAAAGCATTCATTAATGCTCATGAAACTGTCATGTCATAATTATGATTGTCTAATCACAGTCTCATAGCGCTTCTGTCAAATAAAGTGTTACCAAATATAGCTCGAATGAAAGAATGAAACAACTGGAACAGTATCTAAAGAAATAATTAGCACAGAACATGAATTTTGATTGTGATTTACATCTGTAGCGCTGCAATGCATGCTAGGAGGCATGTTGGACCACAACAGTGCTGACAGCAGGTGGCAGCAGACGTTGACTCTCTCCCCCAAGGGAGCAGTAATGGCCAAATGAAGCTTATTGAATGAAGCAATGAAGCTTTGCAGCCAATTGGTTCAAAGCTTCATGGTGGTTCATTTGGTCTTGTGCTATATAAATAAATTTGCCTTGCCTTGCCTTGCCTTATGACAGTTGTATGATACAGCTGTCAAATATAATGTTACAGGTTAATATCTTTTGGTGTAAATATCCCATAATACAGTGAGGACAGCTGCTGTTTATCTTTGAACAAATGCCGTTTTCGTGTCAAATTTGGTGGGTGGCAGCTTATAGTCAGGTGCGCCTTATAGTGCGAAAATTACGGTACATTTTTAGAGACGTTCGCAAATAGAGGTACCACTGTAATCTAAACTGAAAGTGGATATTTTAACTATTGACTAAAAATATTTTGACATTTTAGTTCGCTCAAATTTTAATTTTAAAATAACAGTATATTTTTGAGATTTCAAGAATATCTTTGAATACATTTTTACACTGCAAGTGAACATAGTAATAACATTTAAAACATTTTTTTAAACATTTTAAATCGATTAAAAAAAAAACTACATATTAAAATACTACATTTAAAAAAAATAGATTATAACATCTTTTACGTTTTTTTACTCTTGTATGTGAGGTGTCCAGACAAAATGAACAATTCAATGAAAGAAGTGATGGTCTGACCCGTTTGCAGTTTCTGCTGACAACAACCTCCGGCTCGGGTGCTAGCAGCTCATTACACGCGGTCACATCTTGCAGGGACGACTGCTCCTCCCTGGGGGAGTTCATCTGCGCAACTTCACCTCTACCTAAAACCAAAGGTGAAAATACTATCAAATATCTTCATTCATATCCTCAGAAGTGGAACTAAATTAATTCATGTACTGTAAGTGTAACAATGGAGAATGTATAAGGGTCAGGTGACCTTTGGAGTCGCTTCTCTCATTGTCTTTCCTGCGAAACGGAGTTGCGAAGGTTTTGGAGCGCCGCAATTTGGGTTTCTCTTCTGGGCTGTGACTTTCATGGTTTGTGTTTTTCTTCTTCTGCTGCAGTTTCTTCTTCTGCTGCTTCGTCTGCGCCTCTGAAACAATGAGCAGTAAACATCAACAGCATTCATCACAATCAAGCTATCTGCAAAGATTTTATTTTTAATATCTTGCATTTTCTTTTAATTTTGCCAAGTAATTCGGGGCACTATTTGTAAGTCATTTGTAATAGTTTTCTTCTTTTAATAGGTGAAAATAATGTTTGAAGTGTTAGAAAAGCATTTTCACTTTTATCTTTTACTTACTGACAATTAGATTTTGTTTTTCAGTTTTTCAAACTAATTTGTATAATATTATTTTTATTTTTCATATATGTTAAATATGTATAAATATTTCATTTCATTTTTCAATTATTTTTTTATAATGAATGCTTTTCTGCATTTCAGAGTGCCGTTTTTTTGTTGTTAATATTTTTTTTTTCTAAAATAAAGACAACTTTATTGTCAGGTTTTCATTATTTTAGAAGACTTGACATGGTCCACATTTCAAATTTATTTCATTTTGAAATTTGAATTTTGTGAAATGTAATATGGGTGAACTATTTGTTACATTGAAAATGAAATTTTTTTTTTTTTTTTAGTTTTTCTGTTTTTTCATAACACGTTGAAAAGATACTTCTAATATTTCTAATCCTTGGAATACCAAATTAATACATTTAGCCGTATCTGATTTTTTTTGTGTGTGTCAGTAATCTCAAAAATTTACAAATGAGTCATATTTTCATGCATTTTTAAATATCTGAATATTTATATTAAGAAGAAAACCTGCAGTCTTGTTATTTCCCAACGGAAGAGTGAGCACACATTCCTTTGACACTGTCTTGATGAAGATGATGTCGCTTCCTCTGCAAAACCCAATAAATCTGAGGCTATGTGTGTAAGCAATGCAGTAATGCTGATAAATTGGAGCAATCTTTGAGCGAGTGGGCCATCCATATGAAGTGCGCAACATAAAATAAGCCCGATCAGCAGAAGCCTATAATTTCTAGCAGCGAACGTTTAAGTGCCATTGACAGCGATAGACGTTCAATCCATTTGCACTCCAGTCGAACACTGTCAACAGCGGCTAATGACTGTCAATAAAAATGTCACATTGACACCTTCCTAAAATAACGGTCTTAGTCTTTTTTTTTTTTTTAATGATTAAAATAGTAAATACGTTTTTAAAAAATCAATTCCTGAATTGAATTTTTGAACTGAAAAATCAGAAGGAAAAAAAAGACTAAGGCTACACGTCTACACTAAGACGGATAATGGCCTTAAATGTGTAATTAGTTGGACTATACAGCATGTCGGTCAGGACAAAATATCTTTCATTTCCGATTCCGCCAAAATGTAAAGAAGTACAATTTAAGATCCTATATGCAATTTATCCCACTAACGACTTTTTGAGACTTAGATTTAATTTTCAGACAAATTGTTGTGTGTTTTGTGGAAACAACATTAGCTACATTTACATGCTGACTTTTATTCATACTGATTCAAATCATTCCGAATGGAAATTTCAGATCAGCTGTTTACATGTCACTTCATCTATTCCGATCCAGCGTTTAGATGTGACTGCCTTTATTCCGAAAGGACGTTTGACAACTGCCGTCTGACATGCGCAGATTAATCAAAACAAAGCGTCACGTTGCAAAACATGGAGATCGATCGTTGGAGTGCTGCTGTTTTAACTTTAACCCACTTGTTGTGTTTGTGGGGTCGTATCTGCTTCTGCTGTTTTGCTCTTTTGCCTTGTAGTAGCCGGTTTTCCACCGGTTTCTAATCTGGTCAACGCTCCGGTCTATTCATGTAACCTCTCGTGAACTTTTTAAAATAGTTCACTGTTCCTCGTTTTACGCCCGTCTAAGCGAGCAATTATATTCAATTCTTTTAAAGTTTGAATTAAATACAATCTTTCCGCCGGACTCCAATTAGGTGCGCTGTGCTTGGAAGCCATGTTGCAAGTGACGTTACTTACGTCACAAAGTGACGTCACCACGTCAGTACGGAGCATGTGCAGAAAGAACGCAACCAGACACCATTCCGCTTCCCTGTTTACATGATATAATTTTACTTCTAATCGGTTTGGAAAAAGGAATATTCCACCCCTGTGAATCGGAATGAAATTCCATTCGGTTTGGGCCTGTTCATTCCGAATGAGGTGTTTATATGGAACACATTTATTCGGTTTGAACAAATATTCCGATTGTAATTGGAATATTTGGCTCCATGTAAACGTGGCAAATGAGAGTATTGATCATTTGTTTTTTCATTGTGACCTAGTGCAATTGTTCTGGAAGGATATGCGGAGCTGGCTTCAGTCCAAACAAATTGATCTTTCAACGTGGACGGTAGAGTCTATCAAGTTTGGTGTGTCTGGCAAAAATAAGGATTTGGTTTTTGTTGTTAATGTGATTTTACTACTTGGAAAATTCTTCATTCACAAATGCAGATACTTTAAAACAAGACCTTAGGAAAAAGCTCTCAATTTGGTTTCATTGTTTGAGGAAGTTAATATTTCTTTGTAAAGCCCTGTGTTCGAGTGTGGGTGTGTGTATGTTGTGTAGTGACGCGTATGTATGAATACAAACATGGCAAACAAGTAGAAATGTGTATATTATGATGGAGAGTGTTATTTGTGGTTTCTTGTTAGAATGTTGAAAATGCGTGAGCCCGTTTTTGTTTGTAAATGTGTATAAATGTGTAAATAAAAAAAAAATTACAAAATACGGCATGTCGGCTACATTAGTATGCCTATTATCCGGATTAGTTGTCAGACGGATAATGATATGGACTGCTGTCTCCGTACAACAATCGGACACTAAGGAAGTGACATCATGCCGTCGCCATTTTTAGTGCGGCATGACGGCATGATCATAAACAATAGAGGCGGGCGATCACGACGTGGCATCCCTGCTCCTCTTTTCTTTTCCACACATTTTTCTTGAACCTTCAAACTATGGCGCAATAATATGCTTCAATTCAGTGCTAATTTGTGGTCCTCCCATCGCGGATGACACAGAGATGAGCATTTTTAAGCTCATCTCCCGCGTTGTCTCCGATCAGCCAGCAGTGGGGCTGGCCCCTCCCAACTTAATGCCGACTGAACATGAGTATATAAAAATGCATAGAGGAATATTAAACCCCGAAAAGTGACCTGTGTGGTACCCCCAATCAAAGAGGCCCGCGATCATTTTTTTCCCAATAACATTTCTGCCTGTCAAAACTGTCGCCACTTCCAGGATCGTCACTGCTTTGCACAAGCACTCCTGGTTGCGGCTTCCAGGAAATATATGCAGCGCCACTCCATATGTTTCTATTTGTTATTTTCCAAGTAGTGAGAGCGCAACTGAGCATCGATTGTAACATCCCAAGTAACTATGTCAGGCTTTCGTTATTTTCTAAAGATTTATTTCAATCACAACTCGGCGGCTGCTCATAAAAGCCAAGCGTGCTCTCCCTTCACTCTCGCTCCTGTGTAATGTGTTCAATTGCGGTCACAAAAAAGAAAAAAGAGTGATCACAAAATAATGACAGTCTAGAAGGTGTAGTAGTTTTGAAATTTGCTGCTGGCGAGTAATGCGTTTCTGGTCCAGAGGTAAACTACGCGGGCGATGACTTAGCATATGAGGTTGCTCCTTTCTACGCATGCGTAGTTTGTGCAAATGCAAGCGTACCTTGCAGAGGCGGGGGGGGGCTTAAATGCACCTTATACGTAAGTGTGGACAGGGATAAAAATGGTCAGCAAAATACCCTGGATAAAATTATCAATCCTAGTGCAGACATAGCCTGAGACGATTATTTTAAAAAGCCGATGATATGTGAACATAGACTTCCCCATCAGTTGACAAGACAGCTCCTGCAGACATTGCACCACGCCTTCCAGTAGGGGGCTGACCCAGGCAGAACGTTCAGTTGGCTTTCATTGTGATAAACTTAAACACGTGCTGCGTTCTAACGCCGGATTTAGGTGGAAACAGGACAAAGGTTTTACTGCATACAAGCATGCAGGAGTGTCTCAAGAGTGATTTGGTCGAGGATTCAAGGAAATTATTATATTAAATAGCACCATCCATGCACTTTGAAAGTGTTGTGAAAAAAAAAACAATGGATAAAATTAGTGTAACTTTGGCTTGAAATATTTACGTAAAATGAACGATAACTGCCCATTTTTTGCCTTTAACCAAGAATCTAGACTGTTTTACATTAATATCTATAGAAATTCCGCAATTTAAGCATTTATTTACAAGAATTTTCAACTTAAAAAGCTCTTTCTTTAGAGACGGCCGCCATGTTGGATTACACAATAGCGTAACTTTTGCCTGAAATGCGTAAAATGAACTATAACTGCCCGTTTTTTGCTTTTAACCACAAGTCATAGGCCAAGAGGCGATGTGTTTGTTGAAAGATGAGGGCCTGATAGCTAACAAAATGCGCTGAGGCAATTGTGACATTGGAATTCAGTAAGTTCAATAAGTTGTCATTGTATATGGAAAAATGCTCATTTTTCTTTAGTTGAATAAAACTAATTAAAATGATTCTGCACCCTTTCCTCAAGTACATATTAAGTTTTTAATGTCAAAATTTTGTGATTTATTAGCTGTTGAAATCTTGCGTCAAAATTTCACTAAATTAAAAAAAAAAGACGTTATATTTGTTTCTGGCAAAAATCTATATGATATGTTAAATATTGCTATTGATCTTGAAAATATAGGTGATTATCTCTGCATTTGGTTTTGATTTTTGTGCATTTGGCTTAAAATCGGAGCATTTTAGAGCCATTTTAAGTCTTTTCTAAAAAAATTATTTATCAGGATTTTATTGTGGAACGAGGTCGCTAGCGGATTTGGTTTTGAAAATATTTGGAATTTTAAGTTATTTTTTAAATAGGCTTCCTACGGATCGGCCCCGAGCCCCGTGTCCCGTCAAATGATAGTGAAGTCCAAGATATGAAATATACATCACCTGACACAGTTATGTGACTCTGTGACCGCGCGATGGCATTGCTTGGGTTACTGAAGGCCATGAAGAAGTCGGTCTTGGGGGTCCTTTGACCTTCTTCGGCTGTCCCGTGTATGAGCGTATCCTTGAGCAGCAGCGTGGCGCCCACCGTGCTTGTGGCGCTGGAGGGCAGCTCCATCTGGACGGTGGTGGCACATGGGGCCTCCCCCTTGGAGAAAACACCACTGAAAGAGCCGACAGGGGTGCCAGACGACAATGACGAGACGGACGATTGCGAGTCATAGCCTCTGGAGAAACTTGATGGCGACTGGTTGGAACCTGTAAAATCGAATTTACATAAAACAACATTGACGATCAAATTCTGATCCGTTGTTACCTTACTTAATTACGAGTGAGCTTTAGGTAGCCGGAGGTTTGGTGAAAAAATCCGGATCAGTCAAAGTACAGTGAACCGCTTGCATATTTGCCATTTTTTTGTGAGAATAGTCCTTCGATATTTCCTGCAAATTTCCCCCCATTTGCCATTTTTGTGAACTTTTTTTCTTTATTTTTTTTTAAAGTAACCTTTTTTGCCGCCATAGACATGTTCAGTAAATTAGCACTGGTCTCACTGTACTTTGAAAATTCAGACTGGTACGCAATTCATGTGTTGCTGCTCCTTGTATGCTGTTGGCAGTGCTGTCACAACTTACTTGAAATGACTGATTATGCCTCAAAAAGTAATCTAGTTACTTTACTGATTACTTTATTACCAAAGTAACTCCCGTAATTTCTGGACTATAAGGCGCACCTGACTATAAGCCGCCAGCCACCAAATTTGACATGAAAACGGCATTTGTTTATAGATAAACCGCACTGGACTATAAGCCGCAGTTGTCCTCATTGTATTATGGGATATTTACACCAAAAGATATTAACTGGTAACACTTCATTTGACAATTGCATCATAAGACTGTCATGAAACCAAATGAACCACCATTAAGCTTTGAACCAATTTGGTGCAAAGCCTTATTGTTTTAAAAATCTTCATTTGGCCATCACTGCTCCCTTGGGGGAGACAGTCAACCTCTGCTGCCACCTGCTGTCAACACTGTTGTCATCCAACATTCCTCCTAGCATGCATTGCGGCGCTACAGATGTGAAAACAATTTAAAATTCATGTTCTGTCCTAATTATTTCTTCATTTACTGTTCCAGTTGTTTCATTAATTGCTAGTTATGGTATTTGGTAACATTTTCTTGGATGATGGTGTCATAATACTGTCATTAATTATTACATGACACTGTCATAGGTATTATTGAATGCTTGTAATGGATGTCGGTTAGTGTCATCCAGCAAATTATCTCACTTTTGAATGGACGTATAAGATCTGAGCTGGACATAAATGGAGTTAGTGACATAATATGCAACATGACACATCAAACAAAGTGTTACATATTAACCAAAATAAATCATCAAATAAGCCCCACTGGACTATAAGCCGCAGGATTCAAAATGAGGGAAAAAAGTAGCGGCTTATAGTCCGAAAATTAGGGTAAGTTACTTTAAAAGTAATTTATCGTTTACCTTTTGCCAATTTTTCTCCCTTTGTTGCCTCAACATAAGCACGACAACAGAAAAATGTCACCACATGTAATTGACTTTCCCATAACTGAATTTAAAGAGGAAGATCTGAATTTTTCATATAAGGCTTAATCTTCGAGTTAGCGGGGGATTAATTAGTCGATGGAGTTGATTTCAACCACCATTGACTCGCGCTAGCTTATCCACTCAGGAGCCTTGAAACCAACAAATAACTGACAAACTGCATGATATTTGTTGAAATCAACTCCACCGGCTAATTAAACCCCCACTAACTCGAAGATTACGTCTAATTAAAAAAATTCTGAACTTCGGGTTAGGGTTTAGGGGGTTAGGGTTAACAGCATATAAGTGCCAATGTAAAACAATGCACATTGACTGCACAATAATCAACAACACGCGAATTGAAAATGAATTGTGCAATAAACAGTGCAATAAACTCAAAGGTGGGGGCAGGAGCGAATGTGCGTGCACAACCCTGGAAGGACGCCATACACACACGCGTCAATTTGGCCACAAAACGTGGCGGCAACTAAGCACTTTACACTCAATTGGACTAATAACACATCCCAAAGATGCTAAACGAACACGTCACCTCACGGCATAAATGTGCAACACAAAAATGATGTAAACAATGCTTGCGGACTTGGAGCGATGACTACCCTCTGTTACAATGGAAAAGCTATGAAACAGCCGCGCATGTAGCGGCTTCAACCTATCGCTGGAACCCTCCAGAATTAAGGAAAATACTCACGTTTATTCATGGACACACACAGATCAACATTCCCTCGCACATCTCAACAAGTGGCTGCACTCGGCTCGAATGTTCATCACGCCTTTCTCAGTCCCAAAACACTTAGTGCGTGTGACTCGAGCCCAAACCAGGAAGTAACTATGAGCGAAGGAAACGAACCTTTGGGAACCTTTCTAACATTTTCTATTCAAAATGCTCTTCGTACATGATTACAATTGTTTTCATTCTAAGTACATTATGAGGCAATAACAAAATAGTAACGCACAGACACTAAGAAAACTGCCTTTAATCAGATTACTGGTTTGGAAAAATGAACGCGTTAGATTGCTCGTTACTGAAAGAAATTAATCCGATTACAGTAACGACAACACTTGCTGTTGGGAGATTTACAATCACCTCGACATCCACGAGCACAACAATGGTGTATATTACATATTAGCGCGAAACTGTTGTAGCATTAAAAGCATGTTGTCATTCTGTGTTTGAACACACACACGCACACAAACAATACAAAGGCAGCCAAGTTTAATTTTCCCAATGTTCTATGTGTGCTTTGTGAGAATCCCAAGCAGTCTGACCTCTTGTCCTATTAATCTTTTAAGCTTCTCAGACAGGACATGAACTAAGAATGATCTTCATTTATTTCTTTTGTGGTATCTAATATAACTCTTTGAATGTTCAAAATCAACTCTCTGAGACACAGATGTCAGCTCGCGTTTTCAACCCGGATAACGGGGTGAAATTCCCTGCTTTTACTCCATGCGAAGTGAAGCAGCGTTGCCAGCAGTATGAAAAACATGTTTGACAATACAGTATTATGTTGTGTTAGAGTGGAAAAGGTCAACATACATTTGTCCAGCCAGCCATACTCGGCCACCATCTCCTTGTATGCAGGATATCTTCCAGCTTCCTGTAACAGCACACGCACAAAATCATACATAAAAAGTCTGTTTCATTGTTGTCATCCGGCACCACTCTCGGCTCCCTCGGTGATTTTTCAAATACCAGGTGTTGGTTTATCCCGTCTTTATAAATAATTTCAAAACTTTCAACCATGATTAAAAAAAAAAAAATGAAAAAGAGAAAAATATTTGTATAAGGTGGTTTTAATGAGGGAACTACCTTTTATGAGGCTGTATGACAGTAGTGGAAGGGAATTGTGACCTGCATTAAACGCAGAGGTGGGTAGAGTAGCAAAAACTTTACTCAAATACTTACTTCAAAATAATATTACACGTGTAAAAGTAAAAGTAGTCATCCAAAAAAATGTACTCAAGACCAAGTAAAAAAGTATTTGGTGAAAAGAATACTGAAGTAATAAGTAACATTGTGAGTAAAGCCTTACATTTTTGTTTGATTTTATTTTATTTTTTTAACAATGGTATTTATTTTCTCAGCGCAAAGTTATCCATATGAATGGCGTACCGCAAGCAACACGTCACTTCCGCTCATTAATATTCATGACATTAGCTACTGTTGCTAAGTAGGGACAAGCTACCGTTTGTCCCTAATAGGAAATGAATGGAAATCGTGTACGAAGGAGATGTTTACAGAGCTAAACATACCAATTCTCACCGAAAATGATGTGCCTGGTGCCAAATTCACTGGCAAAGATGTGGAAGAACATAAAAATGTTCAGTTAAAGAGATGGCTTGAGTGTCGAAGGCTGAAAAAGACGAAAAAAACGAGCCGACCTAAGCATAGCTTTAGCTTTTTTATCGACGCGACTGACAATGACATTCTCCTGTTTCAACAAGCTATCCTTTACCATGAGCCCTGTCTTTCTTATATATCCTCTGGTTGTCCTACGTCTCTTACCGTTCTTGGGGGTAATTTAGTTAGCTTTGTGTAGCGATCGCAAATGCTACTCAGTGACAGCCAACGAACACTTTTAATTTTTTCATTAATAACACATCTTAATTCTATAATTTAGTTACACTTCCCCCTTACTAAAGTTGTTATATATATATATATATATATATATACAGGGGTGCACATAAGTGGTCCGCATGCACGCATGCATACTGGACGTAGACAAATGCGCTGGCCCTCAACGGCTTCCATACGCTCTTGCGTACCGATGGCCGACCACTGTATTTGCGGCGGACACGAGAAAATTTTGAAGAGGCAGGCCACACTAAGTAATTACTTTAGTGATGGGACGAAATGAGCCGAGGTTCTGAAGCTTGTGTCGAGTAACGGGAGGGGGGTTTCCACGAAGCTTGTAGCGAGGCGCACTTCATTTCGGCAAAACCCGGAAATGATGACGTGGGAAGCCTTGCCGGCGGCCGGTGGCCGGCGGCCGGCTGAATCTCGTGAGTGCTTCGGAAGTGATCCAACGTTTGGCGCACATTGCAAAAACAGGACAGACTACGGTATAAATTGGTTGCAAAACGCAATGGCGATCGCCTGTTATCTCACATTTTGTGGATTTCGGGCTCCTGTACTTGTTACATCTGTGCGCAACAGTGCAACCAGTGCAATCTTTTTTCGAGCCTTGTCCTTTGCTTGCGATGGAACCTGCGCGAAAAGAGCGATCCTCCCCTGTATGGGAACATTTTGATTTGATTGCTTTCAATAAGGTAAGGGAGAAAAACTACTTTAATATAAATGTGTGTGTGTGTACCTATCTGAACCAAACATCAACAGAATGAACAATCCATTAGTGTACTGGGAGGCACAAAAGAATACCTACCCAAATTTATATAAACTGGCACTCACATTTCTCTGCACCCCAGCTTCATCTGTGCCTTGTGAAAGAATATTTTTTAAAGCTGGTGAAATATTTTCCCCAAAAAAAAAAGAAACTGTTTAAAGCCAGCCACTGTGGGAAAGCTATTACAGTCAATGGGAAAACCCATTGGCAGTGTATCAAATACTTGTTCTCCCCACTGTATATATATAACAGAAACGGTAACAGTGGCAGTCAGATACCATTGTAATTCTTTTCAGGTCATTCATTGTCATACAGATGCAGTACAGCACAACGTTACGCTAAAAGAATAAGTTGAAAATATAAAAATGGCATACCTCTTTGTCCTCTGAAAGACCATGCCAACCCAACATAATGTTTACTGCATATGAAATGTGAATGGATTCACCGAGCTGGTGTTAAAGTCCGCGCAAGTTGATTCGGTCTTCACATTTTTTCCTCCCGAGTTTTTGGTTTCCGGAAACGTAAGAAGAAACATCCTTCATGGGTCGTAATGTCTAGAGTTGTTTCTACAAGTTCCAAAAAAGCAACGCGTGATCGGTATGTTCGTATTTGAAAGATTACCGGCGAAAAGTAGCACAAATTACTTTAAGTCTATGCGAGGGCGGGTCTATAATGTCCCACTTCGGCTTTACTTCCGCTTTACGATGCGACGTCACGGTCTAAAAATAGCCTGCGTGCGGTACGCCAAACCACATTAAGACAATAAATAAATAAATAAATGAAAATATTGAATTCCGGCGAGAGAAAAAATATGACAGAAATGAAGCATTATTCGTCCAAAGAGCATGACTGCCCTCTAGTGGAGAAAATCGTTCCAAGTTTGAATACTGATTAGTATCTTTATAGTAATTATTATGAAATTAAAAAGACCATATCTCCGGTTTTCAGCGGTCAGTCGATGCCAAATAAAAACTGGGAGAGACGTTAAAATCCGCGCTTTCGAGTCATGTTGAGGGCAGCACTCTATGTCAAATACTTAATTTTTTACGGTGCTTTAAAGACGCCATGTGATTGAACAGACTGGCATAGAATGGCAAGCTTGCATCTGATTGGTATAATGGAGTCCTGTTATTATTGTTGCAACGTCTCATTGGTGAAATTGGTAGCGCTACTCTTGGCATCGCTGGCAAAAAAAAATCTAATATGTAGAATAAAGAGAATAAAAGTAACGATTATTGTGTAGCCCAAAGTAGCGGGGTAGGAGTAGCATTTTTTCTTCACAAATCTACTCATGTAAAAGTAAAAAGTATGGCTGAGAAAAACTACTCTTTGGAGTACATTTTTCTAAAAATGTTAATGAAGTAAATCTAACGGAGTACATGTAACACATTACTACACACCTCTGATTAAACTTGAGTTGTGATTGGTTCTTTTTTAAAACAGCTACTGTCTCAGTTTTAAGCACACACTGTAATAACCACATGATTCACTTCAATTCCCATTTTTACTTCACGTACAGTATATTAGGAGTAATTCTTATTTTCCCAAACAAATACAGTAGTACCTCTACTTAAGAAGGTCTCTACGTAGAGAACTTTCAGGTAGAGACACGCCTCAATGGCAAAATATTGCTTCTTGTTAAGAAAGAAATTTCAGGATACAAAAGGCAAAAATACAGTATGGCTGGTACTCGCAGCGGCCAGAGTTTACTGAACGTAACATACTTTAACATACAACAGCTACTCTACTGTTGGCTATTGCCTAGCATTCCTGTCATCCAGTTGGCTGAGAGGGACCTCTACTGTATGTGTATGTGTGTATCCCAGCGTCCTCTTCATTCGCCCCTCGTGTTGCGACAGCTTTACATCAGTGTATTAACTTTTATTCTTTACTCTATTCATGGTTTTTTACATTATGCACAACTCAGTTTTTATGTTTAATGTGCAATAATCTAATTGTAACATGTATTTGTTACATGTTTTTATGCATTTTTATGTATTATAAAGGATTTATGTCTGAATTTTGCGGGGGCTTGGAATGGATTAGGGTATTTACATGGAAAATGCGTCTCCACTTACAGAATTTTCAAAGTTCAGAAACTACGTACTTCCAGAACTAATTAATTTCTGAAGTAGAGGTACCACCGTACAAGCATTGGCACAGACGGGATTTGAACTTCTAATGCCACAGGGTTTCACATGATGGCATCAACACCCTCTCTAATTGGAAAATTGTCAGTAGTGTTTGTAAAAGTTATTGTACCGGGTATTTATGATGGTGTTGTTGTTGTTTAACTATTTTAAGTTGAATTTAATTCTCGCTTTTAGTAAAAACCTGACTGTATGCTATGTGTATATTTTCAGGTACAGCATATCACAATAGCGAATACAGCCCTCACAAAACTGTAAATATTGATCTCTTCATAGAACTACACTGATAAAAACAAAAATATTGACCATTACGACTTGATTTAGATATTTTATATTAAAATGGAGTCAAAATTGTTGCTTGCAGTTTAGACCAGGGCAGGGGTTGATTTGATCTTGCCGGAACAAGATCCGGCACCTCTTGATTTTGGCCTCCCTGTGTTCCGGGACTTATTTGGGCCGATCCGGCACCTCTCGTGCATATAAAATAATAACAATATAAAAAAGTTGGTGGGAAAGAAGGAGGGGAGACGTTGATGGCTTTATCCACTTTATTGTGGCAACAATAAGAAAACAATAAACAAAATAATAGCGGACTGCTGCCACATTCGACCGCAAACTTTTGCTTCTCACTCGTCTCCTCCTCGCTTCCTACTACTCACAGCTCTGCAGTCCCAGCGTCTCTTAAACAGATCGTGTATAGTGTCTTGTTTTGAGTTTTTTGTTGACAAAGGTATCGAACACACGATATGGTGACAACTTTGTTTCTTTATTAACACATGGAGCTAACAGTACGAACACAGCTTGGGGCTCTCGGCAGGCTGTGCCTCTCTATCGCATTCCCGCATCACGTGACCAAAACAACAGTAACGTTGCGTGCACTTCAGCGTGCCTCGGAAAACATCAGAATATTACACACTGTTACGGACATTACAGTATAAAATAAAATAATAGTATGCATAATTTCATTTACACAACAAATCCCAAGAATTGCATGTTGTTTATAAAACATTTAACGTTGTTTGAAAGAGTCGGAGATTTGTTGATGCACTGAAAAGTTGGACCAACAAATCACGCCCCTGACATTAAAAAAAAAAAAACTTTTGAAATTTGCGGCATCTGGGGCTCAAGCAGCCAGGATCAAACGGTATTTAAACATGCCAAAAAGGCAGTTGCATTTACTGTCTTTTTCAAAAAGAAGGAAGATGGTTCAAAACGAGTCAGAAAAGCACAGAGAAAAGAAAGAAAAGTCCCGCAGCATAGCAAGTGGGCGGGCATTTGCGTTTTGTTTTCAGCACCATTTTCTGCATATGTTCCAGGACCTCTCCCCGTGTCATCATCCCTGCGCTGTAATATGTACTTTGTGTTCCGACACCTTATGATTTACAAATTAAACACTGGACCCAGGGCGTCTAAACTATGGCCTGTGGGCCAACAGCGGGCCACAGCCCTGTTTTTATGAGTCCGCAGCAAATTATGAAAATATCAATTGCACAAAAACTTAAATTCAGCCTACATTCGACTGTACTTCTCATCTTTAACACTAGATTGAGATAGTCACTTAAAAAGGACCTCTCCATTAGCTCAGGGGTCAAAACCTAAAAACATGTTGAAATCAATGTAGGAAACTGTGGAGCATTTCAGTATTTTGTTTTGCATAAATAAACTTAAATTAAAAATAAATAAATAAAGACAGAAAGTTGGCAATGAGTGATCATTTCCAATCAGATATTTACAAAAATCTCAGGAATGTACTTACCCGTATATTGTACATGTGATGAATTGGAGCTATAATTGGCTGCAACACAAGCTGGAAGTAGCACATCATAGAGCAAATTCGAACCTGATCCCAGCCCGCATATCAATAATGAACACGGGACCCAGTTCAAAACACGCAACCTGAGATGAGCAGCTCTCGAACTCAATTTGGTGACCCAACAGAAAGGTGGACGCCGTCACGCAGAATTAGATAAAGAGAAATTCTCACCCTGATGGTTAACACGACATGTGCATTGCTCTTGAGGACCTCCACGGCGCCGCCATGTGTGATGTCATCGAAGCTGACCCCGTTGGCCGACAGGATCTGATCTCCCATTTTGATGCCTTGCCGCTCCGCCAAGCCACCTGGGTCCATCCTGACATTAAAAAAAATGTTAAAATTAAGCATCAGCCATTGGACTTAAAGAGAACCTAAGACTTAAAGACTTGTAGGCTCTATTAAGCCACAATTGTTCTTTTACTAAAATATGTTTATTAAAAACGTAAAATATTGCCATTGATTTAAAATCTATAATATTTCGTACATGTTTTGACCTACGGAGGGCGCCATGTTTTTAAACCTGCAATGGACGCTCAGGGTGATGATGTCACTCGACGAATACAGTACTACCAGGTTACTACAATTCCTTCTATGCGGCGAGACGTCCAACACATGCGCTCATCGGTTAAAAGCGGCGAGTACTTACTCTTTGTGTTTTTATTGAGTCTTTTATTACCTTTTCATTGCCTCAGAATACTTTTTGCATGTGTTTCCCTCTTATACTTTTAAGCACTGTGTTTTCTTGTGGTAGCTTTAGAGCAGATTGTTGATCTGTTGATCACATTAGCATATTTAACCCACCCTTATTTGATATTATTATGTTTGAGTATTTTCTTATGTATGTTCTGTCGGTACGCATCTAAACAAAACAAGCTCAAAGCGCACGGTAGTACTTTGAGTGACAAACTCGCCTCTTGTAAGGCGTTTTGCCAGTATAGCACATTTTGGCAGAACACCGTTTTTTCCCCTCTACTCTCATCTCGTCTCATCCCGTCTTTCCTGTTCATTTTGCGTTTACTACTCCTTTTGTGAAATATCGACCGTGCTGTCATGCTCATTAATGTTCCTCCGGGTTCAAATTTTATAGCGTTAAACAGATGACATGTTTATGTCTCTAGAGTCATACTCTGGAAGCTTGGCAGCATAGCCATGTGATGTCACCGCTCTGCGACGTCAACAACAATGGCGACCTACTAGATAAACGAATTTTACAAATTGTATAAAAATGAAAACATCAAGAGGGGTTTCAATATCAAATTATTTTAACTCATAATAACGTTTATCTTTTATGAACAACAAGTCTTTCTCTCTATGGATCCGTATAAAATAAATAAAACATGTTACAAATTTATATGAGAAATAATTGATTTTACTGCCATTTGCATATCTTAACAGAATTTTATCTAATAACTAAATCTACTTCATATATATTATATATATTTAAAAAATATATTGCTCAATTAATTATACAAATACAGTACTATTTTTAAAATTATATTATCTAAAAAGAAATAGTCACCAATAACTAAATCTACTTAATATATATTATATATATTTAAAAAATATATTCCTCAATTAATTATACAAATACATTACTATTTTTTAAATTATATTATCTAAAAATAAATAGTCACCAATTATTTAATGGTTGTTCATATACAAATGTATACTATACTAGTTAAACTAATTTTACAAATTGTATAAAACCGAAAACATCAAGAGGGGTTTCAATATCAAAATTATTTTATCTCATAATAACGTTTATCTTTTAAGAAATACAAGTATTTCTATCCGTGGATCCCTTTTAGAGTTTGTCAGAGTACAGGAGCTGGAAATAGGTCTTTACTTTCTACTCTACCATTAACAGCGTTAGATGTCCGATAAATTCTGAATTGGGGGCTGCTAGCCGTCCAAGTTCAAATGTACTTGGATGTCAATCGCCATCAGTAGAACTAAAACAAAATTAGTAACTTCCCAAATGGCTCATTATGATTACTTGGACACGTAAATTCCCAGTCCAAACTCTCGCCCTCCTCGGATGTTGAAGCCCAGGTAGCAGTCATCGGACGTGGTGAAGAGATGAACAGTCCTGCGGAGGGCGCTGTCTGGGCCGGCTTCCAAAGGCGCATGTCCACTGTCCTGCACCACCATTCGCCGGTGAATCAGGTCCACCCTAAAACACAATGTGCAATTCGCTCGGATTTTGTCGTAATGTTTTATTCTGTTGCTCATGTGCTGTATTTTTTCCCCTCCAAATTCCACACTGTGCTTTCCCTCCCATAGGAGCACTGGAGGTTTTTTCCTTCTTCCACCCTAATGTTTTCCCTTTTCCATCAAAGGAATCCTCCACCTACGTTCTGCCTGAATATATATCACTGACTTTTTTCGATTTTTCTTGGCACGATTGAGACTGAAAAACTAATTCCTTGTGCCCCCGCTCACCACATAGTCTTCTCCTCGGAGTAGCGTATGCCCGGGATTTTGCCCACAGACCTCACTGCCATCCTCAGACGGACATTTCCCGTCAGAACCTTGATAGCACTGCTCATGGTGATGTTCTCCAGCCTCACGCCGTTCACCTCCACGAGCTGGTCCCCCACAGCCAGGCCGGCCCGAGCTGGGTCATAGAACCCGTAAGTAGGGAAGTAGGTAACTAACTCGAACGGAGAACTGCTTCCTGCTAACCTGCTGAGCTGTGCTCATCCACCTTGCTGACAAAAATCCCCAGTCCATGTTCTGATCCGCCTCGCACACTGAAACCCAAACGTCCATCCACCGTCCTGTCTACTGTCACCGTGCGGATTTCAGCTGTGTCATCTCCGTCTGAAAATACCAAATAGCACTTATCAGATTTCAATTAGAGCAGTTTTTCCATCACAAATAATATAGTTTACTAGTCTATTTATTTTCTTTCTCACCCTGTATAGGCGCGCTGATGAGGATGATTCCAGGAGAGGAGGACCTCCGTCTGTGTCCTTGTTGTTGCCTCCTCGGCATATAGCTGTGGGACCCCCCGTTGTGGACGTGGGGGTGCCTGCCCCCATTCGTCATCTCCCTTTGGGAGTGAGCCATAGCATCAGTGTCACAAGCCTTTCCTCAGTCATTCAGATGTTCTGAGATAATAATACAAAGTAACCGAAAGGAGGAATTCCACTGTTTATGACAGTGTGGCTGTCTTTTTGTAGCTCTCACTCTCTTTGTGGAGTCCAATTAGAAATAGGTACGGTGCATCCCCCTCAAGCCATGTTTAATTAACAAGGGTGTCTAATGTGGCGAGCCATCCTGGTGAGATCCTGTGACTTTTTCTGGGTGGTAAAAGTACATTTATTTAAATACGTATAAAGAAAATGGTTAGTTAACTCTTGTTGACAAATAGACAGGGACTTGACATCAACACAACTTGCATGAACATGACAATGCAACAGGACTGAAAAGGACCAGGAGCTTAAATACAAAGACCAGGTTACGAGATGAGATAAAGTTGGTAGGAAGAACAGGGAGAGGGGAAGTTTATTGGCCAGACACAAGGAGAACGTAACAACAAGTGACATGGATTGGTAAACACAAGGACAAAACATACTGTGGCATAAATTAGAATGAAACAAACACAAAACAAGACAGGGCAAATCACTTGTAATGAATGTAGTAAAGTAATGAAAGATGAATATGTATAGTGAGGAAAATAAGCATTTGAACACCCTGTGATTTAGCAAGTTCTCCCACTTTGAAATGATGGATGGGTTTGAAATTGTCATGGTAGGTGCTTGTCCACTGTAAGAAAGAATCTGAAAAAAATCCCCAAATCACAATGTATGATTTTTTAAACAATTTATTTGTATTACACAGCTGCAAAAAAGTATTTGAACACCTGAAATCAATGTCCAAATTTGGTACAGCAGCCTTTGTTTACAATTACAACGGTCAAACGTTTTCACCAGGTTTGCACAGACTGCAGCAAGGATTTTGCACCACTGCTCCACACAGATCTTCTTTAGATCGATCAGGTTTCTGGACTCTCACTGAGAAACACGAAGTTCGAGCTTCCTCTTAAGATTTTCTGTTGGGTTTAGGTCTGGAGACGGGCTAGGCCCCTCCAGAACTTTGATATTCTTTTTATTAAGCCACTCCTTGTTTATTCTGGCTGTCTGCTCTAGACTATTGTCATGTTGGAAGACCCAGTCACGACCCATTTTCAATGCTCTAACTGAGGGAAGGAGGTTATTCCCCAAAATCTCACAATACGTGACACTGGTCATCCTCTCCTTTATACAACGCAGTCGTCCAATTCCATGTGCAGAAAAACACCCCCAAAATGTGATGCTACCACCTCCATGCTTCACAGTAGGGATGGTGTTCTTGGGATGGTACTCATCATTCTTCTTCTCCCAAACACTGTGAGTGGAATTTAGACAAAAAAAGTTCTATTTTAATCTCATATGACCACATGACTTTCTCCCATGAATCCTCTGGATCATCCAAATGGTCACTGGCAAACTTAAAACGGGCCTGGTCATGTGCAGGTTTAAGCAGGGGAACCTTCCGTGACATGCAGGATTTTAAACCATGATGTCTTAGTGTATTAACAACAGTAACCTTGGAAATGGTGGCTCCAGCTCCTTTCAGGTCATTGACCAGCTCCTCCTGTGTAGTTCTTGGCTGATTCCTCACCATTTTTAGGATCATTGAGACCCTACGAGGTAGATCTTGCATGGAGCCCCAGTCCGAGGGAGATTGACAGTCATGTTTAGCTTCTTTCAGTTTCTAATAATTGCTCCAACAGTGAATCTTACATCACCAAGACGCTTGGCAAATGCCCGTTCCAGCCTTGTAGTGGTCTAAAATTCTGTCTCTGGTGTCTTTGAACAGCTCTTCAGGGTGTATGGTGTGGACAGGTGTTTATATGCAATAAACGCCTCATACAGGTGAAAAAGTCAGACTTAAAAGGCCACCTCCACTCCACTTATTCAGGAGAATAAGTGGAGTGGAGGTAGACTTTTTAAACTAACATGTCTATGAGGCTCACAATTCTCTTTAATAGACAGGTGTTCAAATACCTTTTTGCAGCAGTATAATACAAATAAATTGTTAAAAAAGAATACACTGTGATTTCTGGATTTTTTTTTAGATTGTCTCTCACAGTGGACAAGCACCTTCGATGAGAATTTCAAACCTGCCCATTATTTTTAAGTGGGACAACAAAATTGCATGGTGTTCACAGTACTTATTTTCCTCACCGTATTAGGCTAGAATAGTTTCAGGCCTAACATCGTTTCAGTTTTAATCTTAGTTTTTTTTTTTAAATCAATGTGCAATATTTTTGTTTAAACCGTGCCAAAGTTTACATAAGCGCTGCTTAAAACAATATTAAATATAATTTCGAAGAGTAAAACCTCTGACTCATTTTTTTACGGAAACGCTGGCCACTTCTGTATTTTTCTGTTAATCGTCGTGATAGTATTCGCAGATTTAAGTATTTTTCTTTCGGTGGAAATTATAAACAATTTGTGGCCCATTACTTTCCAGTGGAAGGTTATGGAGGTAGATTTGTGTCTTTATTATTCAATCCAAAAAAAAGTTGCTTCAATCAAAGTATATATTTTCAATCGAAGAAAACGTCTCTTCAATCAAAAAAAATGTGTTTGAATGCAAAAATAAATTTGAAACTCAAAAAAATATATTTGAAAACTATTTTTCTTTGATTGAATTTTTTTTTTTTGATTTAAGTCGTTTTTTTTTTTTTTTTATTGAAACACCATTTTTGATTGAAGTCATGTCATTTTGCGTTTGGACCACATTTTGGCTAGGACATTTGTGTCTTTATTATTCAATCAAAAATTAAGTTGCTTCAAACAAAAAAATATATATTTTCAAAAGAAAAATTACTTCAATCAAAAATTTTAAAAAATTCAGTCGTAGAAAAAAAGGTTTGAATGTGAAAAAAATATTTGAGACTCAGAAATTCGCATTTCAACACTTTATTTTTCATTCAAACCGCTTTCTTTGATTGAAGCAATCCTTTTTGTGTTCAAGCCATATTAGGGGTAGGACATTTGTGTCAAAATCATTCAATCGCAATAAAAGTTGCTTTCATCAAAAAACTATTTTTAATCAAAGAAAAAAATCTTTTGCAAAAATATATATTTTTTGAAAATATATTTTTTTATTTGAAATATATAATTTTTTTATTGAAGTATCACTTTTTTGAAAAGCAAAAAGTTTTAAACTCTTTTTTTTTTTCAAAGTGGAAAAAGTTTTGAACACACTTTTTTTTTGAAGTGGGAAAAGTTTTGAAGGCACTTTTTTTCGATTGAATCGTTTTGACACAAAGATTCAACTTCAATGCTAGTTCCGGTGTGTTTGAGTGGCAGCTGATTGCGCCAATGACATAAAAGTATGAAGCAAGAAT
The DNA here is from genome assembly GCF_030265065.1 of Corythoichthys intestinalis. Classification (NCBI taxonomy): domain Eukaryota; kingdom Metazoa; phylum Chordata; class Actinopteri; order Syngnathiformes; family Syngnathidae; genus Corythoichthys; species Corythoichthys intestinalis. Next base: position 36,527,581 of record NC_080404.1, read on the forward strand.
AATGGCCACCAGGGCTCCATCCAGCCATCGGAGTCTCCTGGACTCCAAGCCGAAAATAGGGCACCGGTACGGGGGTGCAACATCGGCATTTCACCGGAGTACCCGCAACGGCACGTTGCCCTGTCGCGGCACACTGGTCGGACCCCGATATCACCCCCCAGGCGAGGAGGCCGGCTGTCGAGTGGACGGTCCGCAAATGACACGACACTCATTCAAAGTTGAAGTGACGGGGCTCCAGGCGTGGACGCCGGCGACTCGCCGGTAGTCCACTCTCTTACTGGGCAGGCTAGTGTCGGGCCACTCGCCGACCACTCTTGTACCGGCGCGTCGCGGACACTCCGGTTGGAACCAATTGCCAACCGTCACGTCAGGGCAGCGGGTGAAGTTTGCCGTGTTGAATCACATTAAGCAGCAGGGCACCGTACTCTGGTGAAATGCCGATGTCACACCCGCGTACCGGTGCCCTATATTCGGCTTGGACTCCAGGAGACTCCGATGGCTGGATGGAGCCCTGGTGGCCATTATTCTTGCTTCATACTTTTATGCCATTGGCGCAATCAGCAGCCACTCAAACACACCGGAACTAGCGTTGAAGTTGAATCTTTGTGTCAAAATGATTCAATCGAAAAAAAAGTGCCTTCAAAACTTTTCCCACTTCAAAAAAAAAGTGTGTTCAAAACTTTTTCCACTTTGAAAAAAAAAAAAGTTTAAAACTTTTTGCTTTTCAAAAAAAGTGATACTTCAATAAAAAAAATATATATTTCAGATAAAAAAATATATTAAAAAAAAAGTTTTTGCAAATGATTTTTTTCTTTGATTAAAAATAGTTTTTTGATTAAAGCAACTTTTATTGCGATTGAATGATTTTGACACAAATGTCCTACCCCTAATATGGCACAAACACAAAAAAGGATTGCTTCAATCAAAGAAAATGGTTTGAATGAAAAATAAAGTGTTCAAATGCGAATTTCTGAGTCTCAAATATTTTTTCACATTCAAACCTTTTTTTCTACGATTGAATATTTTTAAAATTTTTGATTGAAGTGATTTTCTTTTGAAAATATATATTTTTTTGTTTGAAGCGACTTAATTTTTGATTGAACAATAAAGACACAAATGTCCTAGCCAAAATGTGGTCCAAACGCAAAATGACATGACTTCAATCAAAAATGGTGTTTCAATAAAAAAAAACTTGACTTAAATCCCCCAAAAAAATTTCAAAGAAAAATAGTTTTCAAATATATTTTTTTGAGTTTCAAATTAATTTTTGCATTCAAACACATTTTTTTTTGATTGAAGAGACGTTTTCTTCGATTAAAAATATATATTTTGATTGAAGCAACTTTTTATTTGATTGAAGCAACTTTTTTTTTTGATTGAATAATAAAGACACAAATCTACCTCCATAGAAGGTTACGTCGTGACAATAAAGTGGCAAAAAGCGATATCTAGTGGCCAGGAGGGGTATGTTTCATTGGTACAGGCGGTTATTTACAGTCTATGTATGGATTGGGTTTACCATCAGAGATATCATATACTGTACATAGACAGCTAGATGCCTCATACAAACGGTGAGCCAATCGGGGTGCCGTGATACTTGTCGGCCATTTTGTGTCAGTAACATTCGCTAAACAACAGTCAATTGAGCGTGTACTTTGAAATAGCTATAAATTGCTTGGTTTTTCATAAATGCCAGAAATGCAGTAACTTAATTACAGACTTAAAACGTTTTACTTTGGTCAACATACAGTGTGAATCAAAGCCATGTTACTACGGTTTGTTATAAACCAAAACGTTTGAAAATCCGTCGAAATTTAGCCAAGTTAGAAGTATTTTAATGGATAAAGCCACCTTAGGTTTGCTGCAAAGAGCCGACCTCCCACTCAGCCAAATGGCCGCCAGGTACCACCACAAGTGACTCCCGATATGTCGTATCTAGAGCTCTATATGTGATATCTATGCTTGACCACTATTTGTGTCAAAGAAAGGACAAGGCAAGGCAAGGCAAATTTATTTATATAGCACAATTCAACACAAGGCAATTCAAAGTGCTTTACATCACACGAAGATCATAAAAATCACATTTAAATCAACACAACGTAGAAACGAAGACAAAAGTGCTAATCATTCATAAAAGCACGCAACATTTCATTTCTTCTTCTTCTCCTTTATATATTCGAATAATAAAAGATCGATAGCGATGTTGCCATTGCGCGTCAATGGAAATGCAAACACACCAATCAAGAAAGGGGGCGTTTGTCTAACCAATAAGATCTCGTGAATTTTACCAACGTGCCCTTACTGATAGGCCTCCTGTCAACCAACCACGCCCTCGATATGGCAAGCACTATGCTGAGTTCAGGTACATCATAAAATTTACAAAATTGGCTTCCTCCATTTATGTACACCAGGAATAAGCTTTTGTTTTTCAATTTATGTACGATTCATTCTTGTCTTTGTGAAAATCGAAGCTATTTTGTTATACACATGGTTAAACAGATTGAACCGTATCTATTTTTGTGTGTATTTCATGGTTGACAAACCGTCAACTTGTAGAGCGTTCCTAACTCCCAATTCTTTTTAGGGAACTTGAAATCAGCACAACTCTCCCAGCCGGGTGTCGTGATATTGAGAGGTCAATCTTCTTCCAATCCAGGTATCGTTTGCATTTAATGTACATGGTTGTCCGTGTATATATTCAGGATTAATATCATAAGGCGGTGATTGCGTGGTTTAAACCTCTTTGCGATACTTTTGACTCAAATCTGACGGTGGAGAGCAAGCTCCACGCTAGCCTAACCGGCTAGCCATGAGGGCTGCTAAAATGGTGGAATTTGGGAAAGAAGCCGGATTTTTGTGTAATCCGATGGTTTTTTGGGTTTTAGCCATTTCTGTACACCAACATGTCACGTTTTTAATGAAAGCGCTCGAATGGTTGGCTCAGTTTGATTGACAGCTCACAGTCACGCGCCAGGCTTGGACACGCTCTTTTTAAATTCATTCATTGTCTGCGTTGGTTATTGACAAAGTTTACTTGAACATTTCCCCCCCTTTGAATACACAATAATAGCTGTTGTGAACACTGTTAATTTTTCTACAGGGTTCGTACGGGTCCCTGAAATTCTTGAAAATGCTTGGATTTTACTGTCGTGTTTTCAAGGTTTGAAAATAGCTTGGATTATGCATCGATTCAATGAAAATGTTAGGTACACAATATTTCTAATGACCATATCTCAAAATATAAATTATTTAATGAGGGAAATTCAAATAAATTTGTTTCGTCGCTGCTGCACGCTCGTTCTGAAGTTGCTTTCTTTTGATGTCCCACATCAGATCCGTGTGTGTGTAGTATAATTGGAGTTTTAACTAAGCAAACTGTACATATTGAGTAAAGGGAACCAATGATAGAAATACTTGTAGTTCTTAAAAGATAAACGTTATTAATGAGTTAAAATAGTTTGATATTAAAAGCCCTTTTGATGTTTTCGTTTTTATACAATATGTAAAATTAGTTTAACTAGTAGGTCACCATTCTTGTTTACGTCGCAGGGTGGTGACGTCACTGGGTTACGCTACCGGTGTTTTAACAAATTTTGCTCCCTATCAAAAATTGCAACTTTGCGGTTCTGTGCATGCACGTAATGTTAAAAATGGCCGCGAATGCAGCGATTCCAAAGTAAACACTATAAACCTTCTTTAAAGAAAAGAATATTTACTTACGTTTGACCATGGACGGACATGTCGAAAAGTTCTCAGACACATCCTGCCATGTTAGCTGCACACAACAACTGCACGCCGCTCTCTCACTCTTAATGTCTTCGCTGTGTCGTTAAGCATTAATATATGCCATATTCGTGTTGCACATGTATGTTTATGATGTAACTTGTTTATTTAGCACCTTTGGATAACATTGAGAGTCCAACTGAATGTAAAAGAGGGCTTATTCACCGATAAAACAGCTTCGGTGGCAAATTCTGATGAGGGTGCAAAATTTGTCAAAACACTGGGCTTCCTAAATATTATTCTAGCAACATAAACATGTCATCTGTTCAGCCCTTTCAATTTGAACCAGAGAGGGAAATTAATGAGCATGACAGCACTGTCAATATTTCACAAAACGAGCAGCAAAAGAAAAATGAACAGGAAAGACGGATGAGACGAGATGAGGGTAGAAAAAAAAAAAAACTGTGTTCCGCCAAAATGTGCTACACCGGTGAAACGCCTACAAGAGGTGAATATGACACCCAAAGTACTACCATGTACTTTCAGCTTGTTTTGTTTAGATGCATACAGACAGAACATACTAAAGATGCCTTAAGAGAATACTTAAACGTAGTAATATCAAATAAGGGTGGTTTAAATACGCTATGTGCACAGACATAATCATTATTGACGGGTCAGCTCAGCCATGAACTGCGCAACTCCTTCAAGCAGGGGGCCGCCCACATCAAGAGGAGCTATTCACAAACACGCACGCAGTGAACTAACGGTGGTTTCGGTTTAAAAAGTACAAAAGATGTGCCACATACAAAAAGTAAGGATTGTCTCAGGAGTGATTTGTTTGATCATTCAAAGTAATTATTAAATTTTTCGTACCATGCATGCATTTTGAAATGTTGTGAAAAAAGTGGAGAAATTTGCAGCTAAGTTATTGGGATCATAGTTCAGAATATTTACGTAAAATAAATGCTAACTGCACGTTCTTTTTTGCTTTTAACCAAGAATCAAGACTGTTTTACATCCATATGTATAAAGAATTCAGGGATTTAAGCATTTATTCACAAGAATTTCAATGTGAAAAGCTCTTTGTTGTGGGAAGGTGATGCCACAGTGTCCTTAAAGACGAGCCGCACATTAGACATATTTACATAAAATAAATGCTCCATGCACGTTTTTTTTTTCTTTCTTTTTTTTTGTTACCAAGAATCGAGACTGTTTTACGGTCATATCTATAAAGAATTCAGGGATTTAAGCATTTATTCACAAGAATTTTCAACGAAAAAAGCTTTTTGTCTGAGATTCCACTCGGTGAGCTTTGACGGCCTCGCCAACAATGCAGGCCCCCTATTTATCGGCCCTGCGCCCCGTCAATTACCTTATGAAGTCTATGGCTACGTGACTAATGTGGCCAACAGATCAACAATATGCTTTAAAGCTACCAGAAGAAAACACATGCCAATTTTTTTTTGAGGCAATAAAAAGGTTATAAAAGACTCATTAAAAACACAAATAGTAAGTACTCTCGGCTTTTGACCGATGTGTGGATGTTGGACGTCTCGCTGCATAGAAGGAATTGCAGAACACCAGTAGGGTTCGTCTAGTGCAGTGCTTCTCAATTATTTTCTGTTACGCCCCCCCAAGGAAGACGTAAATGTTTCGCGCCCCCCCCAACTCTCTGCCGCCACTGTAAATAGTATCATTTGTCTATATTACTATTATAAGTACGCCTCAGCCTAACATTGTGTCCTTTTTTTTCTATTAAAGAAAAAAAGTAACATAGATCAACTTATAATAAAGTATAACTTTTTTAACATTGTGTTGCTTGTAACAGAAAAGACTTAACGCGCATCAATTTGCCTGAAGTTAAAAAAAAAAAAAAAAAAAAAAAAAAAAGTCACATCCAAACTGTAAAAATACACTCAAGGTACATTTTTGACCATTTGATACTGAAAAATAAAATGTAATAAAATCAGTAAATAATAACAAATTCAAATTGATTAGAAACATTTACTCTTCAGGACAACATGCCAAAAAATTTGACCGAAAAAAAAACAAAACTGAATAGAAGGGGGGGGGGGGGGGGTCTTTGGACAGAAGGAAAGTTTTTATTTTCGCTGATTCACCACAGTGCTCACTGGTTTACTGATATAACACTGACAAAGCGGGACGATTGTGAAAATTGGCAGTATTCGGCACATTTTCGCTGAAAAATAGTCAAGCGGCTTATCAATGAGATTGAGGTCTAATGTCTTTAAGTGGCGTCTTAACTGATTTGGCTTCTCCGCTATAATCATTTTTAGACTCAGTAAACAGTGGTCTTTCCTCATTTTCCACTATATTAAAAGTCAAAGGCAAACGGCCCGAAAAAAGCGCATTCTCGGCGGCCGAGGGAGAACCGTAGGTGAGGGCGGTGGTCGTGACGATCCCAAGCCGAAAACGGCACTTCTCGGCCGGACACGTGAGAACCGAAGAAGACAGTGGGTCGCTGCGTGAGTCCAGCTCTGCATGAGTCTCTTCCGTGTGCTCTTGCTTACTTCAAAAATACTGCACGCACTTTGAAAATGAGAGCGCCACTGCCACCCACGGAGTGGATGTGCAAGTACACTTTATTCTAGTACGGCAAAAAAAAAAAAAAAAAAAAAAAAAAAAAAGCATGTTCCCCGAGGTCACTCGCGCCCCCCCTGGCATCGCTCTGCGCCCCCCTGGGGGGGCGCGCCCCACCATTTGAGAAGTACTGGTCTAGTGACAGTGACAAACTTTTTCAGCACCTCGACCGCCCATAAAACATGGCGCCCTCCGTAGGTCAAAACCTGTACTAAATATTGTAGATTTTTAAATCAATGGCAATATTGGATGTGTTTCTAATAACATATTTTAGTAAAAGAGAACAATTGTGGCTTATTGGAGCCTACAAGTCTTTAACTCCAAGGTTCCCTTTAAAAACATGCATTTGCATTTGCTGTCATTTATTACAATTCATTTGGTACACGACCAGTTCCTCTCTTTTTTTTGTTTTTGCAACCTCCACACACCCTCTGCCAGTCGCCATTTAACCCGGCCAGGAGCCACTTCGCCCGGCTTCGGCGCCACTTGGACTCTGCCTACTCGCCTGGCTCTCCATTGACTCCCCTTGTTGCACAAGAAAACAGCCACTTATCTTATTTTAAGGTGTAGAAGAGATTGTAATATCTTGTAAAGAGCTTTACTAGTGAAGAAGTTTTAAGTTGATTTTCTCTTTTTCCAGATTCTTTTACTCGATGACAAACCATAAATCAGGAACAAAAAGAAAACAATTATCACCAAAGATAATACATTTATTAAGGAAAGAATACTTAAGCCAAGACAAACGTCTTCCAGTGCCCCCAAGAAGATCTGCCCCAAACTCTCAACGCGTGCACTTTTTGTTATTTCCAATGAGAATAGGCAGCCCGCATGTTAACCCATGAAGTGGCTCACAAGAAAGTGGAATTTATCAGCTGTGTTATCTGTTTATGACCTTGCTTCAGAGAAGAAGCTGAAAGATGTGAAAATCATCAGAAATACAAAATGATATAGAAAGGAATGTACCAAGTACAATGAGCAAACATATGGAAACAAACATCTCTAGAAGAAAGCGCATTTATCAAGGTATTCTTGGACGTGACGTGTGTCTCTGTCCATTGTGTCCATTGAATAGCATGCTATCACTATGTTAGCATTTCTGCAGATGTTTGCCACAAAACTGTCACTGCTGCCGGGAATGCCCCCTCCCAAGGTATCGGCAATCAGCAGAATCATTTTTGCATACTTGTGGCAAGGCGCCTCTTTTATTTTTGCATCATTATGTAAACAAAAAAAAACATTGGGATAATGTTTTAATAACTACTGGAAAATTGGTCTTCAAAGTCCTTGAATTTGGCCATGGAAAAGGTGTACGAACCCTGCCTCTAATATGCAGTATTTTAGGTCAATATTTAGGTTGATTTTTTTTGTTTCTTAATAAACATTGATTTTTTTCCATTTATTTAGCTGTTTTCCCCCCTCAAAGTAACCCAAAATGTCCGGAGATCTGCCACTTAACATCAACATCAAAGAGCCGCGATGGGACCAGGGAACATTCATGGGCCGAGCCAAGCACTTTTTCATGGTGACGGACCCCAGGAACGTCTTGCTGTCCTCCGCCACGCTGGAGGAGGCCCGGCTCATCATAGAGAACTACAGGTGTGCTTGAAAGGAGGCAGAATTCTGCGTGGGCTGAGGGTGAATTTGTTATGGCTGCAGTCAAATATTTTTATGCTTAGATCGGGCGTGCTGATGCCCGGCCTGACGGAGGACCAGCTGTGGCGGGCCAAGTATGTGTATGACTCTGCCTTCCACCCCGACACTGGGGAGAAGATGTTCGTGATCGGCCGGATGTCTGCTCAGGTGCCCATGAACATGTCCATCACTGGCTGCATGCTCACCTTCTACAGGTACCCCCTTAGTGATGTCGCATAAGTGTGTCTACTCTTGCTGTGTATGATAATCCCTCAGCCAAGTGCGACACTGACTAACTGTACATTTCATTTAAATAAATGCACTAAGAGAGTTGCAGGGGACTGAAATAGAGGCTTAATCCTGAAAATCCTCTTAATTTATTGGTTGCCATTGACTCCGATAGACGTCCAATCCATTTTGACCAGGATGGGCTGAGTGGATGCTTATCACAGCCTAGTATAAAAGGCTACAAAGTCATATTACTATTTGTTTCTTTTGCTTCCTTCAGCATATATACTAATTTCTATGTTTGGATGACGTAAATATGTACAAAGTTGGATTAGGCATGCACCGTAGTTGCGGAAGTCGATTGTAAGAGCGGCACGGGTGGATGCATGACGCGAGCGTGTGCAATTGTGCATTAATGCGGTGCAGTGCGTAAATCAAGGGCGTAAGTTCGCATAGGGATGGTAGGGACATAACACTACCAACTTTTCAGAAAAAGTCCAATCGTCCCCACCAACTTTTTTGACAAGACATGCCGCATCCCCCTTCCACCCTCAAACGCATGTTTGATTGGCTGATTACTTGTCCCACCCCCGACACACACACACACACACTAACACTAACACAGCCCCGACAGAAATGTGTTGACAACATGCTGCTTCCTCCGCTCCCTTCGAAAAAGGGTATATTAGTTTTTTTCAGCCAGCAGCAGTCACTGTAAGTAATTTAAAAAGGCGCCAATGTTGTGGAGGTGGGAAACACCACTAATTTTGCAACTGAAAGTCCGACCTACATCAGAGTTAGCATAACATTAAAATGTGTAAACTTGCTAACCTGCAAAACTCGAGTAGGAAGCTGTTTAGAGAGAAGTGTTTTTCCAGTTTTCTCCACTACACAGTCAATATATAAAATGCTTTATTTTAGACCCCAAATGGAAAATTCTGTCATGCTGAACTGATGGCATGAGCTATTACAAAGGATTTGTCATCTGTTCACAGGACCACACCGGCAGTGGTGTTTTGGCAGTGGGTTAACCAGTCCTTCAATGCAGTGGTCAACTACACCAACCGCAGCGGAGATGCTCCCATCACCCTCAAGTAGGGACCACCAATCACTTTAGCTGATATCTGGGTGGGCAAAGTATATTGCTTGCATGCAATTAAATATTTAGAAAATAAACTGTTTTACATATATTTAGATTTATATAGAAGCAAACATTAAATAATTGGTGAGTATCTCTTTTTAGATAATATAATATAAAAATAGTATTTGTATAATTGATTGAGAAATATATTTTTCTAAATATATATTTTTAAGAAATATTAATCAATTAGACTGTAATTAGGTAAAATTCTTTTAACATATGCAAATTCAGTAAAATCGATTTTTCATATAATTTTTAATGTTTTACGTATTTTAAAGGGATCCACAGATAGACTTTTAGTTCTTAAAAGATAAACGTTATTATGAGTTAAAATAATTTGATACTGAAACCCCTCTTGATCTTGTTTTTATACAATTTGTAAAATTAGTTTACCTAGTTGGTTGCCATTGTTGTTGACGTCGCAGGGCGGTGATGTCACATGGTTACGCTGACGGGCTTCCAGAGAATGATGCTAGCGACATACACATGCCATCTGTTCATCCCTTTTCATTTCAACCTGAGGGGAACATTAATGAGCATGACAGCACAGTCGATATTTCACAAAACAAGCAGCAAACGCAAAATGAACAGGAAAGACAGGATGAGACGAGAGTAGGAAAATAAATATGGTGTTCTGCCAAAATGTGCTACACCAGCGAAACATTTTACAAGAGGCGAATTTGACACCCTAAGTACTACTGTGCACTATCAGCTTGTTTTATTTAGATGAATATAGACAGAATATACTAAAGATGCCTTAAGAAAATACTTAAATGGAGTGATATCAAATAAGGGTGGTTTAAATATGCTACGGGACTAATGTGGTCAATAGATCAACAATCTACTATAAAGGTACTACAAGAAAGCACTATGCTTAAAAGTATGAGAGGGCATGTGTTGGACGTCTCGCCGCATAGAAGGATTTGCAGTAACCCGGTAGTATTCGTCAAATGACAGTGACAATCTACGTCATAGCCCCGAGCGTCCATAAAACATGACGCCAAAACATGTACTAAATACTATAGATTTTTAAATCAATGGTAATATTTTATATGTTTCTAATATTTTAGTAAAAGAGAACGATTGTGGCTTATTAGAGCCTTCTCGTCTTTCAAGTTCCCTTTAAAAAATGTGTTTTTAATTGCCTTAGTTTGTTTCATAAACAGTTCAGGGTCTACCATGCCTTCTTCCTGTAGTTAGCTGGGATAGGCGGTACACACCCTGACACAAGGGTTTGGTCTAGGCCTGCACAATGTCGTTTCAACACCGTCATCGTGATGTGCGCATGCACAACAGTCAAATCACAGGACGTGCAATTGTTTTTTTGTCTTTTATATACAGAAATTGTCATCATTCACAGATAAAAAAAAAACCTCTTAGCCTGGATTAAACGGTATTATATGATTACATTTGGTCATGGTGAGCTGACCAAAGTCTTCACAAACAGTTGTTTGTGACTAGTTTTACAATCGCAATATAGATCTCAAACACCCCAAAAGTTTTTTCCAATAATGTTCAGTCCTAGTTTGCGCTTTCATTTGGTCTCATGCGCAAACGTATCGGTGGTAGCGGATCCATCATAACTAAACATATAATGAAACATACGAGAACTAAATAAATTGGTTATTTGATATTGATCATTTGTCTCATTTTACATGGATGTCCTCATTCATGCAATTTGCTTCCATTCACCATTCAATTTTGGATCCATAGGTTTTGCTCATTTTCGCTCGCAGAGACCACCGCCACTAGATATTGAAAAACACTTGTGTTAGCAGCTTTCATTATTTGTATAATATTGATCTATTTTCAGTTAAAAAATGATAAAGAATTAATGTTTTTGTTCGGGCTGTCAAACGATTAAAATTTTTAATCGAGTTAATCACAGCTTAAAAATTAGTTAATCGCAATTAATCGCAATTCAAACCATCTATAAAATATGCCATATTTTTCTGTAAATTATATACAGTACTGTGCAAAAGTTTTAGGCAGGACACCTGCCTAAAACCTTTGCACAGTACTGTATTTATATTTTTTTAACTATTAAATTTATTAGGATTTATTAGGAAGCTTCCACTTGGGGAAAATATATACATACAGTATATCCTGTAGATACGTAATATAATAAAAATATACAGTACTGTGCAAAAGTTTTAGGCAGGTGTCCTGCCTAAAACTTTTGCACAGTACTGTATATATTCTGTAAAATAAATTGTAGGAATGGAAAGATAAGACACAAGATGGATATATACATTCAACATACGGTACATAAGGACTGTCGTGGGCATTTCACTCTACTGTCATTTAAATCTGTCTATGCTGTCCTCACTCCGAAGCGTCTACTTTTTCCAAAGCTAGACAGCTAGTGAACGACGCCTTAATAATCAGACTTCCTTTTTCATCTGATTTATTAACAAAATGGCCTCAAACCTTTGTCCTCTTTAGACCGTAGTGAAACTACAAAAAAAAAGTACACAAGCATTGCATTAGCAACAACGTTAGCTTAGCACGCTATACAGGTTCACTACACATAAACAAAAAGCGTCTCATACAAAAAATATAACATTTCGCTTACTAACATAATATGTACATTCTTTACAACAACCATACTTACGGACAAATCTTGTCCAAGGATCATATAAGCACAACATTACAAGAGAGGCATCAGCCCGAGACGTCGTGCAGCCATATTGAACTGGCAAGAAAGCAATAAACCATGTCGCAAAGCGACCACAAGAGTTCGCTGTTAGACAGCACAAAAAACCTTGCTGTAAAACTTACCAAAAGGCAGAATACTGTCTGAGCGGGACATGTGCGTTAATTGCGTCAAATATTTTAACGTGATTAATTTAAAAAATTAATTAACGCCCGTTAACGCAATAATTTTGACAGCCCTAGTTTTTTTCCTTTCGTGCAATCAAGTGCTTCATTCACTGGGCTACGTACTGTTGAATGGATCATTTAATCATTCATCCAACAAAAGCAATATTCTGTCCCTTGCACTCATAAATAGGCATTACAGTATTCGTACATCATTTTTAAATGACCAATTTTATTCAATTTTTGTCTGATTAATTTACATATTTTAACCGAAAAAGATGTATCCAATTAATTCATCACTTAATGTGTGAGGTAATTCATTGTAGCTACTAATACGAAGTGATTTGTCAAATAAATATTACATATGACATCAATTAATTGTCTGGTAAATTCAAATTATAAAGATTATTAAAAGATGAGAATCTATTAGTTTAATGGTTTTCCCACTAAGCCCCATCAAAATATAACATTTTATAAGAACCTATTTTGGCAGGATTTATTCAACTATTAAGCTATTCTATAAATGTACATTTTTGGGGGGGGATTAAAACAATAACTGTTCTTTCAGTCAGCTCGGCGCAGCGTACGTAAGTGCCACAACTGGTGCCGTGGTCACTGCTCTGGGCCTCAAGTCTCTAGCCACGGTAATGTTCTGACAAAACAATGACTTGTCGAACAAAAATGTGATTTTTTTTTTTGCATGTTTTAAATGTGGCTGTTCCTCTTCAGCGTCTCCCTCCCATCGCCAGCCGCTTCGTGCCCTTTGCCGCTGTCGCCGCTGCAAACTGTATCAACATTCCCTTCATGAGACAGAGGTGAGATCAACTTTGCTTAGCTTTACTCTACCTTACATGGTTGCTCTTTCTGTCCCACCAGGGAGTTGAAGTATGGCATCCCTGTGACAGACGAGAACGGAAACAGGTTAGGAGAGTCTGCCAATGCGGCCCAGCAGGCTATCATGCAAGTGGTCGTGTCCAGGATTGGCATGGCAGTACCTGCTATGGGTAAACACACACTACAGTACACTCATTTCCATTAATAATGAACTGAAATCTTATTAGCGTTTTGTTTTTTGCAGCTATTCCTCCTGTCATAATGAACGCGCTGGAGAAGAGAGCCTTCATGAAGGTAACATTCTATCATCACTTATGGGGTGTTTTTGCGCTTAACTCAAAGGAGTCTTACCACATTCCGACCTTAACATGTTGTGGCCTCCCTGCAGCGCTTCCCTATTCTCAACGCCCCGATCCAGGTGGGGCTCGTGGGCTTGTGGTAAGTCAAAGCTTGAATTAAACACAACAGACAACATTTTGGTTTTGAGTCGAAGAGTAAACATGCCTTCTCTTTGAATGACAGCCTGGTGTTTGCCACACCTCTGTGTTGCGCCCTGTTCCCACAGAAAAGGTAACACAATGAAGCAACACATACAAAAAATAGTTAATAATTGTTTTTCAGTGCCATTGACGGCAAGGTGATGGAACCATACATTATTTGTTGGGTATTGTTTAAGTACTTAAGAGTACAATACAATGCAAAGCCTTTATTGTCATTGTATGGAGTTCAACGAGATTTAAAGCTTCGCTGTAACGTGTACCATACAAAGCAAAAGTACAATAAGGCTAATGTAAAAAAAAAAAAAAAAAAAAAAAGTTACAGTGTTCACAGATTGGGAATAAACTAAGTGACTAGCAGCAAGTGGTGATGTAGTGGTAGTATAATAGTGTGTATATGAGTCATATACACACTGTTATTGTCATATATGATAATTTACAGTACTCAGACTAGGAGGCAGATGGCTGACTTTATATGATGCAAACGACAGTTTGTGCATAGAAATAGATGTAATAGTGCAAAAATGCTATAATTTAACTGTGCAAATGTACAGCACCCAGATTGAGACAGCTGTCTGAGAACATATTACTACATGCATGTGACAATGTTGTAGCATTAGCAGTGCAATGACAGTGACATTTTAGTGCAAACTTGAGTATGGTGACAGCTATTGGAAAGTCTCTTAGTCTGTTTGTTTTGGCTGTTATGGCACTCTAGCAGCTGCCAGAGGGCAACAGGTTAAAGAAGTGGAAGCTCGGGTGTGTTTAGTCACTAGGGCTGCAGTTATCGATTATTTAGATGATTATTCGAACTAACTAATCGATAGATTAAGTCATCAGATTGCGAACATTTAATGTGTTGAAGAATACATTTTAGGAGATGTAAAACAAACTGTTTATGCCTGCAATAATATTTATTTTGGTTTGCAAAGATTGCACTTTCAGAAGAGCATTAAATGCGGATACAAAATAAAATTCCTGAGTGTTTCTTCAAACATTGCACGTTTCACAGAAGCGATAAATTTAAAACTAAAATTAAATACCTGAGCTTTGGCTAAAATGGTATAAAAAAATAAATGATGATCTAAGTACAACAAAAGAACAATTGGCTAACTTGCATAGCAATAGTCCGCTAGCTTAAATGCTATAAAAATGTTTTTTTTTTTCTTCTAACACAGCTCTTAAGTCATTTAAACACACATTCTCACATGGCTAAATATACTTCTAAAATAAATGACATGCATAAACAAAACATATTGGCTCAAAGAAAAACATACCTTAAGTTGGTTTTATGTTAGAAGAATTATGGCATATTCTCTGTTGCCAGTAGACGGCAGTGTATCCACCCAAATCAATAAAACTAAATGCAACACTTTCAAAACAAACCATTACAACATCAATTTAATTAAACGAATACTTGAAGCAGCAAAATTTGATTCTAAGCTTTTTTTTAATCGATTAAAAACTAAAACTAATAGCCACAAAACAATGTGTTGTTTTCCCAAAGCAAATTTACAAGTATCTCATCTTGATTTATGACAAAGATAGGCATCTACTTTCAAGGACGGTTGTAATTTTGGCCAAATTTTACTCCAAAACCCTATTTGTTCATGTATTAAAAATGTGGAAAAAAAGGATGTGGACAATTTCTAGGTCAACAATGACTCTACGATTAAATGACTGCCAAAATAGTTGTCGAATAATCGTGAACAGACCTTTAAAGACCTTTGATAACAAAACAATTTCCAGTGTCACAGCACCCGCAGTATAAAATACAATTGAGTTAATGTCGTTTGCCTCACCCTGTCTCGTTTAACTTGTATGCAGCTCAATGAAAGTAAGCGGGCTGGAGGCGGAGCTTCAGGAGAGGATACGACAGAGCAACCCATCCACCACAATGGTTTACTTCAACAAAGGCCTGTAGGAAATTCATGTGCACACCTGAATGGCTACACAAGTTATTTATGCAAATTGTTTTTTGGAAATGCTATCAAGTCAAGCACATGGAGAAATAGTTTGCATGTGTATTTGATCTATTTCTTATATGTGTATTTATCCATGAACTTGAATGTAACATCAATAATGTCTTGTTCTATTGTACCTCAACATCGGTCCTAGTTTTGATGACTTTTCTTTGACACACTGACTGCCATCAACTGTAACAGATGTCCAATCCATTTGAACTGAAAGAGCTAGCAGCGTTTATTCAAATGTTTCAATGATTGGACGTCTATCGCCGTCAATAGCAGGCAATGAGTGAAGCATTCACCTAAATGAAACAATTGAGTAATCACAGAGCCCCTAAATGGACATCGACTGAAATAAAATAAATTTAAACCATCTGGTGTGCACCAGATAGTATGTGGTGTGCACAAGAAACTATCTGGTGCTCATCAGACACCAACAGTTTCGGTGTGCTAAAAATGGTGATACAGCATTTAGTTGAGCTTTACTTCAATCTTGGACTCAACTAGATTTGTGACGATTACCGGTTTCAAGGTATACTATGGTATGAAAACGTCAAGGTTTCAAAACCGCATTACTTGCACATCATGACCATTACAGCACCAGATAGTTTCTAGTGTGCACCACATTATCTGCTGTGCACCAGATGGTTCAAATTTATTTTTGTCGATGTCCCTTTTGGGGCTCCAGTTCAAATAAAAAAGGGAACTGATTTCCTACTGACCAAAAGCCTCCCATTTTTATAAGGGGTATATACAACCAATTTCGTGACAATTTGATTCAATATTGATTCTTTGGACAACGAAATGATATTGGCGTACATTACAAAATCTGGCACGATTCGGTTGACGCGCCTTAGAACGATTTCATATGTACTAAACAGTTACAGTTCACCTAAAGCAATAAAAAAAGGACAGACTGGTAGTGGCTTTTGAATTGAAAATTAGGAATTAGCATTTTAATGATTGAAAACAGGTTCTGCTTTTTTATATATATATATAAAAAAAAAAGTTTAAATTCAAGTATTAAAATAAGAGACACTTCTATAATGTAGATCAGAGGTCTCCAAACCAGTCCTCAAGGGCTGCTGTGGCTAATGGTTTTTGTTCCAACCGACCCAGCAGAGACATTTGAACCAATGAAGTTCTGCTAAAACAAGCAGCACTTGACTGGAATCAACTGTTTCTACTTGTAAGACACCAGATTTCTGAAAAGATGTCGTCTTGTTTGTTTGGAATAAAATTCTGCATCCACTGCTGCCTTTTGTGTTCATAATAGTCCACTGATGATTAACATTTCTTCAATGGTTACTCCTATGGCCCTCAGAGGATTTTGCGTTTTAAGCATACTTTAATTCCTTCAGGTAATGCGTTACTGAGTGTACATAGTCAAACTACTGCGCTCCTCATGCACAGCGATCCCAAACACATTCAAAAATAATGTTAATGCTAATGTTTCCTCACTTTTTGTGAGTCAAGAGGGCGATGCGTGGACCGTAACTTGTAACCCGACCGCACTGCCGTGTTTCAAATGAGTATGCAATGCTTGCAGGGGCAAACAGAGGTTATTCTTGAAAATGGAAATATTCTAAATCATGTTATGCTGCACATGTGAACCAGTGATGAAAGCTTGAGAAATGCTAATATTAATAATTGTGGTGTTTATGCTGTATTAGGTTTATCAAGCTATACACACTTGTATGTCGTCAGGTAGTGGCCACGTTTTAAGACTCAAATAGGAACACTGTCAATTTTTTGTGCTTTTTGCTAAAACATAGCACAACCAAAACCATGTTTTAGAAGGCTGAATACTGACAAACATTGGCCCCAATGCAGTTGTTATCCAGGTTCACAAAGCATCTTGATGACTACTAATGGTCACTCTTTGCAGAAATACAATATTTTATTCTTTGAGTGTACTGAAAACAAGTGTATGTGGTGAAGAATTTATCTTTAATATATGACAGTGATGTCTTGATTTGGGGTTACAGTAGAGTTCTATTTTTATGTCTTGCAGGTTTGAGCTGTAATTCAGTTCATACTAATGCATAGAGTCCAATTTCCACCTTTGTGATGTATTTGAGCTGTTATATTCCTGAATGGATTCATTCCAACCTCCTCTACTCTTTTTATTTAACATACATCACTTCATCATACCTCAACTTTTGGACTCAACTTCATTTCAAGCTGTGCGTTCAAGACTGCACATGTCAAGGAATTTTGTTGCCGTTAACAAGTAACTATTCTGCAGAAAAGTTGAATATTGGAGATTGTACTTGCCGAGCGAACTCAAATATGAACTGCTGATTCTATTTGTTACACTTGTGCAATACCGGAATGTACTTGCAGAGTGAGCTCAAATATGAACTGCTGATTCTATTTGTCACACTTCTGCAATACTGGAATGTTTTCGTCAGTACATTACTACTGATACATATTTACAGCATCTTAAAATAATTGCCTAAGCAACTAAAAACAAATCTGGAAAAAGAAAGACTTAGGTGATTGTTTTAAGGTGTCTATATTGCTGTTACTAATGTATCTAAATGGTAAACAATATTTTAAATGTTTTTTTCCCTACAAGCTTTATTTGAAGTGATTTTGCACCATTTGCGTATGCATTTATTTAAAAAATTCAATGTCTATTTGAATATGCTAAATCACATCTTATTGTATTCTATTTCCTTTCCAAGCACAATGGAATAGCACAAATGTTATGACAATCCATGAACTGTTTTTCAATCATGTAGTGGTGTCACCATTGGTGCTGTGTACTTTTTTTGTATTGTGGTGTCTTATGTAACCTTGACACGTATTTACTCCAGAATAAAATGTATGAGTGACATTCAATGTCTCCATTTATTTAACTTGTTTGCTCCCACTGATAATGATAAACATCTATTCCACCTGGACAAAGAGGGCTGGCAGCCTGACGTCAATTGTTGTCAATGACATTGCAATATGTTTATATTAAATAAGTTTTGTAATTAGTCACTTCAAGAGATAGAAAAAGGTATACGTATTGCATATCGAAAGGTTTTACGGTTGTTATCCATTTATTAATTCACATATTCAAGCACACACTTATTTCCAACACAAACACTCAAGAGGACCACCAGATGACTAACGTGGTGGCGTTTGTTGAAAGCACGTGTTGAATCATCAGACTTACTCCACTCCTTGCAGAGCTGACAGAGCCAAGTCATCATTGTTACACGTGCAATCACACAACGGCACGCAAATCAATCATAAGTGAGGCCAGCTGGTGCGTTGGTGTCGGCGACAAATTAGTATCACATAGAGTTCGTCAACAAAGCTGAGGTGCGAAATCTAGTTTCTTCATACCCGTCTAGCTTTAAAGTGAGGTAACATATTACCAATTCTAGTCAATTGTACACAGCTTTTTTTGTCTGACCATAATAAACAGTGCATTTATAAGTACATTCTCCCTGGACTATTTTCTAATCTCAGTTCTCTAATATACTTATTTGCGAGGTAATATTTTCCTGGCTGCTTGGAGAACCTCCGCCATGTCCACTTTGTTGCCGAACTCCTTCTCGCGGTGCTCCAGCAGGACTCCCTGTAGACCCAAATGGGAATGACGGCAATAGACAGAATTCGACAGTTATTCAAACAATACTTAATGACATCTATTGCCATCACTGGCAGCCAATGAGTTATATTTTCTGTACACTACCTGATCTCCCGCACCGATGACAAAGACACCCCCCAGAATGAAGCCTTCTCCCAACATGTTCCCCTGGTAACCGGCGCTCCAGGCCCGCATGAAGTTCTGCAACACTCCAAAGCGCAGGAGCCCCAAAGCGCCCATTTTTGCACCGTAGAAATGTTTCTGAAAGTTGTCGAGTTGTTCTATCTTTTACAAGAGATTCACGGATAGAAAGACTTGTAGTTCTTAAAAGATCAACATTATTGTGAGTTAAAATAACTTGATATTGAAACCACTTTTGATGTTTTTGTTTTTATACAATTTGCCATTGTTGTTGACATTGCAGGGCGATAACGTAACTGGGTTACGCTGCCCCAGAGTATGACTCTAGCGACATAAGCATGTAATCTATTCAACCCTTTCAATTTGAACCCGAGAGGAACATTAATGAGCATGACAGCACTGTCGATATTTCACAAAACGAACAGTAAAAGTAAAATGAAGAAGAAAGACAGGATGAGACGACTAGACAAAACCGGCGAAACGTCCGACAAGAGGCGAATTTGACACCAAAGTACTATCGTGCACTTTTAGCTTGTTTTTTTTAGATACATACAGACAGAACATACTAAAGATGCCTTAAGTAAATACTTAAATGTAGTAATATCAAAAAAGGGTGGTTTAAATATGCTAGGTGAGTAATGTGGTCAACAGATCAACAATCTGCTTTATAGTTATCACAAGAAAACACAATGCTTAAAAGTATGAGAGGGAAACACATGCAAAAAGTATTTTGAAGCAATGAAAAGGTAATAAAAGACTTAATAAAAACACAAATAGTAAGTACTCGCCCTTTTTAACCGATGAGCGCAATTGTTGGATGTCTCAGCGTAGAAGGAATTGCAGTAACCCGGTAGTATTCGCCGGGTGACAGTGACAATCTATATCATCACCCCGAGCGTCTATTGTGCGCTTAAAACATGGCGCCCTTCGTCGGTCAAAACAAGTACTGAATAGTATAGCTTTTTAAATCAATGGCAATATTTTGTTTCTAATAACATGTTTTAGTCAAAGAGAACAATTGTGGCTTATTACAGCCAACAAGTATTTAAATCCAAGTTTCCCTTTAAGTGCTGCTCAAACAGAACTTTTGTGGTGAAAAATTAGTAAAGCGTGAGAGTCGAAAAAGGACGTCTAACCTTCTGGTCGATGTATATGTCCCCAGCGAAGTGCGGTTGGAAGTCCTGGATCTCTGTGCCGACACGCTCCTTCACCACGGCCACCAGAGGGACCCCAAGCTCTTCCAGCTGGGGCTTCAGAGAGGACAGCTCAGAAGCCTCCTGGAAAAAAATGCTGAGGTTCAATGGTGCTCTCAAAAATCGGAAATGGCGATTTCACCTCTCTGCAGGATGATCCATTATTTTCACGCTTTTTTTTAATTGTAAACTTAGTTTTTCTATTTTTTTAACAGCTATCTTTTAAAAATCTGCAATGATAACCAAAGAAATTAGAGATTATTTTAACTCTTTATATGAAGTCAAAACTATCGGACTTTGAGGCACCATTTAGATTTCCCTAAAACTGACAGTGCGACCTATGCAAGAATTATGGTAATGCTTAATGACCTCAAACCTATTACTAGTATTCAACTGCTCCATTAAAGTGCTCAAGACACATTCATTATTCATCAAACTCA
This sequence comes from Corythoichthys intestinalis, assembly GCF_030265065.1. Taxonomy (NCBI): domain Eukaryota; kingdom Metazoa; phylum Chordata; class Actinopteri; order Syngnathiformes; family Syngnathidae; genus Corythoichthys; species Corythoichthys intestinalis. Next base: position 36,548,387 of record NC_080404.1, read on the forward strand.
TAAATAAGACAATAAATTAATTAATAATGAATGATGCACCTTATAATCAGATGCGCCTTTACTCGTTATTGATGGTGCGCCTTGGACCGAAAAATATGGTGATAAGTTGATAACCTAAAATCAGCCTGCTTCTAGCAAACAACCGTTCTCTTAGTCAATATTTGAAACAGATAGCAAAAATTAAAGTCAATAACAGATCAAATAAATAATTAATATAATAATTCACTCAGCAATGCAAGGAATGTAACTAATGATTACAAATTAGTTACTTTTATAGGTATACAACATTAAAATAAAATAAAAATTAAAAAAAGTAAGTTAAAGACATGCTTGACTACAGAAGTTTATCAAAATCCATGGCAATTCAAATACGAAGAAGAACAGAGCAGTAAAAGTCCGATAAAGAGTTGCTTCTTTAACTTGTTTTTGCCATCATAAAATGTGCATTTTCCTATGTTTCTTGTCTATCAATGTTCCCGAGGCATTTGTATTTTTGACTGTTCAATATTTTTGGCGAGATGGTAATTTTTGTTAACGTTTGAATAGTGGCTTCCATTCTATGTGAGCATTAAGCTATCAGCGTTTTGAAAGACGAAATCCTTTCATTCATTCATTTTCCATGCCGCTTTTCCTCACGAGGGTCGCAGAGGTGCTGGAGCCTATCCCAGCTAACTCGGGGCAGTAGGCAGGGGACACCCTGAACTGGTTGTGAAAGACGAAATGAATTTTGTATTGTAATGCACGGTGTGATTAATTTCCTCTAATTATGGGTTGCAGTACAGCAACACTGTGTTAAAAAATTTCTTTATAAACTAGCATTGGACTCTTTTTGAGACATAAATATCTGTCAACATTTAGTCAGGCTGCATTTCCACCATGATGAAATATGTCACGCCTGATAACCAAAATCAACTTCAAATATTTCTCGATCCCGATCATGACCCCCCAAACCAACCTCTCTGCACAAAAATCATCCGGGCCGCCGCACGGCCATGATGACGGCGCCGTTCTTTTCCCACAGAGTCTTTGCTTTGATGACCTTGCCATCTGCACACACAACCAAGATACAAATGACTTCAGTAAAAACAAACCAAAAAAAATGTATGAAGGTCACTAATAGGAGTGGGAAGCTCTTGGTACCTCATGATAAGATACGATTTGCGATACAAAGTTCACGATAACAATGGTCTGACGACATGGCGATACGACGATTATAGATGCATTGGTCAGGAGATCATTCTAAGATATTCTACAAACAACTAATAAACACAAAAACAATCTTAACAAGAGTTTATCACTTGTAGACGTCCAGTCGATTCGAACTGGGAGGGTGGCAGCGAATGAACGCGCTGCCATCCCTCCCACTTCAAAAGGATTGAACGTCTATGGCCGGTAGTGGCAGTCAATGCCAGGCAATGAGGTCATTTTGAGTCATTTAAGATCGTTTTCCTGTTGATTTTTAGTTACTTCCTGTTGATTTTGGGGTATTTTATGGATCTCCTCCTGTTTGAGTTACAGAACAGGGAGTGACCTGGGAATCACCCAAATGAATAGGCAGTGACTCAAACTCAACAGAAAATGACCTGTATATGCCCTAAACTAACAGCAAGTGACCTGTAAATGCCCTGAAAATCAGACAGAATGACTGTGAATGCTCTGGTTTTGAATGAACGTACGTTCCCAGTCTAAATGGATTGGGCGTCGAGCACCTTCAAAGCAGCCTAAGAATTAACTGATACACTATTATGATGGAAGATTTTGGTAGCAACTTGTACGTTCATTTTTATTTTAGAAATGGACACCTTTTTAAAACGGTATCTCGATTCTTGGCAGGAGCATATCGATAACATTTTGGGATACAAAGTATCACGATATATCACCATTTCAATATTTTGTCACACCCCTAGTCACCAAGTTTTGCAAGTCTTGGATTCTTATCGAGGGCTGCAACTACTGATTAGGTAATCGATTAATCTTTTGATAAGTTTGATCAAATAATCGGATTACAAACATTTAATACCTTGCAGAATACATTTTAGGAGATGTAGAAGGACAGAAACAAGTATTTATGTTTGCAATAATATTTATTTTCGCTTGCTAAGATTGCACTTTCAAAAGAGCATTCAATGCGAATACAAAATAAAATTCCTGAGTGTTTCTTCAAACTATGCATAATTGCACTTTCATTAAAAAATTAAAATACCTGAGCTTAGGCTCGAACAGTATAAAACAAATAAATGAGGATCTAAGTACAACAAAAGAACAATTGGCTAACTTGCATAGCAAAAGGCTAGCTTAAATGATATAAAATGTTTTCTTTTTTTTTATTTTCTTTTTTTTTTTTTTTTTACAAAGCTCTTAACAAATCTGTCAAACACATATTCCCACTAAAAAATCTAAATATTCTTCTAAACTAAATTACAAATGCATAAACAAACATATATGATAGAAAAAATGTTTGTTTGCTTTTTTTAAATTAACAGGGGAGCAGCATGAGCAGAGTTATGTAATTTACTGTTGTCACTAGAGGGGAGTGTATCTACCCAAATCAAGAAAACCATTTCAACGCCACTCTAATAAAACGAATCCTTGAAACAGCAAAATGTGATTCGAAGCTTTTTTCTAATCGAATTACTTGTGTTAATCGATTAATCGTTGCGGCACTATTATTATCATACCGTCAACAGTGGAGAGCAGGTCGGCATCGGCAAGATGTTCAAGCGAGGCTTGGCCTACTTTGGGGAGTGTCAAACTGGAGTTGACCAAGAAGATGCCAGCGAGGGCGGCGCCTACAGCCCCCAGACCCAGAGACCACATGCCCATGCCCAACGACTCCAATTCTGTGGCACAAATGACATTAAATATTTCCTTCCAATTACATCAAATCTGGATTTTCTCAACATTTCCTCCGTTTGTGTGTCATTGTTTTGTTTTAGAGCAGATGTTACTGAAACGTTTATCGCCACACCGGTTCGGCGACAAACAGTGGCACGCAAATAACGAAAAATCAACAATGTGGAACCTTGCCTGAAGCGCGTTTTTCTGGCTCAGGACTGGCTTTGGCACTACTTCTGTGAAAAGCAGCGATCGGGCCTGTTTGAAAGGGACTGATGTACAGAGGGAACGCCACGTGGCAGGAGTGGGGAGTGGGAAGAATGCGCCTCAGAGCTGCGAGCATCGCCTTGCTGAGCAATATACTACCAACGCTGGAAAGGAAACAAATGTACAGGCTTTATGCAAAACAGGATACCTTTAGGGATTATGCATGTCAAACAATTAACTAATTTACTGCCACTAATGGTGCTAGACGTCCAATCTAGTTTGGTCTTTTGCCATCAATGGCCGCCAAGCAGTTAATAGAATGTATTTGTTACAGATTTAGAGAGGAGGACGAGGAGTTCCGGAACAACTGATAATAAATGCTTGCTCAATGACAACAAAACAGCCACGGCTACAAGGAAGAGTAAAGATTATTATGTAATTGTGTCACTGGTCACACTTTGTGCACACATAGTAAGCACATGGAGGATCTGGGTGAAATCTCTTGTGTTAGGTGAAGCTTAACTCTGGCTTTTTAGCCATAATATACGGTACTCTGAGGCATATTGTCATTTACTGGGCTGCATTGTGTAGATAAACAGCGAATAATCATGTGGAATGAAAAAATTTGAATGTTTTTGAGCACCACGAGAACCTCCAGCATGAAGGCTCCAGGGCCCAGGCAGTTCATGCTCCTCTCGCGGTCGCCCGAAACTCACCATTTTTGGGCACAAGGACACAGAAGAGGGTGTGGAATCCATGTTCTCAGAAAAAAACAACTTTGGCATTTTAACCCAAAATGTGGCACTCTGATGTGGATTATTGACTGGTGCAAACCCCCTTAGTTGAGCATTTTGGTGAGGTCAATCATTTTATCTCATTTTCAACTTTTTTTTTTTTTTTTTTAAATATTTCATGAATTAGTATCAAACTAATTATAGAATTATATATTTCATTGAAGTATAGATGTATATTGAAATTGATAGTGAACTGGCAAAATTGGATGTTTATCTTTACAAGTGTAAAGTTTCCAATGAGGCTCAACTATGACTGATGTAAGGTAAGCACATTGGTTAACTCCTGTGATAATTGGTGCATATAAAACTTAAAAAATATAGATTTATTTTTGCATTAAAAAAATAATAAAACAAAATGCGATTAAACAGAACTATGGAATGCATGCGATTAATATTTTAATCCCTTGACGGCACTAGTTTTCAAATTTCATAGAATAATGGGACAGAAAAAAAAAAAAAAATCCGTACACACAAAAAAGTGCCAGTTAAGTTAATTACGCGTTAACTATGAAAAAAAAAATCGATTAACTGCGATTAACATTTTATTGACAGCACTAATGTAAATATATTCTAACAAAAACTATACATTAACTACAGGGTATTTATTTACATTGAAAATAAGTATGTTATTAGATATGTCCCGCGGCTGAAAAAAATTCCAAGAGGAAGAATCGAGTCTACAGTTTATGAGAACCCTGTTTGTGTGATGATTCAGTTTATGCATGAATAGTTTTGCATCGGTGTCCAATAGGTTGAAATGAGAAATAGGGGCAGGAGTAAAAAAAGGTAACAACTTCGAAACTGATAATGTTTATGGGGGAAAATGTTTTCATCCAAGTTGAACTCCTGTATCAGTAATATTTTGAGTGATACTCTCCCCCACTATTGGGGTTAATGACGGTGACATTCAGGTCATTCGACAATCGCTAGCTTGCATTTGTAACATAGTCTGCGGTACGTACAACTTAATTATGTATTTATGATATTTTTGTAACAAAGCGCGGTCATGTAACACAAGCTAACAACGATAGTAAAAGAGTAAGCACTGCGAATGAAAGCTTTAAACTTACCTTTGCTATCAACTAGCTCACGCCAGCGTTAGCATTTAAACTGCTAACCACGTCTGTTGCCATTAAACGCTTTATCTGCGCGTTGTAATTTGACAAGTTAGAACATTAGCAGGGAAAATACATTCAAACTCTCACCTGAAAAGAACGAGACGAAGATTATGACAGGTTTTCGCGCATGCGGACTGCTGATGTGAAGTGGGGCGTCATAAGGAAAACTAGCAACAAAAATGTCTGGATAAACGACGTGCCTCCACGCGGACATCTTGGAGGGGGCAATGTTCCCTTCAAAGGTAACTCAATAAGAAGAATTCAGAAATTAGTCGTATTTTTTCATTTTGCAACCTGCATGATAAATGAATGATGAAAAAAAAACTATAAGTAAACATTAGTCACTGGCTCTTTTATTGTTCAATCACATTTGTTCAATCATAACACAGACTAGAAACTTCAGTAGTTTGCTATTCCTCATAGCGTCAGGCTGGCTGCGGAGTTGTTTGCTTAAAAACATCAGAGCTGCTCCCTCAGAAGAGTTTAGAGTTAGATCTTCATCAAAGCAAACAGCAGAAAGACACAGCAGATTAGAATGAATGAGGCAGCAAATTATCAAAGTGTTCTGTTTAGACAATTCACATTCATGTTAGATGACCACCTTGACCACGTCCATAATTACATTAAACCCTGTTTAGGTCAGCTCTATCTTTTCATGTCATCTCGCATTTTACGGGCTGTTCTGAGGATGGCCAGCATGTTGACTTTATCACCAAACTCCTTCTCGCGGTGCTCCAGCAAAATACCCTGGGGAGGACAAATGAAGGGTGCTATATTTGCTGCATTGAAGCCACCCCTCTTCACGCATTCCCATGTCTACCTGATCTCCAGGTCCAATAACAAAGACTCCCCCAAGCACCAGTCCTTCTCCTCTTAGGTTCCCTCTGAAGCCCCTGCGGTAGGCCCGCAGCAGGTTCCTCCACACACCAATACGTAAAAACGCTGAGAGTAACATCCAGCGCTCTTGAGGCCCGTAAAAATTTCTCTGTGAGGAAACACAAAGCGGATTAACGGCTTACATTACCCAACCGTGAATACCTCTTTCGCATAAGCCGAAACCTTCTGATCCAAATAGACTTTCCCGGTGAAGAACTTCTTGAAACAGTCCAACTCCTTGCCGAGGTTCTCCTTGACAACAGCAAAAAGAGGCACCTCCAGGTCCTGCAGCTGGGACTTGAGAGAGGACAGCTCCGCAGCTTCCTGTGTGTCAGAACAGCGGTGGTTTAAAGCTTGACGACTATGAGGTTATTTCAGCAAACTGTTACAAACCTCTCTGCACATCAGTCATCCAGGTCGACGCACCACCATGATCACCGCGCCGCTCTTCTCCCACAGACTTCTGGCCCGGTGTCGCTCATGAACTGAGAGATACAAGTTGCCATGAACTCATTCGACTGTGCCACAAATAATAGTCGATTGAATAGTTTTGATCAGCTCCTTTCACATACACCAAAACACTGTTTAAATCCCAGGATTTACACGGGCTGGCCTTGTATGTGAAAGCAATTCCCCGGGTCGACTGACACGGAGATTACGTGGACATTTAACGGGTCGTGTCTTAGTATAATGTCCGGGACTTTCCCAGGACGAGGCATATGTGAAAGCAAGCGTTAAATTCCCGGGTCACAGCACGATGGCTGATTACGTAAATATCATGGCGGGCCGATCATCACTTCCTCTTTCTTCGCAGTAAGACGAAAAGTGGTAAACAAAAATCGCAATTATCAACATAGCAAGTTAGAAATAGCTAAATTAAACTAAAAACGTAACGAAATTAAATTGCTACTGGATCGTAAACCGAGGACGAGAGTCCATTGTCCATCTTTGGATATGTGTGGTTTATTTTGTTGCCGATGTTAGGGTCCGCAACTGCGGAAACAACGTTGTACCTCAAAGCAAAAAACAACGGAGGGATGCATTCAAGGGTTTATTAAATACAAACAACAATACACGCTAGCGCAGGAAAGGGGGAATAACACAATGGGTCCATGACAGTAAATCGACAGGGATCAATAATACCGTACTGGCCCGAATATAAGACGGCCCTGATTACAAGACGACCCCCTCTTTTTCAAGACTTAAGTTTGAAAAAAAAGACTTTTTGAACACCAAATTAATTTTTATACAGAAAATAATTACAGTTAATCCGAAACAAATGATTATAACAATATACTTGACAGAAAAAGCATGTTATTTTGCCTCATTCAAATCTAAATATCTGAACATTTAAATATGTAAACTAAAGTGCAATCACATTCGTAAATGAATGGCTTCTGTTTTTTTAAATGTAAATAAACCAATCTATTGTGATGAAACAACAAAATTGCAATAACTGCATTAACCATCAAAGTGAAGTCTAACTGTAACTGTAGTCTTGAAACAAATCTGAATAAGGAAAAACATTGCAGTAAAAAATTGCAAACTGGTTAAACTTGAGAAAAGCTGAGATCTGTCATGACTAGGGCTGTTAAACGATTAAAAATTTTAATCGCATTAATCACAGCTTAAAAATTAATTAATCGTAATTAATCGCCATTCAAAACATTTATAAAATATGCCATATTTTTCTGTAAATTATTGGAAAGGAAAGATAAGACACAACATGGATATATACATTCAACATACTGTACATAAGTACTGTATTTGTTTATTATAACAATAAATCAACAAGATGGCGTTAACATTAACATTCTGTTAAAGCGATCCATGGATAGACAGACTTGTAGTTCTTAAAAGATAAATGTTAGTACAAGTTATAGAAATTTCATATTAAAACCCCTCTTCTTGTGTTCGTTTGAATAAAATTTGTAAAATTTTCAATCAAAAAATAAACTAGTAGCCCGCCATTGTTGATGTCAATAATTACTTACACAATGCTCATGGGTGCTGAAGCCTATAAAATCAGTCGCACTCAAGCGCCAGCAGAGGGCGACAACACTCCGAATAACACAACCAGTACACCATTCACTGTGCTGTCATTTTAATCTGTTTGAGCGGGGCATTTATGCGTTAATTGCGTCAAATATTTTAACGGGATTAATTTTGAAAATTAATTACCGCTTGTTAACGTGATAATTTTGACAGCCCTAATTAAAACCCCTCTTAATGTTTTCGTTTTAATAAAATTTGTAAAATTTTCAATCAAGAAATAAACAAGTAGCTCGCCATTGTTGATGTCAACCCATAAAATCAGTCGCACCGAAGCGCCAGCAGAGGGAGACAAAAAACACAAGTACAAGTGGACATGACACTGCTGTCATTTTAATCTGTTTGAGCGGGGCAAGTGCGTTAATTGCGTCAAATATTTTAACGTGATTAATTTAAAAAAATAATTAACGCCCGTTAACACGATAATTTTGACAGCCCAAGTCATGACAGAACATCACTTCAATTAATCTGCAGCCATCTAGCGTCGTGAATGGGGAGAGTAGCTGAGATCTGTCATGACAGAATATCGCTTCAATGATATCTGGCGCCATCTAGCATCGTGAATGGGTATACTATTTAGACCGCGAATATAAGACGACCCCCTCTTTTTCAGTCTTATTTCAATGCAAAAAACACCGTCTTATATTTGGGCCTATACGGTACTAACCTAAGCAGTAGGCAGAGAGCCAATAAGTCAACAATAGAAACTCAAATACCAGCACAACGTAGGGGAATTAAAAACAAGGACGAAAAAATTGTGAGAATACTTACTATTTTATATATATTATAATGTCTCTAAACCAGTTGTTCTTAACCTGGGTTCGATCAAACCCTAGGGGTTCGGTGAGTCGGTCTCAGGGATTCGGTGGAGCCTCTGCCACCGAGGTCAAGACACACCGACTCATCATGTATAGACATGATGGTATTCCCCGCTTGGCCATCACCGGTTGCAGATGATCACGTGACATTGCTTGGCCAATCAGTGCACTCAGGAGTGATCCAACGTGTGAATGTCATCATAGTATGTTGTGTAATTACTTTCTTTATATTTTAATCCATACTAACTAGGCATGTGTCGGTATGAGATTCTGACAGTACGATAACCTTAAAAAAAAAAAAAAAAAAAACGCTATCACAGTATTGCAATTACAGCTCTAAAATGTGTTATTTTGAGATTTCTGTGTGAAAAAAAAGCTTTTTTTCCATTGAACAGGATTATTTTTCAAAACAACATATTAGCAAATTTGAAAATAATTATAATGAAGTATTCTTAATACAATTAAAATAAATGCAACCCTTCAGGTGAGCCAGACCCTTAGCCATAGCTCAACATTATTATCATCAGAAAAAAAAAATTGAATTATTGTCCAATTGTCCAATATTTGTTTTACCACCGCTAGACACACTAACCACGCTGGAGTTAACTCTTGTAGCTGGTGGGAAACGTTCATAACAGCATTTACTAACCTTTAATGTTGTTTAAAGCAACGGGTGGTCACAGCAATGCAAAATCATATCGGAGGTATTGCCTCCTCTTGTAGCCACCCTCTGCAAACATGTTTTACATGTTGGTTGGCCCTCTTCATCTCACCCGCGGCCGTCTGTAACTTTTCTGTAGCCAAAGTATTCCCATACCAACGACTTTGTTTTCTGCGATGGGGGAAAAGTTTAGGTGTTTCACCTCCTCCAGCTATCGTGTAGCACAGTTGACTCTCGGACTCACTGAGCAACAACGGGTGGGCGAGAGGTAAGCCCTGCAGCTGCAAGCAAGGGATTTTTACCTTTGGGACACAAAAAATAGCTAATACCGTAGGAACGGTATGACAGAAAATTTTAGTGGTTTTGAAACAGTGACGTTTTCATACGACGGTATACCTTGAAACCGGTAACAGGCACATGTCTAATACTAACAATGTCGAGCAAAAAACAAAAAGTCTTCGGACAAATATGTACAATATGGATTCTCATGTATCTTGAAACAGGATGGGAGTCAGCGTTCTATCTGCATGATTTGCAATGCCAAGTTGAGCAACTCTAGCATCGCAAAACTAAATGAACACTGCGAGAAGCTGCATGAAGATGGGAGATATAAAAACACAACGCTTGCTGAATTCAAGGTGAAAACGCTTGCTGAATTCAAGGTGAAAAGAGCCAGATTTGATTATAAGGCCACTGTGCCTGCTCTTGGATTTGTACCCATTAACAAACCGATCCACACAGAATCATTTGAAGTTGCGTACCTGATAGCAAAGCAGGGCAAGCCACACACCATTGGTGAAACACTAGAAAAACCAGCTGCATTCAAGATGGCGAATCTGATATTAAATTTAAAATATGTTTTTTTATTTTTAATTTTTTTTACATTAAAGTAGGTTTTGTTGAAAGCGCATATTGAAACTGGTGGGGTTCAGTTGCTCCAACAAGGTTAAGAACCACTACTCTGAGCAATTGACTTGCAAAAATACGTGTTGATTAATTTGATAATGGAAAAACATCAATTTAACCTCCACGTTTTTGTTACTTTTACCTCCCCCGGTGGTCTTCAGCTCAGTGTCCCCCAGCATCTGAGGGTCGGCCCATGTTGGCGACGTCTGGAACCAGTCGGTGACAGAGCTGATTAGCTCGGCCACAAACAAGCTGACCGTCTTCAGGATGGTGTTGACCGTCACCATGGCCGCCTGAGGTACACTTGTATTTAATTTCATCAACAACAAAATGTCCCAAAATAAGACGTTACTCACCGGCCTCTGGTCTCCCACTAATGAGTGGGGATCTGCACTTTAAGCCCTGAAATGAGTCCAATCTGTGTGAAAGCTTTCCTTACGTGAACATAATAGGAATTCCTCTAGAGTTGGCTGATGGGAAATGAGGTCGCTGTTGAGCTGAGCCTTCCGTACCAGGCATTGCTGTTACATAGATATTAACAATGTTGGGTGGGGGTGCGGGGTTCAGGGAAAGTGAGGCTTAAACACATTTAGTAGCACTGACCTACAACTTGAACAGTGAACTAACAGTGTAGCCCTGTCACCGTCACCTTTTCACCATTGATAATTTTGATGCATATTTGGAAACTTGGCCTTTCAAAATTAAAAAATTGTGCCAGAAAAAAGAATGAGGCCTACAAAGAAAAGAACACAGTGCCTGTAGTCAAACATGGTGGACGTACAATGTTTTGGGGTTGTTTTGCTGCCTCTGGCACTGGGTGCTTGACAATGTGCAAGGAGTCATGAAATATGGAGACTATCAGAATGGTTTGGGCTGGAATGTAGGGTGTAGTGTAAGAAAACTGGGTCTGCGTCAGAGGTCATGTGTGTTCCAACAGGACAATGACCCAAAATGTACCTCAAATAGCACCAAGAAATGGTTGGAGACAAAACGCTAGAGAATTCTGAATTGGCAATAAATGAGTCCGGCTCTAAATCATATTGAACACCCTATGGAGAGATCTCAAAATTGCTGTTACATGAAGGCGCCCATCAAATCAGAGTCCTGGAACAGTTCGCAAAAGAAGAGTGGTCCAAAATTCCATCTTAGAGGTGCATGAAACTTGTTGATGGTTATAGGAAGTGATTGCTTTTTGTTATTTCTTCTAAAGAATGCACAACCAAATATTGAGTTGAGGGTGCCAACAATTTTGTCCAGCCCATTTTTTTGCAATCTGTGTAAAATTTTGTACATTTTGGCTTTTCTCTCCAGCTTTTTTGTGTTTGTCCAATGCACTGCCAGAGCTATAAACACATTCATACTGAAAACATTTGGATTTGCATTGATTTCTATGAGAAATGCTGTATTTTCTGGAAAAATTCCAGGGGTGCCAATAATTTCGTCCATGACTGTATATATACACACACACACACACACACACACACACCTATACGGGTTTATATGTTTTCTGGGGACCAAAAATCTAAAATTATGAAAGCATCATTTGTGGGGACCACCCTTTCTAAATGGTTTACAGAGCTGAAAAAAATCAGGTATAACCAGTTTGGCCATGTGAACTTATACACGCCTTCAAATATCAGAAATGATGAAGTGATGATTTTCACCATGCATTCTGGGGACCTAGGAAAAAACGATTATACATTCTTTTTGGGGACCTCATTTAAATAATATGCAAAATAATTTACATATTTCACACTAGGTCCCCACAAATTGAATTTGATTAATGGGGACATTTTACCAGTTGTACTGACACACAGTAGTAAGCATCTGTATTAAACCATAACCTGAGAGTCAGTGACTGAATATTGAAATAGAGGCCATTTAATATTAGTTTCATCTGCCAACACGAAGATATTTCACACTGAAATAAATTTTATGAAAACATGTTACATTTAGTGGAACTACAACAACAAACAACAACAAATTGCCTTTGGTGAGGTCAAATGGCACACAAACATAACACTGTCTTTAGAATAACAGAAAAAAAAAAATAATAAAAATATCAAACCAGTGTTGTGTGTGAAAAACTTACCTTAAGTGTTGATAACAAAAAATCTATTTACATTACAATTTCCTTTTAGATGCTGAAATGCGGTTGTAAATGTAAAATTTGAGGTTCCGCCAGTCCCGGTTCTTCAGTGCTTCTGGTTCAGCCCTTAAACACTTTTCACAGTCCAGTTTACCTGGCACAATGAAAGATGTTATGAACTTTGTCATGTGCCTTTCCACCGCCTGCACCTCCTTCTTCTGCCAGGGACATTTCTTCTTCTGCGTGGTTTTGCCTTGAAGTTTGGGGGGTGATTGGAACAATAAAGAAGTTTGTGATTGAAATCATGTCTAATGCCCCCTATAAAGACACACATTATTGTAATGCTGTGCAGTTACAGTGTATAGACCCCAATCACATGACGTCACAACTCCGCCGCCCTGACTTGATCCGCCATATTGTCCCTCAGCTCGTCGTGTTTACACATTACCGCTACGTACATTCCTCTTATTACGCCGTGTTTTTCTGCTCGTTAACATTAATAATCAAAATGGTGAAGGCGTGTGTGGCGGTTGGTTACAGTAACAGGGAAGATAGACAGAGAGACTTGAAGTTCTACCGTATGCAGAGAGACCCAAAGAGGAGCGCGAGATGGACTGCTGCAATTCGACGAGAATACTGGGCACCAAACGATCACCACAGACTATGTAGTAGTCATTTTATATCTGGTAAAATGCATTTAATATATATTTAGAAGGTTTTGGGGTCATTGCGAGGCTAATCGCCGAAAACATACAGTTTCAAATTCAAGATGTTTATTTCTTCCACCATCATTATTGTTTGAATAAGATTTAGCATGTACCAAGTGAAAGAAGTTGGCCTCGTCTACAGATCATCAGTTAAACAGGGGTGTCCAAACTTTTTGCAAAGGGGGCCAGATTTGCTGTGGTAAAAATGCGGGGGGCTACCTTGGTTAATTTACGTAGAACAATATATTTAAACAAATTTTAGCAAGCCCTTCTGTGTGTCACATTTGCTTTATTATTATTATTATCTTTTAATTCATAATTTCAACAATCTCGCCTTTGTGGCGTTCTCTTTTGACCCTCGGGCTCTTGCGAGATACTGCTGCTGTGAAATTAAACTAGCTTCAAGTTGCTTTAATTTCTCGCTGCGTATTTTCTGTGTAATCTTGTCGTAAATGTCCGCGTGTCTTGTTTGGTAATATCGCCTCACATCGAACTCTTTGAAAACAGCGACTGTCTCTTTGCAAATGAGGCAGACACAGTTGTTGCGTATTTTATTGAAGAAATAGTCCAATATCCACCTATCCTTGAAGCGTCAGCCATCGCAGTCAACTTTTTAATTTTTTTATTGATTGTCGCCATTTTAGAAAATTGGAAGTAAAGGGTCACACGGGGTAATGTTGCTTAGAGTGCTGCTCTTAAAGTTTTTCAAACTTTCGTGAGAATAGGCTGAGTTTCTGTGGACAAGATAGTTGTAGATATCAGGGTAGCAGATGTCAGGCAGAGACGGCGAAGACAGCGGGTCGAAAAATATCGATTTAGGCATCAAATATGGATCTAGCGAATGGATCGACCGAAGCTTTTCCACATAACGCCTTTTATGCAACACATCCAATGAGTTTACAGCGTCTGAAGGCACCGGGACTTCCATGAATTGCACTATAAATTGCACGATAAATTGAGACCATTGAGAATACGGACACACAATGAAGGACAATATGGCGGCACAATACAGCGACACGTCATTGTGTGACGTTGGTGATTGGGGTCTATACTGTTGCTTACTCCATGGGACACCACCCATTATGCCAATAGGTAAAACTGCCACCAGACTAGGTTATTTGAAAGACTAAATAGTCTTGTGTACCATTAAGTGTAAAAGTATCATGCATTCATAGAATGAACAACAGAGCCAAAAATGTGCCAGATCTCCCAGGAAATTTCCCTTTTTGTATCAACTCAACCAGGTCTTCGCTGCTGCAGTATCACAGGTCCCTGCAACTTCTGAGTTTTCTATAAAAATGATGACCCTGCAGGCAGTTCTACTGTTCAGAGAGCAAAGCCTCTGTTGTTACATCCTACTATGACATATTCAGAAGAAATTACTTCAAAATGTGAACATTTCATTTTTTGACATTTATGAATTAATTACAAATATTCAACAACACATAGCCACTTAAAGCCACTTGAAATTCAAGGGTCAATAAATGATTAAAAAATATATTTAAGCAATTGAGTGTCTATTAACCCTGACAGCCATCGATAATTTACAGTGACAGTTAGTAAAATATGTCTCTGTTTTCTGCTGTACAATAAATGGATGAGAGTCATCTTCCCTGATGACTTTAGAGGAAGTACAATGCGGGGTAAGTCTATCCTGCTCACGGCACACATATTTTTGAGATTCATGTGAACAGAAAAAAAGATTTATGGACAGCTTAGCCAGCAACGGTTGCATCTCAAAAGAGTAGTAATTAATTTTCAATGCAAAATTTTATATCGGTGTTCCCACTATTACAATACTTTGATTACAAAACAATGAATATATTTGATTAAAAACAGCTTGATTTCCAAGTGTTTACCTTCAGTGGAGGACGTCTTAGCACTGGCCCTTGCACGGACCCCATCTGATGATGGGGGTTTGTGCCTCCTATGTGTTTTGGGTCTCTTGTGTGGTATGTCATCACTCATAGTTTCATCTTGGTCTGCTCCTATGGAAAATAGAATATATTGCACATATAGTACAAATAATTATGTACATTTCCTCATGCATTGATGTGTTCCAGTCAAATACATTTTTACATTCATACATTTCATGACTATATTTAGTTTTATTAAAAGTTGAGTTTGTCTTCTCTCATTAGAAATATTTGAAATGTTCATATTTTTAGAATAGTTGCTGAATTTATTTCTAACTTCAACACAAAATGTGTATTAAAATCAACTTTTAGAAGGTTTCTTAATAATGACACCTGATGGCATCCTCAGTTTAGCAACTCTTATTTTTTTTTAAATCTCTTCTTTGGTGTGTCCTCTATTTCTTCTAAATGTTCTCCAAAAGAATTTTTTTTTAACAGAAAAATTGTGTTTACACTCAAAGCCGTTACACTCAAAGATAGCTAAAGCCGTTACACTCAAAGATAGCTAAAGCCGAATTATTATTTCTATTTATCTTACGATTTAGAAAGTGTTAAAAACTTTTGCAGCTACAAAAAGTTTCTGAATGTATGTCTGCGTTTGTCATAAATAAATTATTGGTCTTACATTTTAATTTTAATATTAAATATACCGTAGTTGGTTATTGGTTGCTTATTAAAAGTACTGTAAAGATGTTCTTTCCTGTCGTAATTACTCGTACTAGTAATATTTATATATTCAAAGAGTTATTGATTTTAGTTCAAATTACAAAAA
The DNA here is from genome assembly GCF_030265065.1 of Corythoichthys intestinalis. NCBI lineage: Eukaryota > Metazoa > Chordata > Actinopteri > Syngnathiformes > Syngnathidae > Corythoichthys > Corythoichthys intestinalis. The sequence continues at coordinate 36,564,138 of NC_080404.1, forward strand.
AATAAAACCTTTTGAGAAAGTTTTCTCAGCACCGACTGCTGATGACATCTCATCACCCGATGAAGAAGATGAGTGCCCCTCTCGTGATAGCAATGGTGTTTCAATCCTCTCAGGAGGGGGATGTGTCTCCTCTGTTAGTAGTCCTATGGAAAGTAACCTTTTTCAGAGTTTTATAGCATTTTGACAATAAATTAGGGTAAATGTGTACTTCACCACCTACACAGATATAATAGAATAAGATAAACATGTCCACAAGCCACTTCAAGAGTAAAAATGTGATAAATAACCAAAATTTTATTCACTATGATCAATTAAAATCAGCCTAAAATATTCATGTAACATTAACCTTCTGAACGCGATATATTAAATTGGCTGCTTTACACATCCACATGACTATATAAAGGAATTTAGTGCCCAGCCTCACAAATGCTGTGCAGTAGATGGAAAAAATGACCTGAAAAGTGATGGAGATGAAAGTACCTGTTGAGTGTTGTTTGGACAAGTCACAGTCTCCATCTGATTCATACTCATGTAGGGATGAGAGGTCTGTGAATCCAAATCACAGTCCTTGCAGGCGGCAATTCGCAACACATTTAGTGAATCATCATTGTAGAATACTATATGAAAAAACAAAAGTCAATATGAAGTCAAATTAAGCAAAAACATCCGTTTCTAATGGCCAACCCACGTCCTCACACATTTCAGTAAAAATAATCGGGCTTTGTGGGGACATTTATTCACACAAACTTTAAATTTCTCATGGGGACCAGACTAGCAGCAATATAATTTTCATAGATATCACCCAAACATTTTTACACCCATTCAGATTATGGTGTGAACGTGTAATGTGGGGACATCGTGAATGTCTACAACAAAGTGATAAACAACCAAAATTATATTCACTATGATCAGTTAAATCAGTCTAAAATATTCTCGTAACATTAATCTACTGAATACAATTAATGAAGCGTGCTCCTTTACCTATCCACATGATTCTATCATGGAATTTAGTGCCCATCATCACAAAGTAAGTGATTTAGAGGGAAAAAAATAACCGCAAATGTGATGGAGGTGAGAGTACCTGTTGAGTGTTGTTTGGACAAGTAGAGATCTCCGTCTGATCCATATCCATGGAAGGAGTAGAGGTCTCTGAAGCCAAGGCACTGTCATTAATGGTGGTCATCTGCAACACATTTAGTAAATCATCATTGTAGAATATGATATGACAAAACAAAAGTCAATATGAAGTCAAATTAAGCATAAACATCCGTTTCCATGGCCAACCCACGTCCTCACACATTTCAGTAAAAATAATCGGGCTTTGTGGGGACATTTATTCACACAAACTTTAATTTTTTCATGGGGACCAGACCAGCAGCAATCTAATTTTCCAAGATATCACCCAAACATTTTTACACCCATTCTGATTATGGTGTGAACGTGTAATGTGGGGACATCGTAAATGTCTACAACAAAGTGATAAATAACCAAAATTATATTCACTATGACCAATTAAATGAGTCTAAAATATTCTTGTAACATTAATCTACTGAATGCAATTAATGAAGTGTGCTCCTTTACCTATCCACATGATTCTATCATGGAATTTAGTGCCCATCATCACAAAGGAATGATTTAGAGGGAAAAAAATAACCGCAAATGTGATGGAGGTGAGAGTACCTGTTCAGTGTTGTTTGGACAAGTAGAGATCTCAGTCTGATCCATACTCATGGAAGGATGAGACATCTCTGAAGCCGACGCACTGTCATTAATGGTGGTCATCTGCAACACATTTAGTAAATCATCATTGTAGAATCTGATATGACAAAACAAAAGTCAATATGAAGTCAAATCAAGAATAAACATCCGTTTCCATGGCCAACCCACGTCCTCACACATTTCATTAAAAATAATCAGGCTTTGTGGGGACATTTATTCACACAAACAAATTTTTTCATGGGGACCAGACTAGCAGCAATCTAATTTTCCAAGATATCACCCAAACATTTTTACACCCATTCAGATTATGGAGTGAACGTGTAATGTGGGGACATCGTAAATGTCTACAACAAAGTGATAAATAACCAAAATTATATTCACTATGATCAATTAAATGAGTCTAAAATATTCTCGTAACATTAATCTACTGAATGCAATTAATGAAGTGTGCTCCTTTACCTATCCACATGATTCTATCATGGAATTTAGTGCCCATCACAAAGGAAGTGATTTAGAGGGAAAAAAATAACTGCAAATGTGATGGAGGTGAGAGTACCTGTTCAGTGTTGTTTGGACAAGTAGAGATCTCAGTCTGATCCATACTCATGGAAGGATGAGACGTCTCTGAAGCCGACGCACTGTCATTAATGGTGGTCATCTGCAACACATTTAGTAAATCATCATTGTAGAATCTGATATGACAAAACAAAAGTCAATATGAAGTCAAATCAAGCATAAACATCCGTTTCCATGGCCAACCCACGTCCTCACACATTTCAGTAAAAATAATCGGGCTTTGTGGGGACATTTATTCACACAAACTTTAATTTTTTCATGGGGACCAGACCAGCAGCAATCTAATTTTCCAAGATATCACCCAAACATTTTTACACCCATTCAGATTATGGTGTGAACGTGTAATGTGGGGACATCGTAAATGTCTACAACAAAGTGATAAATAACCAAAATTATATTCACTATGCTCAATTAAATGAGTCTAAAATATTCCCGTAACATTAATCTACTGAATGCAATTAATGAAGTGTGCTCCTTTACCTATCCAAATGATTCTATCATGGAATTTAGTGCCCATCATCACAAAGGAAGTGATTTAGAGGGAAAAAAATAACCGCAAATGTGATGGAGGTGAGAGTACCTGTTCAGTGTTGTTTGGACAAGTAGAGATCTCAGTCTGATCCATACTCATGGAAGGATGAGACGTCTCTGAAGCCGACGCACTGTCATTAATGGTGGTCATCTGCAACACATTTAGTAAATCATCATTGTAGAATCTGATATGACAAAACAAAAGTCAATATGAAGTCAAATTAAGCATAAACATCCATTTCTAATGGCCAACCCACGTCCTCACACATTTCAGTAAAAATAATCGGGCTTTGTGGGGACATTTATTCACACAAACTTCAATTTTTTAATGGGGACCAGCAGCAATCTAAATTTCCTAGATATCACCCAAGCATTTTTACACCCATTCAGATTATAGCGTGAAAATGTAATGTGGGGACATCGTAAATGTCTACAACAAAGTGATAAATAACCAAAATTATAGTCACTATGATCAATTAAATCAGTCCAAAAGATTCTCGTAACATTAATCTACTGAATACAATTAATGAAGTGTGCTCCTTTACCTATCCACATGATTCTATCATGAAATTTAGTGCCCATTATCACAAAGGAAGTGATTTAGAGGGAAAAAAATAACCGCAAATGTGATGTAGGTGAGAGTACCTGTTAAGTGTTGTTTGGACAAGTAGAGATCTCAGTCTGATCCATACTCATGGAAGGATGAGAGGTCTCTGAAGCCGAGGCACTGTCATTAATGGTGGTCATCTGCAACACATTTAGTAAATCATCATTGTAGAATCTGATATGACAAAACAGAAGTCAATATGAAGTCAAATTAAGCATAAACATCCGTTTCTAATGGCCAACCCACGTCCTCACACATTTCAGTAAAAATAATCGGGCTTTGTGGGGACATTTATTCACACAAACTTTAATTTTTTCATGGGGACCAGACCATCAGCAATCTAATTTTCCAAGATATCACCCAAACATTTTTACACCCTTTCAAATTATGGTGTGAACGTGTAATGTGGGGACATCGTAAATGTCTAGAACAAAGTGATAGGTAACCAAAATAATATTCACAAGGGTCAATAAAAATTAGCTTAAAATATTTTTTTTATATTAACTGAATGCAATCCATGAAATATGCTCTTTCAGTCTTACTTTGTAATGGAATTTAGTTCCCAGCATCATATGGGCTGTGCTGTAGATGGAAAACATGACCTGAAAAGTGATGGAGATGAAAGTACCTGTTGTGTATTGTTTGGAACAGCAGCAATCTCTAACTGATCAACGGTCATGGAGGGATGAGAGGTCTCTAAAGCCAAATCACAGTCCTCAAAGGCGGCCATCTGCAACACATTTAGAGAATCATAACTGTAGAATATGATAAAAGAAACCAAAAGTCATTCCCAAGCAAACATCATTGTAAACAACCCTTTCTACCTGCCAACCACCGTCCTCTTACATCTTTCGTAAACCAAACGGAACTTTGTGTGGATATTTATTTACACAAACTTTCATTTCTCATGGAGACGGGACCAGTAGCGGTATGATTTCCGAAGATATCACACAAACATTTTTACTCCCTTTCACATTATGGCGTGATTGTGTAATGTGGGGCACCGTCAGCGTCCACAATACATTGAAAAATAAAATAATAATCACTATGTGATATTAAATTAGTTTAAAATATTCTCATAACATTAACCTTCCAAACGCATTACATAAATTTGGCTGCTGTACGTATCCTCAGGACTGAATCACGAGATAGACAAATAACTCAAAAAGTGATTGATATAAAAGTACCTGTTGAGAGTTGTTTTGACATGCAACATTCTCCATCTGATCCATAATCATGGAGGAATAAGAGGTCTCTATTCCCAAATCACTCTCCTTAATGCCGTTCATCTGCAACACATTTAGTAAATCATCATTGTATAATGATTTTACAAACCAATCTTAGTTGAATTTTTCTTTTATCCCAGACAATTGATTTAGGTTGTTTTATTTGCCTGACATGTTTTGACTTTTGTCAACAACAACAATTGTCTGGGATAAAAGAAAAGTGTAGGAAAAAAATGAACTTAATACAACAAATGTCAATCTATAGTCCAATTCAGAGTCAAGATTCTTTTCTACATGCCAATCTCCTTCCTTACACATATTTCAGTCAAAACAGATGGCACGGGTATGTAGGTAGGTAGGTAAAAATTACTTTAGTTTTGTATTACAGAGCAATTCTGTGTTCCATCTCACATACTTGTGTTCTCCATGGACAGTCATTAACTCCATAATCATAATTTATTTCTTCTCCTTCTTGAATGTCTTCCACAGCAAACAAACAGAGGTGTGGCTTTCCTTCCACATCAATCCTTTTAATTTTACAGTTTGGCCGTCTGTGTTCATCATTTACCAACCTCCCAAATGATTCATCATCTCTTGAAGCATCAATGTTTGAAAAAAGATGAGGAAAAGAAAATAATCAGATGATAATACCTTTCAGGGTATTCTAATTTGTGTAATTCTGTTCAGAATATAATTTAAGCCTTACCACCATGTTTTTCCTCTCCACTTAAATGCAAACATAAATGCAGCACATGATGGGTGGTAAACTCTTCTTCTGCACTGATATTCTGAATCATTTATCAGATCACCCCTATATTCTGCAACAAATTGACCTCTGCTGATTGCAGCTTTTGCAAAAACACCACGTCCTGCAGACAGAGGGAACACTTTTTTTTTTTTTTTTTTTAACAACACATTTACAAAAAACAAAACAGACTCATCATTAATTTCCAAATGGTATCAAATCTCTCAGATATCAATAAATAAAAATAAAATTTCATATATTCCGTAACGAAAAAAGAACCCATATTATTTCTAGACATTATTTGAATTACTCAGGTTCCAATTGTTTAATTCTTCAGAGTCAGAGTAGTTTTGTTTGTCAAAGGATTATTAAGTTAATTTAAAACTAAGTTTTTGCTTTGATTTCTGAACACTGTATCCCTTAACTCCCTTCATGTAGCGGTACAACAAATGGTCGCCTACAGTTAGAATTGCTTTGCTGGTGCTTTAATTTTTTATCTTTACAAAAAGTGCCACACATATTCCTGCCATTTTTTTTTTAAATTATCAATGATGGTTAATATTTATTGCAGCTCTACTAGTGTCTAATGTCACCTCAGATTTTGGTTGGTTTTTGATGCCCATGTGGTAATAATTGTACGTTTTGTGTATCATATAGTTTTTGTAATCACAACAAATCACACAGACCACATCTTACCTTTAACTGCATCAATGTACTTGATGCACAATTTGTCTGTCTTGTCAGTCTTTGAGGTAACATGACAAATGGCATCCTGAAGGGGGCTGACCCTTTTTGGCATTTCAAACTGAACACATAAAAAAGTATTTTCATTACATTCAGTAAGATTTTTCTATAATATGACATCAAACATAATAATAATATATATATATATGTATATATATATACAAATGCAGTAAGCTATACAGCATATGTATTAGAATATCTCTGTTCCATCACACCTCATTCCAATGTTTATTCTGGCTTACTTGATTGATTTGAGGGGAAAAAACCCAAATGCAGCAACATAGAAATAAATGTAACATCTGATGGGTATTTGTGTAAAAGTACATGACTAATCTGTGAACCAAAGCAAAAATGGGAAATCTGGAAAGATTTTCTATGGGCAGAAACATATGCCTTTTTTAATTATTTTTTTTTAAATCATTGCCTTTCTCAGAACCAAAGTGGAATACTAACTTTTTTCACTTAAATATAACACTCTGGTTATGCATTCCACAAAAATAAATTCCATGTTTGACTCATTTCTTAAGTTAATCCATACTTCTACACATTTTTCACCCAATAAATTGCTAACATACTGTTACAAATATTTATGCTTAAGATTTAGCCCTATAATTTAAATAAAACTCTTCATCCAGAGCAAAAATATTCTTAAATCCCATTATGATACAAAGTAGTACTAAGCTTAAAACATTACTCAGTTAGAGCTACAGTGTGATTAACTAAAAAGAGCAAACTTAAGGAAATTTGCGCAATTAGAGCTATAATTAGCTAGCAACAGCAAACTTAATTGTTCAAGCATACAAAACAGCTTACCTTAGGTTTTATTTTTGCTTCTTTGGCTGGCATGTTTACTAGCTCTTGCTAGCGTCTTCTGATGAGTCTAATTGAAGATTGCTTTCTACCTGTTTGACTCCATCGTTGTAAAAATCACCACATATTGGGGACAAGGGAGTGGGCGGGATTATGCAAATATGTGTGTGAAGCAGTGAATGCAATGAAATATATAACTAGATAATACATAATAGAAAACTTATTTGTTCATGCAAACAAATTAGCATTTTTTGTGTTACATTTACTTCATCTTCTTCTGCTGGCATGTTGACTAGCTCTTTCTAGTGTCTTCTGATGATTCTAATTAAAGATGACTTTCTGCCTGTTCTGATCCATTGATGTAAAAATCCTTACATGTGGGGACCAGGAAGTGGGTGGGATTATGTAAATGTGTGTGTAGAGCAGTGCAGTCGCAGTGAGTGCCATAGCAGTGAAAACTATGTAGGGGGGGCTACTGAGCATTGTCTACACACATACGTTGATCAAAAATCATGCTTTTTGGGCCAAGGCTAAAAATTTCACAGGCACATATAGACCACCTGCTTTATCGAATTTTACAGTTTGACTCATGGGGACCAGCTTTTTGGTCCCCATACCGCAACTGGTCCCCATGACGTGACTGTGTATACAGATTTTTGTCCCCATAAAACATGGAAACCAGTGCACACACACACACACACACACACACACACACACACACACACCAGCATATAGTATCTAAAATAGTTTAGAATATATAAAAATAGTTTCATGGATATAAACTTTACGCCGGACTCCAATTAGGTGCGCTGTGCGTGTGCTTGGAAGCCATGTTGCAAGTGACGTTACTTACGTCACCAAGTGATGTCACCCACGTCAGTACGGAGCATGTGCAGAAAGAACGCAACCAGACACCATTTCGCTTCCCTGTTTACATGATATAATTTTACTTCTAATCGGTTTGGGAAAAGGAATATTCCACCCCTGTGAATCGGAATGAAATTCCATTCGGTTTGGGCCTGTTCATTCCGAATGAGGTGTTTATATGGAACACATTTATTCGGTTTGAACATCTAAACCGACTGTAATTGGAATATTTGGCTCCATGTAAACGTGGCATATGACAGATTTTCATATATGTTCAATATGAGTCGGTATTTGAGCTCGTGCCAAACTTGCTGTAGCATGTCTTCGGTAACAAGTTTCCAGTGCAGCTGTAATTCTCTGTTTTGTTGTTTAGTTGATGCCTTCTTTGCAAAATTTGTGAAGAAGGCACGCTGCACTGTCTTCGGTGACTGAGTCCGAGCATACTCTAACACGCAAAATGCCTTTTCTTTTGAAGTGAACGGCATTTCTTAACCTGAAAAGATAGAAATGCCAAACGTTAAACACAAAAACTTTGAGGTAATTCCAATGAAAATTGTCAAAATTATTGGCCTACGAAATGGGGTCAAGGGCACTCATGTAACTTACTGGCTGCTATTGAAGGCGTTAAATGTCCAATCCATTTTGACTGAAAGGAGTGCCATCAATGCCATGCAGTTAGTTAAATATCATGAAAAAAGAATCTACAGTACGGACCAAAAGTTTGGACACAACTTCTCATTTGTGTGTTTTCTTTATTTTCATGACTATTTACATTGTAAATGATCACTGACGGAAATAAAACTATGAATGAACTCGTGTGGAATTATGTACTTTGCAAAAAAAGGTGAAATAACTAAAAACATGTACAGTGTATCACAAAAGTGAGTACACCCCTCGCATTTCTGCAGATATTTAAGTATATCTTTTCATGGGACAACACTGACAAAATGACACTTTGACACAAAGAAAAGTAGTCTGTGTGCAGCTTATATAATAGAGTTAATTTACTTCCCCCCCAAAATAACTCAAAATATTGCCATTAATTTATAAACCCCTGGCAAAAAAAGTTAGTACACCCCTATAAAAACGTACATCCCTAAATGTCCAAATTAAGTACTGCTGGTCATTTTCACTCCAAAATGTCATATGACTCGTTACAGGAATGCTGTCAGCATTGCTGCAGAAATTGAAGAGGTGGAGGGTCAGCCTGTTAGTGCTCAGACCATATGCCGCACTCTACATCAAATTGGTGTGCATGGCTGTCACCCCAGGAGGTAGCCTCTTCTGAAGACGGTACACAAGAAAGCTGAAGTTTGCTGAAGACATGTCAACAAAGCACATGGATTACTGGACCATGTCCTATGGTCTGATGAGACGGGCAGGCTTTCTATCATTGTGTCAAAGCGTCATTTTGTCAGTGTTGTGCCTTGAAAAGATATACTTAAATATCTGCAGAAATCCGAGGGGTGTATTCACTTTTGTGATACACTGTATAATATTCTAGTATCTTCAAAGTAGCCATCCTTTGCTCTGATTACTGTTTAGCACACTCTTGCCATTCTCTTGATGGGATTCAAGAGGGAGTCATCTAAAATGGTTTTTGACTTCACAGGTATGCCTTTTTAGGGTTAATTAGTGGAATTAATTGCTTCATCAGTGGGGTTGGGATCTTCATTTGTCTTGCATTGAATGAGGTGTGTCAAAACCTGTACCCTGTACTGTGTGTTGGAGTGTTACTTGGGTCTGTAACCAGTTCATATTTCAGTTTTTATTCGTTTGTTGTATTGGCCCGAATATAAGACTGTGTTCTTTGCATTGAAATAAGACTGAAAAAGTGGGGGTCCTCTCATATTCGCGGTCTAGACGTTATACCCATTCACGGCGCTAGATGGCGCCAGATATCATTGAAGCGATGTTCTGTCATGACAGATCTCAGCTACTCTCAAGTTTAACCAGTTTGCATTATTTTATTGCAATGTTTTTCCTTATTCAGATTTGTTTCAAGACTACGGTTACAGTTAGACTTCACTTTGATGGTTAATGCAGTTATTGCAATTTTGTTGTTTTATCACAATAGATTGGTTTATTTGCATATCAAAAACCAGAAGCCATTCATTTACGAATGTGATTGCACTTTAGTTTACATATTTAAATGTTTAGATATTAAGATTTGAATGAGACAAAATAACATGCTTTTTCTCTCAAACATATTTTTATAATCATTTGTTTCAGATGTACTGTAATTATTTTCTGTATAATAATTAACTTGGTGTTCAAAAAGTCTTTTTTCAAACTTGAGTCTTGAAAAAGAGGGGGTCGTCTTATAATCAGGGCCGTCTTATATTTGGGCAGATACAGTATTAATTTAGCTTTTATTGTAATAATATATAAATAAATTTATAATTATATACAAGATAATGTAAGAAATACAATGATGAATCATATATATTTTTTAAAGCTAGTATGAAAAAAAGACTCACTTGCCCTTTAAAGCAGTGATCGCCAACCGCCAGGGACTGGTACTGATCTGTGGCGCATTTGCTACCCCCTGCAGAAATAATAAATAATTTGTTTAACGACCGCAATCTTACCTGTGCTTCTTGACAGTTCGATATGCATGTCTACTCTATTGACTAATCTGAGTAGAGATTTGTGTACATCGCCCTCTAGTGTTTAGCCGCCAATACTGGGGTGTTTTTAACACCAGCCCAACGTCATTCAATGTAAACAGCAGCGTAGCTATGTGCTGCAGGCAGTGACGTCTTTGGACAGCTTTTTTTATGGAGAAAAGGCCACCTTCTGAACCAGGAGAGGAGCCCACAACCAAGTTCATTCTGGATAATATGTGGCTAAAAGCTAGCAAAAAAGGCTACAAAAGCAAATTCACTGAGCATCAAACCTCATGGCGAACTGTATTGCAAAAGCCACGAAACCTTTCATGTTTGGATAAGAGATCATTATGCCTGCGACCAAGGATATTTGGTATCAAGTTTTAGGCGAGCCCACTGTCAAAAGAGGTTGATTCAGTGTATGGTGAGTTACATTTTTCACTGCACTTAATGTTCGTTTTTATCCCCGTCGTGTTATTTCATATTTACTGGAGTTTTCTGCCACACATTGCCAGTCCATGAAAAAAAATGCCCACATCACATTGGTTCGTGATGCAAAAAAGGTTGGGGACCACTGCTATAAAGTATTGAAGGTCTTAAGTGTCAACTTTTGAATAGCTTTCCATTGTAATGACCGCTGTTCCTTGAATGGGTTAAAAAAAAAAAAAAGTGTTTGTGTGTATGGGGGTGGGCATGCGTGTGTGCGTATGTGGAGGGGGGCTGATTTGGACTTTTCGTTAATTACTAAGATTTTATAAAATTTTCCAATATTGTTGCACATGAGCCTATTTGTGGCCCTTAAAATAATTACATAAACCCAAAAATAATCCCACGCTTTTGCACAGATGTGGGCACATTCACACTTTCAATTAGGGTCTTCGGGGGGTGTTGATAGTTTCTATTACTGCAACATGATAGTCTATGCATGTTGATTAAAAATTTAATAAATCCCCAGCAAATGCCTGGATACCAAAGACACCAACAACCCACAGCACCCACGCTGTGTTTATTTGAAATCGCTGTAGTTTGTCATTCTTATTCATGTCATCTTTTTTTAACTCATCACTTGAACATTCACTGATTTCTGTAATTTGGATAAACGCTGACCTCCTCAGGACGTTAGCAGTACTGCAGAATTGTCAGTAATCTTCAAGTCATAGCTTCCAACGACAAATGTCAATTGAAAAATCCTATATTTACTATGTACATTGTATATGTATAATCTATCGACAGAATCTTGATTACATTGATTAAATATTGGCATATAGTAAAAAGCTAAAATCTACTCATAATCAAGAGGTTAACTGTCACTGACTGGTTCTTGAATTCTTTTCAATCTTGTAGGTTGGCTTTATTGTATTACTTTCTTCATCTAAATGTTTTCTATTGTAAAAACATTAGATCAAGCTGCATTTTCAGCAATGCTATTCATACATGATGTCCACTGTTAGTAAAACCATCCTGTCAGTATTTCATTTATTTTTTTGACAGTTTACATTGCAGATAACAAATTTGCAGGTTGATGAATCACACTATAGTAGGTGGTCGTGGCTTTAGGTGTGTGCATGATAATGTGCAATCAACTTTTTTGAGGCATATTTAACAAGTGATATGATTCATCAAATGACATTGTAGAGACACAGGGATGATCAGTTTTGCATTATTATCTGGGTTGTATAGTTTAGTTATAATAATTTGCTATAACATGACAAGGAATGTGCTTTGGGTCCAGATTGGCTGGATTGGGATATAAGTGACAAGTTAACAGCTGCTTCATTCCTTCTGCTTTACGCATGTGACCCTGTCGTCATAAACATTTTACGCAATGTTATGTAATTTTATATTATGTGCTCTGTATGCTGAGAAAAGTCAGCGTATGTTTTGCACAACTTGGAGGTTCAAGCGAGGTCTTACGTTGGCACATCACACATACACAGCAGCGGCAATTGGACTTCAAGGGGGTGGGAATCGAGGCAGCCAATCACAGCAAAAATTCTGCACCCCACCTCCTGTGCAGCCATTGGGGGCCATTCTTATTGTGCTATAGTGAAGCCAATCAAAAGAACACGTAAAGTTCATTTCACTGATAACATTGGTGACTTTGGTGGGCTTCCAAGTTATTTCTACACATTTTATTACCAGAGGAAGTCATGTAGTGGGAATGAATGCATGTTATTTTTGCAATTAAATGAACATTTTTGCAAGTGTCGTTCTATTTCCAGTTTTTAACCCCTTCGGGGACAGTGGTGACTGAAAGTTGACACTAAAGACCTTTAACCTTTAGAGGGCAAGTGACTATTTCTGGTCATTTAAAAAAAAAAAAAAAAAAGCGTTAAATATATTACCCCAAAAAATAACAATTACTGTATTATTAATCATTATTCCATGTTGTATATTGTTTCATAATTAAAATAAATTGTATTTATTAATACAATGGTAAGAGAAATGAAATTTATAAAATTTAAATGACTAAAATAATAAGGTTGATTAAAAAAAAAAAAAAGTTCATTGTATGTCATTGGGAGAAGCCAAAGAAAATAATTTAATTCGCCCCTCCCAATCAAAATACACTGTACGTCTAACACTGTCAATCGCAGTCAATGAGTTAAAAAATAAGTGCCCTGTAATCATTTGATGATGTGATGAAATGTTATGAAATGATTTAGGTATTTAGGCAACTATGCTAACAGGCTAGCAACTTAATTTGTGTGTAAATAGCATTTTTTAAAAAATGATAAAATGTTGTAAAAATTCAAACCCGTCTAGTTCAAATAGATTGGATGTCCATCGGCGTCAATAGTGCTTAAATTTCAAATACTTTTTTGTTTTTTGCTTAAATTCAAATCAGACTTTGGACATTTAGAAAAAGCAACATGTGTTTTTTTTTTTTTTTTTTAAATTTGGGGGGGGGGGGGGATTTTTTTGTTCTGAAACGTAATACTGCACCGTGATTTCTGGTCATCTTGAATATGGACGTTGGACTGGTGATGTACCGTTGAATCAGGAAAAGTACTGAGTGCAACATTAGACTACAATTGGAAATAAAATTAGATTTAGCACAGTATTCAACTGAGATTAAATATCGCATGTCTTGATTCAAAAATGAGAAAAAGGGAGTAGGCGCTCTTTAGTTCCTATTGGCCGACTTAACCTAAATAAAAAATATTTTTTTGCGTCGAAGTGAAGAGAAAAAAGGTTCATTGCTCCAAAGAAATCGACCCACTGGGTTACATGATAAGCACTTTTTTTTTCTCTATAAAAGGTCCTTGAACCTTTGAAAAGGAAAAACAAATAACTTTTATGGCCCATACGACTTTATCTGATAGTTTGCGTTCAAGTCAAAATTGCCCCAAGACAGTGCAAGCCTAACCCTCAAAGAGGTGTTCAGAGTGAGGTCACTGCGACACATTTGGATGTTTGAACAATTGCACAAACACTGCTGGATCAAGTTTGTTAGATTTCATTATTTGGATTATGTAATAGAGATAGACCAATTATCGGCACCGATATTTGCAAATTTGACGTATATCGGTATCGGCCTTTTTTTTTTGTTTTGTTTTGTTTTATCTGACCGACGGGTATGAAAAAAATCCATTAAAAACTGGGTTATTTCAGTTCAGATGCAGCTGCGCCTCTCTCCTGTCTGCTGAAATAAATGCCCAAGTATAAAATTTTCTTTTTATTAGTCAAATACTGTTAAATAAATATGCCCAATTTTGATTAAATGTATTTTTTTCAATTACTTTTTTTCTATATATATATTTCATGCCAAAAGAGGTATTTTTTTTTGTTTGTTTTTTAAATCTGAATTTTAAACATTGCGAAAATTTTGGAGAACTGTCCCTTTTTGTCCTGTTCATTTTTGTATAATGGAAAATATTTCACTTGTTATACTGTATTTTTTTATGTGTGTATATGTACAGTGCCCTCCATAATTATTGGCACCCCTGGTTAAGATGTGTTTTTTAGCTTCTAATATTTTTTTTTTTTTTAATTCAAATAATATGGGACCTTGATGGGAAAAAAAGAGAAAAATCCAACCTTCAATACAAGTGCATTTATTCAGTGGGGAAAAAAATCCCACATAAAGAAATAATTATTTGACATCAAATAATGTGTGTCACAATTATTAGCACCCCTGGTGTTAATACTTTGTACAACCCCCTTTTGCCAACAAAACAAGGTCTGGGGACTGAGATGGCCATGGGAGGAGCTTGATTTTGTGTCTGGTGAACCATTTCTCTGTAGATTAGGCCATATGTTTAAGGTCATTGGCTTGCTGAAAGACCCAATGACGACCCATCTTCAGCTTTCGGGCAGAGGGCAACAGATTTTGATTTAAAATGTCCTGGTATTTCAAAGCATTCATGATTCCATGCACCCTAACAAGGTTCCCAGGGCCTTTTGGAAGCGAAACAGCCCCACAGCATCACTGACCCACCCCCATACTTCACAGTGGGTATGAGGTGCTTTTCAGCATGCGCATCCTTTGTGGCACGCCAGACCCACTTAGAGTGTTTGTTGCAAAAAGCTCAATCTTGGCCTTATCTGACCAAAGCACACGGTCCCAGTTGAAGCCCCAATACTGCTTGGCGAACTCCAGACGTTTGCGCTTATGATTGTGACTGAGGAAAGGTTTTCTCTGTGCATGCCTCCCAAACAGCTTGTTGGCGTGTAGACAGCACCTCATACCCACTGTTTATTTGTATGTATTAGAAGCTAAAAAACACATCTTAACCAGGGGTGCCAATGATTATGGAGGGCACTGTGTGTATATATATATATCTATATATATATTTATATATATAAATATTTATTTATATGGGGGAAACAGAGGTTGCGCTAGACTTTTTCGTTGTCTGTCATTTTGACTGACAGTGTCATAAAAATCCGGTCATAATCTATTTTTACCCGTCACTTACATTTTTAAAATGATAATAATGACATATTCAATAGTATTAAGTTTTCATTCATTTTTAATGAATATTCTGTCCGAACAAGCTTAACAAGAGGCAAACAGACAGCGGAGTGCACCAATCAGCGACGGGCAGACGTGCCGTTAGCAAAGCGACGAGGGCAGGACGTGGGACTTGCGCGCGGAAGTAAACGAGGAGAGCGGAGTTTATTCAACATGGCTAGCGCGAGACAGACTGTTGTCAATGACTCGTGTCGATGTGTTTTAGCTCATTTAAAACTGAATTTACCGCGGATTGGAATATATTCTCGGCTCTCCCGTTCGCCATCCGTGTTCTTGTAGAGACGACTTTCGGTGCGCAGGAGTGACGTTGCTCGTGAAGAACACGTCACGCAAATAAACAAATCTGATTTGTCGATTGATTTTGTACCTACTCGAGAGGCCGTTAATGGGCTGGGTCCCAGACTTTTCTCTCAGTGTTTGAAAGATACAGGGAGAACAGTCTGGCCGTGCCAGGCAAACACTCAGTTGCCTTGTCATTTTTCCGAGTAAGGCCAACGACGTCATGCATCAAGAGAGACAATAGCCAATTAATATGCTCACTCGCCACCCTGTGGTCTGGGGTGTGAATTGCAACCTGTCAAAATGACGGATGGACTTCAATTTTTTCCGTCACCGTTTTAAAAAACCGGTCAACGACGGAAAATATTCGGTTAACGCGACCCCTGGGGGGAAAACACTCAGGTGACTTGAAGTTCTGCTTTGAGACCCCCAATTTGGCCAAATTTCAAAACTGTGCTATATACATGTGTGATACATCATTTGAAAGCTTAAAATTTCAATTTTCTAGGGGGAGAAACAATTTGAACAGGAGGGCATTTAAAAAAATGCAAAATAAAAAAAAATTAAACAGCAAAACCCTAACGAGATATTATCTCACCTTACCTCTTTTTGACCCAAAAACTCCATGTAGCATGTATCACGGAGTGTCAAGACACAGCTGTGAATGGCCACAGTCGGATTTTGGGGGGATTTTATGGGTGAAACATGGTAATATAACAAGGGTCGCGATGCAGAAATCACAGACATCAAGGAGTAGTCGAGATTTCCTTTTTCATATATTTCCCCTTTAAATTTTTTTTTTCTTCCAATTTTTCTTTGTTTGGATCGATTATTTATCATCTAACGAATCGGGGAAAATGCGACAGTAACAAAAAAAATACAATTAAGCGATAGTCATGAGGTAGATATCCATGACTTATTTACAGACACCAATTTTTTTCATTGTGACGTAATTTGTTTAAAAGTTTAAAATATGCAAGTGAATAATTCGTCGTTTCAATTTTTTTTAATATATATAATATCTATATAAAATATTAGACATTCATTAATGAATCTAAGCTAAAAATGACACACATTTTGAATAATAAATATAATTACTTACCTTCTTTTTATGGCTGGGATGAAACACAAGTGGTTGCGCAACATCTGTAAATGGGGGTTTCCAGGGTAAAACTGACAAATTAAAAATAGTTCGGGGCTTAATGTGCCATGAATCTGCTATGGCAGCATATTGACATATTGTTCTATCTAACGCAAAAGCTCTTTTGGCTTAAAATACAGCAGTTTATTTTAAAGAAGGGTGCAAGAGCAGAAACTGCTTTTTCAGCCTTGTCTGTTTTTTATATATATTTTTATATATAGCATTATATATAGCATATAGGATTTTGTTTATTTTTATAAATAGTTTTATATATTATATATACATTTGTTGTTGTTGCAGAAATTAAGTATTTTTGGAAAATAAATTACAATTTTTTAAAATACTTTTGCATTTTACGAAATATTAAAGTTTTTTTTTCTTTTGTTCAGCCCTATTTTGATTTTTTTGCCCCTTTTTGTACAGTCATAGAGATAATTAACTCCCACTTACCAATCGAAATTTTGATTCACATACAACCGTCATATATGAGTAACCCGTTTGGAGTTAGTGTGAACGTTTGCCAGTTTAATGTTTGCAAATGCTGTTTTAAGGCAACACAAAGGTCGGCGGGCTTTATCATTTCGCTCCGCGTCCCCCGCGAGAGGCCCGACGGCCACCCGGGCTCCATGCATCAGCCTTCGCTTTGGACTTTCAACTGGACAGAGTTGCACTCATAAAGCCGTCCACGCCTCACCCATTTGCCCACCTAAACGCAAATATAATTAGCCAGGAAACGCTTATCGGGAAGACACTTGGCATCAAATATGAATATTTGTTCTTTCCAGGGGCAAGAAATCATTTCGATAACTAGTCAAATGGCAGTAGTGCCTTGTAACCTGTTGCAGCCAATCTACTGTATTTAAAAGTAAATATATCAGTATCTTTATTAGTCCATTGGTTACCTCATTTAAAGCCATAAAATATTATAAAAAGGACATTGTTAAAATGGAACATTAAATTAACGGACTGCATAGTGAACAGTGCAGGTGTGCCTAATATTATGACCGGCGAGGCTATCAGCAATGCAGTATTTATTGGAAAAGTAGGACAGTGGTTAGATAGGACTTATCTTGAAGCAGAACCAGAACGAGCTTGTCAGGAAAAAGAAAAATAAGCTCATTGGTGGTCAGTCATTAACAAACAGCTTGGCCGCACTTTTTTTTTCCCTTCATCGCCATCCAAGACAAATAAGAGGCGGATCGCCTGTTGTGCTTTCAACGGGTTCCGTTCGGTTCCGCTCGAGTCTTCTCTGGTTCAATCCGGTTCCTGTTTAACGCGGTCACATAACGGTATCGCCCAAGCTTTTGCAAAGAGTAAAGAGGCAAATAGAGAGACTTTCAGCGCACGTAAAAAAGTCAATGGAAACTGGAATTTAAAGATGGGTGGGTAAAATACTTACACCCACCGTAGTTTGTGTGAAGAGGACCTGTAGTAAAGTGTATTAGACCCTGCCATTGACAAAGGTACTCATCCCTGCATCTAAATTTGTAAATAGGTTATTACTCACTTATGCATTTTCAATATATATTTTTGTCCTCCCAAATTTAGTAATACATTTATAGTTCATGTGCAGTTCAGGGTGTACCCCGCCTACTGTCCATAGTTAGCTGTGATATGCTCCATCACCACCACGACCCTCGTGAGAATAATCAGTCCATAAGATGAATGAATTCAGCGTAAACTATACACTAAATATTCATTTTTTTGCTCAAATTTAGTAGAGAGTCAATACATCATATTTGTTTTAATTATGGGAATGATTCAACTTTGTCAAAGATATTAGTCCTTTTTTTTTTTTTTTTTTTTTTGTCGCTGAAACTTTGGTGCCAGTCTGTTCTCGATTCACGCCATTTCAGTGTTTAGACCGCAGGTCTTAATGCACAAATCCGATTTTTTCGTGTTTTTCCGACTCAAGTGAGGCATTAACTTGAAGATCTGAACGAGACAAGTCGCATAGAGGTGGGCCATTTCAAATCCGATCTGCGTCACTTTCGGAAACGGTTTAAATCTGACCTGGGCCACATTTTTCCAGAATGTGGCAGCGGTCTGAACTGTCAAGTCTCCCAAATCGGAATTCATGAAGCAATTACAGCAAAGAACGAGAGCGGCAGGCAGGACTGCAGCGATGGAGCTGTTTATTAGCTTTAGCGCCTAGCTTGAACTCTGCTTTTACGCAGGAATCGGGCTTGACCACAGTCATAAAAAAATAAAATGAAGAAAATGATTTTTTTAGAAAATTAATTTTCTTTCTGTGCGCCAAATAAGTAATATTTCAGTACTGCTTCCATGGCTGGATCGGGCAAACTGAAACAGTGCGTGCATGCGTTCTGTCAATCCATATAGACTTTGAATATAAAACTAAACTGGGATTATTAATGTCAGTTATTTGTGTCCTCTTTTTGGAAATCAAAATATGATGACGTGACGGAGTGGACTGGAGTGACATACAGCCAGCATGTGTAGTCATTTGTTTTGAATCTTCTACGCTTGTGGGTCAGTTTGATCAGCACATGTCCAACAGTGAATTAGTGCGCATGTGTAATACTTGAACAGGCTCAATGGACAGAGACTGTCTGAAGTGGCACGTCCAAAAACAGATATGACAAAAAAAAAAAATCGGAATTGTGCATTAAAACCTGCAGCATGAACCTAGCCTTAGTCTTTTGGACAAAATACTTATTAGTCTTATTCATATTTTAGTTATTTCAAAATGTGTTCGCCTTCGTCTAATTTTAGTCAACAAAAACTCAGACAAATTTCGTCTAGTTGTAGTCGGCAATTCTCAAAATGTTTTCATCTATAAACTTGGGACTAAAAAGTTTTAGTCCCTGAATTAATAAATAAATAAAATAAAAGGTTTCCAACAATTTCGGATGAACATTGACAGACGAGCACATAACTAGAGTCTACAAGGGCATCAACATCTTCATGATGATAATACACACTCAGCCGGAAAACAGCACATTATTTGCAATTAATTAAATTCACCTGAGTTCCAAGAGTTTAAGAAGACACTTACAGAGTCGCCGCACTAAATGCTAATGCTAATGTGAACGCTATGCTAATGCTACAAGTATAGTATAGTGTGTGATGATCACTCAGCAACGACCTATAAAGACTGAAGCAACATGGCATTGCCAAGATAAGAAAGAAAAAACTTACCAAGCAGCACTTGACACGTTTCTCAAAAGGTGCCTGGAATGGGCACAGGGGTGGGGGGAAAGGAGGGAGGCAGCACGTCACATGAGTGACACAACCAAACACTGCTAAGATGCGTGCTAACTACACATTCGATTAGAAAATTTCACACATTGTGAAATTATGACGGAAACTATGGTGAATTTTCATCTCGTTCTCGTCTCGTCTCATCAGACGACAACTGTCATCCATCTCGTTATGTTTTAGTCCCCCAAGACACGTTTTTAGCTCGTCATTGTCGTGAAAAAAAATTTGTTGACTAAATATTTTCGTTATCGGCATCGTTGACGAAAACAACATTGCTCCGTTCCAACTCCAAAATGTGCCGAAAATTCAAACTATGCGAGGCTGTTTTTATTAGCCCAAAAGTTCACAGTTCCCCACAAAACTTGCGTTTTGCCCCCCCCCCCCCAAAAAAAAAACCCTCCATTCATTGCCAATAACACAACCTAACACAATGATATTACTAATTCAATTCTAATCGTCTCTGATTAAAGTGCACATTCATTCATATTGACTTTCAACAAGGACCCAACAAAAATCTCCATTTGTGGGCTTACAAAAAAAAAAAAATCTACAGGAATACACCCAGAAATGCCTCAGAATCAACAGGAAGGTCATCTTGGATGTCAATTTTCAAGAAATATTGATAGATGTTTGGATTTTGACCACTTTTGAAATGACTTTTTTTGTCTTTCATTCAAAGATAATTATCTAATTTATGAAATTAACGTTTATAACTAGATCTCGTTCTTGGAATAAAAGTTTTATAGTAGATCTCACTAAAATCTAAATCGTTATATTTGGTAGCAAACACAGTTTCTCCTTCTTTGTTGCTGTGTGCACTAACTAGTGATTAAAGCGCACATTAAAGCTTGTTTTTGAATATTACTCCAGGATGAGCACACTGACAGTGAGGAAATGATCTTGAGTGTGTGTGTGGAGAGCAGAAGACAGCCCCAGGCTGCGTGTGGATGGAAGCAAACGTGGAAAAACAGGTGAGTGTCTACTCCAAACTCAATTATTGCCTTCATGTAATGTAATGGACCATGGACTGCACACCACTCAGGGAAAAAAAAAACAGTAATATATAGATATATTTTTTTTTGCTCTTCTTGTCTTTTATAACATACCTTGAACCATTTATGTTTGGGGGCAACTGTCAAAAAGAGAAACTACCACTAGTTTAATAATAGTATAATGAAATCATGATAACATCATCTGCATCAATAAATCAATCAATGACAAAATGAAATGCGTAAGATTACAATTTTAAGTATTTTACCCCCCGCTTTCTGTTTTTTGTACAATAGTTCTAAAATTGTTCAAAAATCCTCTCAGGTAAAAAGTAAACCGTTAAAAACGGTAAATAAAATACTCAAGCTTTAAACTACATTCAAAAAAATTAATGTTGTGAATCAACCGTTAAAGTTTTTAAAATTGCTCCCGTTATTCCATAATTTCCCTTCTGTTTACTTTCGACGTGAAGGTTTTAAAACAGTTTCATCATTTAAAGATAGATTCAAGTCAAGATTTTGCCGATTTGGGGTTGTTGTTTTTTTTTTGTTTTGTTTTTTTGTCGATAAAAAGTAATTAGGTTCGCTACAACAGCCTTCTAGAGAAGTCTACTGCTTTAAGATGGCGTCTGTTTACTAGCATGGGAAAGTCTGTCATTTCGCTTCTAGTTCTTGGTGTATGATCTAACACGGCCGTCGTCTGTCATTTTACATCTAGTTCTAGATATGTGATCTCTACCATAGCCGTATGTTTGTAGCAACTAGCAACTGGGCGCTGTTTGTAGCGGCTGATGGCCGCAGTCAGGTATTTTTTTTTTTTTTTTTTTAATCTAGCGGCATGAGTTGAACATGATATTTACTCTCGGTCCGTTCCTCATTGCGTCCTGAAGAACGCGCTGTGTTTTACTTCCGCTTCACCTGGTATAATTCAATAATCGGAATTTGGATGTTTGTGAATCGTTCTCGAATCTTCCACGGCCGAATTGCGAGTAATCCAAGAATCGGAAATTTCGCACGCCTCTGCTATACGATATTGATATATGATTAATCCATAATGAAAATAACATTTGGAAATATCAATCAATCCACTAAAAAAACAAAAATCTAATTGCGTTTAAAAATAAATAAATAAATAAATTACAAAGATGAAGCCAAAGCAAACAAAAACCTTTCAGTTTAACCATTTCATGTTTAAAAAACAACATTTTTTTTAATATTTAAAAATTATCTTATAAAATTTAAAATGCATTTATTCCTTATTATTATGCGTACCAAAGACTTTCAATCCATTTGATGATCCAAAATGAATTAACGCTCTATTGCCGTCAATGGCACTGAAAGAGACTAGCCCTTAAAGACCTGCAACATGAAGCAATTATCAGAGAATCCCAGAATTTGAAAAATAAGGTTCAGGAGTTTCACCTCCTCCAGCCATCGTGTAGCACAGCTGACTTACTGACACTGAGCAACAACCAGTGGGGGAGGTTTGAGCCTTACAGCTGCAAGCGAGGGATTTCTCCATGCATTTTTGGGACATAAAAAATAGCTAATAGCTAATATAATAGCTAATGCCTTTGGGACGATACGACTGAAAATTTTTGCGGTTTTGAAACCTTAACGTTTTTATACCACGGTATACCTTGAAACCGGTTATCGGCACATGCCTAACGATAATAAGTCCAAAACTGTTTGAGTGACCTAATGTGACAGTTTAACTCAGAACAGAGCCATAATCCATTTGTTACAGGGTGTGTAAAAACTTCTGCAAATTTCCCTTTTCACTGATTTTATTTTTTTAAATGGAGTTCTACAGATTCTACATATTTAAAATGAATTCTCCTTTTTAAAGTTTCCATTCGAAAGACTGTAAACTTTTTTTTATTTGCTTTTATTGATGTTCATTTTAGTCATGATAAAATGTTGATTGATTAATAGTGGTAATGCAGTTGCCTAATGTTCACCCAGAGGATGAAATGACTTGTATTGATCTAATAAAATTTCACTCGCTCTAAATTATGGCTGCTACAACAGATTATTTTGATAGTTGATTGATTACTGATTATTGTTGCGATAAGTCCATTAATTGGCTCATATTATTAACTGTTACATTACTCTGGTCTTAACATCCTAGCTGTAAATGTGCATTGGAATCAACATCTATGTGCTGAAAAAAAGTTGGATATTACAAAACTACAGTATAATTTTCACAAGCATAAGCAGATGTGTGCCAATATTTCATTGATTCATTAAAAAATAGCAAATCACCTCACATTGCTGATTCGTGTACGCTCTGCCCTACCTAATAACTGAGCCCCCCCCCACACCCCCTCCTTTTTCTCCTCGGTCATCACGCCCCCACATAGTGTCAACCGGAAATACAATTAGCTAATTAGATACCACTATAATTAGTGTAGGCATTGAATGTATTTGTTGTTGTTCTTCTTCTCTTCTGTCTCTCTGTCCTTTTCTATTTCCCTTTCTGTCCCCCCATAACCCTTTTCTGCTCGCTGCTTTCTCCTAGTCAACGAATCACAATGAATAATCATCGCAATGGGAGTATAGGACACTCAGATTTCCATTCTCCGTGTCAAGCAGCTGAACGGGACAGATTATTAAAAAAAAAAAAAAATATATATATATATATATATATATATATAAAATAAAAAATAAAAAAGGAAAATCAGAATATTCACTATTTTCCTTTTTTTTGTTATAGATTTTTTTTAAATAAAAACTAAACACTAGGGGTGTAACGGTACACAAATATCTCGGTTCGGTACGTACCTCGGTTTTGAGGTCACGGTTCGGTTCATTTTCGGTACAGTAAGAAAACAAAATGCAAAATATAAATGTGCTAGTTGTTTATTACACACCTTTGTGCTTTCAACAATAGGAACATTAGCCTATACAAAGCTAGAATTCTGCTAAAAAAGTAGCGGGTATTTAAAGATGATCCAACAACAATTTGCCTTTCAGACCCCGCGTATTGGTGATCTTTCTTTGTGAAAGAAAGAAGAAAAAAGAAGTCCTGTGCTAAAGAGAAAAGCAATCCCAATGACAAAGATTTTAACATGTATTTTACAAATGAAATGCCTCAATGAATCATTTTTATTTCTTATGAACGTTTTTCAAAAGCCTTAATGGTGGAGTTAAAGCACCACGCAGAAATTAATAAATTGTGTAAGCAGGATCTGTGTATTATTCTTATTATTTAATTACAGGTGTTTTAGCTCATTTCAATTTATTTTATTTAAATGGGCTATTATTTATTTTATTATGTGTTTATATTTTACAAATATAATATAGTATTCATTTATATTGTATATTTTATGTTGTATAACTTTAGTTCCCATGTGAATATTAGTTCCTACTTGTTTTGTTGTGGTAGGAGGGTTTTGTATTGAACACGGGGCCGTGTTGGTTATTATTATAGCAGAGAAGACAGCAGTAAATCCACAAAGACAAGTCAACTGTGCCCCGATCTACCACTCAAGAGATCTGATGGACTCAAAAAGTGGGTTACGATTGCATATTAGTTTGAAAATCGACCGGATCCTCCGTATTTTTACACGAGTGACTTCCGATCCTGCCCGATCCTAGCTACCGGTAGTAGTATTGACGCAGGAGGGTCGCATCTCGCGTCAAATAATAACTCTGCCGTTCTTTTCGCGTGCGTCGTTTTGAGCCGCTTCTGGGACGCGTCTAACATGCGGCCGCACTGCGACTGGTGTGCATTGGCTGATTGACTTTAACGTTTCACTGCGTTCTCACGGCGGCCACGTTGTCACGCCGTTGACGTTTCTGGGTTATACTGTCCTACCGTGTTGGTCCTCATTATAGTAGAGAAGACGGAGTAAATAATAATCTACACAAAGAAACTGCAACCCGATCGACTCACAGCCTCGAAAAGTAAGGGTTACATTACGTCAGAAACTCGTTCGGTACGCCACCCTTACGAACCGAGCACCACGTACCAAAACGGTTCAATACAAATACATGTACTGTTACACCCTTACTAAACACTATTTCCTTTATTCTTTAGTTTTAATAATAATGATAAAAAAATGAAATAAATTATACAAATTGTACAATAGATCAAATAAATAAATGAGAAAATATTTAATCAGGGTTATTCCTTTGTTTTTTTATTTTGGAAAAAAAATGTACAAAAAATACAAATAGAATTTAAAAAAAAAAAACAAAAAAAACTATTACTAGGAATTATTAAGTAACGGCTTGCAACAAATTCAATTCTACTTCTCGTAGTTAACTGGGATCGCGACCCTCGTAATAAGCGGCACAGAATATGAATGGATTTACTGCTTAATGTATTTTTTTCTCTTTAATATTTTATTTTAAAGAAGAAGATTTGAAAAAGGAAAAATGAATGAGTATATTTTTTAATTTGCAGAAAAAAACTGAAAACAAACCAAAAAAAATTAAAAGACCATTATACCATAAATACCATTAAAAGCCTTAAAAAGAGGATTTCAGGAACTTGTCAACAATATCGTTTAACGATTAATCGGTTATCAAAACATTTGTCGATCAATTTGACAATCGATTAGTCGTAGTAGCACCTACTGTACCATTTTGCATCCCACGAGGGGTTAATGTCATATTACCACAAGTGCTAGAGCCCTCCCATCGCCCACCACTCCCCCTCTTCTCCTGGAATGGACTATCCCACAGATTCGCATGACGCTCGCATGTGTGTGTGAGCCTCCTATCTATATAAAGTAGCATGCGGGCTCGGATGTAGAGTTTAGTCGTCCACAACTTGTGTTGGCTCTCTCGCTTTCCCGCAGAAAAAAAAATAACAAGCAGCAGCAGCGGCGGGAATATAAACTTGTCAAACATCAGGACTGATCGCCCTTGGGAACGGAGGACTCACTTTCACAGAACCCCCTGACACGCACACAGCCCAAAGCTGCCCCCCGTAAGCAAAAAACGCAAAATGGGTGATCTGCCGGAGGACGGCTCATTCATGTTCACGTCGGAGTCGGTGGGAGAGGGACATCCAGGTTGGTTTTTCTTTTTAAAAGCAATGTACTCCCGAGGTAGGCATCCCATTCATAGCACATGTGTTGGGAGGAGGGGGGGTTGTGTGCAGGCGGTGGTGTTAGGTTGCATGAAAAGTGAGTAACTTAAATAAAGATGCCAAAAGAACATGTTCAAAGTTTAAATTTATGATTTGATTGTGTTTGTCGATAAAAACTCGAGAAACTTCTTTGCTCTCCAAGTGTTCATGGACTAACTGGCTGATATTTGCAGCAATAGATGTCCAATCCTTATGACTGGAAGGACTGGCTATGACAATCGCCAACCTATCGCAATCGACGGCACTAAAAAAGTCAGACAAAACCAGCAACGAAACGGTTGCATCATTACATTGAGTTCTGTGCCTCCTCCTCGGGTCAATGGGTCATAGTCCTGTCAAAGTCCACGTTGCTCCATCCATAAACAGTCACCATAGTCGGTTCAACACTCTGACGTTCTGCACAAAAATGATGGAACACGGCAGATTTAAGTTGAATTTTTGATCCATCAAATAAAAAAATGTAGGATTTGCTGAAGTAGATGTTTAAGATTGTCATTCAATTGACAGGAACATTTTTCCTTAATTATCCAGATCAACACGCTATCGACCCACTCGAATAAGCTTTCTTATAAATTCTAATAAAATGTTATTATACTGCATCTCCGGTGTATCGCATATGTAATTGATTGCACTGTACCGCTTTGGAGGCAAAGTACAACGCATAATCTTTTAACTTGATAACACACCTCGAGGTCTGCTCTTTTCTCACAGATAGGGGATGGTGGTGGTGGGCGGGAGGGTAAAAAAGATGGGTTTAATGGGACAAACAGAAAAACAAACAAACATGGAGAATAGGGATACTGAAAAATTATTAAATAGAAATTTGGCCTAGCTATGAATACCGCGACAAAATCATCATAACTTCATACAACAACTAACCAATAGGAGAGAAACGTGGGAGGGGCAAGGGGAGTGCGCACAAAAAAATGTTTTTATGTCATTCATGTAGCAAAAATCTTTTTTTCTCTTTTAATTCTCATAGATTGAAAACCATACAAGAGGTGTAAACTACGAGACGAAAAAATATTACAAATGACACAATTTCAATAAATGAGCCCTTAAAAAACAATTGAGAAGAACAAAAATAAAATACTATCCCACATCTTATAGTATAAAAAAATATACAAATGTGCTCTCTACTCTTAAGAAAATGGTTCATATTTTATCCATAGGCGGAGTTTGAGTTTTGGGGCAGGGGGGGCACAACATGTTGATGACCCCGAAACACAGTGTCAGCAATAAAATTAACATACAAGAATATTTATAGTAATAAGTTGACAATGAGCATTTTTTTGTTTCCCATCATTCTTGAGGGGAATCCTAAATCAGGCTGCTTAGGCAATACTTTTCGCCAAGATCGTCATCCATTGAATATGGTACGCCCGCCGGTGTCGTGCCAATGTAGTTACCACCGTCAAAAATTGTATCCCCTGAGCGGAGCCATATGGAGGTAGATTTGTGTCTTTATTATTCAATAAAAAAAACTTGCTTCAATCAAAATATATACCGTCAACCCCCAAAAAATTGCTTCAATTAAAAAAAAAAAAAAAGTTTGAATGTTAAAAACAAACAAAAAACTCCCCAAAAATGCATTTTCTTTGATTTTTTGTTTGTTTGTTTGTTTTTTTTGATTGAAGCAACTTTTTTGATTGAAGTATTGTTGATTTGTGTTTGGGCCACATTTGGCTAAGACATTTTTGTCTTTATTATTCAATCAAAAAATAAGTTGCTTAAAAAAACATATGTTTAAAAAGAAAAATCACTTCAATCAAAAAAAAAAAAAACATTTCATTTATAGAAAACGTTATGAAATGCGAAAAAATATTTGAGATTGAAATATTTATTATTTGAACACTTAATTTTCCATTGAATAAGTTTTCTTTGATTGAAGCAATCCTTTTTGTGTTTGGGCCACATTAAGGGTAAGACATTTGTGTCTCAATCATTCAATCCCTCAAAAAGTTATATTTATTATTTTAAATATTTTCAATCAAAGAAAAAAACCATTTGAAAAATAAAATTGCCCTCCCCTATTTTTTTCTTAATGAAAATTATATGCAAAGCAAATGACCATCTAAGGTGCTAGTCACATGATCTGTTTGAAAAATAATTTTGACCCATTATAAAAAAAATTTTTTTTGTTCATTGCATTCATTTTTGTTGCAGTTTTATTGCTTTACAATTTTTATATATATAGGAAAGTCAATTACATGCAATGACACTTTTCGGCCACCAAGGGGGGCCTGACCACCCCTTAAAATCCACTTATGATTTTATCTTTCACAACGATTTAGTTCAGGCTTTAAAAAAACAAACACACAAACAAAGACACCTCCAACCAAAATATTTATACATGCAAGTTATTTTTTGGTATGATTGTTTTAATTCAATTTGATCAATATTGGAAAATTGCTCTTAATGTCCTTTTGAAAATTAATCACTTTTCAAATTAGTTAAATGACTAGTTGGCAGTGACAACTGCTAATCATTTGAACAATACTAATTATAAGAAAAAAATATCAACTAAATTCTAAACTGTCTTGACAGTTATGTGTTCCAAATGAAGTTTCAGGATTTACAATTATAAGTTTTCGAATATTTATTCATCTTATTTGTTATTCATCCTTTTCCATGAAAACAAACAAAAACTAGGATCTTCAGAGTTACTTTTTTTCCGGTTTCTTTAACAACTAGTCTGTCTTTTTCACTCGATTATACTCATTATGTTTTTGCAATGCACCAGAAGGACCTAATCAACTGAAGTCCCAGGATGTGGCAGCCATTTTGCATTCACACACACACAAGGATTTCTTTAAACATGAATGATTCAAAACGTTATGTTAATCATTTTTGGAAAGTTGGACTTTTAACATCGGGGGAAAAAAGTATATTTCAACCCAAGACAGCATTAAAAAAAATAGCTGAACCAGAATTTTGCGTCTTTTTTGTTTGTCATTAATCAAATGTTATGAAAATAACCCGCATAAATTTAAAATGCCAAAGCTCTTTCTGATGTAACCTCTGTGTTAGATTGCTTCATCACAGCACTGAGGGGGGTGCTCACAAAGAGCGAGAGAGATGAATGGGGCACTCAGCATGCCATTGTCCAGCCATGACCGCGCGACACATTTCCTCTTTTTGAACTTCTCCAGCGGCCGTGTGCTTAAAATACGTCGACTCTTGATTGATTAGCGCTGTCCCTCTTGACACTTCCTTATCCCTTATTGATTTGTTTTCTTCCCCCCAGACAAGATCTGCGACCAGATCAGTGACGCAGTCCTGGATGCGCACCTCAAGCAAGACCCCGATGCCAAAGTGGCCTGTGGTGTGTAAACTGGAGCACTCTCAACACTGTCTGAATTCCAGCTGGAATTAAGTCACTGAATTTCTTCAGTTTGGAAAAGGCCTACTGTGCAAGAGAGTTCATTTTTCAATAACAAGCTCACATGGCGTATTTTGGGCTGACATCTAAATTCGTGAAATCCCAAATACTTAAAGTCATGTACGTAATATATATTTAGAGATTGATGTGGAATTAATACATATGTTCACATTAGGAATTGGGAACCTCTTGGTACCTCACGATACGATTTACGATACAAAGCTCACGATAACGATGATCTGACGATATGGCGATACAACGACTATCGATACATTGGTCAGGAAATCATTCTAGGATATTCTACAAGCAACTAATAAACAGAAAAACACAGTTTTCATCCTTCGACTGTGTGTTTATCACTAGTAGACGTCCAATCCGTTTAAACTGGGAGGGTGGCAGCGAATGAACATTCGTTCATTCGCTGCCATCCCTCCCACTTCAAACGAATTGAACGTCTATGGCCATCAATGGCAGCCATTGCCAGGCAATGAGGTCATTTTGGGCCATTTAAGGTCATTTACCTGTTGCTTTTCAGTTACTTCCTGTTGATTTTGGGGTATTTTATGGGTCACTTCCTGTTTATTTTGAGTTACAGAACAGGAAGTGACCTGGGAATCACTCAAATAAATAGGCAGTGACCCAGGGGCCGTGTACATGGTGATTCTCCGAGAATATGAAAAATGTCCAATTTGCATTTGCGTCTCCATTTGAACAATGTCGCGATTTCGCATGAAAACGATGTAGTATTCATGCCAGGCCCTAGGGGGCAGTGCAGATTTACTGGGCGACAGAGAATGATACACTTTGACCCCACCAAGCTCCCTCAGCCCGGAAAAAAAAAATATGCCCGCCCACTCGAAGCAATATCATTTTTCTTTTGTTCAAAAAGGCACAAAAATTGAAACGTTCAACATATTTAATTCAAAAATATTATTAAAACAGTCAATTAAAGCCGACATTCCGCCATATTTGCTGTTTTTAATGTTTAGTAACAGCGCTGTGCACGCCAAATGTGACGTGTACTAGTACTGACGTTAACGACGCGGTCTCGCGCCACAGGAGCCTTTGATATGCATGCCGAGGAAGCCCTCCTCAACCCCCCGCAATCGGATTCTTCCACTTTGGAGGCAGGATTCAGAATTTTTCGTCTTCACCTTCCGTCTTCGCCGACACCATATGCACGCGAGGCGAGTCCGCAACTCAGTCATTGAGTCTTTGTGTCGCAGAGTTGCCATGTAAACTGCCCCTCAAACTCAACAGGAAATGACCTGTAAATGACCTAAAATGAATAGCAAGTGACATGTAAATGCCCCGAAAATTGGACCGAATGACTGTGAATGCTCTGGCTTTGAATGAAAGAACGTTCCCAGTCTAAATGGATTGGGCGTCGAGCACCGGCAATGGCAGTCTTAGGGGTAGTTTACATGGCGACTCTGCGACACAAAGACGCAATGACTGAGTAGCGGACTCGCCTCGCGTGCATATGGTGTCGGCTAAGACGGTAGGCGAAGACGAAAAATTCTGAATCCTGCCTCCAAAGTGGAAGTATCCGATTGCGGGAGAATAAGGGGGCTTCCTCGGCATGCATATTAAAGGCTCCCGCGGCGCAAGACCGCGCCGTTAAAGTCAACATTTAAAATAGCAAATATGGCAGAATGTCGGCTTTAATTTACTGTTTTAATTATATTTTTCCAATTAAATATGTTGAATGTTTCAATTTTTGTGCCTTTTTGAACAAAAGAAAAATGCCATTGCTTTGGGTGGGCGGGGATATTTTTTTCCGAGCTGAGGGAGCTAGGTGGGGTCAAAGTGCACCATTCTCTGTCGCCCTGTAAATCTGCACTCCCCCCTAGGGCCTGGCATGAATACTACATCGTTTTCATGCGGAATTGCGACATCGTTCAAATGGAGACGTAAATGCAAATGCAAATTTGAAATTTTTCGTATTCTCGGAGCTTCACCATGTAAACGGCCCCTTAGAGTTAACTAAGACACTATTATGGTGGAAGATTTTGGTAGCAACTTGATGGTTCTTTTTAAAATGTTTTTTTTTTTAAACATTGACACCTTTTTAAAACGATATCTCGATTCTTGAGAGGAGCATATCGATAACCTTTTGGGATACAAAGTATCACGATATATCACTATTTCGATGTTTTGTCACACCCCTAGTTCACATACATATTCTTGAGAGTGGATCACTGTTTTCTAAGCCACATTAAAGCGAAAGACACCTAGTATAAATGACCTTCATACGAAAGACAATTGCTCAAAGTTCTATTCCTCCAATAATGAAGGAAATAATGTGTCATCACAAAAAAGTGACACTGCTCACGAGAGCAGCCATTGTGTGACGAACGCTGCATCAGTCGCGCCACATACTTACAGCACAAAAATACTGATCTAACCAAAACAGGTTTAAAAAATAGCGGAAAAATTTGACACACTTTATACAGTATTTCCTTTACGTGCTGAATTTGTCACTGTATCTTTCCTTTCTACGTCTGAGACACAAATGAATCCTGTTACTGTTACAAAGGTGGTTAGCTAATGCGGGACGAGTGGGCGGGGCAAACTAAGACTTGTACAGTGATACCTCTACATATGAAGTTAACTCGTTCCAGGACCTTGTTTGTAAATCCAAAAGGTTGTATGTCGAGCAGGATTTTTCCCAAAAGAATACATTATAATTCCATGAATTCATTCCACAGCCCAAAAACCTACACTAAATCCTTAATAAATGCTGCTGGTACCATTGCAAATAGCAATTACACAGAGCAAAACAAATAAATTGTGACTACAAATCAGAACAATAATATAATAATAGTAATAATAGTAATAATCATATCTGTAATAATGTAACGAATCAAGTTCTAAACTGGCGAATGCGTTTTGCGTGGTGTACCTGAACGTACTGCGTGTCTGACTTGATAGAGTGAGAGAGGACTTTTTACTTTCACTTTTCACATTCAGCTGCGGCGGACAGTCGGCATGTTGTGTTGCACAAGTTCTGAAATGATTAAAAACCTCATGAAGCTGGCGATTTTTTGACGATTTTACTGCAATAATAATTGTCACCTTAACTTTTTTTTTTTTTTTTTTTTTTAAACCTGTCCTGTTCAGCTTTTTGACACGGAGAATGGAAGTCTAAGTGTCATGTTTGTCCGAACAGTTTTAATGTTTCACATTGAGAGTATGACCTACTCATTCAACGTACCTTGTTTATTACGACAAAGCAGCGAACAGGAAGGGGTTATGGGGGAACAGAAGAAACACGAGAAAAGAAAGAAAAGAACCGCAAACAACAACAAGAAATACATTTAATGCCTACACTAACTATGAATATGCTAGTGCTATCATCTAGATGTATTTCCGGTTGACACCATGTGGGGGGCCTGTTGACCAGGGAAAGAAGGTGAGGGGGTGGGGGGAGTCTATAAGCTAAGTGATAGGGAGGGGTGGAGTGTACACAAATCAGCTCTGTGATCAAGAAACCAGTAATCGTGTGAATCCCTTGTGAGTGTATGCCCGTCGGCAACTGAACCTACACCGCCTCATCGCCAATCCCGGCACTGGGGCCCCCACCCGAGCGTGCCCAATCGCTTCTAGTCACGCGTGAGCCCCACCAAACACGCAACAGCCACGCAGACGAGCGGAGACGCCGCACGGGCGCCACCCCAGGGCCGCGGCTCCCACCCAGCCAGCCTGTCACCTTAACTTATAAAGACTGGCGAACGGAGGTCGGAGGAGGACCATGTTGATTTCTCTCACAAGAAAATCCACCGTGCGTCCGTCTTGCGGGAAAACAAACTTCGGGGCTGTCATAAATATTCGTATTTCGAACATGTCGTTGGATGTAGAAACAAATGAAGAGTCAAATTTTACGTCGGGCTGTCGAAAAGATGTGTGTAGAAGCGATCGTATGTCGAGGCACCACTGTATTTGATTGGCTACAATAGTACTGGAATTTAAAAATGTCTGACAACTGCTATTTCGTCTACTTTTGGGAAATATTGGCTTTTATATAAATTTTCCTCCACTGTTACACATAAGATTTTTTTTTTTTTAATCACTTGATTAAACAAGGTTCTTTCCGCTGGGATGCATATGATAAAGATGTCGTCTTTCGCTATAAACTTTTTTAAAAAATTTATTTATTTTTTTAAATTTTATTTATGGTGAGCACCTATCAGAAACTTCTTAGCGTTTGATTTATCCCAGCTATGAAGCCAACTGTTGTGATATTTTCATTGGTTGAGGTTTTCAAATAAATGCTGTTGATGATTGATTATTGTTTTTGGACTTTTAAAAGTCTGGAGATTTGTTTTAACTCAGTGAAATAATGAGTGGACCGAGTGAACTTGCTGGTTAAAAGCTAAGCAGATGTTGCCATATCGCAACAACGCAGAGGGTCGAAGTCTAACCATTTTATTTCAAACATTTCTCCAAGATGGTTGTGAAAGTGTCTTCCTATACTGTGGTTCATTGTTTATGACCCTGCTTCGTCGCTTTGTTTTTTTAAGTGATCACATCTTATGCGATTTTGCAGTATAATTGCAACAACACAAACAGCACACAAAAAAACCAAATCCGAAATCTGCATGTGGAAGGATTTTAAACTACTAAAATGAAATGGCAGTCTTTTAGTGTCTTTTTAAAATGTGATTCCGCAGAGACAGTGTGCAAGACAGGCATGGTGCTGCTCTGTGGAGAGATCACGTCTCGTGCCAACGTGGACTACCAAAAGGTGGTGAGGGACGCCATCAAACACATCGGTTATGATAACTCTGATAAAGGTGATTCTTAGTCATACGGTTATATTTTCTTGTCACATATTTTAACTTGTAAAATGGCAGATGACATCATCTGTGCCACTTTGATGTTGTAAGGTTTCGACTACAAGACATGTAACGTCCTAGTGGCGCTGGAGCAGCAGAGTCCTGACATTGCTCAAGGCGTCCACGTGGACCGCAAGGAGGAGGACATTGGAGCTGGAGACCAGGTAGGATTCCGCTCACAGCAAGCCGTGTTGGTTGAAGGCATTTTGAAGTCAAAATGACTTGTCCTGACGTGTCTTCAAGGGTCTGATGTTTGGCTACGCCACTGACGAGACCGAAGAGTGCATGCCGCTCACCATTGTTTTAGCCCACAAGCTCAACTCCAAAATGGCCGAGCTCAGACGCAGTGGCGCAATCCCCTGGCTGCGCCCCGACTCCAAAACACAGGTACTGGTTAAAAAACAGTTGTAGGATGTATTCGTGAGGGGATTTTTAAATAGTCCAAATTTGCGAATAATTGGCAGCAGTGTTGTTTTCGTCAACGATGACGATAACGAAAATATTTTGTCAACGAACACTTTTTTCATGACGATAACAAGACGATAACAAGCAACAAATGTGTTTTGGGAGACTAAAACATAACGAGACGAGTGCTAGTTTTCGTCTGACGGGAATGAGACGAAAAGTTGCAATTGTTTCTGTCACGTGTTCACAATGTGTGACATTTTATGTGTAGTTAGCCTGCATCGTAGCAGTGTCTGGTTGTGTCACTCATGTGACGTGCTGCACCCCCGTCTCTCCTCTCAAGGCTTGCACACACGGTCATATTTGTTTTCTTATCTTGTCCAGAGAGAATATGTCATGTTCCTTTAGCGTTTAAAGGTCTAAAGGTCTAAATGTAACTCAGTGTTAGCATAGCATTCACGGTCGTTTTAGCATTAGCTTAATGCTAATGGCAAGCGTCCTCTTAAACTCTTGGACAACTTTTTTTTTTTTAGTTCGTGGCGTCCAGATGGGTGTTAATTAATTGAAAATAATGTACTGTTTCCCTAGAGAATGTGTATTTTCACCAAGTTGGCGTTGTCCTTGTAGACGCTACAATATTTGCTCGTCTGTCAATTTTAATTCGAAATAGTTGGAAAGCTTTTATATATATTCTTGGAGTAAAAATGTAAAATTTTATAGACGAAAACCATTTTGATAAATGATCACTAAAACTAGACGAAATTAGCCTTGGGTTTTCGTCAACAAAAACTAGACGATGACAAACCTATTTCGTGATGACTAAAATATGACTAAAACTAATAAGTATTATTGTCCAAAAGACTAAGACTAAGAGGAAATTTAAAAGGGCTGCCAAAAACAATACTGATTGGCAGCCATGCATTGGAAGGCGTAATTATAAATAAGCACTGATATATTGCCCCCTTTATCCCAAAAAATGAATAAATACATTTACAAATCTGACAAAACGTAAAAAAAAAATTTTAAAAAAAAGTTAAATTTTGGCGGGACTGGGGCTGTGAGGAACCTTTTTTCGTGCTTTCAGCTCTGGCTGGTTAATATTTTTATTTGTTGTTGACATTGTAAGGGTAGGTTTTGAATTTCATTTATCGATTTAAGTATTCATATATTCTTATTTAATCAATTTATACTTATGTCATCTCCCATTCATAAACTCCATATACACTGTATGTTTTGGTAGCTGAAGTTCTTCAGTCTAAATGTATTACTAATATATTTAATTCTCATGTACTTGGAATATTTTAAATAATTTTGTTCATATGTGTATTTTTTTTATTTTATTTTAAATTTGAAGATGAATTTTAAATAATTTTTTTTTGACAACAATGTCATCTCCCATTCATAAACTCCATATACACTGTATGTTTTGGTAGCGAAGTTCTTCAGTCTAAATGTATTACTAATATATTTAATTCTCATGTACTTGGAATATTTTAAATAATTTTGTTCATATGTGTATTTTTTTATTTTATTTTAAATTTGAAGATGAATTTTAAATTATTTTTTTTGACAACTTCAATGGACCTGAATGAGCTTAGTACGGTGGCCCAGAATTGCAAAACACAACGGCAATCAAAAAACAAAACGGAAAATTCAAAAACACAACGGCAAATCAAAATGGGCAATCAAATGGACGATGGACTGTCTCTTCCTCAGCTGCACGATCCAGTAGCAATTCGACCCACCATGATATTTACGTCATCAGCCTTTGCGCGGTGACCCAGGAATTAAATGCCTGATTTCACACACGCCGTGTCCCCGGTAAGTCCAGGATATTATACTAGGGCACAACCCTTTAGATGTCCGTGTCATCTCCATTTCAGTCGACCTGGGAAATTGCTTTCACACATACGGGCTACTAGTTTAAATCCCGGGAATTAACCAGAGTTCAGGTATGTGTGAAAGGGGCTTAGTGACGCTACAATTGAATATTCATTCATATAAATGATTATTTTTCAATTGAATATTCATTCATATAAATGATTATTTTTATTTGGGACATACAGTACGTATGAAGTAATATTTTACGTCAATATTTTACTTCATACGTATGTGCCGAATCAAAATATTTATAGCGGCAGCTACGTTCGCGTCTTTGGTAATGCTCATTTTCAAATACCACGCAAGAAGCGGAATAACTTCCTAGTTCATCAGTACCTACCCTTAACGGTAGATTTGTCCAATCAGCGATGAGTGCACTTTTTACCTACCTTTTCCAGTTTCTTAATGTCATTTTGTTTTTTGATTTGCTGTTGTGTTTTGCACTTCAGGGACACCGAAGTTTAGTTTGTCAAAAAGATTCCGAAATACTATTTAAACAGGCATGTGCCGGTATGAGATTCTGACGGTATGATAACCTTGAGCCAAAATATCATGGTATTACGGTATATCAATTACAGCTCCAAAATGTTTTAATTTGAGATATACAGGGGTAATTAAAAAAAAAAAAAAAAAACTTCCATTGAACAGGATTTATATTTTTCAAAACATATTAGCAAATTGGTTCATAAGTATAATGTTAAGTTAAAATAATTTAAGAAAAAAAAAAACAAAGACTGAAATTTTCTATGTGAAATTAAAATAGATGCAGTCCTTTATGTGAGCCTAAACTCACAACCATAGGTCAACATTATTACCGTCAGAACAAAAAATATTTTTTCTCCATGATAAACGCACGTGTATGAATCGTATCATCTTTACATTATACACAAACTCTCTTTCTCAACACAGACAGTTGCCAAAGAGAAAAAAAAACATGTACCCCAGCTAGACACGCTACACACGATGGAGTTCTCTCATAGCTGGTAGGAAACGTTCATGACAGTGTTTACTAAGCTTTAATTTTGTATAAATGCAAAATCATATTGGAGGTATTGCCTCCTTGGCAGCCACCCTCCGCAAACATGTTTTAAATGTCAGTTGGCCCTCCTCCTCTAAGCCGCGGCCGTCTGTAACTTTTTTTGTAGCCGAAGTATTCCCAAACCAGCGATTTTGTTTTCTTCGATGGGGGGAAAAAGGTCAGGAGTTTCACCTCCTCCAGCCATTGTGTAGTACAGCTGACTCATTGACACTGAGCAACAACCGCTGGAGGAGGGTTGAGCCTTGCAGCTGCAAGCGAGGGATTTCTCCCTGCATTTTTGGGACATAAAAAATATCTAATACCTTAGGAACGGTATGATGGAAAGTTTTTGCGGTTCATACCACGGTATACCTTGAAACCGGTAATCGGCATATGTCTAATTCAAACCATAAAATCCAAAATACGACCGCAATTGTAATAAATCTTGTAGCTCAAAGGCTAATGCTTTTATTGTTTATAATTAAAAGAATCATATCTTGACATGATCCTTCACTAATCACATGCTCGTAGCAGACAACTGGCAGACATTGTTCTGCTGATAAATTCTCTCGTATAATAACAAAGTCATTAATATGTCAGTAACAAAAGATTGATTACCAAAGGTGAGCTCCCTGTTGTTGTCGTCCGTCCGGTAGGTGACAGTGCATTACGAGCAGAAAGACGGCGCCGTGATCCCCAAGAGAGTCCACACCATCGTCATTTCAGTGCAACATGACGACTACATTTCTTTGGAGGAGCAGAAGAAAGTCCTAAAGGAGAAGGTATGCATTCAGGGTCACCTTTGTAGCAAATGTTGTTGGAGAACATCATGATTTGACTTTCTTTTCAGGTCATCAAAGCAGTGGTCCCGGCCAAGTACCTGGATGACAAGACCATTTACCATCTGCAGCCCAGCGGACGCTTTGTCATCGGAGGGCCACAGGTGATGCTCTCAGATTCCACCGGGTCTGCTCGGATCCTCTGCTTACTCGTTTTCTTCTCACCAGGGAGACGCTGGTGTCACGGGGCGTAAGATCATCGTGGACACATACGGAGGCTGGGGGGCTCATGGAGGCGGCGCCTTTTCCGGCAAGGACTTCTCCAAAGTGGACCGCTCGGCCGCCTACGCCGCCCGCTGGGTGGCCAAGTCTTTGGTCAAGGCCAAGCTGTGCAGGAGGGTTCTGGTGCAGGTGGGTGGCTTTGTCACAACTTCTCACAAAGCATTACAGCACACATAAACCCTGGAAATGGCTGCTTCAAAGCAAAATGACTGACTTCCAGTGTGTTTTCAGGCATATCTTTTTGTAGATCTGCTATATCTATCATAGACATGTCTATCAAATTTCCTTTTGATGAGTGAAACTGCATGTGGAAGCTATGTTTTTAAAACAAACCCTAATAGCAGAGTTGATGTGTACTTTTGGGTATGGCTTTTGGACTTTTTGGTAGGTCCACTCATCAGACACACATCTACCAAATTTCATATTGCTACAGTGCCTTGCAAAAGTATTCGGCCCCCTTGAACCTTGCAACCTTTCGCCACATTTCAGGCTTCAAACATAAAGATATACAATTTTAATTTTTTGTCAAGAATCAACAACAAGTGGGACACAATCGTGAAGTGGAATAAAATTTATTGGATAATTTAAACTTTTTTAACAAATAAAAAACTGAAAAGTGGGGCGTGCAATATTATTCGGCCCCCTTGCATTAATACTTTGTAGCGCCACCTTTTGCTCCAGTTACAGCTGCAAGTCGCTTGGGGTATGTTTCTATCAGTTTTGCACATCGAGAGACTGACATTCTTGCCCATTCTTCCTTGCAAAACAGCTCGAGCTCAGTGAGGTTGGATGGAGAGTGTTTGTGAACAGCAGTCTTCAGCTCTTTCCACAGATTCTCGATTGGATTCAGGTCTGGACTTTGACTTGGCCATTCTAACACCTGGATACGTTTATTTTTGAACCATTCCATTGTAGATTTGGCTTTATGTTTTGGATCATTGTCCTGTTGGAAGATAAATCTCCGTCCCAGTCTCAGGTCTTGTGCAGATACCAACAGGTTTTCTTCCAGAATGTTCCTGTATTTGGCTGGATCCATCTTCCCGTCAATTTTAACCATCTTCGCTGTCCCTGCTGAAGAAAAGCAGGCCCAAACCACGATGCTGCCACCACCATGTTTGACAGTGGGGATGGTGTGTTCAGGGTGATGAGCTGTGTTGCTTTTACGCCAAACATATCGTTTTGCATTGTGGCCAAAAAGTTCAATTTTGGTTTCATCTGACCAGAGCACCTTCTTCCACATGTTTGGTGTGTCTCCCAGGTGGCTTGTGGCAAACTTTAAACGAGACTTTTTATGGATATCTTTGAGAAATGGCTTTCTTCTTGCCACTCTTCCATAAAGGCCAGATTTGTGCAGCGTACGACTGATTGTTGTCCTATGGACAGACTCTCCAACCTCAGCTGTAGATCTCTGCAGTTCATCCAGAGTGATCACGGGCCTCTTGGCTGCATCTCTGATCAGTTTTCTCCTTGTATGAGAAGAAAGTTTGGAAGGACGGCCGGGTCTTGGTAGATTTGCAGTGGTCTGATGCTCCTTCCATTTCAATATGATGGCTTGCACAGTGCTCCTTGAGATGTTTAAAGCTTGGGAAATCTTTTTGTATCCAAATCCGGCTTTAAACTTCTCCACAACAGTATCTCGGACCTGCCTGGTGTGTTCCTTGGTTTTCATAATGCTCTCTGCACTTTAAACAGAACCCTGAGACTATCACAGAGCAGGTGCATTTATACGGAGACTTGATGACACACAGGTGGATTCTATTTATCATCATCGGTCATTTAGGACAACATTGGATCATTCAGAGATCCTCACTGAACTTCTGGAGTGAGTTTGCTGCACTGAAAGTAAAGGGGCCGAATAATATTGCACGCCCCACTTTTCAGTTTTTTATTTGTTAAAAAAGTTTAAATTATCCAATAAATGTTGTTCCACTTCACGATTGTGTCCCACTTGCTGTTGATTCTTGACAAAAAAACTAAATTTCATATCTTTATGTTTGAAGCCTAAATTGTGGCGAAAGGTTGCAAGATTCAAGGGGGCCGAATACTTTTGCAAGGCACTGTAAGTGAAATAGCGTCCAGAGCTACATGGTCAACTTCAGCACCTCAAACCAAAGAGGTGGAAGTCCTGTGTGTTTTTAGCCAAGGTTTCTTGAGACTTTTTTTG
This sequence comes from Corythoichthys intestinalis, assembly GCF_030265065.1. Taxonomy (NCBI): domain Eukaryota; kingdom Metazoa; phylum Chordata; class Actinopteri; order Syngnathiformes; family Syngnathidae; genus Corythoichthys; species Corythoichthys intestinalis. The sequence goes on from NC_080404.1 coordinate 36,605,034, forward strand.
TAGATCTATTTATCATAGACATGTCTATCAGTTTTCATATTCCTAAGTGAAGCAGCCTTTGGGGGCTGAATTTTATAAACATGTTTAGAGGAAGTGAGGGGACCATAAGTGGGGACTTAGAATTAAAGTGGCACACGTCCAGTGTATTTAAAGGCTTGCTGTCTTGACTTTTCTGTAGGTCAACTTATCATAGACATAGACATTTCATATTGCGACATGAAACAGCCTTTGGATTTTTTCAAAACAATTCTAGCAGGCATAACTGTCAAAATAGGCAATTCAAACCAAATTGGCCAACTTCTTATGTGTTAGCAGACATGGTTTCTTGATATAGTTTTGTTGGTCTACTTATTATAGACATTAGGGTTGTTTTGATCATGTTTTTTTGCTCCCGATCCGATCGTTTTAGTTTGAGTATCTGCCGATCCCGATATTTCCTGAGCCGATTGCTTTTTTTTTGCTCCCGATTCAATTCCAATTATTCCCGACAATTTTTCCCGATCATATACATTTTGGCAGTGCATTAAGAAAAAAATGAATGTATATATTCGTCCGAGTTTTATTCAACATACAGTACATAAGTACTGTATTTGTTTATTATGACAATAAATCCTCAAGATGGCAGTTACATTATTACCATTCTTTCTGTGAGAGGGATCCACGGATAGAAAGACTTGTGACTTTGTATATTGTGACTAAATATTGCCATCTAGTGTATTTGTTGAGCTTTCAGTAAATGATACTGTAGCCATGCCCAAATGCATGATGGGAAGTGGAACCATGACTGTGCATAGTGCTACCAATTGATGCATAGTGCTACCAATTGATATATCTTCTCTGCGTTGGGAAATAACATAAGGTTTTAAGAAAAAGATCAATTGATACCTTGCTTCTCCACATTGCTTCCCGTGATATTTCTAATTGTAGGGAGAGGGATTGTAAGGCTTTAGCCAATTAAAAAAAGGCTCCAAAGGCTGCCAAAATTCACTCTACTCATTTTACGCTGCCTTAAATCTCTCTATATAGGTGAAACGGCGCCATTACAGATTGAGCGCGACAATGCGTGAGTGGGTCGTGCAGTGCATGCATTAATTGCGTTAAATATTTTAACGTGATACTTTTTTTTTTAAATTAATTACTGCCGTTATTGGGATAAATTTGATAACCCTACCTTAAGCCTAAACTAAAGACTCTGGATGAGTGTAACATATTATGTCTGTAATGTTAAATTAGAAAACGATTTAATTAAAAAATATATAAATATTAAAAAAAGGCACGGCCGATATTTTTTTGCCGATTCCGATACTTTGAAAATGACGTGATCGGGACATCTCTAATAGACATGACTACCAAATCTCATGTTGCTAAGTACAATTGCAATTAGAGGACATGACCTGGCTAAAATGGCAAGTTCAAACCATAATGGCAGACTTCCTGCGTGTTTTCAAGTGTATCTTCATAAGACTGTATGTTTTGCGTATTGCTTTACACATCAAACATATGGAAAGACTAGGCAGAGTAAAAAAAAAAAAAAAAAGCGTGGGGAGTCGTGGGGGGGGAGGTTGCAGTATTTGATCGAAGTTGGGACTTCAAACTAAAATTCCTGTGAGTTTTTTTGGCATGGCTTCTTCAGACCTTTGTTTTTGTAGTTTTTTATCATACCAAGATTAAATTTGGCAGACTTGTCCAAGTGAAACAGCTTTTTGGGCATTCTAGAGGCAACTACTGGATGAAAATGGCCACTTCAAACCAAACTGCAGACTTCTTGTGTGTTTTAAAACATGGCTATCAGACTCTTTTTGTGAGGCTTCTTATAGTCAACATTTCAAGTCTGCATGTGTATTTTTGACATTTTTGGCATGTCCTCAAGGTATCCTATGCCATTGGTGTGGCGCACCCTCTGTCCATCTCATTGTTCACATACGGCTCATCTAGCAAATCTGAGTCGGAGCTGCTGCACATCGTCAACAAGAACTTTGACCTGAGGCCAGGAGTCATTGTCAGGTAAGGAAACACCATTAAAGGACGAGTTTCTAAGACCAGTGCTGCCACTACAGAGCGCAAAAACAATGTTTCGACTCCTGTTTGTGCGCACAGGGAACTTCAACTGAAACGACCGATCTACCAGCAGACCGCCACCTACGGCCACTTTGGGCGGCCCGAGTTCAGCTGGGAGGTTCCCAAAAAGTTGCTCCTCTAAGGCCTCCATGTCCTCACGTCAAATACAACAAGAGGACATGGACCAAAGCAAAACCAATCAAACCAAAGATCTATAAGAGGGGCCGTGGGAGGATGTGAGAAGGCACAATGTGAAGGACATCTGATGGGAACAAAGACATACATCCTAGTAAATTTTTGCTCGGTGCTTCCTTTTTTTTTTTTTTTTTTTCCCAAAAGTCGAATCACAAACACCTCAATGCTGTGAACGTACACCGCCCCCATGTGGGAGATGCTTTTAGAACCACTTTTTGTGTAATTACTGGTTGAACCAAAGCTTTAGCTCTCAATTTCATTTTTTTCCCTTTTTTTTTTTAAAGTCATGTCTGCTGCTCGACAGATGGTCACAATCTGCCAAACAGGTCATTAAAACCTCTTTAGCTCATCATAACCATGTTACAACCAAGCACATTTTAACAGCCATCCATACGTAGTGTTCATACGTATGTATACACTTATGAACATCAAGATGCTCACGTGATTCTGAAAGCAAACCTAACAAGCCCTCAAAATGCCATGGAAGCTCTTACTAAATATTGCCAACCCCTAAAAGACTTGTGATGCACATATCTTTTTAGCATTCAATTTCAAAATCTGATTTTCAAATTGTCACATTAAAGCTTCTTATTTAATAACACACCCCAAAAATCCTATGTGACTGTTTTTGCACAGCTATTAGAAAAAAAAAAAGTCTCCAGATGCCATTTGTTTTAGTATGCCAACCTAAAATCAAATGTAAAATAAAAAGCCCTAAAATAGTGCCGTTTAAAGTCATGATTTTTCTTTCAATCACGCCATTGTTAAAACAAATGAAAAACAATCTCTCAAATGGCAATCAACTCATCACATTTATGAATTTCAGGTAGTTGCCAAGTGCCTTTGTTATAAGTTTTAAAAGTAAAAGGAATTAAAAAAGCCTCAAAAAGGTTTAAAATCTCATTAAATGTGATAAAAGGATATTATTTCTACTATGCAATTCTAAAAACATTACTCAAAAATGTCCAAAAAAAGTTGCTTTTGTGCAGTTCTTAGTTGTTCCGTTTTTGTCTTTTTCATTTAACAGTCTTAATGTGTGCTTTAAAGGGCATTATTAGTATTTTTCTTTTTTTCATCATGTCTTAATGCTTGACGAAAACCGAACTATTCTTTGATGAAGTGATCAGTGTCCTCTCTGCTGTCATCTTTTTGTTGGCAAAATATATCTAGACAATGTAAATAATTAAACAACAAAGAACATGAAATATGTTGTCTGTCTTTGTGCGCAAAAGGAAAAAAAAAAAAAAAAAAAGACTATTTAAAACTGTTTATTTGTTGAACATTAAGGCATACACGCACACGGTATACAATCATCAAAATAGAATTTACAACCTCTTTGGTTCGCATTATCAAAGTCATAATAAGGCACATAGGCAGCAGAATTGGCTACTGAATATATACATATATTTCATATCAATGTGAGGTTTACAGGTTAATTATTGCATGAACTAATGATTGCATGATTGCTTTTGCTAATGTTTAAACAAGATGTGACTGAGTGGCGCAACGAGCTAACGATACAAACAAAAATAATCACAATAAGTCGTCAACAACAGAAGTCGACAGAACAGATGCAAGCGGATTGTGTCCCATTTCAACATATTCCTATGTAGAAAGATGAGTCGGTAAACGAGAACTAAGAATTGAGGCAGTTTGAGGAAAATCGCTAAATCCGCTGAAACAAAGCAATAACAGACATTGCTGCTGCATGCTTTGAATGTTGAAAATTAGCACTATTTGATGGACGAATGAGAAAATGAAGACAATTCTTAAATTGACCTAAGGGGTTTTGTACTGGTATAGACAGTAGAGATGAGCGATATTTTCACAATTGTATGATTTTAGTGGGATAAGTGATGCCATCTAATGGACGAGTTTAAAAATGAATTAAAACAAGCCCCAGGGCATTTTTTTAATCACTAGGACTTGGGGGGCTTAATTATTTTTTTATTCATATAAATAGAACACAAAACTATGATATCAAACACTCTTTGCAAAAAAAAAAAATTCCAGGAACCCCCCGCCGCCCCCAAAAAATAAGTTGTGTAAACATTTAAAGGATTAAAAAAAAAAGTAAATATACGTATCTAATACTTGATATGTGTATATATATCAGGTTTGTTCAAATGGAAAAGATGAATATTTCAAATCTGACAGCAGTTTTGTTTCTTGGTTAAAGGCATATTACATTTTTAAGGATTTCTTTAAGGCAGGGGTGTCAAAGATGAAGCCTGCGGTTTTTCCCGCAGTTTTTCTCGCGTACAGCAAATTATTAAAATTTCATTGAATTTCACTGAGGAAGCGCGAGACCAGCCTACATTGTTACACTTGTGAGCTTCCACACTAGATGGCGCTAGTAACTTAAACAGTACCTCTCAATTAGCTCAGGGTCAAAACTTTACACGTTAAAATCAAGGTAAAATTTCAGTTAATGAATTGGACCAGTAATTGCCAATTAGTCTTCAAGAGTCTAATTTCCATGTGATATATATATTATGAAGGTTATTATCGTAAATTAAATAAAAATGCACCAATTTCTGCTTACAATTTTAATACAAAACAATATGGCTTGATCATAGACTTCATAATATATAACCTGACCCTGCATTATGAAGTCTATGGCTTGATATTTCAGGTGAGCTATCCATTTTTAATCTTTACTCAATTTTCTAAAAGCTGCTATCACTGTTAAGATTTACAAAATGTGTTGTTAAATTTGGCAATCAAAAATGCAAAGAAAAAAAGTGTGTTTAAAATATACACACAGGATGGAACAAATGAAGAACAATTAAGAGGCATTTTTAGTTAGACAAAACGAAAATTTGCCTTGGTGAATGCGAAGTAACGAAAAATACACACATAATATTATTGCTGTACGATATGACGATATAGAGTGAGGCGCAGAAGTAGTTGCACCCCTTCTGATTTTGCAAGTTCACCCACTTATAAAATAGGCAGAGGTCTGAAATTTCAATCATAGATGCATTCAGACATAATTTTAAAAAATAAAATCCAGAAAATTACATTGTAATTGAATGGGGTTTATAAGTATTTTTACCCCCGAGAATTAGCCATAATTATGACACTCAAAGAGTTGTCAGTATACCTTAAAAAAAATGTTCACCTTTACCCCATGAGTAACCACTCAACCACCAACCGTTTGAGCTCAATGTTGTCACCTGTGCACCCCACAGTCAGTCATAATCCAACTGCTACCATGGGCAAGACCAGAGAGCTTTCAAAATACACCAGAAAAAAAAAAAATTGTTGAGCTCCACAAAGCTGGAAAAAGGCTATGGGACAATTGGAAAGCAGTTTGGTGAGAATAAATCAACAATTGCACCAATTGTTAGAAAATGTGAAAGGCTAAACATGACTGATAATCTACCTCGGACTGGAACTCCATGTAAAATCTCTCCTCGTGGGGCATCACTCATGATGAGAAAAGTCAGGGCTCAGCCTAGAATAACACGGCAGGAGCTGGTCAATGACCTGAAAAGAGCTGGATGTATAGTTTCAAAGGCAGTAGAACACTACAGTGCAGTGCTTTAAAATCATGCATTGCTCAGATAGTTCCAGTACATGTGAAGGCCTGTCTGAAGTTTACCAGGGACCATCTGAATGATGGACAGGGGTCATGGGAAAAAGTCTTGTGGTCAGATGAGACCAAAGTAGAACTTTTTGGGGCAAACTTAACTCGTCGTAGGTTGAAGAAAAAGAAGAATGAGTACGATCCAAGAACACCATCCCCACTGTGAAGTACAGGGGTGGAAACCTCATAGTTTGGGGCTGGTTTTTCAGCAAAAGGCACAGGACGACTGTACTGTATAAAGCAGAGGATGAATGGTGAAACGTATCGTCAGATTTTGAGTTAGAAGCTCCTTCCCACGGTCACAGACTTGAAGATGAGTCGTGGCTGGATCTTCCAATATGACAATGATCCGAAGCACACAGCCAAGATGACCAAGGAGTGGCTACGTAAAAAGCATATTAAGGTTCTGGAGTGGCCAGACCTCAATCCAAAAGAAAATCTTTGGATGGAGCTGAAACTTCATGTTTCTCCACGACAGCCCCGAAACCTGACAGATCTAGAGAAGATCCGTGTGAAGGAATGGGCCAAAATTGCTGTTTCCATATGTGAAAACATGGTGAAAAACTACAGAAAGCGTCTGACCTCTGCTTCTGCTCTAAATGTTAGCACTGATTTTCTCAGTGGTAGAAATAATTATGAACCCCAGTAAATTACAAATAAATTATTGAAAAATCATACAATGTGAGTTCTGGATTTTTTGTTTAGATTATGTCTCTATGTGAAAATGCATCTACGATTGAAATTTCAGACCTCTACCTATATTCTAAGTAGGTGAACTTGCAAAATCACAAGGGATGCAAATAATTCTGCTCCTCAGTGTATAGACTGTATATCGTCATGTTTAAGAAAGTGAAAAGATTTCAAGTTGGCCTTGGAATCCTTCGATTTTTCTGAAAGTGGAGAAAAACAAAGTTTGGACACCCCTGCTTTAAGAGATCGAAGTGCAATATAAATTTCCAATGAGAGGTTTCACCAGTAGAGGGAGCCGGTGACAAATTTTGGGTTACACATTCAGTGTACATATTGATAAAAAAAAAAAAGGCATTTGAAGCAAATGTGACGAATATAAACACTACACATTTGAAAAGATAACAGCAGCTGCATGGTTTGATTTAGCATGGCACACATTTGGCAGTTAATCGTGATCATGTTTCAGATGCATGGTTTGATTTTGCTTGGCACACATTTGGCAGTTAATCGTGATCATGTTTCAGAGCCACTGACAACAATAGACGTCCAATCCAATTAAACTGGGGGGCTAGCAGCCATAATTCGATTGCTGCCACCTCCCCACGTTAAATTGGATGTGATGCCTATCGTCGTCACTGGCATCCAATGATTTAATCGACTGCTCTCGAAACACGAAAGTTGATGTCGAACTGTCCTCATCTTTGTACGTGACTTGTGGTGTACCCAAAATACTGATGACAATGTTGAATATTGCTTATCGTGTATGAGACGTTACAATCAGAGATATAGGGAGCAGCTTGTTATTAGCACCGGGGCCACAGACTCGCTATTTGGCACACATTTAACAGTAACATTGCCCCTAGAGTCATACTGTATATACTAGACTTTGAATAAGGTAAAAAGCTTACAGTCCTCAGATGGAATGACTCTACAGGGTTGGGAGTCTGTGTAGTGTCTATGAGTCTTTGGTGGAGAATGGCACACTGATGGAGGTTCTGTTGGCAGTTTTTGGACAATCAAGCGTACTTTAACACGTTGGACAAGCAAAGAGTAACATGACATTTGAGTGAAATAAGGGGACCTGTTATGCAAAAAAAAACGCAATTGCACTCCATTTCTCATGCCAATTTTGAAACAATTTCCAATGTTAACGGTCAGGTTTTTTTTCTTTTTTTAACTTAGTGTAACAACTTATTTGTATATAACATACTGTATATGGCGGAAAACACAGACAAGACTGAAAAAGCAATTTCTGCTCTTGCACTCCTCTTTCGAAGAAACTGCTGTATTTTAAGACAAAACAAATGTTGTGTTTGATAGAACAATATGTCTATATGCTGCCATTGCAGATTCATGGCGCATTAAACCCCCGAACTATTGTTAATTTGTCCGTTTTACCCTGAAAACCCCCGTTTACAGACGTCGCGCAACCGCTTTTGTTTCAACCCAGCCATAAAACGAAGGTAATTATATTTATTATTCAAAATGTCTGTCGTTTTTAGCTTAAATCATTAACTGATGTCTCATATTTCATTAAAAAAAAAAAAAAAAAATTTAAAAAGAGACTTTAAAAAAATACTCGTATATTTTACACTTTTAAACAAATTACATCACAATGAAAAAATTGGCGTCTGTAAAAAAAGTCACAGATATCTACCTCATAACTATCACTTACCGTAATTTTCGGACTATAAGCCGCTACTTTTTTCATTCATTTTAAATCCTGCGGCTTATTTGTTGATTTATTTGGGTTAATAGTTAACACTTTTTTTGACAGCTGCGTCATAAGACCGTCATAATTATAACATGACACTATAATGGCCATTACTGAATGCTTATGACAGATGTCATTAAGTGTCATCTGGCAAATTATGTCACTAACTCCATTTGTGTCCATCTTGGATGTCTTACATCCATTCAAAATGTGAGAATTTGCCAGATAACACTAAAAGACATCTGCTATAAACATTCATTAATGCTCATGACAGTCTCATGTCATAATTATGATTGTCTAATGACAGTCTTATGGCGCCACTGTCAAATAACGTGTAACTAGCAATTAATGAAACAACTGGAAAAGTAACTGAAGAAATAATTAGAACAGTACATGAATTTTGACTTATTTATATCTGTAGCGCTGCAATGCATGCCAAGAGGCATGTTGGACGACAACAGTGTTGACAGCAGGTGGTAGCAGAAGTTGACTGTCTCCTCCAAGGGAACAGTGATGGCCAAATGAAGCTTCTTTTATTAATTAGTTACGCTTTGCAACCAATTGGTTCACAGCTTTATGGTAGTACATTTGGTCTTAGACAGCCTTATGATGCCGCTGTCAAATAAAGTGTTACCGGTTAATATCTTTTGTAAATATCCCATAATACAGTGAGGAAGGCTGCGGCTTATAGTACAGTGCGGCTTATCTATGAACAAATGTCGTTTTCGTGTCAAATTTGGTGTGCGGCGGCTAATAGTCAGGTGCGCCTTATAGTGCGAAAATTACAGTAATTGTATTTTTTCGTTACTGTCGCATTTCCCCCAATATTTTAGATGATAAATAATCGATTCAGACAAAGAAAAATTGAAAAAATAAAATAAACATTTAAAAGGGTAAATATATGTAAATGAAAATTTGATTAGTCCCTGATGTCTGCAAATTCTGCATCGCAACCCTTGTTACATAACCATGTTTCACCCATTAAATCCCCAAAAAATCCAGCTGTGACCATTCACATCTGTGTCTTGACACTCGATGATACATGCTACATGTAGTTTTTGGTCCGAAACGAGGTAAGTACGCGATAATATCCCGTTAAAATCACGGCGTTTTTAATTCTGCTCTTGCGTGCTCTCACCTTCAGTTAGCATTTTGCTGTTTAATTTATTAGTTTTTTTAAATGCCCTCCTGTTCAAAATTTTCCTTCCCCCAGAAAATTGACATTTTAAGCTTTCCAATGATGTATCACATGTACATATCGGACAATTTTTAAATTTGGACAAATTGGGGGTCTGAGAGCGGAACTTCAAGTCACCTAAGTGTTTTCCGCCATATATATATATTTTTTACATTTTGGATGTGTGGTTATATATTGATAGTGTGTTTTATGGTTTTCATGACTCAAATGTTTTTGAACTGAAACGTTTCAGCAACAAAATTTATCAAAATTGATTTGTAATTTTTTTGTTCATAATATTGTATTAAATCGATCGAAGGCCCTTGATTCGAAACGGAACCATGCAAGACTTTGGTATATCTGCAAATCTGTTGTTAACAAAGGAATCTAATCAGCATTAAATTGGTAATTTACACCAATGATCCCAAACACCGGGCTGGGGACCGGTACCGGTCCGTGGCGCATTTGCTCCCGGGCGGCAGCGAAATAAGTAATTTGATAATGACCGCAATCTGGCCTGTGCCTCTTGACACATCAATATGCCTGTCTTCTCTATTGTCTAATCAGAGTAGAGATTTGTGTACGTTGCGCTGTCGTGGCTGGCCGCCATTACTGAGGTGTTTGCACACCTATGGCAGCCCAGCATCAGTTAATGTAAACAGTAACGTTAGCTGCTGTTGGATGTGTGCTGCGGACGGCGATGTCTTTGGACAGTTTTTTACGGGGAAAAGCATAATACTGTATGTGGCTAAAAGCTAGCAAATGAGGACACAAAAGCGAATGCACTGACAGCATCATAACTTGTGGCGAATCGTATTGCTAAAGCTAAGAAACATTTCACGTTTGGAGAAGAACTCATTATGCCTGCGATCGAGTATATTCACCGCCAAGTTTTAGGAGAGGCCGCTGTTAAAAAAGGTTTATTTAGGTTTATTCGCTGCACTTAATGTTCGTTTTTAGCCCAGTTGTGTTATTTTATGTTTTACTTGAATTTTCTGCCACACAAAGCCGGTCTGTGAAAAAAAGGCCCTCATCAGACCAGTCCTTGGTGCAAAAAGGTTGGGGACCACTGATTTACACCAATCATAATACTGCCCATAATTTGCCCAGTCAAAAATACATTGCATATCTGTTCATTCATTCGTTCGTTTTCCATTTCACTTATCCTCACAAGTGTCAAGGGGGAACCTATCACAGCTAACTACGGACAGTCGGCAGTGCAAACCCTGAATTAGTTAAGTATGCATTTCGTGATGTCAAAGTTAAGAAAAGCTTTAAGATTGAACTTAAACACTTTAATTTTTAAAGGTGGCTGTCGATTATCTTCATCCATTATTTTTTATAAACTTGGTCATTGGTTCCCAAGACAATTTGCATAAAAATGTTCATTCATTTTCATTTTTCAAACTATTTCAGTTGGTCCTTTTCCCTTTCTGCAAACAGTCGAATATTCATTTGAATGGGGCTGATTGGTTGCAATTTGAATATTTAAAGTTTACAATTAAACTCTTTGCTGATTAGCTGGTAGCATGCTAATGTGGGAAGCACAAAGTGGTAAAGTATTTACATAGTAAGGCACTGTACACAACTTCAACGAGGTGATCTGTATCTTTTCCAGTATCAAATGCACGAAATTTAAGTTTGGAATACGATACAAAGATTCGGAAGCAAAACAATGTCAATCTGCACTGACATCAAACTGAAAGAAAAATAATTGCGATTCAGCTGCTGCTGTAATTAAATTATTATCTATTGAGGAGTTATGAATAGAACATTGATGCCATTTTAGTAATATTTGTTGCAGATAAACGTCAAGAGAAACAAAACCCTATTTCTTCTGCTTTACTGCCTTGCCAGCCAGATTACATTTTTAATATCTGACACAGGCAACTGAAAATTTTAGTTTGGATACCCTTACAGAATTTTTATTTTTACATTGTTCAAACTAGAGCTGCCACAATGAATCGACTCATCGACAACTAATCAATTATCAAATCAATCGAACACATTTTTGATAGTTGATGAATCACTTAAGAGATTGTCGACCTTAAAAATGTCAGAATCTTCCTTTTTTGAGCCTCTTGATTGTATATATTTTCGAATTCATTATTATTTTTTTTATTAAAAGAAAAAATATATTTATCAAAAATATATATTGTAAATAAAGGAAACAAAAAAACTTAATATTTTCTATTTAATTTTCTAATTAAATTTTTAATTAAAAAAAAAAAATCAAATTAAATGTTTAAGTCCAAAAAGGATTTAAATTAAAAAAAATGTACGTTACAGTTATGTAATATGCACGGTCCAAATTTTCTCAGTGCTGTTTTTGGTTCCAATGCGCACTTCCAGATAAAATGTAAACCCCAGAGTAATATAGCAGTAAATAATGTGGTATATAGTGTTTTTGAGTCTTAGTTGATTAATCATAAAAATGATCAGTTTATGGCAGCCTTAGTTTGAACTAAAAAAAAAAAAAAAAAAAAAGTACACAACAGGTCCCCTTTTTTGAATGTAACAGTGTTTTCGTAACTGTTCCGATGTACTCGTGAAAGCAAGTTTATTGCTCGCGTCCTGACCTTCCTCCTCGGCGGCGACTATGTTGTGTACTTTCTGCCGCCCAGCGGCCTCTTGTTTAGCAAGGGCGCACTCACCAAATGAAATGAAAAGGCCTCGCTGCAATCACCTGAAGAGGAAATCATCCAAGGTCACTTGTTGAGACAGACGGGGGCAAACAGAGTGCAGCAGATTTTCTTAATCTGATGAATCTTTAGCTCTCACTGTCCGGATGAAACATTTGGTTTAACGCGTGTGCAAAATGCAGACAGGCAAAAGGAAGGGAAAGCTCTCCGTTGCGGTTTTGCTTGAGTTGAAATTAAAGAATAATCCTGCACCAGGTGCTACATGATGGACATGTTTTCAGGTTGGTGAGGCGGCGGGTGCGGCCCCAGCGTGTCGGCCTTGCGCGGAGAGCCCCCTCTGGCCAGCACGGCCATGGTGTCTCCTGATACACCGGCGAACTCAAAGGCGAACGTCCCATAGAAGAGCATGATGATGACACAGAAGACCCACTCGAAGATAGCCGAGGCGTGTTGCAGGGTGAAGCTCTCCTGGCAGAAAAACACACCGCCTGGTAATGCTGTTAAGGGGCTGGATGTTGGAACGCCGGACCCAAGCAAAACTGACGACGATAGACGTCCGGTCAGAGCCATTTGAACTGGAATGGATTGGCCGCATAAGTGGAGTTTAAGGTGGGGTGGGTGGCCTAAAAGTGTCATTGCATGTAATTGACTTTCCTATATACCGTATCGGCCCGAGTATAAGACGGCCCTGATTATAAGACAAGCCCCTCTTTTCCAAGCCTCAAGTTTGAAAAAAAGACTTTCTGAACACTAAATTAATTTTTATACAGAAAATAATTACAGTACATCCGAAACAAATGATTATAACAATATATTTGAGAGAAAAAGCATGTTATTTTGCCTCATTCAAATCTTAATATCTGAACATTTAAATATGTAAACTAAAGTGCAATCACATTCGTAAATGAATGGCTTCTGGTTTTTAAATGTAAATAAACCAATCTATTGTGATAAAATAACAAAATTGCAGTAACTGCATTAACCATCAGCGTGAAGTCTAACTGTAACTGTAGTCTTGAAACAAATCAGAATAAGGAAAAACATTGCAATAAAATAATGCAAACTGGTTAAACTTAGTAGCTGAGATCTGTCATGACAGAACATCGCTTCAATGATATCTGGCGCCATCTAGCGTCGTGAATGGGTATAATGTCTAGTCCGTGAATATAAGACAACCCCCTCTTTTTCAGTCTTATTTCAATGCAAAAAACACCATTTTATATTCTGGCCAATACGGTATATATAAAAGTTGTAAAGCAATAAAACAAACAACAAAAATGAATGAAATGAACAAAAAAAGATATTTCTATAATGCGTCAAAATTATTTTTCGAACAGATCATGTGACTAGCACCTTAGATGGTCATTTGCTTTGCATATTATTAAAAAAAAAAAAATCGGCGAGGGCAATTTTATTTTTCTAATGATTTTTTTCTTTGTTTGAACGTTTTTTTTGTTTTTTTTTGATTGAAGCAACTTTTTTGGGGATTGAATGATTTAGACAAAAATGTCCTATCCATAAAATGGTCCGAACACAAAAAGGATTGCTAAAATCAAAGAAAACTTTTTTTAACAAAAAATTAAGTGTTCAAATGCAAAAATTTGAGTCTGAAATATTTTTTCGCATTCAAAAACTTTTTTTTGTATGATTGAAATGTTCCTTTTTCGATTGAAGTGATTTTGAGCTTTTGAAAATATATATTTTTTTGTTTGAAGCATCTTAATTTTTGTTATAATAATAAAGACGCAAATGTCCTAGCTGAAATGTGGCCCAAACGCAAAACAACATTACTTCTATCAAAAAAGTGGCTTCAACCCCAAAAAATTGACTTCAATCAAAAAAATCAAAGAAAAATAGCTTTCAAATGCTTTTTTGAATTTCTATTTTTGCATTCAAACATTTTTTTTTCCTTGAAGTGACTTTTTTTTAATTGAAAATATATATTTTGATTGAAGTAACCTTTTTTGGGGGGATCGAATAATGAATACACAAACCTACCTCCATATGGCTCCGCCCAGGGGAATTTTTGATTGGGGTAACTACATTGGCACGACACCGGCTGGCGTACCATATTCAATGGATAACGATCTTGGCGAAAAGAATAGCTGTCCTAAGCAGCCTGATTTAGAATTCACCTCAAGAATGATGGGAAACAAAAAAACACTAATTTTCAACGTATTATTATAAATATTCTTGTAAGTTAATTTTATTGCTGACACTGCGTTTTGGAGTCATTAACATGTTTTGCTCCCCCCCGCCCCAAAAGTCAAACTCCACCTATGATTGGCTGTCTATCGCCTTCAAAGGCAGTCAATATACTAATGGACCTTGAAAACAGTAAAGAGGATACTGAGCACCAGGGCGACGAAGGCCAGCAGGGTCATGCAGAGGCGCAGATGGGCCACGTTGTACTCCCCCTGCGTCTTGGCTAGTCGATACGTCAGCGCCGACTGCAGGCACACGAACAGCATGCTGGTGGGGAAGGCTACGCCTGCTCCGACATAGTGGAGAACCTTGGCATAGTCAACCTGGTACAATGACAAGGAGTTAATTCATTTTTTGTTTTATCACATGTGTTACTATATTTTTTATTTATTCATTTTTTACTATATCTTCATATAGTTTAATTACATTTTGATTTAATTACTGCTATTTTGTTTGTTGTCCCATCTTGAAAAGTGTGTTTCATGAATATGCAATGGTAAAAATACTCTCTAAACCCAGAGGAAAATTGCTCAAGATAATATTGGAGAGACACCTAAGGCTACGTCTACACTAGGACAGATAATTTTCTTCGGGATATTGTGCCGACAATTTTTCGTTTTTTATTTTTAATTTTACGTCTTGATCATCCGCCTCCATTGTTTACAATGCTATCAATGACGTCACTTCCTTTGTATCCAAATGTTGCACGGAGACACTTGTCTATTAAGGGAGTGGCAAAGAAATCGATGATTAGTCCACACGTGACGATTCGATTACGATTCATAAATGTTCAAAAACGATTTTTCCCTAATAACTTTATGAGAGCTGCTTGTAGCGGAACGAAATTAAAGACATGTTTGCCGCCCAGACACCTTTAACGGACGCACGCACAACGTTATGATGGGATGCTGCTGGTTACTGAGCGAGAGATTTACTCCTTTTCAAAAGACTCGAAAATAAATTTGTGTATGAGACAGGCAGGGACCGAGCGCTATGCTAATTAGCGACTTCGCTAACATGTATTTCCATGTCAAGTTGTGCGTTGTTTGGTGGTGTACAAAAGTTACTCCAGATGCAGAACGTTTAAAACCAGGATTAACTACAGCCGTAACACTACAAACATGCGAAATAGTAGAGAAATCTGTGAAAAAAAAGTATATTGGTTAAAAGAAGTCTTATTTCTAGAGACACTTTGTTTCCAGAAAATCCAGTGTAAATTTTATTGTATTGTTGAGAGAAATAAGTACTGCCTTTGAAACAGCTAATGTTTTTGCACCTTCTTGTGAAAAAGAGCATCTCAAGGTCAGCTGTGTGTTGCATGGGCATGTTGAGAAATACGTACTGACTTTATAATGGTTAATATTTTTGCAGCTTCCTGGGAAAAAAAAAAATGCAAAGAAAAAAAAGCAGTTTAAGGGCAGTTTTTTTTGTATGGGCATGTTTCCATCGTTCCTTTTTAATCATTAGGATATTTTAAATAAATAATGGACATAAATAATTTGTTTGGCTACTTCATTAATTAGTGATGTATGATGCATTCGTGATAATCGCGATCATCGTCAATACCGTGATCGTCGTACAATAATGGAATCGTAGCACCCTCAATCGTAATCGAATCTAATCGTGGGGTGCCTAAGATGGCACACCCCCTATCGTCTATATTGAGCGATGGGTAATATTAGCCGGCTAACTACCCCGTGCAAGGACTTACACGGATGAGAGGTACATTAGTGTAGCTGACATGCCGTATAGGCTAACTAATTACACGTTTAAGAACATTATCTGCCCTAGTGTAGACGTAGCCCAAAATTTTGTCAATTTTGTTCAGTTTTCGCAGTCGTGTTCCTGCCAGTTTTTGTTTTTTTTTACCTCCATTTTTATTACATTTGTTAATGTTTTGGTATTACTCTTTTTAAATAATCAATTTATAGTTTGGTGTTAATATTTTTGGATTAAGAGCGCCTCCATTTATTATTTTTATCATTATTATTGTTGTGTATGTTATTCTCAAACAGTAACACTAACCCTGACAGTGCAATAGAGGAAAATACCTCCCACCACTACAAGATAATTTGCAGAGTCATCCAGGAATTGGTCTTTTTTGTTTTGCATATCCGCCTTTCTAAATGTCATGGTCACACAAAAAAATGAATAAATTTGAAAGCCAGCACACTGCACTGCTCATCATTTGAACCTGATTCCCTGCTCTCGAGTGTTCAGATGTGTCTTTGCATTTTGTTAAGAGCTTGTGTCTAAACTAAAGGTATGAATGCGCGCAAAATAATGAAAGATGGTTTTGAGCGACAAGAAAGACGTTTCTGGGCTTCTGAGCTATTTGCCCGTTAACCTAGTAAGAACATGCTGAACATTCCTATGAATGAAGCGACACGAGAAAATTTATATAAGGCTTGATACGAAAAGCTGGCCTGTCATTTGTTTGCAGACAAAGATAAATCACAGAAAAGCTTTCGCACGCTTTCAGCTTTATGTACAGTGCTTAAATTGTATGCAATTCATGAAGTGCATTCTGTCCTAGTGAGCTTTTCACATTTTACCATTTGGAAAAGAATAAGCAATTCAAATTAAATTTGATGGACCTTCAAATTCATTTTCAATGCCACCCGTCAGCTACTGCATGTCCATTTCACTGACGTTGCGATTAATCTTCTAAGATCGAATGGATGAGCTACGAAATAATTCATTCATTGGTGTGAATAAAGCATGTGCATGAGTGTTTACATGCGAGCCTGCTGCTCGCTGTCCCAGCCTGTGTGACTAATTGCCATCATTAAGGGAGTGAAGGTGTAATGATGCAGAAAGCCTGCACTGCTCTACTTATCCAGTATGTGTGTGTAAAAGTCACCTGACTGTGTACAATATTTAAAAGACACAGTGGCGTAAAGCCTGTAAGCCAGTAACATCATAAATCAATGAAATTTAATGAATCAGACTAGTGAAGCAGTATTTCACAGGCGTCAAGCTCCAGACCGCGGGCCACATTTAACCAGAAAACATCTTTTTTTTGTGCTCCATTAAAGAATATGAAGTGTGCACCGTATTTTTCGGACTATAAGTCGCAAGTTTGTTTTTTTTTTCCCCATAGTTTGGCTGGGGGTGCGACTTATACTCTAGAGCGACTTATGTGTGAAATTATTAACACATTATTATATCATTTCACATGTTGTTTGGTGTTTTGGAGTGATGGTGTGGTAAACTTGTTAGCATGTTCTTTATGCTATAGTTATCTGAATAACTCTTAATAGTATGGGTGTAACGGTAGAGAAAAAAATTTCGGTTCGGTACGTACCTCGGTTTTGAGGTTACGGTTCGGTTCATTTTCGGTACAGTAAAAAAAAAAAAAAAAAAAAAAAAGCAAAATATAAATGTGCTAGTTGTTTATTACACACTTTTGTGCTTTCAACAATAGGAACATTAGCCTATACAAAGCTAGAATTCTGCACAAAAAGTAGCGGGTATTTAAAGATAATCCAACAAGAATTTGCCTTTCAGACCACGCGTATTGGTCAGCTTTCTTTCTGAAAGAAAGAAGAAAAAAGAAGTCCTGTGCTAAAGAGAAATGCAATCCCAATCACAAAGCTTTTAACATGTATTTTACAAATGAAATGCCTCAATGAATCATTTTTTTTCTTATGATCGGTTTTCAAAAGCTTTATTGGTGGATTTTCTCAAGTTAAAGCGCCACACAGAAAATAATAAATTTAATTGTGTAAGCAGGATGTGTGTATTATTCTTATTATTTAATTACAGGTGTTTTAGCTCATTTCAATTTATTTTATTTAAATGGGCTACTATTTATTTTATTATGTGTTTATATTTTACAAATGTGATGTAATATTCATTTATATCGTATATTTTATGTTGTATAACTTTAGTTCCTATGTGAATATTAGTTCCTACTTGTTTTGTTGTGGTAGGAAGGTTTTGTATTGAACACGGGGCCGTGTTGGTTATTATTATAGCAGAGAAGACAGCAGTAAAACAACAAAGACAAGTCAACTGTGCCCCGATCTACCACTCAAAGAGATCTGATGGACTCAAAAACTAGGTTACGATTGCATATCGACCGGATCCACCGTATTATTACACGAGTAACTTCCGGCCCGATCCTAGCTAGTAGTATTGACGCAGGAGGGTCGCGTCTCGCGTCAAATAATAAACTCTGCCGTTCTTTTCGCGTGCGTTGAGTTGAGCCGCTTCCGGGACTCATCTAACACGCGGCCGCATTGTGACTGGTGTGCATTAGCTGATTCTCACTGGGTTCTCGCGGCGGCCACGTTGTCTCGCCGTTGACGTTTCTGAACTGTCCTACAGTGTTGGTCCTTATTATAGTAGAGAAGACGGAGTGAATATAATCTACACAAAGAAACTAACCCATCAACTCACAGCCTCGAAAAGTAAGGGTTATATTACGTCAGAAACTCGTTCAGTACGCGTCCGTTCCAAACCGACTACCACGTACCAAAACAGTTCAATACTATTACATGTACCGTTACACCCTACTTAATAGCAATGTTACGTTAATATACCGGCCACGTTCGCATTTCGTTCTTCATGAATATGTAACATTATCATACTGTACACTTATTCAGCATGTTGTTCTCTATTGCGTTTTTATTTTAAATTGCCCATCAAGATGACATATCTGTTCTATGTGTTGGATTTTATGAGGTAAATTTCCCCCAAAAATGGGACTTATACTCCGGTGAGATTTATATCTGTTGTTTTTTTCCTCTTCGTTGGGCATTTTGTTACTGGTGCGACTTATACTCAGGTGCGACTTATAGTTCGAAAAATACGGTACTTCATGTTTCTTGCTTAATCAGACCCAAGCATGCTGCTGAAGGACATGACGCGTTTGCTTCTCGAAACCAATAAATACACTGAATTTAGTTGCTATTGCCACTTCTGGGAGATGACTGGATGAAACTTTACCTATGGAAATCAAATCATGAGGTTTGGCACGCCCTCTTTGCTATTTTTGGCTCTTTGAAAATGGCTGAGCCCAGTTCAAATAAATTGGACGTCTACAAGTGACAAACTAATTTAAATCATAGACTTCACGATCAGTTCACAGGAAACGGGGCACGGGGCCGCTCTATAGGGGGCCCACGTAGTTTCAAAAACCAAAGCCGCTAGCGACCTAAAACAAAAAACAGGACCTCCCTTAGACAAGTTAGAGTCTCCATGAGCAGCGGCATCAAAAATCAAAGTCGTTCTCTAATAAAATCCCGCTTCATTATTTTTTATATAACTATAACAAAACTTAATGGCTATAAAATTCTCAGATTTTACGCTAGATGCACAAAAATCACCAAACGCTGAGATAATCACCTATATTTTCAGGATCAATGGCAATATTTAACATATCATATAAATTTTTGCCCGAAATAGGGATCCCTATTTTTTTTTAATTTTTTTTGTGCAATTTTGACTTAAGTTTTTAACAGCTAATAAATCACTCAATTTTTACATCAGAAACTTGAGGAAGCATGCAGAATAATCTTAATTTTACTCAACAAAAGCAAATTTTGCATTTTTCTATAGACAATCACCACTTATTTAGGTTGAATTCTAATGTCACTATTGCCTAAGCACGTCTTGCTGGCTAACTGGCCCTCGTTGTTTAGACTGAAATGTTAAATATAACACGTAAAAGCCGATTTTTTTGTACGGACGCAGAAATGTCTAAATTACTAGTTTTTTGCCCAGAAACAGGCAGTTGGGCAAAAATTACCTGATTATTTGAATTTAAAGTTACGCTATTGTGTATGGATACAAAATCCAACATGGCGCCTATCACAAAACAAAGAGCTGTAAATTGAAAATTCTTGTAAATAAATGCATAAATCACAGAATTTCTATAGATATGAACGTAAAACAGTCAAGATTCCTGGTTAAAAGCAAAAAACGGGCAGTTATCATTCATTTTACGTAAAAAATTTTCAAGCTGAAGTGATGCTAATTTTTCCCATTCATTTTCTTTTTTCACAGCGTTTCAAAGTACCTGCCTGCATGGTGCTATTTTATATAATAATTACCCTGAATCCTCCACCAAATCACTCAGACAACTTTCGTCCTTTTTCCACCTAAATCTGGTGTTAGAACGCAGCAGGTGTTTGAGTTTATTGCAGTGAAAGCTTCCACGACACCCTGCCTGGCCCGGCCCCCTATGGGAAGCCGTGGTGCAATATCTGTAGGAGCCGTCTCGTCAACTAATAGTGAAGTCTATGTTTAAATTCACAGCAGAAGAGGAAAAACAGCTCTGTGATTGAACATCTATCATCGTCATTTGCATTGAAGGACTTTAAAAGAGTGACGAGCTTCATCTATCACTGTCCTTGCCTGCATAACAGGCCAGTCTGCCTGACAGCGAAAGCCCACTTTGCCACACCACAGCTGTCGTGCCAACCCACACCTTATATAACAAACTACAGCAGGCGACAGCGCAGGAGACGTCATCACGCGTCTCTTTCCCTCTTGATCAATGTTTTCCTTCGCGCTGTCCAAACCGTTTTGCCCAATTCCTTGCATTCCGTGACGGAGCGTCACGATTCATCCACTGTCATTTACATCTTTATTTTCTTCCCTCAAGCGTGCCAAGAATCTGTGCCAAGTTTAAGACCTTGTGGTTGGTTCAAGATGGAGCCTGTAGACCATGGGCCAAAGCAAAAACTCCTCAAGGAAGAAATTGTCATTGCAGCACGTCCAACTTGATTGCAATGCAGAGTGTGTTGCAACAGCATAATTCAGGCAATGTGTTTTTTACTCATCAGTGCATTTGCTGTATTTCTTAGTTGTTACCGTACTCCTTTTTTCCACATAACTGCAATTTGACATTCCCGTAAGCCTCTCTTTCCCTCCAATCTTTCAAAGCAGCGCACAAATGCAGACATCCATCCAGGCAGCAAGCCAGCTCTCCAAATATTTAAACTAAGCAGAGATTCTTTTAAAAGCACAAACCTCCACACTCAAGCGGACGGGAACAACTCTGTTGGACAGACTTTAATAAACATTAATGGACTCCTCCTTCTGAATGCAAGATAAGTGTATAAGGAGGGGGAGAAAACATTTCCAATGCCTAAAAGAAAGCACAGTCATGAACTTGAGTTCTACTATGTGTGTGATGCTTATAACAAGAAGTCAAATGAGATATGACGCCCTATGTTTTTAATGATTTAGGAATAAACTGTCATCTAAGAAACATAACGTTTACTTCAAGGTTTGAATTCCAAAGTTGTGCTTTGTCAAAATCCATTTCAATCCATTACATGATGCCCGTCAGTGATGTCACTCAGTTTTACTAGATGTGGGGCTTTCATAAATATTTTCAAATATTTGAAAATATATATTTCAAAATATATATTTAGTATTTCAAATACTATTTCTTATTTTTATTCATTAATTTGTAACCTTAGTTGTTGAGCTGCTTAGACACGGAGAATGGGAATCTATCTTGTGGCTGAACAGTTTGAGTCTCAGGACAAGAAAACTTAAACAGAAACTATGTTTTAGTATTTTGTACGGGGATTATTTAAACTCTGGTGGGATGTCCTCCTATAGACCCTACCCACGTGACGTCACAACTCCGCCCTCCTGACTGGTGTCGCCCAATTGTCCGTCAACACATCGTGTTTACCTGTTACGGCTACGTACATTCCTCCTATTTACGGCGTGTTTTTCTGCTCGTTAACATTAATAATCAAAATGGTGAAGGCGTGTGTGGCGGTCGGTTGCAATAACAGAGAAGATAGACGGAGAGACTTGAAGTTCTACCGGATTCCGAGAGACCCGGAGAGGAGAGAGCGAGATGGGCTGCTGCAATTCGACGAGAAACCTGGGCTCCAAACGATTACCACAGATTATGTAGTAGTCATTTTATATCTGGTAAGATGCATTTAATATATATTTAGAGGGCTTTGGGCTGACAACCACAATTAAGATCATTGCTAGGCTAATCGCCGACAACATACACGTATGTATGTAGTGAGAGTGCTATCGCTAAACCATATAAACATTAAAAGCCCTAGCTCCATTGACAAATGACATGAAATACATTAGACTTGACAGTGGATGTTAGCAAGAACAAAAGATTTTGAATTGAAAATTTCGTAACTCACCTTTCCAAGCACAAGATAGATTCCTGCCGAATTTTCGTGGACGAGGACCTGTTTCACCCAACCAGCAACGAAGTATTTATAAGCCTCCAAACTCTTAAAGTTTTTCAAACTTTCGTGAGAATAGGCTGATTTTGTGTGGACAAGATAGTTGTAAATATCAGGGTAGCTAGCAGGCAAATATGGCGAAGTCAGCGGGTCGAAAAACATCGATTTAGGCATCAAATATGGATCTGGCGAATGGATAAACTGAAGCTTTTCCACATAACGCCTTTTATGCAACGCATCCAGTGAGTTTACGGCATCCGAAAGCACCGGGTCTTCCATGAAATGCATTATAAATTGCTCGATCAATTGAGACCATTGATAATACAGACACAAAATGACGGACAAGGGGGCGGAACAATACAGCGATCACGTGATTTTGTGACGTCGGTGGGTAGGGTCTATACACGTGTGCACCCCCCCCAACCACACACAAACATATATTAGGGGTGTGCCAAAACAGCGAAATGGTGATATATTGTGATACTCTTTGCATTCCAAACGGTTATCGATATCTAAAAAAGGTGTCAATGTTAAAAAATAGATAAATAAAAGGAACCAACAAGTTGCTACTAAAATCTTCCACCACAATAGTGTCTCAGTTAACACAATGGCTGCCATTGACGGCGCTCGACGAATGAACGTTTGTTCATTCAAAACCAGAACATTCACAGTCACTCTGATTTTTGGTGCATATACAGGTCACTTTCTGTTCATTTTAGGGCATTTACAAATCATTTCCTGTTGAGTTTGAGTCACTGCCTATTCATTTGAGAGATTCCTGGGGTTATAGAACAGGAAGTGACCCATAAAAAGCCCAAAAAATCAGCAGGAAGTGACTGAAATTCAACCGGTAATGAAGTTGAAAACGCCCAAAATGACCTTGTTGCCTGGCATTGGCTGCCACTGACAGCCATTCAAGTGCAAGGGCCCGTTTGAAGTGGGAGGAGTTAATTCGCTGCCACCCTCCCAGTTCAAATTGATCGGACGTCGACTAGTGATAAACTTACATCACAAGGATGAAGATAGCTTGTTTTTCTGTTTGATAGTTGTGTTGTAGAATATCCTACAATGATTTCCTTACTTATGTATCGATAATCGTCGTATCGCCATATCGTGAGATCATCGTTACTGTGAGCTTTGTATTGCAAATCGTATTTTATCTTGAGGTACCAAGAGGTTCCCACCCCTAATATATACATATATATATATATATATATACATACACACACACACACAAACACATTGATACCTCAACATACGATCCTTTTGACATCCGACGTCAAATTTGACTCGTCATTTGTCTTGACGTATGACAACATGCTCGAAATACGACGATTTATGATAGTATCGCAACTTCATTGTTTTCCGGCAAGACGGACGCACTGTGGATTTTCTTGTGAAAGAAATAAACCCAAGAAGGTGAGTGAAGGTGGTGAAGAAAGGATAAGGTGACACTTACTGTTGAAATTAAGAAGGAAATCGCAGAAAAAATATGAGTATGGTGTAAGAGTCGGTGAACTGGCTTGACAATACGGCCCGTAAATGTCTACGATCTCGAGGACGAACCTCTTTATTATTATTATTGTAACATTGGCAAGGAATTAGCCAGCTTCGTCAGGTTTGCAATCATTTATTTCAGAACTTGTGCAACACAAAACGGCTACTGTAGCCGATGCCAACAACAGAAAATGGAAAGAGGAACCTCTCTCACTCTGTCGCTAGTCTGTTCAGGAACAGCATGCAAAACACAACCGCCACATTAGAACCCAATTCGTTAGATTACTTTACGTTTGTGACGTTATTTGTTTTGCCATTTGTAATTGTACCTGCAGTATTTAAGGGTTTAGCATAGGTTTTTGGGCTGTGGAATGAATTAATCGGATTGTAATGTATTCATAGGGGAAAATCCTGCCCGACATACGACCATTTCGACTTACAACCAGGTCCTTGAATGAATTAAATTCGTATGTAGAGGTACCACTGTATATTTATCAAAGTTCAAAAATTGGAAGTTATTGATTATTTGCTAAAGTTTATCAGTTTGAACATTAAATATTCGCAGCATATTCAACTTTGATTTGAAACATAGGTTTAATAGGTTTGCAAATCACCGTATTATGTTTATATTTATGTTTAGCACAACATCCCAACATAATTAGAATTAGGGTTATAATATTCATATAAAGAAAACTAAGGATAAAAAATGGTTCATAACTGGTAAGCCACTGTTTGTTGTCTAAAGTCCATTTCGGGACATTTCAGATTTGGAAATTTCGCATCCCTTTTGTGAAATTGAGCATTCTACTTTGCGAATTTACCTGGAAGTTGCCCACCATGATGAGTCCTGCGGCACAGATCCAGCCTGTGGAGAGACTCGCCGTGTTGAGGACGCAGTTTTGGTGCTTCTCAATGACATGGGCGTAGCGCAGCAGCACAATGACCATGACTGTGAAGGCAAGAGCAACATATAGTGCCATTTAGAGAATTTTTCTTTATAAAATAGCACAAGGGTCCAGAAACCACAATTGGGTTTAGTACATATTACATTTTACAATCTATTTTAATTCATGAAATGGTCTCTAAACAGGATATTTGTTTCCTGGTAATTGAATTTTTGGTATGATTCTGCATAGTTAAATGCTCAACTGGCCTGAAATCATTCATCGACCATTAATCGGTTATCAATTTCATTTAACAACTTATTGATAGTTGATCGTTAATCGTTCAGAAACAATGACAAAAATTCCCAAAACCTCTCCAAGTCTCCAAGTAGCAAATATTCTTTCTTAAATTTAAATGTGTATTATTTAGTAAAAAAGAATGTAAAAAAAAAAAAAAAAAAAAAAAAACTAAGAGTAAAAAATTGTAAATTTTAATTTTTCTATATTTTCAAATTTGAAAAACAAATATAGAAAACATTTTCTAAATTAAACATATAAAAAAATATTTTAATTCTTTTTTAATTTTACATTCTTTTATGAATAACTTTTTAAAAAGTCAAATTTATGCAGTCCTCGAAGAAAGCAGATCATTATTTTTTGTAATTAATCAACATGACATATTTGCCAACATAACCTTTTGATTTAGACAACAATATAGCCATATGCAGTATGCATATGCTTCTTTCCAGCCAAAATGTAAAGCTAGGAGTAATATAACAGTTAGTAACATGTTTTAAATAGGAACCGATTAATCGACTAATGGTAAAATATTTAGTGATCAATTGAATTATCTTTTGTGGCTGCCCCAATGCCCAAATTGTGCAAAACAGTGCAGTGGCTTCAATTTTTAAACATTAGTTAACAAATGTCCAGTGAGTTTTTGATTTTATTTATATTAGGGCTGTCAAACGATTAAAATTTTTAATCGAGTTCATCACAGCTTAAAAATTAATTAATCGTGATTAATCGCAATTCAAACTATCTGTAAAATATGCCACATTTTTCTGAAAATTATTGTTGGAATGGAAAGATAAGACACAAGACAGACAAACATTCAACATACTGTACATAAGTACTATATTTGTTTATTATAACAATAAATCCACAAGATGGCATTAACATTATTAACATTATTTCTGTCAAACGGATCCACGGATAGAAAGACTTGTAGTTCTTCAAAGATAAATTTGAGTACAAGTTATATTAATTTTATATTAAAACCCCTCTTAATGTTTTCGTTTTAATAAAATTTGTAAAATTTTCAATCAAGAACTAAACTAAAAGCTCGCCATTGTTGACGTCGCCAAGCCGGACGTCATATGGGCTCCCTGCCGTTCTTCCACAGTGTCTTTAACTACGTAAGCTAGTGATTGAAATACACCACAAGGTGTCAATGGCGAGTTTTCAATCAATTCGGGATCTCACCAAAGCAAAGTCTGAGTAAGTTTTATGTGTAATTTGCATAGCTGTTTTGATTGGGAATGCCAATTCTCTTTGAATTGAGCGCTTTACTTTTTGTGAACATTATTTTTTTGAGAGCTAGGAATATTATGTTTGTTGTGCTTTCACTAAATGATACTGTAGCGACTTAACTGTTCCGCCCAAATGTATGATGGGAAGTTGGGCAACCATGACTGTCGGTGGTGGCTGCAAATGGTATACAATATGTTCTGAGTTGTGTTCAATTAAGCGTGTTAAGAAAAAGATCGTCTCCTGCTCCGCCCAATTGCATGATGGGAAGTTCGGCAACCATGACTGTTAGTAGTGGCTACAAATGGTATCCAGCCAATAAAAGGCGCGGTCCAATGAACGCTGTCCACTCGCATTTCCCTGCCTTTTTGCTCTCAATGTGGTATAACGGCATCAATGTAAACTGTTTGAGGCAACACATGAACGGGTCATTCTGTGCATGCGTTAATTGCGTCAAATATTTTAACGTGATTAATTTTTAAAAATTTAATAGCCGTAATATATATATATATATATATATATATATATATATATATATAGCTTTTAACTCATTGGCTACTTTTAACTCATTGGCTGCCTTTGACAGCAATAAAGGTCCAATGTATTTTGACTGTGAGGCCTATCAGTAATTATTCATTGCCATCCCCTCTCAGTTCAGATACAGTACACAAAAAGGATAAAGGGAAACACTACAGTATGAACAATTTGTGTTGCCCATGGGTCTGGCTTCAATCTTAACACTGACGTAAGCGCACCTGGTTTATGCCAAGAATCACAAAAATTCATTTGGAACAGAAGATAATTACAGGAAGTGAAATTACTCTGGCAAGACAGGAACATGAGAAGACGTGAAAGTGTGAGGGTAAAGGAAACTGTTCTACAGAACTGTAAGGGGGCAGATGACTGTTGGTCTAATGGGCTGTGACTGGGGGTATTGTTGGTGCGCTGTCCACTAAGCCCCCACTAGTTTGTCTTTGTCTGAAAACTTTGCTTGATGCAGGCTGTCCGGCCTCTCATGAAAAAAGTGGGCCACGGAGGCAAGATGGCAGCGACAAGGAGCCCCTGGTGTCTTGACACGCAGCCCATATATTGTACGCCCAGTCTAAACTGTTGTCACAGTCTCTTTGTAGGAGCGGGGGAATTAGGAGGGCGCTTGCCCCCAAACTTGCGTCGTCATGGCAAGCACGGCCACGCTGAGGAAACACTTCACTGTGTAAAGTTAACAAGGCTTGCCCCTGCTTCTGGTAGGAAGGGGAAATGCCAGAGTATACATACCAATAACATTTTGCGTTACATAACTCCCAACACAACAGTCTACTAAATTACCAAAGTCATGTGAATTTCTAGATCTAAAGATCCACTTTTTAGTAACCCATGTTGGAGATTTTCATTCAAATTTACCTTGCTTACATAATGCACTAGGTGATTGTATGGCTTCCACTTTCCTCATTCAAACGGTGAATATTTTTTGTTAGTTTTATTTTTGTGATGGTTGGAAATGCATGCACACCATTACAATTACTATCATTATTTTACTATTATGTCATCCGCACACAAATGCTTAAAAATTCAAGATTTTTTGAGACATTGCGCATACCTTAACATTTCTCATATTTGATTAAAATCTATGACATTGTCAATAAAAGTATTTTTTTGTGTTTTTTTTAATAGAGTAGTTGATAATATCAGCCGTTGAAAGTAATTTAAAATAATATCAGACAATATCAACATAGATTTTTTTATTATCGGTTTAGGGCCAATATGATATCACTGTGAGAGCCACATGTGATATGACAGTGCCTTATTGGCACTTTGCACTTGATCTCCTTCTTACCCAGTGCAATTCAGATGCTTAATTTTCACAATTCTTGCACTTAGATGCAAAACTGTCTATAGCATTTTAAATTTGTAGTCTGTGTTATTTTATTCTATGTGTATGAATTGTTGTGTAATCTGTTATCTGTATGCTTACCTGCTGTAAGACAAGTTTCCCCTTCTTAGGGGACAACAAACTTAAAATGAACTGAACTAATTTTTCACAGAATGTTTATTTGGAAAACATTGAAGCTGTTACATTTATCATTATTTAACCATCCAGTTGGGCATCACAATACCATTAGCCATAATATGTTAAGTCCACAAATGCATATATCTGTATCGGTTTGATATCGGATTTTAGGAGTTGGACAATATTGGGATATCGGTTATCAGTTAAAAAGTCATTATCAGAAAACTATTTTTAAATTCTTGAACAAAAAAAGAAAAATTCATTTATGTGACACGTAATGCAATGACATCATGCATCGGTACCATGGTGCAGCCTTAGTGACTGTGCTTATGTTCATTTTTGCGCACGCGTGACATTTAAAAGTCAAAGTGGTTTTATGACGGTGACTATTTAAGCACAGAACAAGTTGACTTACATTATTTCCTCAAGGAAAAATTGTTTAAATAGTCAAATGACTTGGAAGCCAACCACAAGTGTGCCAAGCAAAAGATTAAATCATTAGCTGTCATTGACTGAAATAGACGTCCTAGCCATTTTAACTGGAAAGGGCTGGCAGTGAACTTTTGTTTCTAGCCCTCCCAGCTGTCAATGGGAGCCGAGAGTTAACATGCAGCCTTGCAGTGATTCCAGTAACAATTGTGGGGAAAAAACTGCAGCATCTCCTTGTAAACAATCTTGTCTTTTCCCCCTTCCTCCTCTATAAAATGAGAAACATGCAGTCTCACTGAAGGGATAAGAAAGTCAACAGCACTATATTGCATTAGATTATGGCATTTCAGTCTCTATGCTGCAGACTGTCTGGCTGTGGACCTTTTTCCATTACTACAAAATGAGTTTTTAATCATTACAGATGAGGATGTTTCACCTTGTGGCCATTAGGCACTTCTGTAAAATGTCTAAAATGCAACGGAACTTGAATGATAAACATTCTGCCTGTCGGACACATGTAACATCCATGTTTGCATTTTTGTTTGGGTGGATTGATTTCTCTTGGGGGTGTACTGGAGTAAATGTCACACTGACAAGTAAAAGATTACCGTAATTTTTGGACTATAAGTCGCCATCTTTTCCCTCATTTTGAAACCGGCGCTTATAGTGTAGTGCAGCTTATTTGTTGATTTGTTGCTGTCATTAAGTGTCACCCAGCAAATTATGTCACTAACTTCATTTATGTCCAGCTCGGATCTTTTACATCCATTCAAAAGTGAGATCATTTGCTGGATAACACTAATGACATCTGTTATAAGCATTCATTAATGCTCATGACAGTGTCATGTCATAATTATGATTGTCTAATGACAGTCTTATGGCACCACTGTCAAATAAAGTGTTACCATATACCATAACTAGCAATTAATGAAACAACTAGAACAGTAACTGAAGAAATAATTAGCACAGAACAAGAAATTTGATTGTTATTTACATCTGTAGCGCTGCAATGCATGCTAGGAGGCATGTTGGACAATAACAGTGTTGAAAGCAGGGGGCAACAGAGGTTGATTGTCTCCCCCTTGGGAGCAGTGATGGCCAAAGCTTTGCGGCCAATTGGTTCAAAGCTTCATGGTGGTTCATTTGGTCTTATGACAGTCGTATGACGCCGCTGTCAAATAAAGTGTTATCGGTTAATATCTTTTGGTGGAAATATCCCATAATACAGTGAGGACAGCTGTGGCTTATAGTCAAGTGCGGCTTATCTATCAAAAAATGCTGTTTTCGTGTCAAATTTATTGGTGGGAGCTTACAGTGATGTGCGCCTTATAGTGCGAAAATTACGGTAATCAGAATACAATGTATAAATGACTGAATAACAAACGGTTGTGTGAGTTGGTCAAACCGATGAAAGGTTCTGGACCAGCTTCAAAGTGTGATTGGGACTGCCAAAAACGATTACGTTAATAGTCAATCAACTTTTTGCTATTAG
Source organism: Corythoichthys intestinalis (assembly GCF_030265065.1). NCBI lineage: Eukaryota > Metazoa > Chordata > Actinopteri > Syngnathiformes > Syngnathidae > Corythoichthys > Corythoichthys intestinalis. The sequence goes on from NC_080404.1 coordinate 36,635,330, forward strand.
TAGACTCATTGGTTCATGTATAAATTGTATGTTATTTTAAATTAAGAATTTTAAAATAAGACAATTTGTTTTGTCCCTCTCGGAGTTATGTTTAAATAAAAAATAAAACTTACCTTTTTCATTTTTTTTTTTAATTAAAATTGCAAAAAAATGTAAAGAATGTAGGAAAACAAGAATATTTACTATTAAGAGGCTCAAAATATTTTGTAGTTTAGTCAATTAAATCGTGGCAACGCTAGTTGTGGTTTGAGCTCAATTTTGATTCAGATTAGAACAAAGACTGTCTTCATGCTAAAGAACACAGTCAAAATTTCACTTATATTATAAAAGGTGAGGCAAGGTTGTCCTTCCAAGTATTACATAACTTTCTATGTGACAGTGAAGAATGAGACTAACTTATCCTGAACACACACTCATGACTAAGCCTTGATCACCTTCCAAATCGCGATCCAAACCAGATTACGCTAACTTCAGGAAACCCTGATCAGGAAGTGGCATGCTGATTTAAACATTCAGTCTGAATGCTTCGTGTCACGCCGCAACATCACAGACACAATGTTAGGTGCTACCCTGCGGCGAAACACACAAAAACGGTAAACATTACATTTGCACGTTCTCAAAAATGTACCGAACCCCACCTTGCAGTTAAATAAACCCCACTGTTTCCCACTTGGGGATCCGTTTCTAGCCAAACAAATTGTTGCATTCTCTCTCATAGGAGGTATGCGGAGAAATACTACATGTATCGTCTTTGAAGTATTCAAAGAAAAAAAGCATGAACTGTAGTGATCACTTCATCAAGTTACTAATGCCCATACTGTAAATCAATAGGCTAAGAAGCTAAAGCGCGAATTATTTATTTACAATAGGCTTTTGTACGGATACATACCGCATAAACTTAACCTACTTTACTGGCACGACAGTTAGTTGCTCGATAGTGGGTATTAACATGCTATGTTCTGACTATAATCACAGTAATTAAAATCAAAGAAAAGGTGATGAGGCGGAAAACACACACAAGGCCGAAAAAGCAGTTTCTGCAAGTGCAAAAGACTTTTATATGAACTACAGTATTTTAAGCAAAGTATTTGTTGTGTTTGATTGAACAATATGTCTAAATGCTGTCATAGCAGTTCCATCTCACAATATGCCCCCGGACTACTTCTAATTTGTCCGTTTTACCCCCAAGACGCCCCTTTATGGACAAATCACAATTGCTTTTGTTTCATCCCAGCCATAAAAACAAGCTAAGCAATTACATTTGTTATTTGAATTTTCTATCATTTTTAGCTTAGAATCATAAATTGATGTCTATTTATTATTTTAGAAAAGAAAAATGACTATATGAAATTTTTCACTCGCTTGTTTTTAACTTTTAAACAAATCATGTGACAATGAAAAAAATTGCGTCTGTAAATAGGTCACAGATATCTACCTCTTAACTATCGATTAATAGGATTTTGTTTTGGTAATGTAGCATTTTCCCGATATTTAGATGATAATCTATCCAAACAATAATTTTTTATTTTTTTTTTAACTTTTCAAAGAGAAAATATTTGAAAATAAATCTCTTCCACTCGTTTTGTCCATGATTTTTGTCTCGCGCTTCATACAAAATAACCCTTTTTAAGATATAAAAGCCAAACAAAGCCCAGTTGTGCCCACTCACAGCTGCGTCTTTACACTCGGTGACACATGCTACACGGCGTTTTGGGATCGAAACAAGATAAGTATGCGATAATATCTTGTTAAAATCAATGTGTCTTTAATTCTGCTCGCGTTTGATCGCACAACAAGTTACCGGAAATGTAGAGCGGTCCAGAAAAAAGACGTACATTGCAGTCGAACGCGAGCACGAAAAGTAGTTCGGACATAGCAGGCTAACTGAATAGCGTCCTATCCATTATCTTTTCGACCTGTGTTGCCGTTTGGATTGCTTATTTTGGAAAGATATCAATGTGTTGGATACATTAGATGGATGCTTAAATTATAAAGCATAGGTCCTTGGCTTGGAGGCTAAATACGATAGATGAATAGATAGATCTTACAAAATGTTACTTGAAGTGTTACTGATTATGTATGAGGACTTTATTTAAATGAGAAACGTTTCGTGAGAAAATTTTCAAAAGTCTCAAAAATGTCTATTTTTCACCTCACCTGATTTGACCTACTTTTCAGGTGTCATATAATGCCCTCCTGTTCAAAAATGTTCTTCCCTCAGAAAAAATATATTTAAAGCTTTCCAATGATGTATCACACATACAAATAGGACAATTTTGAAATTTGCCATGCCAAATTGGGGGTCTTAGAGCACAACTTCAAGGCACCTGGGTGTTTTCCGCCATGATGTAACATGCAGTCCTCATATGCGGTGGAAAAGCCAAATTTAAACATCTACTCTGCAAAGTCAGTGAACTTGATCATAATGACCTCATTTCAAAACAATAGGTTATACAGCATATTAGTTAATATTTAGGGTTTAAAAATCTATTTTAATACAGTTGCATATAGTCTATGCCATTTATTCTGCCCTTGCCACTTTCCCACTGTAGCTAGAAAGAAAACACCTTTAAATATGACACCTGCAGATTAAAAAAATAAATAAACACACACACTTTTATTACCCTCGACAAGGTAAGGACTTGTGAAGCAAAAAAAAAAAATGCCTGCCATTCTCTCAGGCGCACCTGTTAGGGCTGGAAATTCTGTTTGGAGATTACCCCATTTTCATTGGTTTGTAAAGGGTAATTCTAGTGATTCCCCAAGTACGACAGGAAGGAGGAAATCTCATCCCAAGCTTCAACCTCGTCCTCTAATCACTGCTTAAAATGTGAATAAGTAGCTTTTAAAGCTAATTTCTAGCTAGTGCAAAAGCTAAGCAAAAACATACATTATTTTGCATTTGTCCTGTCAAACTTGTAATGTATACTACCTCTATGCATATCACACATAATGTATACACAAGTTCACTCTGTGCTTGGCTCAGCACATGGGGTTGCAGCCAGTTTTGAGTAGCTTCTTGTGCAAGACATTAAACAGGAAGTGGATAACCTAACCACCATCACAATTGAATGCAATTTTAATCGAAAATAAGATTGCTCTGTAAACAGAGTAAAAAAAAAAATCCTGAATAGCTATTCAAGAAGCCAGAAAACTATTCATTGGCTGGTTCTTAACAATAGCCAACTGTGGCTGGAATTATGCGCGCTTAAGGCCCAAGTACACTAGATGCATGATCGTTGCGGTTCCGGTCCGACTCCGGTAAAAAATAGCGCCGGAGCCAATTCGTTCCCATTATATCCTATTGTTCAACGTATACCGGCCGCGTCAGTGCTCCGGATTGACTGCGGACTATCTCAGGCATGCCGCAGCCCGCCAGATGGTATAGGCTATTTTCTATTTTTGCCGGACACGCATCCGACAAAATGCGCGGAGCTGGGCCGGACGTCAAAAGCCCAGGTGCCTAATCACGGTTTAAACACCAGCAAACATGGACGAAAAACGTTTCATCATGGAGGTGGAAACTGGAAAGTCACAAAGTAATATACGATGCAGCAGATCGTTATTATAAGGACAGCATTAAAAGCGAAGCTGCAAGGTTTTCTATTATGTGTGTTTTTCTGGCAATGATATCAAACACACGACGTGCTGACAACTTAAAGCGAAAAAAAAAAGCAGCGTATTTGGAAGTGGTTCCACTGCAGAAATTCTCGTGACCGGCGCACACACAATGTCGGTTTGTCGAGGGGGAAAAGTACGAAAGAGAATAAAGAGACACCCACAAGTTTCGACCTGGTGGTCTATTCAAGACGTTTCTCTTTCTTTCCTACATTTCACTTGACTCTTCATAGAAAAAAACAACAGTTTGCGCTGGGCACAGGAATCTGCAGTGTTTAGACACCAATTCCAAGTATGCTGTTTTTTAGTTGTGTAGTATATAATTCGCTATCCATTTTATAAATATTACAGATTATTTAAGAGTTGTTTATAACAGCTCTATGAGATGTTATGTGCCATAAATTTTAAATGTGCACAAAGATATAAACCCACCGACACCAAGGGCATAATAGGGCCCCGCCGCCCTACCCTCCACACACGGAGCCCTGATCTCAACATGATGCAGTCAATCTGGAATTAAGAGACAGATATAACTAAAATATCAATATGCAAAGAAAAAATGTGCTCTCTCTCGGCTTCTCTGATGAGTATAGACTCCGTGTGTTTTTCGTCGTTTTAAATGGCACATTATAGCGCGCGCTCACGCGAGCGCTCACGAGGAAACGGAGTTGGCGGACCGCAGCCGTGCGCAGCCGGTGTGATTTGCCTGTTTTTGACGTACTGCGTGACACGCAGTCAACACTGAACCGGACCGGACCCGCAACCATCATGCATCTGGTGTATTTGGGCCCTTACAGTCAATGAAAGGCTTAAAAGCGTCAACAACAACAGTGTCAATGTTGTAGACTATACACTGTGAAAGGGGATGAAAGTTTGGTTTAGGCAATAGCCTGGTGCCAGTCAATCAGAGGGAAGACATTGTCTGGAAATAGTCAAATGACGACTCCTATTTAATAAACATGGAGAAGAACCAAGTCCACACTCCCACCTCATTTCCTTCATGCAACACACAGATACACGCAACGCAGCATGTGTGAGCCACAGCTGGGAAACATTAACTCCACGAGGGCAGTCAGTACCAGCACTTAGCACAAGGAACAGCACGTGTAGAATAACAAAAGCGTTTGGGCCAGCACATGACTTTATACTGGGTCGGAATTTTACATTTCAAGAGAGCACACGTTTACCACACGAGTGAGGTCATCTATTGCATTTTTTTTTTTTTTTTTTTTCTTTTAAATCATTGTTGGCGGGAAAGCCTCCTTGGTAACAAATATTTGTTTCCTAGAAGTTTCTTGAACACATGTAAGGGACACTGTTTGTTGTTTTGCTCTATGAAAAAAATTCACTACTGTACTTGACAGACTATTATTAGTGCTGATCATTTCATAAAATGTTATAGATGTGCCGTAATTGAGTGTATTAAATGGTATGAAGGCCCAGTCAAATAAGCAGCATTTATAATCAGTTGTGTTGATATTCTAGAGTACTTTTTAAACACCGTCAATGTGTTAAATGTCACATTTGACTATGTCAAGTCATACTTCTGCATTTGTCCATTTTTGAAGGCAACTGAAAAAAAAATATACTACAAAGCATTACGATTTGGAAACAGCAATACAAGACTACTTTAAAATGTCAGTACAAGTGTTTAAAATCATTTTGAAGACACTTGGCCAACAGTGAATACACTTTCAACAGTTTGCATCCCTCTATATCAACTGGAAGATTGAAATTTGGTTTAGGCGTGATTACAACGGACATAAACAAATAAAGAGCCAAGAATGGCGCTGATTAAGTCTGTGTCAGTGTGTGCAAATGATGCCTTACCCATGAATGAGCCTGTGCTGCAGATAAGGCTGAAGAAGCAGCTCTCCGGCGGAAGCGTCCCACATTTACTGAAAGACCAGAAAGCAATGATATCAATGATAACGCCACACCAAAGAAAATAATCAAAATCTTTTGATGCTATTGTGGCCCATACTTGCTGAAACCTCTACATTCCTCACAATTAAATATTGTAACAAGTTGTTTTAAGCTGCCAAGACTTTTTGTCCCTCATATGTGTTGAGAAAATAATGAACCACACACCAGCATTCATATATGAAATAGTGTGCTTCTTCACAAGCAGTGAGATAAAGGCTACTGGATCTCAACTTCTTACACACACACAGCTTCTCTTTCAATGAACAGCAATTGTTTTGTTGGAGGTCTGCTAATAGAGGGCGACTGTCTGTGCCCAGAACTGCTGCCCACCAAAAGCCAACTCAGCTGACTGCAGTCACATGTGTTCTTTGATTCATACACAGTCAATGCAGTTCTCCACATGGGACCACCCTAATATTAAGTGGCAAAACACCTTGATCAGAGTGGATGAATTCCTTTTGTCTTCCAAAGTTTCACACTGAGCACTTTTTTTTTTTTTCACGCATGTTTGTTCATTTTTTTTTTAAAAAAAAACATGGATTCAAGTTTAGTAAAGAGTTGTAACATGAGCTGAGAACTTGAAACTTTAAATACAGTGGGGCAAATAATTATTTAGTCAACCACTAATTGTGCAAGTTCTCCCACTTGAAAATGTTAGAGAGGCCTGAAATTGTCAACATGGGTAAACCTCAACCATGAGAGACAGAATGTGGAAAAAAAACCAGAAAATCACATTGTTTGATTTTTAAAGAATTTATTTGCAAATCATGGTGGAAAATAAGTATTTGGTCAATACCAAAAGTTCATCTCAATACTTTGTTATGTACCCTTTGTTAACAATAACAGAGGCCAAACGTTTTCTGTAACTCTTCACAAGCTTTTCACACACTGTTGCTGGTATTTTGGCCCATTCCTCCACGCAGATCTCCTCTAGAGCAGTGATGTTTTGGGGCTGTCTTTGGGCAACACGGACTTTCAACTCCCTCCTCACCACGTGGCATCAAAATTATGACAAGAACGGTGAGCAAAAATCCCAGAACCACATGGGGGGACCTAGTGAATGACCTACAGAGAGTTGGGACCACAGTAACAAAGGCTACTATCAGTAACACAATACGCCGCCAGGGACTCAAATCCTGCCCTGGCAGACGTGTCCCCGTGCTGAAGAAAGTACACGTCCAGGCCCGTCTGCGGTTCGCTAGAGAGCATTTGGATGATCCAGAAGAGGACTGGGAGGATGTGTTATGGTCAGATGAAACCAAAATAGAACTTTTTGGTAGAAACACAGGTTCTCGTGTTTGGAGGAAAAATAATACTGAATTGCACCATACCCACTGTGAAGCATGGGGGTGGAAACATCATGGTTTGGGGCTGTTTTTCTGCAAAGGGACCAGGACGACTGATCTGTGTAAAGGAAAGAATGAATGGGGCCATGTATCGAGAGATTTTGAGTGAAAATCTCCTTCCATCAGCAAGGGCATTGAAGATGAGATGTGGCTGGGTCTTTCAGCATGACAATGATCCCAAACACACAGCCGGGGCAATAAAGGAGTGGCTTCGTAAGAAGCATTTCAAGGTCCTGGAGTGGCCTAGCCAATCTCTAGATCTCAACCCCATAGAAAATCTGTGGAGGGAGTTGAAAGTCCGTGTTGCCCAAAGACAGCCCCAAAACATCACTGCTCTAGAGGAGATCTGCATGGAGGAATGGGTCAAAATACCAGTAACAGGGTATGAAAAGCTTGTGAAGCGTTACAAAAAACGTTTGGCCTCCGTTATTGCCAACAAAGGGTACATAACAAAGTATTAAGATGAACTTTTGGTATTGACCAAATACTTATTTTCCACCATGATTTGCAAATAAATTCTTTAAAAATCAAACAATGTGATTATCTGTTTTTTTTCCCCACATTCTGTCTCTCATGGTCGAGATTTACCCATGTTGACGATTACAAGTCTTTCTAATATTTTCAAGTGGGAGAACTTGCACAATTAGTGGTTGACTAAATACTTATTTGCCCCACTGTATGTATTTTTACATTGCAGCTGGCTGTACTGGTGTGTGTCTGTCAGATGGATTATGCAAGAACTGGCAACCTTATTTTCACCAAACCTGGTGGCGGGCTGCAGACGCGTCACAAGCCAAGAAAAACATGTTCAATTTAAGAAAACTTCAGACAAGTCCCCCCTGTAGTTTCATCTCTGCTCCGCTCCTTTGTTTGGCCTCCATTCTTATTTACCTTTCATGACATAATGCAAGATTTATTGGCATTGCTTGAAAAGATTTCATCCAGACATGTTACATAAAATACAACTATCGAGAGTCCAACTAGCCTTTAATGTTCAAAAGCCTGAAAGTTGAACAAAAGAGTGAGTGCCTGGGTTTGTTCCTGAAAATGTAAACCTACTCCCCGCAGTATGTTTACATGGTTTTGTGGACCCTGACTTATGAACTGACGGTTTCAGGCAGGATACTCCAACCTCAAGTCATTTCCCCAATGCACATCCAAGTACATAACAGTCCATGTGCATAAGGCAACAATAGTCTAGTGTTTCTGTTTTTAAACATCCGAAAGACACAAAGGGGTAGAAGAGACGGGCAGGAGCCGCTGGGGGCGGGGTCTCACTGACCTGATGAGAGGTACGTTGTCAAGTGTGCAGCACAACGTTGGTCCGCTCTGCAAATATAGCTCCTCCTCGCATGACTGGTTGTAAAACCTGGAACAGCACACGATCACTCATTTTCTAGCATCCACTTTATGGAGTCACAGGAGTGCCAAAATAATAAATAAATAAATAAAATAAAATAAAAAAATATAAATAAATAAATATATAAATATATATAAATAAATGAATAGGTAAATAAATGAACAGATACATAAATATACAGAGAAATAAATATATAAATAAATAAAAATATAACGGTATACTTTGTCATTGACATTTACTTTTGGTCAATAACAACCACAAACGGAAAAAACAATGACAATATTTTTCATTGACTTTTACTTTCTGTCATTGAACACCACAAACGGAAAAAACAATGACAATTATATTTTTTGCCTTTGCCTTTTCTGTTTGGCTTTCACATTGTCATTTGTCGATCGCCTTTCCTCTTTGGGAATGTAAATGGCAAATGCGCAGAGAAACGGTCTGTCAATCAAATTACGTTGGGAGGGGCTTTCCAACCAGGAATAGTAGTCGATAACTGATTATTCCTGGTTTAACTTTCCGCACGTGCGCCATAAGGCTACCCAAGCGCGCCCGCTGTTGTTTTGTGTGACTGCACTACGCCACTTCCTCCAATGTCGTCATGATTATAAACGCGAAGATTCGGACATTGAAAATAATTATTCTTTGAATGGTCTGGCATGTGTGTCGAATAATATATTTTATAATATATTTTTTTACCGTACTAGAAAAATGTATTTCTATCGTTGAATCGATCATAAAAAGTCTATCCAGTCTATCCTATCCATAAAACCGCACGTGCAACTCGATAACCGACGTCACTTTCCTTCAGGTAACTAGGAATAATCAGTTATCGACTACTATTCCTGGTTGGAAAGCCCCGCCCAACGTCATTTGATTGACAGACCGTTTCTCTGCGCATTTGCCATTTACATTCCCGAAGAGGAAAGGCGATCGACAAATGACAACGACAATGTAAAAGCCAAACAGAAAAGGCAAAGGCAAAAAATACAATTGTCATTGTTTTTTCCATTTGTGGTTGATAATGACCAAAAGCAAATGTCAATGACAAAGTATACCGTTATATTTTTGTTTATTTATATATTTATTTCTCTTTATATTTATTTATTCGTTCATTTATTTACCTATACATTTATTTATTTATATGTTTATATATTTATTTCTCTTTATATTTATTTATTCATTCATTTATTTATTTATTCATTTATTCATTTATTTTTAATTTTGGCACTCCTGTGACTCCATACAACTTTGCCTTCTTCAGTGAATTCAAATATTGCCAACCCTTTTATCGTAGGGGATATGTTCCAGACCCGGAGCATTTCTATTCTTTTCTAGACTCGACACTTAATGATTTAAAAGTAAAACACCTAACAAACGAGTCCAGTTGCTTCAATTCATCCGGTGCGGCTTCCTAGGAGTAGTTTGTTTTTCAAGGAACCCCATAAATTACCCAAAAACAGCTGCTTTTAAACGAAAATGGACAACTTCATGTTAGGCTGGTAGCAAAAATCTGCCAAAGGCTTAGAAATACATTTTGTGTCGCCGCTGAGGTGCTATGTGAAATTTTACGCCATGATCACTGTTAGTTGACCAAACGTGCAAAAGTTTTCTGTCAAATTCCTGCCCATTCAAGCTGTGGAGGGCCTTAAAGTTGTATCCCCTGCCCTGGGTAATTCCATGCTTAATCAGCAGAAGGTTCCCAACTCACAAGCTCAGATGTGCTTCATATTCTCTTTATTATGATCCTCTTGTAACCAAGTACTGTGCAAAATATTGTATCAAGTACTGTATCTCCATTAGTGTCATAATGGGCAAGGCTTCCTCATACAATTTTGTGGGTGTACTCATGATAGACCAAGAAAAGCAATGTGAATTTAGGGGCCGTTTACACAACAACAGTAACAAAGGGAAAATGCAAAAAAAAAATTCTTCACCAAATGTCTATATCGTTTAGGTGGAGACAGCATTTTGGTGGGCTGAAAACTCATTCCAAATTGGAAATGTTGGCTTGCTGTTGCCACCTAAAACGGTTGAAAACACAGAAATGAGTTTTGGTGGCAAATGTTTCCATGGTTGTCAGATCGGAAAGTGTCTCCAGCCCCATCACACCATAAAACCCACTCAGTTCAACAAACAACTGCCTAAATTATAACCTTCCATCTAAGGTAAGATTTTCCTGAAAAGTAGCCCAAATTATATCAACCCCCAATGCATTTATCTCCCATCCAGAGTCGCTCAATCTAGCAACATTGTCTATCACCCATACTTCAGAAAAGAAGCAAAAGGGTTACAAACAGGATTCAAACCGGAGTTTTGGTGGTGCTGCCACCTCAACATTGCATGCATACTACAACTTTCATGCACTATTACGTCTCCTTGCGCACGCATGTTTCTCCACACGAAAACTTTTGCATTTTTGCTTCAGACCATTGTCGTGTAAACGCGTCCTTAAATAGCATTTCTCATACATGCGAAATTTACAGTGATAACATTCAAAACAGCAAACATGAAGAAGGAAGTGAAATAAGGAAATTAGACACGTTCTTCCTGTTTCTTGTTATTAAGTGAAATTGGCCAGGAAAAATGTAAAACAAAGATAAAAATAGTTAAATGAACATACCAGTTATCCACAGGGCAGACATGTTGGTTGTAAAGGGCCATGGCATACCTGAAGGAGGAGAGCAAGGGTAATTAAACAAAAGAAATGGCGACAATTCACTTCTTTTATGGGGTGTTGTTTATGTACTTGGCCTTTTCCCGTATTGATGCTTCCTGATTTGTGACTTCTTGGCTGTCTGGCCTTTGCTACTTTGCTCCCCTACCAATCAGCTCCTTAACCGTCCAAAAGTCTTTTCCACTTTTGTCCTGTTGTACATATTTAAGTGTATGGTGGGTCCATGTTAGGGGTGTCAATTACCTATCTCATGACGATACGATATTGACTCTTTGAACAAAAATGCGATATTTGCTGAAAGAATGCCACATTTCAATTTCATTCAAGGGCTTTTGATTGATTAAATATGATATGCACACATCTAACAGGTACTTTTCAGCTAAACCCCTCAAAAAACTACAATATAAATTTGTCATTTTTTACTATTTTGTGTTTGAAGCATTTTATACACGTGAATGAAAACCTTTTTAAACAAAAGCTGTCCAGATGAAGTCGAAATTTTGAGTTTCAAACGGTTGTCGCTTAATCAATCAATGTATCGATCAATATTGATGTAATGGTATAACACTGGGTGTTCACTGCCACTCGGCTGGCTTCAAACATTTTGCCTCCCCCGCCTATTCCTTCAGCATTTCATGTAGACGTGCTGATTACCGGTTTCAAGCTATACCGTGGTATGAAAGCGTCACGGTTTCAAAAGCGGCAAAATTTTTCCGTCATACAGTCCTTATGGTATATGTCCCAAAAAAGCAGGGAGAAATCCCTCGCTTGCAGCTCCATGACTGAACCCTCCCCCACAGGTTGTTGCTCAGTGTCAGTGAGTCAGCTATGCTACACGATGGCTGGAGGAGGTGAAACTCCTGAACATTTTCCCCCACCAAAGAAAACAAAATCGATGGTATGGGAATACTTCGGCTACAGAAAAGTTACAGATGGCCGCGGCTTAGAGGAGGAGAGCCAATTGACATGTGGCTCGGTGGCTGCCATAACTCCAATATGATTTCGCATTTATACAAATTTAAAGGTTAGTAAACACTGTCATGAACGTTTCCCACCAGGTATGACAGTTAACTCCAGCGTTTTTAGTGTGTCTAGCCGTGGTAAAACAAGTATTTTCTCTCTGGAAACTGTTTGTGTTGAGAAAGAGGGTATGTGTGTATAATGTAAACATAATACGAGTTATACACATGTGCTTTTGATGGAAAATAATTCAATTATTTTTGTTCTGATGGTAATATTGAGCTGTGGCTGTGGGTAGGCTCACTTAAAGGACTGCATTTATTTTAATTTTACTTAGAATATTTCATTCATTTTTTGATATTTTTGTAATTTTTTTAACTGAACATAATACTTATGTTCCAATTTGCTAAAAGGTTTTTTAAAATAAAAATCCTGTTCAATTGATTTTTTTTAACCCACTGGATTAGATGTCTGTAGCCATCAATGGCACTAAAACATGATCATTCAGTTATACCCAAAAGGCTAAATAATTGGTGCATGTGTTTGGAAAATGAAGCCCAAGCAATAACAAATACTCTTATCAGTGCAATTATAACAATCATTTACATCAGGGGTCCCCAAACTACAGCCCGCGGGCCAGATACAGACCGCCTTCACATTTGGTTCGGCCCCCCGAAACAATTTTTTTTTTTTCCAGAGAGGGTTATTATCTATTTAAATAATAGTGTTATTATTATATTATATTATATTATATTATATTATTATTATTTTATTTACTTTTGTTCCGTGAAGAATCCAGAAAGGGTCATTTGATTGTGGCTTTCTGAAAAACAATAGATTTTTACAATCGTCACACTTTTTCTGTTACAAACTGACCCGGCCCCTCATCAGAAAAGGCCAAAATTATATGGTCCTCACAGGAAAAAGTTTGGGGACCCCTGATTTACATGAATTGAACCTTTATACAAACAGTTGATTAAATTTTCTGACATAATTACATCTGTTGTTTTTTTTTTTGGGGGGGGGGGGGGGGGACATACGATTTGTTCCTGCTTAAAGACAAGATAAGCATTTTGTTTACGTCTTGTACAAAAAAAAAAAAAAAAGTCAGTGCAGAACTTACTAGAAAACTAATCATTATCTATTCTACAGTATAAATAATTCCAATGTAGCTATTGGCCACCTGAATGTATCCATAACTATAATGTAGCGCCCCTACCAATTCTTATGACCTTACTTACAACTCAATAAAACTAACGACCGATAAGAGCGTTTTGCTTATGTCAAAACTTGGGAGAAACGTGGCTTCGGTCCAGCAGTCATGTTGACTTTAGCCGGGTTGCCGACCAGCTGCATTGTTGCATCACAAGTTAGTGACCAGAGGACCATTATCTGCAAATAATGACCACTACTGTTCTTCAGCTTGTACAACATAACGCCGTCAGTGGAATTGATTTACAGTCTATAATCTGCCCCGTAAAGTAGACATGAAAATGAGACTGAACTGAATGAAATCATCAAAGAAGCTATGACCTTCTGATCTGCTTCCATAATGTAAACATTATTTGCGGTATATGTTTGCAGGCAATAAACACCTCATTATTTATGGCTAAATAGATGAAAAGCTTTTTTTTTTCCACAGAAGGAAAATCAAAGACACAATTTTTGTTTCGTGATTATAGAAAGCGGTTCAGCCAGAGTTGAAATGCCAATTAGGAATGTTTCCAAGGACGACTGCCATAAAGCGTCTTCTGACATGCACACCTGCTCCTCACACGTGAACTACTGCAAACAGCATGGCTAGATGTATGGTGTTGTCACAAACTGTCAGAATACACAGCATGGCTGTGTGATGTACAGTGGAAGTTAAAGCCCGAAAAAATCTGAATACTTTTTAGGAGGAATATGGCTCTAAAATCGTATGACAACATTGCCATGCAAACCATTGTCGTGCCTGAAAAATTATTTCAGAAGCAAGAACCAATATTAGGAAACTATAAACACTATACTATATATGTGGTTACAAAGTAATCACAACATTTTACCCAGGGAACACCCTGTGTAGAAGGGATTCAACAGATACGATAGTAAGAGGGAGGACAGGACAGGTATGAAAAAAAAAAATGCCTGAAAAGAATTGAGTCAGGAATTTTCCAGCGCACAACCTTTTGTCTGAAATTCCAATTTTCTGTAGATTCCAGATCACATTAATGTTGTGGTATTCATAACAAAACAGCCTAAGAAACAAACTATCACTACATTTGGTCTTTGAGAAGGTGAAACCTGCAACAAACTATCTAGAGAAATTTCAGTCAAGGTAGAACGCAAGTAAACCCTTGAATAAAGAGTACTCAATCAAGAATGTTTCATCAAATTATTACATGAATTTGTGGCCTTAGTCATGAAATGAGAGCTTTCCTCCTCAAATTGGAAAAAAACAAATGTGTTTTGTATAGACTGGCTGCCAATTGTTAAGTAACATTTGTCTTGAGGTAACGGGAGTCAATATGTCAAAATGCTATAAGTGAGATGTCATACACGGCGTCATTAAAGAGACTTGCTGAAAAAGCCACAGGTAAGCGTGAAATATGGCCTCAAGGTAGCAGGCCAACAAAGCTCTTAAGCTTAAAGCTTAAATGCCGGCTTGAACACTGACAAAAAAGGAGGATATTTCCAAACGCACAAGATTAGTGAATGATTTCCTTCAAAGAACTACACGAGAAGAGACCGTGGGTGGCTGACATTGGTAAATGGTTTGCCCCTCATCTGAAAACATCAGCGAAGGATCTCAAACTCAGTTCCTATAAACTAATAATAATAGGTTTGTTTAGGAAAACATGTCTATCGCTGTTCTGTGGCAGCTGTTCACTTTAACTACTTATCGAAGTGAAGCGGATCATGGTGTTTTTGTTATGTTTTTTTAAACAAATGTAAGAGGTTCTTTCAGGGAAAACTCTGCTACTGTCAACAGTTCCAGGCTAGTGCAAAAATAACACGGAGCACCCACAGGAAAGGGTGTGATGCATGAACTACGAATTTGTGTAGGTTGTACAAGTCTCAGTAGACAGGAGCCTTTTTTTCTATTTTTAGATCAAAATTTGCAAAATTCTTGACACTGGTGTCAAATTTGAGAACCGCAGACTAGAAAAGCCCATCACATCGTTCAATGTGGCCTGGAAGTATCTGCACAGCCGCTGTTACTCTTTCAACTTAGATTATACATTTTAGATGAGGAGTTGAAAACTAATAAAAACACCTATTGAGTTAATATTCTACTAAAAAAATATTTGATTACATTTTTTAAAGAGTTCCCAGGATGCAAAGAGTCTAAAAAATGTTTTTCCAAATACTAGGATTTTGCATCACTAGTCTGGTGGTAAATTATTGTTTCAAAACTTTAATCTGTTTACTAATTGGGGGGGAAAAAAATAATGTTTTCAACTGGCAAAGCTAAAAGGAGCGAAAAATTTGTACAAACCACCCTCTTAAATCACAGATGTGGTTGGTGTTAGATTACCCAATCGCACTTAAAGTCATGTTAATTCATTGGCTCCCATTGACAGCGATAAACAGCCAATCCATTTGATTTGAGAGGCTGGCAGAGAATTATCATGTTTCAGTGCTATTTGTGGCAAAATACATTTATTTCAGAAAGAAGCAGGAATTAGAAATGCAACTTTTCCTATTAATCTCAGTTGATTTACCTATTAATAGATTGATGTGATTTTGTAATGTCAAACCAAAGCTTGTAACAGACTCAATTTTGATGGGGATGTGTTAGCAGTGACTATTCATGTTTCAGTGCCACTGACAGTTTTAGACGTCCAAACCATTTACACTGTAAGGGTTGGCTGCAATCATTGATGACCAGCCACTCCCTGTCCAAATGAAAGGGATGTCTATTGCCATCAATGGCACTGAAAGAGTTAACAGGGGGTGTAATCTTTATACTATTTAATATCATATAGCTAATGATTTCAAAGACTGGCAATTCATAACAATAGTTTGTCCTAACCCTAATGTGACCCGTTGTTTAAATTATTTCTCAAATTTTGAGTAATCAATCAAATATGACTATCAAGTCACTCTTACACGCCCTACATTACTACACATCACTGCAATATTTACTTTACTCCTTTTTAGTCAAAGGACTAATTTACGCAACAGGTCACATCCTTTGACATTCGGGTCTCCAGGAGGGGTGGAAAAAAATAAAAGACCCTTGAGTGCTCTATGAGAAAAGGCATTCTTGTCAGTGCAACAGGAAAGAACCTGGTTTTGAGGGTGGTTAAAACTGGTTTCGATATGTAGAAAAATGTAGCCATGCATGAATACACTAGGTGGTCCGCATACACGTGACCTATGCTATTCAGTTTTATTAAGAAAGGTTGATTTGAATTATACAAGAGCCAGTAATTTACAAGCAGCTTTCCATGAGAGATCATCAGGTGCGGATCAGTTTTTCAGACTAACTAAAAGGTTACAGTGCATTTGAGTACCTGCCAACATAAAGTACCAATACTTCATGACACTTTTATGTCTTGAAAATGTTTTCATCAAATATTGTTCAAAATAAAATTTTCTTGATACTTATAGGGCTGCAACAAATGATTTTTTTGATAGTCGATTATTTTTGCGACGAGGCGATGAATCGGCTCATAAGTATAAATCATAACATTTGTTGTAATATTACAATGGACTTTATATTTTGCCGCTATTCATGCTGGAATTAGCATTTGAACCAAATTTTCCGTTGAGAAAAGTTGTGATTATGTAATGGTACCATTCTTTTCCAAAGGTTTGCATATACTGCATTTCATTTTGATTTAGTTAAAAAGATGATCATCTGCTTTCATCTAGGGCTACAGATATCAGAATATTTGCTTATTTCCCTCTAAAAATAATCTACAAATTATTTACTCTTTTCCAGTTTTAAATAAATAAAAGAGTAATTACTGTTTTAAACATTTTTTTTGTAATTGTAATGAATTTGGACAATGTTAGGTCCATAATGTCTCTAAAAGATTAATCAACAATCAAAATTGTTGTCGAATATTTGATTATCTTGTCTTTTGGATGATTAATCGTGACAGCCCAATCGGCTTATTTTGTTGTAGAAGTCAAACCAATTACAGTTCGATCAGCATCTTGTGACTGTATTCAACTATTCCAATGAATTGTATCTGTACCTCAATTTTTGTAATGTCATTCTTGCGCTAACAATCTAACATGACATTATGCTTAGATTAAGTTGCACTCTATACACTACAGTGAACATTTGGATCGAGGCCATCTGTCTCTCTAGCCCCGACTCCCTCCTATGGTTTGCATTCCTCTTCTAATAACACAGCGCATAATACCAGCGCTGTCAGCCCCAACATGGCTAGGAGGTTCTCCCTCACTTCAAGAGCACAAAAGTGAGAGGAAAGACATGTGGGCTGTCATGCACATTTCTTTAAAAAAAAAAAAAAAAAAAAAAAAAAAAGGTGATCATAGAGCCCTTCCTCCTGGAAAACTAATCCACATGCAATTGCCATGGCTCCCAGGAATTCAGGGTAAACATGCAGTGTTGCTTGCTCGGAGCTAGGAGGAATCACCACTTTGTGTGATATACTTGTAAGCTAGTGTTGTACTCAAGACCGCACTATCCTAGACCAAGACTAGAAGACATCTACACCAGGACAAGACCAAGAGTTTTTGGGAGGCGCGATCGAGAAAAGCACAGATCAACACAATAAAATTCAATTTTAACAGTAAAAAAATAAAAATCATTTTTATGTTGTTAGGTTTGCAGTAATTATTCGAGGTGGTGGAATGTTAGTAACGTTTTTTTAAGTGTGATTTAAGGGAGAAAAAAAAAAGGAATCAAATTATTGAAGTTAAAGTTCTGGTCTAGACAGAAAATCCCGAGTCTGCCCCCGGCCAGTCCAAGACCAAGAGAAGGCAAAGACTTTTTGAAGTTTAGACTGAGAAAAGAGTAGGAATCTCAAATTGTGGTCTTGAGACCAAGACCAGTCTTAAGGGTTTCCTTACAACACAGGTACAAGCACTAACCAAGCTTTTTAGCACAACAAGCCAGCAACCTATTTTATGACCAAAATGTTGTTTTAAACTAGCCTGGGACACCAGACTCACCGCTGTTCCAGCTATAGTCTGGCGACCAATGAGCGGTTCAAATTTCCAGAGCGGAGCAAGCCAAAGCAAACAGACAGCAGAGTGGACCAATCAGCGACGGGCAGACATGACGTTGGTAAAGCGACAACTCTCGCGCGGCGCGAGCAGAGAACGGAGTAGTTTGTTTAACATGGCTAGCACGAGACAGACTGTTGTCAGTGACTTGTGTCGATGTGTTTTTGGTCATTTAAAACTGATTTTAGCTCTCCTGTTCGCCATCTGTGTTGTTCTGGAGACGACTTCCGACGCGGAAGAGTTGCTTGTTAAGAACACGTCAAGCAAATAAACAAATCTGATTGGACGGATGATTTCGTACTGGCTCAAGAGGCCGTTAAGGAGGTGGGTCCCAGACTATTCTCACAGTGTTTGAAAAATACAGGGAGATGTCTGGCCGTGCCAGGCAAGTTATAAACATCATTGCAGAAACTCTTTCACAAAGATAGGATCAGTAATATGATGAGACTTTGCAAAGGTGACAGTCTTCCAAAATGTGGTATTTGGGTGTAAAGGCCACTTCAGGCAGAGTATTTATGAAAAGGAAATTTGTGCAAGAAAAATATATCCTTTTTAGCGAACATTGATATTAGGCCTGCTCAATATATCATTTGAACATCGCCATTACAATGTGCGCATGTGCAATAGTCCCATTGCATGACCTGCAATAGTTTTTTTTTTTTTTTTTTTTTTTTTTTTTTTTTTGTGAACACGTAAACTTTTGCTTTGCTTCATAAAAGCCGCAAGTGGGCCACCTGGATCCATTTTATATCTAGAAATCTTCATCATTCACATATGAACCCCTTTGGCCTGGATTAAACAGTATTACATAAATACAAAGTAGTCATGGTGAGTCAACCAAAGCCTTCGCAAACAGAGCTATTATTGTCATCTGCTGAAAATTCTTCTAGTTTTAATATCGCAATATACATTGCAAACCCCCAAAAAGTCGCAATGTAATTTTTTTCCAATATCGTGCAGCCCTAATTAATATTGATGTGATATTGTCTATAAAATATGGTTTTAAAAATGCCATCAAATTAGAATAAAAAAAAGTATAAAGCTAGATAATTTTGCAACATATTTCCTTGACCCATTTGCTTTTTCTACTATTTAGGGCAGGGGTGTCCAAACTTTTTGCAAAGGGGGCCAGATTTGGTGTGGTAAAAATGTGGGGGGCCGACCTTGGCTGACGTCCTTTACGTAGAACAATATATTTAAGCAAATTTTAGCAAGCCATTCCATGTGTCACATTTGCTTTATTATTATTTTTTTAAATTACTAATTTCAACAATCCCGTAACTAGCCTTTGTGGCGTTCTCTTTCGACTCTCGGGCTCTTGTGAAATACTGCTGCTGTAAAATTAAACTAGCTTCAAGTTGCTTCAATTTCTCGCTACGTATCTTCCTTGTAATCTTGTCGTACATGTCAGAGTGTCTTGTTTGGTAATATCGCCTCAAATTGAACTTTTTAAAAACAGCGACTGTCTCCATGCAAATGAGGCAGACACAGTTGTTGTGTATTTTAGTGAAGAAATAGTCCAATTTCCACCTATCCTTGAAGTGCCGGCAGTCGCAGTCAACTTTTCTTTTTTTTTTGTTGATTGTCGCCATTTTAGAAAATTGGGAGTAAAGGGTCACACGGGGTAATGTTGCTTGGAGTGCTGCTGCCTTTTAGTTGGTAAATGAGGAGCAGCATTTAGTGTGTAAGCTACTTCATATGCTGGTAGCAGTACTGCTGGCCAATTTATTAAGTCTGTGTGCAGGCCAGACGTTATTGATTTTATGACGGAGGCTGGGGGCAGGATGAAATTTGACCAAGGGCCGCATTTGGCCCCCGGGCCGGACTTTGGACATGTCTGATTTAGGGAATCCTCCTTTGATTGATAAATGTGACACACAATACATTATCACACCCTGAGTCTTCAGTACGCTTGAAGTACAGCCAGAGGTCTATGTACTCGTATGCTCTTTGCTATTACAATTGAGTAACGGCTAGTGTGACATGTCATGCTGTGCATCCTTATAGTTTCTGGGGGTCTGTTGATGGATTTTCGTTATTCGTGGTAAAGTGCCATCCTTATCCTCAAAGAAGAAATTTTCTTAATAATGTAATGTATATAAAACTACTAGTACCTGGATATCAAATCAATGGTTTACTGTCTTTAATGAGTGTTTCTGATTCTGGGTCATAGCAACTTCATACAAGACAACAACACTCTCAGATACTTAAAATGTTAGTTTTTACTGCTTTTATATTCAATGAATATTAAGAAGACTACTTACACAACCCAGATCCCAGTGATGGTCAGTGCTGGGAGGCTAACAGGCAGTATCACCCACAGAGACATGGTAGGCACCTCGAACCCTCTTTCCTCTTTTTCCTCTTCGACCATCCGAGCAAAATGTGCTCAAGTAGTTCTAACATTTAACTGTGTGGGGCTGACATCTGCACAGACGCCAAATGAGTCATTGTAACAAGTCGAGGGACGATGGCTGCTGAAACGGAGGGAAAATGCACCGTTACTATACATTTATTTACTAAGCTTTGAGACATTACAAGCGAGAAAATCGCCGTTTGTATTGTTTTATCATGAAACGCATAATATAATTTCACGTTTTCATTTAGTACAATCAAAAAGCCCAATGCTACACGACGTCTCGTGCCGCAAGCTAGGAACAAAACAAGGCGAGCATCAATAGCAAACCTCCATAGTTCAACTTACCTTCCGCTGCTATATTCAACAACAAGTGGTGTTTTTTTTCCAACCACCAGATTCTTGCTTAACTTTTGTGCTCGTCGACTTATCCTCTCTCCTCCTCGGGTAGCGGAAAACAGCCAAAAGGACGCGGGACGAATAGTTTTACCTGACGTTTTCTAAAAGGAACTCCCACTACTTGGACGTTTAGAAGGGAGACGAAGTAGGAGATCGTCCGCCTTCGACGTGTAGCCAGACCTGCAATCATGCATAGATAGACGCCACGAGACACTCCGGGGTATCCTATCCAGCTGTTTTGCTCCGCCCCCCACAACCTGTGCCGGCAGTGTGCACTGATGAGTAGCGCGGGAGGGCGCTGTTGAGTTACTCAAGATCATTGGAGACCATTTCTGTTAAGAAATGTTGCGATTTATAACTCTTTTAGGGAGCAAAGAATCACATCAAATTTTGGTTTGTAGGCCACAATACCATATTAACATTTGGGTAACAAGCGGTACTAGGCTATATGGCCCAAAATGGGATGTCCAGTTGTCCACTAATGTGGATGTCAGCCTGACAGCGAAAAACACAGACAAGGCTGAAAAAGCAGTTTCTGCTCTTGCACCCCTCTTTAAAATAAACTGCTGTATTTTAAGCCAAAAGAACGATTGTGTTTGATAGAACAATATGTCTATATGCTGCCATAGCAGTTTCATGGGGAACTAAGCCCCTAAACTGTTTTTAATTTGTCCGTTTTACCCTGGAAACCCCCGTTTACAGATACCGCGCAACCGCTTTTGTTTCAACCCAGCCGTAAAAAGAAGTAATTCTATATATTATTCAAAATGTCTGTCATTTTTAGCTTAGAATCATTAATCGATGTCTAATATTTCGTATTAAAAAAAAAAAAAAAAAAAGACTTTAAAAAATTATTCACTCGCATGTTTTAAACTTTTAAACAAATTACGTCTCAATGAAAAAAATGGTTTCTATAAATAAGTCACGGATATCTACCTCATAGCTATCGCTTAATTGTAATTTTTTTTGTTACTGTGGCATTTTCCCTGATGTGTTAGATGATAATCGATCCAAACAAAGAAAAATTGAAAAAAAAAATGTTTAAAAGGGTAAATATATGAAAAGGGAAATCTTGACCACTCTTTAATGTCTGCGATTTCTGCATAGCGACCAGTGTTATATTACCACGTTTCACCCATAAAATCCCCCCAAAAGCTGGCTGTGGCCATTCACAGCTATGTCTTGACACTCGGTGATGAATGCTACATGGAGTTTTTGGATCGAAACAAGGTAAGTACGCGACAATATCTCGTTAAAATTGCAGCGTCTTTAATTGTGCTCCTTCATGATCTCACCTCCAGTTAGGGTTTTGCTGAGAAGAAACTGCTTTTTCAGCCTTGTCTGTGTTTTCAGCCATGTATATATATATGTATACACAATATCAGTGCTTCTCAGTTATTTTTTGTTACGACCCCCACCACCAAGACATAAACGTTTCATGCCCCCCAACTCTCTGAAGACACTGTAAATAGAACCATTTGTCTCTAAAATTATTATTATAAGTACACCTCTACATACCATTGTCATTTTTTTACATTAAACAAACAAAGTAATACAAATCAACTTAAAATAAAGTATAACTTTATTAACATTATTTTGTCTGTTACAGAAAAGAGGTCAAGCGCATCAATTTTCCTGAATTAAAAAAAAAAGTCACATCCATACTGTAAAAATACACTCAAGGTACATTTTTTTAACAATTTGATAAAAAAAAATCAATCAATAATAATAAATTCAAATTGATTATCAATATTAACTCACAAAGACAATATGCCAAACAATTTGGCCGGAAAAACAAAAATAGAAAAAAATGACAGGATTGTTGGACAGAGGGACAGTTTTTATTTTTGCTGTAGGCATTATCAGCTCCTTTGCTACTGTGTGGGGTTATTTTGCACTGAGCATGCTAACAGTGCACGCTGGTTTACTGATGTAACATTGACATAGAAGGACGATTGTTGGCAATACTCGGCACGTTTTCTCTGAAAAACAATCAAGCGGCCTATCAACGTTATTGAGTCTAATGTCTTTAAGTGACGTCTTAATTGATTTGGCTTCCCGCTGTCTGCTGCAAACATTTCAGGTCTTTCCTCGTCTCCTACTGTATTCTTCGCTGTGTGCTCTTGTTTGGTTCAAAATACTGCGCACACTCTGAAAATGAGAGCGCCACTGCAACCTACTGAGTGCCCCCCCCCCCCCCCCGCACTATTTGAGAAGTACTGCTGTATATGTACAATATATACATACAGACTCACACACACGCACCCCCACACACCTACCCAATAAAGGCCGGTATTGAGAATTCACAACACTACTACTTTCATAATACTACCAAATTCAGCAAGCATTTATAAACCACATTTTATTTTAGTTTTAACAATATTTATTCAAGTTGCGGTAATTACACATGTTCAGAATAGGGGAACTTTCTCTGTTTGAAATGCAAAACATCAATTTCAGTGATCATATTTTTTTTGTAAATATAAAAGCATGTTCACTTTTCTTATCAACTTTCTATCTCAGTCAAAGTCAGCAAAGGCCTGATTCTCAGATATCTCTAATGATTACCGCGACTGATTGATTATTCTGTTTAATCCTGATGATCCACTCTTCTACAGTCTAATGGTGGTGCCATAACCCCACACGCCAAAAGCGGGGTACACAGACTCCGTAAATGTAGTGCGGTTGAGGTGCAGAAGCTGCATGGCCTCAGAAACGTTGTAAAACGCCAACACACCAGCCGCATGGTCCAAGTAAATGCCGATGCGTGACGACCTCGGGACTGGTAGGTCGGTGCTTTTGTTGTTGTGCACGAAAGAGAATTTGGACTCAGAGCAGTAGAGGCTCCAGGATTTATCGTTCGAGCCCAGGCTGCACACATTGCTGTTTCCTTTACGGAAAATACCCCTGTAGGTAACCGCCATGTCGATTTCTGATCCCCTCCAGCTCACTTCCCAGTAAAAGCGACTCCCAGATAGGCCTTCTTTACAAAGCACCTTGAAGCAAAGGGTAGGGAAAGCCAAAATGTAAAAAAAAAAAAAAAAAAAATCATGCAAAATTAGATATCATTATATAAAGAGAATTTGCTGCCCTTGACGGCGATAGAACTGGGATCGAATAATCACTGCCAACCGTCCCAGTACAAATGAATTGGATGACTAAGGGCTGCCACACTTAATCCACGAATGGACAACTATTCGATTATCCAATTAATCAACAACTATTATGATCGTCAATTAGTGCTGCAACGATCAATCCATTAACTCGAGATATTGAATTAGAAAAAAGCTTCGAATCAAATTTTGCTGCATTGTGGATTCATTTAATTAGAGTGGCGTTGTAATTATTTGTTTTGAAAGTGATGTATTTCATTGTATTGATATTGGGGGATACACTGCCCTCTAGTGGCAACAGTGAATGTGACATAAATTGTCTAACATGGCTGAATCTAGCTGCTCCATGTTTTGTTTGAGCTAATGCGTGTGTTTTTTGTATGAATTTGTAATTTAGGTTATTTAGCAGCTTTTTGTGGGAATGTTTGAACGATTTGCTAAGAGCTTTGTAAAAAAAAAAAATTAAAAAAAAAATTGCATTTTATAGCATTTAAACAAGAGGACTTTTGTAATGCACGTTAGCAAAATATTTCTTTTATTGTACTTAGATGCTGTTTTATTTGTTTTTTTAATTCCGTCCGAGGCTAAGTCTAGGTATTTTGATTTAGTTTTAAATGCATTTATTGCTCTTGTGAAATGAAAGTTCAATTCTGCATAGTTTGAAGACACACTCAGGAATTTTATTTTGTATTCACATTTAATGCTTTTTTGAAAGTGCAATCTTAGCAAGCCAAAATAATTATTTTTGCAAGTATAAAAACGTGTTTCCTTCCTTTTACACCTCCTAAAATGTATTCCACAAGGCATTAAATGTTTGTAACTACTCAATTATTCAAACTAATTTATCGATAGATTAATCGATTACCTAAATAATCCACAGCTGCAGGTTTATAGTTGATTAATATTTGTTGACATAAAACTCTCCATATCTTCGTTTTTGAAAAATCAATAAAGTTGATCAATTTTATCATTAAATATCTTTGTAAAGATTTGCAAATCATTTTATTCTGTACGTCCCAAATTCATTAGAATTGGCAATCTCGTTTTTTGATTTTACTTTTTTTTTTTTTTTTTTTTTTTTTACATTTTCTTGAAAAAACAGGTAAGTGCTCATTTAAATGTTCTTAAAAATCGTTTGTTTGTTTTTTTTTAAAGAAGGAAAACCATAGTAAATATTGTATTTTAATTTTTAAATATATATATATATTTTTTTACAATTGGAATTCCTTGCATACAATTACAAATGCAATTTAGTTTCCTTGATGAAAAACAGATGACTTTGCAAATAATCAAAATGAGATAGCAAACATCTGCTTCTGTTTTTGAAAACAATTATGAGGTTACATATAATTTACATTTATAATCCAACTTTTCTCAATGTATAGTTTTGGTCCCAGTCTATATTTACAGATAAAATGTAAAGCTCATAATAATCTTACGCTAAATAACATGTGGTTTATATACACCCACTATGTAAATTGACTCATTGCAAAATAATCAATGATTAATTGACTATCAAAACATTTGTTTGTGGCAGCCCCTGCTGTCAATGGCAATCAAAGATTTAAGCACCTGCTGCCAGTGGTCAAATCGCTCAGGGTGATCGGGGTAGTTCTTAGGTTCACTCTTCATTGTGGCCGTCCGGTTGCCCTCTGACAGGTAGAGGTTGGGATGCACAGTGTTGACATCCAGAATTGGCTGGCAAGAATCTAAAAGAAACAACGAGAGTTGATGTTGAAGGCAATGGAAATGTGTAAATATATATATAAATAAATATATAATATCTCCTGTTTGTTAAATTGTTCTTTGAAGTTGGTGCAAAAGAAAATCTGTTTGTTTAAAGCTGATTCATAGCTTTACTTTGTTCCATTTCACCAAACCTGTTCCGCCTCGTGTGTTATTGTAAGGCTCTGTTTTTTTTCCCTACACCACGTGATGTCCTTACCATCTGGGAGCTAAGACAAGTTTTTTCCAAAGGGACAAATCCCACTGAGTTCACTGGAATTTGGTTTGGATCTTGCTTGACAAAGAATATATCCTTTACAAAAATACTGTACAAACATGGAGAAGATGTGCTGCACTGTGTGAGTCACATATCAGTAACTGACAGGTTTTCAGCATGACTTACATTGCAAGAAATCTTCTCTAGTCTTTGGCTCTTCTGTCATTCTAGTTTCAGAGTAAAATGATGATTCTCTCCTTGTTTTTTTCTCACTTTCTTGTGTGATGTAGACTTCTTTCACTAGTGACAAACCAAGGAGAAAGTGACAGTTTTAGGAAAGAGGACAATGAATGGTGTGTCAAAGCAACATAAATCTGCTAACCTGCCGCAGAGACTTTCATCGTCTCTTTCTTGCTGATTTCCTCTACTTGTAATTTCAGGGCAGCAATGGCTCTCTTGGTGGCATCGAAGGAGTAATTGGGAGCGACGCTGACATTGTTCAGGTCCTCGTAACCCGAGGGGCCGGATAGAGATTGCCAGCTCTGGTTAGAAATAGAGACAAATGTAGGGACGGACAATGTAACATGTAGAATCTTCTCCCTTTAAGATCATGCTCACCTGCAGAAAATGTATGTGGTCGTCGGTGTGTGACAGCTTTTCCAGATCTGTGTGTCTCTTCCTCAGCAGGGTGATCTCTTCCTCCAAGCGGTCGAGGAGAATCTCCCCACGGTTCACAGTGGTCTTCTCGTGTGAGCGGACCATCTCCTTGACTTCGTTGTACTTCCTCTCTATAGAGAGTAAGAGCTCTGTGAAGATCCGTTCGTTCTCCTCCAGGACCGACTCAGCGGAGTGCTGGTGACGTAAAGAAATTATTGAAAAGATGATTCAAGATACTACTAAACTTTTACGTGAACTAGTAAATTAATATCCACTATTTGCATAAACCAGGTAACTTAGGGACATTACTTTCATAGCTTCCACTGCTTGTCGGAGATCCTGCCACTTTTTGACTCTCTGGTCAATCCTCTGCTGCGATTTGTGCAGCGTGGTGCCAAGTTGTTTCTATGGGAGAAATTATAAAGTGTTAATTTAAAAAAAAAAAAAAAAAGGACGAATGTGCTACGATACACTACTTTCTGAAAGCTGTGCACACATGCTCGCTACTTGTAACCTGCAGGCATGTCGGGCAACAATAAGTCTGAAATAAATTAATCAGCCCTGATACAAAAAATCAAAGAAGATCAACAACATCTAATTGAGTGTAGACTCGATAGACTGCCCTCAGCTTGGGGGGGGAAAAGTGAAGGCTATTAGGGTGGAATTTTAGGATGAACCTTTACATCTGTAAAGATAATCTGGAAATATCACCTAAACAACAAATATACGTACCTTTTTGCGAGTAGTGTCCATACATACAATATATTTGCAGCTTTAGGTTTGGCAATTCCAGTCTCGCTTTTTTTATGATTTACGCATGTGTATTCAAGTCTATTAGTGCTGCTCATTTAAACCCGCAGTGGTAACAGAAATGTACACTGTCCCTCCATTGAAGCCTTGAGCACACAGGGTGTCGTGACGGTCGTCAATTGTGGTGTTTTTACCGAATTGGAACTCCCTTCTTTTATATATGTATAAATTGTCTCTGTAGTGAATGTCCACATCAGTCTTTTGATAAGAACATTTTTTCTCATTGGCTGCCATCCTTTCCAGTTCAAACGGATTGGATGCCTATTGGCATCAAAGCCACCGAATAAATAAACAATGGTTGACTTACTTGTTTTTCAGTCCTCTCAGTTCCAGCCGGGACGATGTCGTGATGCTTGTGCTCATCCATCATGCACAGGACACACACAGACGTCTGATCGGTGCGACAATAGGCCTCCAGAAGCTTGTCGTGCTGCGCACAGATCTTCTCCCTCATTTGTCCGGTAGCTTTGACCAGTTTGTGCTTCATCAGTGCCGGGTAGTCATAATGAGACTGGAGGTGGGTCTCGCAGTAAGAAGCCAAGCACACTAAGCACGATTTCTGGGCCTTCTGCTTCCTGGTGGTGCAGAAATCGCACAGGACTTCGCCATGCTTCGCCTGTCGGTTCTGGCTGTGGCTCATGGAGCGACGGGATCGATCCATGGTGCTGTATCGGTCTAAATCCAGAGTGCCGGAGTGTGACATTTTGCTTTGAGGTCAGAAACAATGTCTCATTAGGCTAAAAAAGAAAAACTTGATAGCAATCCAAAATTTGAAGAAGAGGTATTGAGATCCACCCAACAGAAAGTGTTTAGTTCCTGTAGTGATCCACTTCAGTGAAACTGTGACAGAATGTCAGCTATGTGGTTTGATTACACTGTAAAACCAGTATTCCTGGTCAGGAAGGTGGGCGTGTAGCGCTACCTGAAACTAAGACAAACAAAAAATGATGCTTGATTTTAAATGTCTAGCGACTCACTATCAGAGACAATATAAAAGAAAAATAATGAATATAATTGTAAATATTTAGAAACAAACAGTTCTACCAGAAGGAGCCTGCGCACTGCTACTTATTTTGCCCCAAATATTGGCATCAATTTTTGAGCATTATGATAGGGCCCCTGCCTCCTGAGCCCCGCTCCTCCTTCTTGTGTGTGTGTGTGTGTGTGTGTGTGTGTGTGTCTTGATTAGGCATGTGCCGGTATGATATTCTGACGGTATGATAACCTTAAGCCAAAATATCATGGTATCACAGTATTCCAATTACAGCTCTAAAATGTGTTACTCTGAGATATCTGGGTTTTAAAAAAATAAATACTTTTTTCCATTGAACAGGATTTTTATTTTCAAAACATATATATTTTTTAAATAACAAAATATTCTAAATAAAATGTAAATAAATGCAGTCCTTTAGGTGAGCCTAAACCCACAGCTCAACATTATTACTATCAGAACAAAAATAATTGAATTATTTTCCATAAAAAGCACGTGTGTATGACTCGTATCATGTTTACATTATACACACACTCTCTTTCTCAACACAGACAGTGAGAAAAAAACACCACATTTTACCAACGCTACACACACTAAACACGCTGGAGTTAACTCTCGTAGCTGGTGGGAAACGTTCATGACAGTGTTTACTCACTTTTAATTTTGTATAAATGCGAAATTATATTGGAGGTATTGCGTCCTCGGCAGCCACCCTCCACAAACATGTTTTACATGTCAGTTGGCCCTCCTCCTCTAAGCCGCGGCCGTCTGTAACTTTTCTGTAACCGAAGTATTCCTATACCAGCAGTTTCATTTTCTTCGATGGGGGAAATAGTTCAGGAGTTTCACCTCCTCCGGCCATCGTGTAGCACAGCGGACTCTCTGACACTGAGCAACAACCGGTGGGGAGGATTGAGCCTTTCAGCTGCAGGGGAGGGATTTTTCCATGCATTTTTAAGACATAAAAAAATAGCTAATACCCTGGACGTTTTTATACCACAGTAAACCTTGATACCGTTAATCTACACATGCCTAGTCTTGATTGCAGGATTGGATAGATGGGTGTGCCCGTGACCAGGTGCAGTAGCACCTCCAGAAATGTTTCATAGGAGTGGCCAAATAGGGCCACTTGAAATCTTGGCCGTGGCACACGGCCGGAGGCAGAGCGTGGGGACTACTGTGAAGGTGAGGAGCAGCGGTTTGCCTGGCTGTGCATTTGGAATGAAATGCATAACTGATGCTACTACAATCTAACGATATACTTGCAAGTGGGGTGGCCAGTGGGCTGGCCAACAAGTTAATGGGGGTTCTGTGGCCACCCCTCTGGTGGCGCCACTGACCAGGTGCAGGAGATCTTTGTAAACAGACTACTTTAACTGCTCCTTGGCCTCACATCATCGCCAGATCAACAACTCAACTCAACGAGTTTGTGACTCCAGCTTCAGCCAGTTAAGAATTCTGCAAATCTGCTTTTTAGCTAATTTTCTTTTTGTTCCCTTGATCCTGTACAGCTTGACTGCCAATCTGCCATACCTGTCAGTACATTTCTTGTTTTCACTGCCAGTTTGCCTCCCATCTCTGTGCTTGGGTCCTAAGGGACCCCAGAACCGTAACACATTATTTCCTAAACATGTTGAATCAAAATTGTATTTTCAACAATGAACTGACAGTCGCACCTTGAGAATTTTTTTCTCATAGGTGGCCAGATGGGGACACTTAAAATCTTGGTGTGCCACACCAAAACTAAAAGTCATAATAATTTTAGGATATCTTTATCCTGTTGTTGTAAACAGACAAGGGGAAAAACTATCAGAAATACTTAAAGAAATCCCTACTGATATACTTTGGTTTATTGTGCTATATATACCCCATTATAGGGTCCTTTAAATAACTCATTGGCTATAATTGATGGTGCTAGACAATCAATCCATTTTGACTGGGAGAGGCTGGCATCGAATGATCGCTGTCAGCCCTCCTAGTCAAAATGGATTGAATGTCTACCAGTGCTGCCAGTGGCACTGAATGATGAGCATTCGCAGCCAGTCCTCCGATCTTAAATGAATAATGCATTTATAATTGTCAGTGTCAGGCAATGAGTTAAATACTGTTCTATGATATTAACTCATTCACTACAAAACATCATGTTACAAGACATCCCCTTCTTTCAAGCGTTACAGAATATTGTATTCTATCATAACATGAACACAGAACCCACGAAAAACATTACTTATAGGGTAAACAAATCAGCTTCATTGTCTTTTGAGTTTTTCTTCATGTTTATTTTATCAATTGAGTTTTATTAACATTTCATTGTAAAGCATAAATAATTACGTAAAAATAAAGAATAGAAAAAGGAAGTCTTTATTGTCATTGTACGGAGTACAACGAGATTTGAAACTTCGCCATAACGTGCACAACATCGAACAAAACTACAATAAGGCAAAATCAAAGAAAAACACAATTACGTTGTACACAGATTAGGAATGAAGTGAATAAGTGACGAGCAGCAAGTGGTGAGGTAGTAGTAATGTAACAGTGTGTATATGACAGTTTACAGTACTCAGACTAGATAAATGAAAAAAAAAAAAGAAGTTAGACCTGATGTTCTCATACGTGGACGACATACTTTGGGTCGTGTAGGCCATTTGATGTCGGTGGACGCCAGGCTTTACCAAACATAGTCAATTTCCCAATAAAGGGTTAATGACACTAATGATCTAATGCGCACAGTCTAATACCACAACAGTTATCATTCTGAGATCCAAAACCATAATGTTTTATAATGTCATGTGTTCACAAATACAAAACAACTTGGGTACACGTAGTATTGTACAGTGAAAAATCAGGGGTCGTGGCCACCCCCTGGTGGCGTCTTTGACGACAACATGTTTTCCTCTTGTTTGTTATCCCTTTGGAGTGTGAGGCACTTTCCCAGATTTCCCTGCCATGCTTCCATGCACTCCTAGAATAATTTCTTTTGGCATCCTACACAATGCCATTATCAAGGACCATCTTGGTGTGGTCTATGTCTTAGAAATGGATCTTCTTTATAATTCCCTACATATTTGGAAAGTGGAAAAGCATTTTTTTTCTTGACCAGGAACTGTCAGATGCTCAGAGAGTTGAGAGTAGGTGCGTTTCATGATGAAACAAGAAAATGTGGTGTCCTTTTGTAAATGTGTTGATTCAGGGGCGGAGCTTGGGGAGGTGGTGGCAGTGTAGCTGCACCACTTGCCCGGGCCTCCAGGGGGCCCAGTTGAGGCGTGTGTGTGAAGGGAGGGGCTAAAAAAACATCTGTTACATTGGGCTGGGCTTTATTTGTGGCTCATAGTGGGCCTCAATATTACAGTCAGCACTCCTTCCCTCTACAGTAATGTAGTTAAGAGATGTTACGTATAATGTCATGCAGAGCTTGGACCCGCACATGAGTGGTTGTAGTTTGGAGGGTGTCTGCATTTCAATTGTCCATCCCCCCTGTCATATTCCTTGCCCTGGGTCCAGATCAGATTGTTCCACTACTATGCTGGCTGATTGTTTGGCCCACACTGCTATGGAAAAAAATATAATAATATTTTAAAATATACAGGGTGTTCCAAAATGTTTGACCCCATTTTGTAGGCCAATAATTCTGACAATTTTCGTTGGAATGACCTCAAATTTCCACAGCTTGTGTAGAAACGTTTCAAGTTTTTGTGTGTAACATTTGGCATTTCTGTCTTTTCAGGTTAAGAAATGCCGTTCACTTCAAAAGAAAAGGCATTTTGCGTGTAAGAATATGCTCGGACTCAATCACCGAAGACAGTGCAGCGTGCCTTCTTCAAATATTTGGCAAAAAAGGCCCCAACTAAACAACAAAACAGAACTACAGCTGCACTGGAAACTAGAGGTGCATGATAATTATTGGTCCGATAATAGGAATTATGACGTCATCCCAATAAATCTGATAACAATATGTTATCGGGCCTATTAATAATATTTTTGGCTCGGTGTCGGATTGGGATGTGTGCATTTGTTTCCACTCCTGTTTTGCCAGTATGCAACGTTTTGTTACTGTTCTAGAGGCCACATTTTTCCTTCACTGAGTTATAAACCTTACTCTGGCAATTAGCAAATGTTTGCATTTTACAGTGTTATGTTTGCAAGTTCTTGAGAGGCCTTTTGGTTATTTATAGGCTTTCTGTTCTATAATTGCCAGGTTAAGAAAGTTGTTTCATGGACCAAGACGACAAAAGCCTCCTCTCCTGTTGCACCAAATGTTTTATCTGCTGACAAAGCACAATTCCTGTTGGGTTTATGTTTGTTTTAGATCAGTGCTCATTGTTCAGGGGAACACTTCGTCAATGATATTGACTGATTGATTGTGATTGACTCAAATTATATTTATTTGAAAAAATTAATATGGGCTCTTTATTTGAAGTTAAAACTGTTCTTGTCTTTGTTTTATTCATTGTAATAATGTTCATTTCATCATGAAAATTCTGGTTCGGTCAAAGGCAAATCTATGCTGAATCAACCACTAGTATTTTTTACCTACATGGGTTCAAAAACTCAGGTGAATATACATTGAAAACTTATATATATATTATCGGTTATCGTATCGGTCTCGAGGAGCAGGAAGTTATCGATATCGGTTTCCAAAAATGGATATCGTGCACCCCTACTGGAAACTGTTACCGAAGACAAGCTACAGCAAGTTTGACACGAGCTTGAACACCGACTCGACGTGTGCAGAGTCACAGGTGGAGCTCATATTGAACATTTATTAAAATCTGTCATAGAACCAACAAATATTTATACTCTTCTTTGTAAATTTAACCAATAAAACTTAAGACCTTCAACATAAAGTGTATTTAGTTTCATTAAGATCCATCAAGTAGTTTCCGAGATATGGCCATTTAGAATGGGGTCAACCATTTTGGAACACCCTGTATATTTTGTGATAGCAGTCTTTCAGCTTTTTTGACTCACCTTGTGTGGAATAGAGAGTGAAAAGAATTACTAATGTTTGCAGTACACCTTTATTCATTTCAGGCTCTATTTTAAGTCAGGGTGGTGTTTTTATGGACACGCTATACTTAAAGGAGGCCAAAATGTTTACATAACAAATGTTGATAATATAGAACCCCTTTGATTGTATATAAAGGTTGCTTTTACTTGAAAAGATTCCCCCTATGATGTGGACGTGTTGGTACCTTGATGCGCGGCTCCCCGGCTGCAGGAGGCAGTAGCGGAAAGGTGGCGTGTAAAAACGACAACACTTACTTTTCGCTAAAGCGCGTCGGCGGTCCAACGTTGGCGCCAGATGAGCAGTGTGGCGCCAGCTCGGCACAGCATCAGTGTACCAGGGACAC
The DNA here is from genome assembly GCF_030265065.1 of Corythoichthys intestinalis. Lineage (NCBI taxonomy): Eukaryota > Metazoa > Chordata > Actinopteri > Syngnathiformes > Syngnathidae > Corythoichthys > Corythoichthys intestinalis. The sequence continues at coordinate 36,669,028 of NC_080404.1, forward strand.
CAAGACAAGACAAGACAAGAGCCCAGACTACTCATAACAAGCCGGACTTTGTTTTTCCTGCCTTTAAACGCGAGCGATCCATTCGTTTGTGACTTAGTTCCACAGCAGAAGAAGAAGGGAGAAAGGTGGGTGGATGCTTATGCCTGCAACATCTAAATTGCTGTGATATTTTCCTCCGAATTGCTTCAGTATTTGAGAACAGAATCATCTCATAAGGCAGGGGGATTTCAGTTCGGAAACGACGCGGAGCTTTGCACGGATTCTCGCCCATTTCTATGCTTTCGTGCTGTAGTTAAAAGCAGCCTGCAAACGTTGTCATGGAAAAATACAGAGACTCGAGCTGCTTTGCACGCTGTTATTATGAAAGTTTTACAAGCGATATTATCCCACTATATTACCCATCTGTTTTTGGAGTCGTTTTCGTAGTACAGTCCTGCGTCGACCATCCCATCCATAAAGACTTAAAGTCAACTCGGTATACTTGGGCTAACGTAAACAAACTTGGTCTAATAAGGCGCTTTAATGGTAAAAGTAATCACCTGGAGTTGCGGGGTGGACCAGAGGAGCTGCTTAGCCGACTGGTTAGCTCGAAGACCGCGGCTAGTATGTAGCTGCCACGCTAGCGCTGGTTAGCCAGCAAGGCCGCCATTGAAAGGGGTGCCGCAGTCCAACAACGAACAAGACTCATGTCGGTGCGACATGCTAGACACACAACCCAAACGGAGCTGTGGTTAATAATTAAAGTTGTGGAGTGATTATTGAACCACGCTGTTTGTTTATGGACTAATGCGACATATGTGCTTCATTCAAACGAAAACATAAGCTTTCCCAGGCTTCCCCCCTCCGATTTCGTCTCCCGCAATGTTTGTCATCTTTGTCCATCTTCGGCTACTAGCCCAACTCTTTTAGCAGGCTAACTTTACCATTAGCTGTCGAGCCTTTCGCGTCATTATTTTTTTATGACCAAATGTGTTTTTCTCGGGGAAACACGTTCGTATTTTGTCACATAGGCGCAGGGCGGTTGACTTATTTGGACATGGCTCGGGGCTTTGCTGCTGATCCAATGCGGTTTGGGGAGGGCGGAAGCTAAGTTGGCTTACGTTAGCTCGCGGCAGCCATTTTAGCGAGCATTTGTAGTCCTGGGCTAACTGCTGGTGTGGCACTACAAGATGGACTGTTAATACGCGCGGAAGAAGACCATTTCCGCGTCGGCAACCGCGCCCTTGACTCGCATCGAAACCAATTTTCGTGTTTTCTTTTTAAAACTGCATTTTCGCCAGTGTAAGTATCGCCGTGAGTCACTTCGTCGTCTCTGTGTGTTTTTGCTACAAGGCTAAAGTTAGCGCGCTAAATGGCGACCACTTAGCGGCTAACAAAATGCTGCGGCGGCGTTAACCAGTTCCCCCTCGACCGTAGCCAGCTAACTAGCGGCTACGGGAGCTATCTGTAGCCGCTTTAGGAAGAGGCTACCGAGCCACCGGTCAACATTTTAATAATAAATCGTCGCTTTGACGACGCCTGGGCTCAAAGTGTACGTTGCGTAGGATGGCTTGAAAAGGGCCGCGCGAGGTGAAAGCGGTTTAGGCCGGCTGGCCTATGTGTTCGCGGATTAAATTCGACTCGAGTGTCCGATGACGATTTTTGGCTACTTTGATGCTCTTTAGCTCGTTAGGACTGCTAACATAGCCTACTAATTGACACTTGGCCTGTCTATTGCCTATGGAGTACTCACATAACTTACTGCATCTTAAGACATATTTGTCCATATTTTTCTTTTTATATTCTTCTGGTTTGAAAAACTGACGGAAAGATTGTTCCACTGATAAAAATTTCATGTGAACAATATTCAATGTAATCCCCTATTTTTTTTGTTTTTGTTTTTAATAAACCTTTATTTAATATGTGACGTTATGGCAATAAAAACTTGCATTACATTTGACTCAAGGAGGCGCATTAATATTTAGTCTACACTTTTAAGTGTGATCGAGATGACCACATATCCTGATGCCAGGGCTGAATGATTATTGCATTTAAAATGTATTCATAAATTAAAGAACATTAATAAAAACAGAATCAATACAATTAAAATGAAAACAGGAGTACACTGGCTATGGTCACCAATAATGCTCAAATGTTTATTGTGAATTTTATTAAGTCAATTACGGTATTTGAGTGGCTAGCACGTCTACCTCAAAGTTCTGAGATCAAGGGTTCAGTTTGGCCTTCCTGTTTGAAGTTTAAATGTTCTCCCAGGTTTACAAAAATAAGCACAAAGCTTACTCTACATTAAAAATTGAATACATTATATGGCATAATTGTGAGAGTATTAAAGTAGTAATTTAGGTGTAAAGGTCTGTCGCTTATTCATCAGAAGGTATTTGTCATCAAGCTTTTCTTTTGTTATGATGTACATTAACCCTTTAACACCTAAGCCTATTTTGTTGGAATTTGCATGCCTTTAATGTTGCCTATATATTAAAAAAAAAAAAAAAAAAGTTCACAATGGCCAGGTTCGGTCCCTTTTTTCAGGACACCATAATCTTCATGTCCAAAATGTTGTTTTCTTCACTGACTAATTATAATCAACATTTTGGACCCAAAAAGACAAATTGACAACCAAACATGCTCGACCAACCGTTTTGAAGCTTGATAATATTTATTCAACTTGTTAGGGTAAACATTCAACAGAACAAAATAAGACTGAATAGTTTTATGTTTGACAATTCAACACAAACAGCAGGTATGGTCTTAGGCGTTTTTGGCCTTTACACAAACTATGGTCAAAATAGGTTATACTCGGTGCAAAATAGTGAATATATATATGTGTATCATCTAACATATATATCATTTAACATTAAAAGGGTTTGGAGGATATCTCGGTGAGGTTAGGAATTGTACCCATAACCTTATCAAAAGTATATTCAGGTACATGCAATCAAGCTTCTCGAACACACACATCTACCGGTATATAAAAATTGAAAAGATTGATAGTGGAGAGAAAAAATATAACATTGAAAAAAAAAAAGTCTTTTAAAAAAAAATTGACAATGAACTAGTTCAGTTCAATTTTTTCAGGCATGCGACTCAAGTTTGCTCTTGAATAGGACACGGAGCTACGTCACACACAACCTCACACAGCCCAGTCGCCAGTCTTCCGCCGTTTGCACGCTGCTGTCACTCACCGAGACGCCGGCTCATCCGGGTAAAACAACGGCAAATCCGTCTGATCGTCTTCCTTGAGTTGATGAAATAATGCATAAGCTTGTGCTAAATTTAGTTTTCGATTCATTCCGCATGTTTCAAAGTCGCTTGCTCAATCCAACCGGCCGTCGCTCGCTACGTCCCCTCCTTCACCTTTAGGTGGCGCCGCGCTTAGCAATTTATTAAAAATGTTAACATTATGACCACCCTTCTTGACCCCACAATGGGTCTTGGGATATGTAGTCTCTCTTGATGCTTTCAGTTTTGAAAAAGGACAAATGATGGAAATATGGACATAAACACATGGTCCATGCAGCGTTTTAATGCTTATTAGTGCAATAAAAGTATAAAACTCAAATGACATCATCTCCCGTTTTACCTGGTCGATTGACATGAAGTGAAAACTGGCTTGGACCTCAATTTCCGCACTTTCAAATGAGACCAAGCAGTGGCACGTGGGTGACGTAACTACAGCGTGACGAGGCTTCAAAGATGATGTGGGTAAACATGTCGCAGCCGACCTGTTCGGTGTTAAAGCAATAAAACAAGTACCGTTACCTCCATGCCTAGAGGTGGGAATCTTGGGGCACCTCATGATTCGATTACGATTCAGAGGCTACGATTCGATTATGAATCGATTATTGATGCACATCCCCCCAGCTATTAGCTACTTTTAATGTTTCTTACATTAGTTACAAAGATACTACAAAAATCCGCTCCGGCGTAAATAAAGTACTATTTCAGTATCAAGTTAACAGTTCAAAAGAGTAAATAAAATACTCAAGTCCCCATTCTGTATCAGCGGCTTTAAACTGTCATACCATTTTGTGAAAAAATATTTTTATCCAACTAAAAGTGAACTGCTTTTTAAATGAAAGCGATGTGTATTAATACTTCAATACAAAGGGCTCAAAAAAGTGATTTTCTGCTTTAAGTGTTTTAAACATGAACATGTAAACAAACAGGTTTTCCTGAAGTACAAATAATTTAAAAAATAAACTTAGTCCTTTTGCATCTGAACCTCAACAATATGCAGGACAGGTCAAGTGTGCTTAGCTACTGATAAAATTCCATGTTCTTGTGTGCTGTGCATTGACTCCTGCAGGGTGTGCGGTTCAGCATGTGAGCGTAGCATGTCAGATGGCTAAAGTTACCCAGCTGGGAAGCGACAACCACAACAGCTGCCTTGTCTGTAACAACAGAAACGTCTTTTTTTTGCGTTTTTCCATTCATTTACGGCGGCACCGCGTAGCGCATCAACCCTATTTGCAACCTTGTTCATCGCTCTTTTTTTTTTTTTTGAAGCACAAGTGCTTTCAGGTCCCACTCAACAGGTATGAAATGGACTGTTAATGTAACAAACAATTCAGGGGCTACAGGTGTCCATGCATAACACGTAACGGAGACTCTGTCGACATTCGACAGTATTGACATGATTTCTACTGTTGTCTACTTGTAGAGAGCCAACTGCCGTCTCAGTGGATCGGCGTCCGGATGGGATCACGTACAGTGGGGAGAACAAGTATTTGACACACTATTTCCCATTGTCAGTTTATCAAATACTTGTTCTCCCCACTGTACCTCAGCTTGCTTTCAACATTTTTCGAAATCCCCTAGAATCCAAAATAATTCCACACGTCTGCTTTTAAATTTACTGGAGCAGGTCTGATCTCACGGAGAGGTTGGTTGGTTAGGTCAGCCATTCTTGTATGCTTGTTTTGTATCTAGCGGCAAGAGTTGTGGATATGTACTCTCGGTCAGTTTCGCGTTGCGTCCCGAAGACGGCGCTGACTGTGTTTTAGTTCCGCTTTACTTGGCATATTTAAATAATCAGAATATGGATGTTTGTGAATGGTTCTCGAATCTTCCAGGGCCGAATCGCGAACAATGTAAGAATTAAAAGTTTCACCACCTTTACTAGTGACATTGCTGCAGTTCAAATGTATCTTTTTGTCAGGAATTCTATGGTCAGAATTGACTCGTAAGAATTACCGTTTTTTTTTTGCATCGAAATTAGACTGAAAAAGGGGGGTCGTCTTATATTCGCGGTCTAGACGTTATACCCATTCACGACACTAGATGGCGCCTAGAGGCGTGCGAAATTTCCGATTCTTAGATTATTCGCGATGCGGCTGTGAAAGATTCGAGAACGATTCACAAACATCCAAATTCCAATTATTGAATTACACCAGGTAAAGCAGAACTAAAACAGTCGGCACGGTCTTCGGGACGCAATGAGGAACGGACCGAGAGTAAATATCCTGTACGATTCATGCCGCTAGATAGAAAAACCAAAAAACGAACCTGACTGCGGCCGACAGCTGCTTCAAACAACGCCTAGTTGCTAAAAACATACGGACCCATAGGCCTACGGCTAAAATAGATATCACATATATGTAGAATTACATGCAAAATGACAGACGACAGCGGTGTTAAAACATATAAAGAGAACTAATGCGAAATGACATACTTGCCGTTTAGTAGTTGCCGCATTGTAAACAGCCGCCATCTTAAAGCAGTAGACTTCTCTGGAAGGTTCTGTTGCAGCGAACTTAAATAACGTTTTATCTAAAATACTCCGAAATCTACAAAATCTTGACTTGACTCTATCTTTAAATGAAGAAACAGTTTTAAAACATTGACATGTCGAAAGTAGACAGAAGGGAAATTAGGGAATAACGATAGCAATTTTAACAACTTTAACGGATGATTCACATCATTAAATTAAATGAATGTAGTTTAAAGCTGCTGATACAGAATGGAGACTTCAGTATTTTATTTACTGTTTCTAACTGTTAACTTGATAATGAAATATTAGTTTGGTTTAGCCTGAGAGGATTTTTGAACAATTTTGGAACTAATGTATAACACGGGTAAAATCAATAATCGATTTATAATAGAATCGGAGCCTCTGAATAGTAATTGTAATTGAATTGTTAGGTGCCCAAAGATTCCCACCTCTAATGGCGGCAGATATCATTGAAGCGATGTTCTGTCATGACAGATATCAGCTACTCTCAAGTTTAACCAGTTTGCATTATTTTATTGAAATGTTTTTCCCTTATTCAGATTTGTTTCAAGACTACAGTTACAGTTAGACTTCACTTTTATGGTTAATGCAGTTATTGCAATTTTGTTGTTTCATCACAATAGATTGGTTTATTTACATTTCGAAAACCAGAAGCCATTCATTTACGAATGTGATTGCTCTTTAGTTAACATAGTTAAATGTTCAGATATTAAGATTTAAAGGAGGAAAAATAACATGCTTTTTCTCTCAAATATATTGTTATAATCAGATTTGAATGAGGCAAAATAATATTTTTCTCTCAAATATATTGTTATAGTCATTTGTTTCGGATGTACTGTTATTTTCTGTATAAAGATTAATTTGGTGTTCAAAAAGTCTTTTTTTTTTTTTTTTTTTTTTTTTTCTTCCCCAAACTTGAGTCTTGTAAAAGAGGGGGTCGTCTTATAATCAGGGCCATCTTATATTCGGGCCAATACGGTATGTCTTCCGCTCATGACACCCCCAATGTCTTTGTCTCAGTGTATGATGAAATGTCATATTTTCCTCCACAAAGGCATGTCAGAAAAATATTGAAGTCAAAATCTTTTACAGATATCTGAGCGTTTGTGTGGACAGCACGGTCGTGGAGCTTTTCCTCACTTGTTTTTCTCCTCAAGCGATAACGACAAAACTCTTGAAGGCAAGTAAGTCAACATCTAGTCAATGAGGGCCAGTACGAGATTGGACTTGACATTTGCCGTCCTGTCTTCCAGATCTGCTCACCGACAAGAGGCACCAGCGTTGTGCTCAACCAAACAACGATCAATACCCCGATTCTTAGTTGAGTTCCCGTCCGGCCCAAAAACGGAGGTCGTGGGGTTGGAGTGCGTGCTCATGGCGGAAGAGACTGAGTGTGACACACCCGGCCTCGACACGCTTGGGTCGGAGTGTGTCATAGCCCACAGCCATGTCGACCTGCACTACGGAGCCGAGACTGAAATCATGACCGAGGAAAAGCGCGGTCTGGAATTGGAGATTCACGGCACCGAGCTCAAGATCCAGGGACTGGGGACGGACCTTGGCGCCGTGGCGTGCGTGGACGCCATTGTGGAGACGGATCACGATTACATCAAGGTGGAGCACGACGACATGCACTGCTTCGCCGGCGCCGAGATCAAAACGACGGGCGAGGCGCTGCTTGGGGAAGTGCTCCTCAAGAACGAGCACGAGATCAAAGTGGAGTCGGATCACGGCGGCGAGCTGACGGTGGAGTCTGAGAACGGCGTCATCATCCACGAGGCGCACGGCCTGCAGTGCAACGAGTGCGGGGAGATCTTTGGCAGCATCTCCGACCTCCATCAGCACTTTGAGATCCACAAGGACCTCAACCCATACATTTGCGTGCACTGCGGCGAGAGTTTTGCGGTGGAGGCTAGTCTCAAGCAGCACATGAAGATTCACATGAAAGAGAAGCCCTACGTCCCCCCGGGCGTGGAGATCATAGGCAAGGATGTCATCGACGCCTTCAGCCTCAAGTCTCATCAGATGATTCACTTGCCCGACAAGCCGCACCGCTGCAACGAGTGCGGCAAGAGCTTCGCCGCCGCCATCACTCTGCGGGAGCACATGAAAATGCATTCGGAAGACAAGCCCTACAAGTGCAACCAGTGTAGGAAGAGCTTTGTCCGCAGGAGGCACCTGAAGAAGCACCAGGAGGTCCACGCCCGCGAGAAGCCGTACACGTGCGGCCAATGCGGCAAAGGCTTCGCCACCACCTCCAACCTGAAGCAGCATCAGAAGACCCACGCTGCCCACGCGGTGCACGCGGCCCACGCTGCCGTGGTGCTGGCTGACAAGCCCCACCGCTGCTCGCAGTGCGGCAAGTGCTTCGCCGCTGCCGCCACCTTGCGGGAACACCAGAGGGTCCATTCGGGCGAGAAGCCGTACAAGTGCAACATGTGCCGCAAGAGCTTCGTGCGCAAGCGCCACCTGAAGAAGCACCAGCAGGTCCACGCCGGCGGCAAGCCCTACACCTGTCGGCACTGCAACAAGGGCTTCAACCACTCGTCGTCCCTCTCGCGCCACCACAAGACCCACCTGCAGGGGCCCGTCTTCTCCCCGCCGCAGCCCGGCAAGCCCATGACCTTCGGCACCCCTCCCAAGCAGAGGGTGCACCTGCAAGGGGAGAAGCCCTATATGTGCCACCATTGCGACAAAGGCTTCAACCATTCCTCCTCACTGTCGCGCCACCAGAGAGTCCACTCCGAGGGCAAAGGCTACACTTGCGGCCACTGCGGCAAGATCTTCAACCACTCTTCCTCCCTGGCGCGCCACCAGAGGGTCCACCTGGAGAACAAGCAGCAACCGGCGCCGCAGTCGCCCCCACTGCCTCTGCCCACTCCCGAGCAGTACAGCGCCATCCCTTCGCCCAAGGTTTTCCCCAACAACGCCTTCCCCAAACAACATCTCCTCTCTGTCGAGAAGCCCTACCGCTGTACCCAGTGCGGGAAAGGCTTCAATCATTCGTCCTCCCTCTCCAGACACCACCGGATCCATTTAGAGTAGCCGCTCCCGGATGTGTACGCAGTCAGGCGAAGACGACAAAACAACAAGGACCGATTCATCGTGGAGCTGCGGGGAAGCGTCACTTGGATTCCTGGACTCTGTTTTGAACACTTTTAAAGAAAATAGAAAAAAATGTTACATGATCGTTTTGGATGGAGCTTCTCGGTTAAGCACAGGAGTTTTTTCGACGAGGCTCAAGGATGTCAACACCAAAAGTCCAATTAAACACTCATCTTTTTTTCCCACCCTTGTAACCTTTCCGGCACATCCACTGTAAATACATCTTGATTTCTTTTATATGTATAGGTGATTAGTGTGCTGTTCCCAAAAAACATTTTTGATAGACATGCCCAACATTGCCTCTACAGGTTTTTTTGGCCCCCTTTATCTGATGCTGCGTTTTCAAACAGCATCTGATTAATTTGCCATTGTGTATATTTATGAGGTTATTTTCTTGTGTACAGAGAGCAATACTGGCTGCCACCCTGACGTTAAAATTATAACAGCCATAAACAGAATAAAAATCTCGTTAGCATATTACACCAGTCTCCTTTCTTTGCTTATCCCCCCCCCCCCCCCAAGGTTAAAAAAACAACCTGTTTATAGACTAGATAGCAGTTACTCATGTTGATTATCAAAATTTGAGCTAAATGCTTGTGTATACAAAAAAAAATATGGAGAAATCCGACTTTTCAAGACTGCATTGCGCTTGACTGGTATGTGTAAAAAAAAATTACAAACTTATTTTTTTAGGTATGGATAGGAGGGTATGAAAGGGAGCAAAGAAAGATGTTTTTATGGGAGGGCACGACAAGCAATATTGTTTTTGTTTTGTTTTTTTAAACCCCTTCCCTACCATTGACGGCGATTGACATCCAACCAATTTTGACCCACTCAAAATGCTTCGGACTTCCATTGCCGTGAATGGTACCGAGTGAGTTAAGTTTCTCCCCTTTGTTTTTGCTTCAATGTGTAGCATAGTGTTTTCTTGTATTAGTTAGGTGCCTTATTGCATGCTGTGTAGAAATGGATGCCGAGCTGTTAATTGACAAGATACAGGAGGAATTTATTTTTAGCTCATGTTCATACCCTTCATTTTAATTTGACGTCAATGACGCCTTTTTTGCTTTCATGTATACTATCGTGTTTACACTGTGTATATTGTCTTTAATTTCTCCCCTTTTCTGTTCTTGTAAATGGCCTAATTGTTTAGAGGAGTAATGTAAAGGAATCCATAGAGGCCTCTCTTGAAGGGCAATTCTTGTAACATCTCCCTTTTTTTCCCCTGAGTGGCACATATGGATAAATAAAGGCTGTTGACTCTCTTCTGGTGTCCTGTGGAGTTGGATTTAATATGAAGTCTTCGGTACATAATCTATATTATGGTGTGAGGGAATTTGTATGGCAGTGGTCCATGACGTACTTTCTGAGCAATCCTGAAGGCGTCGCTCTTGTTACTTGCAGGAGTGCTCAGTCTCCGTTTTTGACTGGAGTACTTGAAATCAGTGGCGCCGTATAGGAGAGGAGTCTGGCTGCAGCCCGCCTCTCTCAGTACCCTGCGCCGCTCTTCTCAGTACCCATCCCGCAGACAGGAAATAACGCAATACCGCAGCTCTCAATCCCCTCAGACCGGAAATGTCGTCAACCCTTGCGACGAAAACAAGTTACGTTATTTCACCTCTCGCGAAGAAAACACGGTAAGTGGCCGCACTGAAAAAAAGTTTTTAAAAGCGTATGCATGTTTAAAAATGTTAAATAGTTAAACAAGACTTGCGGTGAAAATATGAAGTGTTTATTCTGAGTTGAAAAGACCGTACTTATATCTAGTATTCTTAATGTAATTTAAATAATGTCTTCCTTTACTAACTGCATGTGACTTTGCTCTACTTATATTGTTTAATACGTACTGATGAATTCAGCAGCGAATTGGCTAATGCTGCTAATGCTTTTTACATTTTTTTCCCCTCAATGAACAGTCTTCTTTGTGTAGTTTTCATTATATTGCACTCTTATTTTTCATTATGTACATGCCTGCAATTCGCAGCTCGCTGTTTTTGTTGTTGTATGGTATTGTTGTTTTACCTTCATTTGTTTTGTCTGGTCCTTTGTAGTTTGAATGTTGTCACATGATCCAAATAGGACAAGGTTGTAATTTTTTCTTGATATTGTTACTCTGCTTAGCTATATATTTTTTCATTATTATTATTTTTTTTTTACTAGCTCCTTGATCACCACCCCATTGGGAAGAAACTAAATCACGACCCCCAAATGGTAGTCTTCCCATGCAGATACAGGGATGTCACAGAGATCCAAATGGAAGTAAGTAGCATAAGTAGTAATGTACTTTAGATTTTGGACTGTGCTGAACACTTTTTTTTGATAGACATCGAACACTGTAAAACCCACTGTGCAGACAGGACCAATGGTGACAATATAAGACCATGCCGAGCTTCGTGGACGGTTCAAACTCATCCTGCCCAGGAACGGCTGGTATGTTTTTATGTCTGAGACAAATGTTGTGCTCAGTGGAAATCTGGATAGGCTTATTATTCCTTATATTAGTTAACAATTGGACATAATTGATTATTTACTCTTTGTTTATTTAACCAATCAACATTCTCATTAGCTTATGCAAATCTTGAATATAAAGAGGCCAGAAATGGTGTTGATTGTCTAAAAAAAGAAAGTTTGATTGACACGTGCTGACTTTTGGAACGTTGGCCTGAACAATGAAATGGAATCAACTGTGAATTTTGAGGATTTAGTTTCTCTAAAGAACATAATGTCACTTGTACAATTAAGTAAAATGTAACTTTTTGTGTTTGTTTTTTGCAGATATGAAATGCATATTTATAACTTGTCTAACAAGTAGCTCATTCAAAGGTATAAAAAAGTATTTTTTGGCGTGTGTAGGGTATTTTAACTATGTAGCCTACAGAATGCTTGTATGGGCTCATGTAGGTGTCTGCGTACGTTTGTATTTATATAACATATGTCCGTGTGTATAGATTATGTATTTTTCAGGGAAGGACCATATTTGTGGCTGACCCCTATGTTGTTGCAACATGGTGAAAGCCTACAGGATGTGACCCACACATGCATTTGCCTGTAAGGCTGATTAGTAACAACTACAACTTGGAGCATTGGTTCATTTTCAAAGAACAGTCAAATCATAACAAATTAAATGATCCAAATTCCAATTATTTGTGGGAAGAAAAACAGATCCAATCATGAGATCAGGGAACTATTGTTATCTCTAATGAAATTCAGTATCCATTCATATTGGCATGGCGTTTCCATGATGATCCAGAATAGCCTTGTTTGGTTTTGAAGGTATGTTCCAGTCGATCCTTTTATGTTGCCCCTTCAATTAAAGCAGAATTGCACTCCAGATGATTCATCCAATCATTTGAAGCAAATTTCTAAAATTGCCAATGTTTTGTTTCAAGGGCGTTGGCCCGGTCTCAACATTGGTAGGGACGAATATAATGCAAGTAAGGTTGCTCAAAAGTTGGTGGGGACAACTTTAGCATCCTGAAAAGTTGGTCGTGTTATGTCCCTACCGTCCCTATGCAAACCTACGCCCTTGTTTTGTTTGCATGAATCATTTAAACCTGACTGGTTGGTGTTCTTATGCATGGAAACATGTTTGTAATTGTTTAACTACTGTATTTAATATGAACCTATATTTTCAATTGCAGAAAATGTTGACAGTCAATCAACAGGGGGACATGGAAAGAGAGGATTGGAAGTGAAATAGAGGTATTTGTAAAAGTGTGTATATTCATTGATTCAAAACTTGAAGGAAGTGACTCGGTTAAATTCTTACGTTAGGGTTTTCCGGGACAGCCATAGGGGAAGGACTGTGGCATCTTCATGTTGATGGTAGGTGAGTTTAACTGTCCAATTTTGTCCTCTGTGATATTTGTATTCATTTATCCATTTGTAGTATGCTCTTTGCACTGTTCTGGATGCTCTCTTTGAGTTTAACCATTGTAAAATGAAGTTCACCGAATCATTCAAATTGGGCTACAAAATATCCTTGTCGTTATTCTTTATTTACACTTGTTTTTAATTTTTGTTAGACTGATATGCCAACTCTGAGGAAGTGGTGGTGTATATTGATAGCGGACAATTTCAAACTTGGGTGCATGGTAAGTCTTTGAAACTGTTGATATGGCATTCTTAGGAAAGTAGGTGCACAGCACCTTAATTCTTTGTTGGAAAATGTGGAATACTTATTTTTGTATTTTTTCAACTTATGTGAGCCACAGGAAAGAGTTTGCCCATTGGACAGATGAGGCAAAAGCATTACTGCAGGGTGAAGTGCCACCAGTCTATCAGTTACAGAAGTGAAATTTGAATATAATTGCTGAGGTCAGCTTTTAAAGACTTTTTAGTGTCCATTACTCTGACGCACTTTTGAACATGCCCCCCTTTATTCACTGATTTATTTTAGGAAGAGGTGCAACCACAGCTCCTTCAAGTTAGTGGTGGCCCACTCCAAAAAGATATGGCAGGAAAAAATGGTAAGATTGTTTATATACCTAGTTTAATGCAATGCCTGAAAAGAAAAATCAAGTATAAAATTAACAAAGCATCATTTTTATTTTACTTATGTAATATTCAAATAGCTCTTTTCTTTCTCTTTTCCAATGAACAGTTTTGGTAAAAGGATTGTGCAAGACAGCACAAAAGCCTTGGACAGGGCTAGGGGGAAAAAAAAAAAATCAATGCAGTAGGAGTTCCCAAGCATCCTGCAGATGGAAGAGGATGAGCACGAACTACAATGTCTTGGAGCCATTCAAGTTCTGTTTCAACCATCTGGAAGATGGATTTACCTTTTTTGAGGAGATTGTTGACTAAAGAAAATATCTATTCTCTCAATAATAATAAAAAATAATAAAACTAAAAAAATAAAGTTTACCACATCAGAACTGGTTGTATTGAGTTCATTTTTCTACACTTATGAATTAGTTTTTTTTTTTTTTCTTTTATCTCAGATGTTAGTTGTAGGTAGTTTTAATTACCTGTGATGAAGGCGGGAGTGCTTGCCGAAAAATGTCAGGTAATTAAAACAACCTACAACTATTGTCTGGGATAAAAGAAAAGAAAACAACAAACACATGACAACTTTTTTTCATTTCTGTTTGAAATAAAGTTGCCTTTCCTGGAGCAGAAAGTTTAATATAGTTTCTGAATTAGTTAATTAGGATCTTCACCCACATGAATGAATTTAAGTAGCAAAATGAAAGACAAAATTGGTTTGGTTGCAACATTGAGAGAATATTACGTTTTTGATACATTAAATTGTAATGAAGCTATACTAATGTGTCCGTTCATAAAAATGTAAGGATGACAGCAATTTTGTAATAATTCTCAATTGGAGTATATTTTACAATTGACAAACTAAAGTACACACTGTGATAGGTCACAGGCGATCTTTCAGTCACTAATTAAACCTTTATTGCAGTAGTGTGTATTTTAATTTTGATGTACTGTAACCGTGTTTTTCATTTTGGTAAAATCAGCAGGCTTTAACAAACTGACCGCGCTTAAAGAGTTAATCTCCCGATTTCACCAAATCAATTTAAGGAGCATATAAATAAATTATTATTTAAATAATAATGAGTGATGCTGAAACCGAAAATAAAAGACGTGCGAAAAGAAAAGTAAACTAGTATTTACGTTCGAATGGACGCTAACTATTACGATAAAACCGGAAGCTCGGAGCTCCAGCGCAGCTTCATGTTGTCATTTCCGGTCTGAGAGCTGCGATATTGCGTCACTTCCTGTCTGCGGGATGGGTACTGAGACGAGCGGCGCAGGGTACTGAGAGAGGCGGGCTGCAGCCAGACTCTCTTGGAGAGGCCGTATAGAGGTAAAAAGTGAGACCGATTCTAAGGGCACATGACCTGATGGGGGCCACACGAAGAAAATTAGAACATTAGGTAATCATTTGCAAATTTAAATATAAATTATTATAATTTTAATAGGAATAAAACGAAGGGTTACGTTTTCTTGTTTTGTTTTTGGCAAAAAACCCCCAGAGAGAATATGTATTGCATATGTATTTTTTAATGTACATAATTATGATTGTTGTATGTTGCGTTGTGTGAGCTATATACGTACGAGGTTACACAGCACCCTTGTATCTCGAAGCAGCTTCTTACTAAAGTTTTTCTAGTTCCATAGTTGCCAGGAGAGGTTACTACATTACTCATAGTCAGTGTTGGGCACGTTACTTTAAAAAAGTAATTAGTTACATTACTCACTACTTCTTCCAAAAAGTAACTGAGTTAGTAACTGAATTACTCTATAGTAAAAGTAACTAGTTACCAGGGAAAGTAACTATTTCCGTTACTTTAAAAAGAACTTGTTGAATGTCAAAGAATTTGAAATTTTCTGAGCAGTATTCGAGTCAGTGGAATAGAGAAGAACAGACAGTTAACTTGTTAGGTGCTTCGGCAGATTTGAATTGCTTACCACAAATGTCGACAAAAGCTTTGCCCCGGGACATAAATTACACATTACATGCAGGTTATTTCCTTTAATTTCGACAAACTTGAAATAGTGTCTATATCTCCACCTCTTAAAGGACAGTTTTTCTTCTGAATGTTCTGCCATCCCGACCCTGTGCATCTGTTTTGCGTGTGTGCTTGCCGCACGCGCTGTTCCGGTTTGCTTGTGAAATCGCCGGCTCTGATTGGCTTACCACGACACATGACACTAACCCTCAGCCAATCACAATCACGTCCATCGCATCTCTCGAGGGGGGGCATTCAGGTAGGCTCGTTTCCCGACAATTCACATCACCTTCAAAGCGTCTGCCGTCCTCAAGATGGAAGCAGAATTATTGCTGGCTGACAGTGGGAGATGGGAACGAGGCTAGCATCAGGTGTAGCAAACACAGAAACGTTACCAAACTTTGGAAAGCATTGTCTAATTCAGGGGTTCCCAACCTATTCCACTAAGGCACACTGTGGGTGCAGGATTTCATTCTTACCAAACAAGATGACAACACTTTTTCCCCAATCTGGTGTTTTACAAGTGCAATCAGTTGATTGCAGTCAGGTGTGGCTTGTTTTAGCAGAAGCCTCATTGGTTCAACTGTCTCTGCTGGATCGGCTGGAACAAAAACCAGGACCCACAGTGTGCCTTGAGGACTGGGTTGAAAACCCCTGGACTCTAATTGAATGAGCAGGGACAAACAACTTGGAGTCAGAAGTACGTGCGCTATTTAAACTGAACGCACCCCAAGTCTTGGATGACAAACCAACAGAGTAGAGAGTCTAGAGCAGTGGTCTCAAACCGGTCCTCAAAGGGCCGCAGGGGGTACTGGATTTCATTCCAACCAAACGAGACAAATACCTTTTCACCAATCTGGTTTCTTACAAGTGTAATCAGTTGATTGCAATCAGGTGCTGCTTATGTTAGTAGAAACCTCATTGGTTGAACTGTTTGTGCTGGATCTGTTGGAACAAAAACCAGGACCCACTGCGGCCCTTTGTGGAGTCGGTTTGAGACCGCTGGTCTAGAGAGTCGACTCGACACGGCTAGTAGTTTCTTCAATTTATTCAGAGTAAGTAACGCACCGCTTTTGACCGTCAGTAACGGTAACGGCGGAAAAAGTAGTTAGATTACCCCGTTACTGAAAAAATAACGCCGTTACGTAACGGCGTTACTCCCAACACTGCTCACAGTTTATTAAATGTTAACAGTAGAAAACACAAAGAGAAGGACACTTCTCTCGAAGCAGCTTCCTACTTGATTTTTGCAGGTTAGCAAGTTCACACTGTTTAATGTTATGCTAACACTGATACAGGTTGGACCTACAGTAGCAAAATTAATGGCATGTTCGCAGCTTCCAAAACAATGATGTCTTTTTACATTTCTAACAATGGCTGCTGCTGGCTGAAAAAAAAAACTTCTCATATCTCTAATATCTAATGTGGGTGTGTGTGAGGGTTAAATCATCAGCCAATCAAAAGTGCGTTTAAGAGGAAAAAATGGACCGGCACATTCAGCAAGTGAAAAGATGTACATATAAATCTAAACATAATTTTTAAAAAAAATGACTTCATAATAGTGGGGTCAATTACAACAATTAAAACATATAGGAAGACAATATAAATAACCTATATAACTAAAGTCATTACATAACGCAAATAAGTTTGCTTAAAACTTGGTGGGGACAATTTAAGCATCCTGAAAAGTTGGTAGTGTTTTGTCCCAACCGTCCCTATGCAAACCTACGCCCTTGACTGTAGTATAGTTAAGTTCAAACAAAACATTTATTCTAAGTCATTCATTATGGTATTTGCTTTGAGAATATTTCTAATAAAAATATAATTAGATTGTAAAAGATGGCCTTCAGTACATTTCTTATAGATTATATCAGTCTATTCATTATTGCTCTGTACGCTGTATGTTTACATAAATATATTTTCATCTTAAATTAATGCAGAAAATGCACAAATTAGTGTGTAAAAATTCACCAGAATGCAGGAAATTACGTAGTTGATACTCTAAATGTGTGTGTGTGTGTCCCGGCACTGGTGGTGGGGCCCAAAGTGATATCTTTTCATGGGGCTCAAAATCCCCGGCAGCGCCCCTGCTTGAAATTAACAGGATTTGTGAGAATAATCCGTCATTAGAAATACTGACGTTTTCCCACACTGCTGGGTCGACGTTTCTACCCGCACGTTGTTGAGGTTCCCTTCCAAAGGCTGCATGTTGAGAGAAATGGTGGAGGAAATGTTTTGTATTCATAAATGTGTCCTCAGTTGATGTTGAAATTATGTTAATATTGCTTGTTATTATTGACATATTATCTTTTCGCCACAAGATGGCAGGATGGGACTTAATTGTCTAAAGTGCTACATTTATTACTTCTTTGTGTTTGACTTTGATTTGTGGGATTGCCTGTGAAGACAGCAATGACAGAGGATGTATCTGCATGTCAGTGGAAATTAAACACGCCGAGTTTTGCCTAATAGACAACTTATTCTCCGTCAATTCTTCCTACGAATGCAGCATTGAGCTGCAACCACCTCATCACTGCAACCTTCACGCGTAATTGCTTTTAATCAGTCGTCTACGTTTAGGGCAGTGTTGGCTAGATTTTGGGAGTGGAGATGGAGACCCCCCCCCCCCAAAAAAAAACATAGTTTACTGGGGTGGTGATTTTTTTCTTTGTAAAGTGCTTTTCCTCCAGATGACTTTGATGTTTAAGTGCTGGTCTTGACAAAATAATTCAGAGTACGACCTGGTGGCCCGTTATTGGCCATAAATCCTGCCAGGGGCATCACTAGGTTTTAAGAACAGGGGGTGGAGTTACACAGGATATTAGTGAACGTAGCGTACAAAGACAAAACTTCACAAACAGCTAACAAACACTGACCATTTCTGTATGTGTATATGGCGGAAAACACTCAGGTGGCTTGAAGTTCCCCAATTTGGCCAAATTTCAAAATTGTCCTATATGCATGTGTTATATACATCATTGGAAAGCTTAAAATCTCAAATATCTGGGGGAAGAAAAATTATGAACAGGAGGGCATTCAAAAAAAAAATAATTTTTAACTGCAAAACCCTAACTGAAGGTGACAGCATGAGAGCAGAATTAAAGACGAGACGAGATATTATCGCGTACTTACCATAAGCGGATTTTAAGGGGGGCCAGGCCCCTCCTGGTGACCGAAAGGTGTCATTGCATGAAATTAACTTTCCAATTATACTGGACTGTCTCAGGAAATTAGAATACACAATATTCTAATTTTTTGAGACAGTCCTGTGTATATATACAGGACTGTCTCAGGAAATTAGAATACACAATATTCTAATTTCCTGACAGGAATTCAAAAAATTAGAATATTGTGTATTCTAATTTCCTGAGACAGTCCAGTATATAAAAGTTGTAAAGCAATTAAACGGCAACAAAAATGAATGAAATGAACAAAAAAAAAATTTTTTTTTTTAATAATGGTTCAAAATTATTTTTCGAACAGATCATGTGACTAACACCTTAAACGGTCATTTGCTTTGCATATAATTTTTTTTTTTTTAATTAAGGGGAGGGCAATTTCATTTTTCTGATGATTTTTTTTCTTTGAAAATATTTCTTTTGATTGAAGCAAGTTTTTTTTGGGATTGAATGATTTAGACACAAATGTCCTACCCATAATATGGCCCAAACATAAAAAGGGTTGCTTCAATCAAATAACTTTTTCAATGAAAAATTGTGTTCAAATACAAAATTTTCAAATATTTTTTCGCATTCAAAAATGTTTTCTATGATTGAAATTTTTCTTTTATTGATTGAAGTGATTTTTCTTTTTGAAAATATATATTTTTTGAAGCAACTTATTTTTTGATTGAATAATAAGACAAAAACGTCCTAGCCAAAATGTGGCCCAAACACAAATCAACATTACCTCCAACAAAAAACTTGCTTGAATCCCCCCAAAAATTTCAAAGAAAAATAGCTTTCACATGCATTTTTTTTGAGTTTCAAATTTATTTTTGCATTCAAACATTTTTCTTTTAATTGAAGCCACTTTTTTTTGGATTGAAAATATATACAGTATTTTGATGGAGGCAACTTTTTTTTTTTTTGATTGAATAATAAAGACACAAATCTACCTCCATATGGCTCCGCCCAGGGGATACAATTTTTGACTGGGGTAACTATATTGGCACGACACTGGCGGGCGTACCATATTCAATGGTTGACGATCTTGCCGAAAAGTATTGGCTAAGCAGCCTGATTTAGAATTCCCCCCAAGAATGATGGGAAACAAAAAACGCTCATTGTCAACTTATTATAATAAATATTCTTGTAAGTTAATTTTATTGCTGACACTGTGTTTCGGGGTCATCAACATGTTGTGCCCCCCTGCCCCAAAAGTCAAACTCCGCCTATGGTACTTACCTTATTCCAATCCCAAAACTCCATGCAGCATGTATCACCGAGTGTCAACACACAGATGTGAATGCCCACAACCGGATTTTGGGGGGATTTTATGGGTGAAACATAGTAATACAACAAGGGTCGCGATGCAGAAATCGCAGACATCAAGGAGTGGTCGAGATGTTCTTTTTCATATATTTACCCTTTTATACGTTTTTTTTCTCCAATTTTCCTTTGTTTGGATCGATTATCTAACATATCAGGGAAAATACGACAGTAGCGAAAAAAATACAATTAAGTGATAGTTATGAGGCAGATACTTGTAACTTATTTACAGACACCATTTTTCGTCATTGTGACGTGATGTGTTTAAAAGTTCAAAATATGCGAGTGAATAATTTTTTAAAGTCCTTTTTTTTCATAACTAAATATTAGACATAAATTAATGATTCTAAGCTAAAATGACAGGCATTTCAAATAATAAATATAATTAATTTTTTTCATGGCTTGGTTGAAGCAAAAGCGGTTGCGCAACGTCTGTAAACAGGGGTCTCCAGGGTAGAACAGACAAATTAAAAATAGTTCGGGGGCTTATTGCGCCATGAATCTGCTATGGCAGCATATAGACATATTGTTCTTTCAAACACAACAGTTCTTAGTGCTTAAAATACAACAGTTTATTTTAAGCCATAAGAACTGTCGGGGGTGGGGGGGTGTAAAACATGTTGATGACCCCAAAATGCAGTATCAGCAATAAAATCAATTTACACAATAAATGCTCGGTTAGTAGCTTCGCCAATGCTCGTAAATACAGGCATTCCAGCTGTATGCGTTTTTGTTTTACCTAGTGGAGAAGAAGAATATGGTACGCCCGATGTTGGCTCTTGTACAATTAACGTCTTTAGTGGGACAAATTGAAACCCGCTCACCATTTTGGGGGTGCTCTCTGGCGTTTCAGGGTCCACATCTTCCATACTTGGTTCTCACTCAGTAGTTGACGTCGCTTTTGAAAGCTTAGGTTTGAAAAAGTTACGTATATCCATCTTGCGTCTTCTGTTCTCAGGTGGTTTTGGCTAAGCAAGGCAA
Source organism: Corythoichthys intestinalis (assembly GCF_030265065.1). Taxonomy (NCBI): domain Eukaryota; kingdom Metazoa; phylum Chordata; class Actinopteri; order Syngnathiformes; family Syngnathidae; genus Corythoichthys; species Corythoichthys intestinalis. The sequence goes on from NC_080404.1 coordinate 36,689,802, forward strand.
ATGACTGTCTAAGGTGCTAGTCACATGATCTGTTCGAAAAATAATTTTGACCCATTACATAAATATTTTTTTGTTCATTTATTTTTGTTGTTTTATTGTCTTACAAATTGTATAGACAACATTTTACCGGCAAAGTCTTAATTTTAAATTCATATGTAGGAAAGTCAATTCCCGTATTGGCCCGAAGACTGTGTGTTTTGCATCGAAATAACACTGAAAAAGAGGGGGTCGTCATATATGCGCGGTCTAGACATTATACCCATTCACGACGCTAGATGGCGCCAGGTATCATTGAAGCGATGTTCTGTCTCGACAGATATCAGCTACTCTTTTTAGTTTAACCAGTTTGCATTATTTTATTGCAATGTTTTTCCTTATTCAGATTTGTTTCAAGACTACAGTTACAGTTAGACTTCACTTTAATGGTTAATGCAGTTATTGCAATTTTGTTCTTTTATCACAATAGATTGGTTTATTTACATTTCAAAAACCAGAAGCCATTCATTTACGAATGTGATTGCACTTTAGTTTACATATTTAAATGTTCAGATATTAAGATTTGAATTAGGCAAAATAACATGCTTTTTCTCTAAAATATCATGGTATAATCATTTGTTTCGGATGTACTGTAATTATTTTCTGTATAAAAATTAATTTGGTGTTCAAAAAGTCTTTTTTCAAACTTGAGTCATGAAAAAGAGAGGGTCGTCTTATAATCAGGGCCGTCTTATATTCGGGCCAATACGGTACATGCAATGACACTTTTTGCCCCTCTTAATCTTCACGTATGAGTTCCAGGGAGAATTTCACAGGCCAACCTTACATTTAAAAAAACATCTAAATAAAGAATAGGAAAAAATCATGCAACACAATTTAATATATAATCTAAGACACACCAGATGAAATTCATTGCCCTTATACGTCTCACGATCTTGCAGGTATAAGTACCCATTTTCTCCAAACTACCGGTAATTAAAACCCCAAGACAGCTTACTGTGTAAATTTTTATTTTCAACTCCTACAAGATTGAAACGACTTAACCCAAGAGAAACATATGCAAAACTGTACATGATTAACTCATTTGTTACCATTGGCAACACTCGCCAACGCCCCCTCAGTTGAGTTGTTTTTTTTTTTTTAAAACTAATTGCAAACAATTTTGTCACTAATCTCAAATCCACTGTCTTTTTATGTATGCTTTAGTTTCCATGCATTGATATTCTCATACAAGTGTTAGTGGTATATTTATGATTTATACAGATTCTTCAAATATTTTCACCAAACACCAATTTAACTTCTCGGTACTTTGCATTGTTCTGAATCGTTGTCAACATTAGTTTGTCATAGTTGACCGATTTTCACATATTGGAGCACTTTGGCAGTGCCTTTGGTGTCACATTTACCCAATTGTTGGTTTCCTGTCCGTAGCTCTCTATAATATGTCACTTTGATGTATTATTTTGCTATGTATTGTTACTATGAGCTCTTTTTAAGTGCCAGCTTTATACCCACCATGTTAAAAACATGACTTTGTTTTTGTCGAATGCAAAATTATTGCAATCTTAAAGGGGTCCACGGATAGAAAGACTTGTAGTTCTCAAAAACATAAAGATTATTATGAGTTAAAATAATTTTATATTGAAACCCCTCTTGATGTTTTCGTTTTTATACATATTCCAAAATTAGTTTATCTTGTAGGTCGCCATTGTTGTTGACGTCGCAGGGCAGTGACGTCACATGGTTACGCTGCCCGGCTCCCGGAGTATGACTCGATTCTATCAATTCTTTCAATTTGAGCCTGAGAGGAACATGAATGATCATGAAAGCACTGTCGGTAGTTCGCAAAATGAGCAGCAAAAGCAAAATGAACAGGGGGGACAGGATGAGACGAGAGTTGGAAAAAAACAGTGTTCTGCCCAAATGTGCTACACCTGCGAAATGTTCTACAAGAGGCAAATTTGACACCCAAAGTACTACCGTGCGCTTTCAGCTTGTGTTGTTTAGATGCATACAGACAGAACATACTAAAGATGCCCTAAGAAAATACTTTAACGCAGTATTATATAAAAGGGTGGTTTAAATATGCTACGTGATTAATGTGGTCCACAGATCAACGATCTGCTTTAAAGCTACCACAAGAAAACACGATGCTTAAAAGTATGAGGGAGAAGCACATGCAAAAAGTATTTTGAGGCAATTAAAAGAGACTCAATAAAAACAAATAGTAGGTACTCGCCGCTTTTAACTGATGAGCGCATGTGTTGGACATCTCGTCGCGCAAAGGAATAGCGTAACGCACGAATGCTATTTTAGACCACAAGGCTGCGTGACGTCACCATCGTAAACTGGAAGGGGGTCAACATATTAGCGCGCTCGCATACAACTCTTACTGCTTGTTTTCTGCCGGTAATCTTTTAAAAAACAAAACAAAAGAAAAACATGCTGATTAAACTCTGCTGCTATGGAAAGTGTAGAAACGACTCTAGACATTACGACCGTCCACATATGAAGGATGTTTCCTTCATATGTTTCCCGAAGCCAAAAATGTGAACAATGTGTGTGTACGTCCAAAGCAAAGCGAAGCCATTCACCTTTATATGCAGTAAAAATTTTGTTGGGGGCCATGGTCCTTCAGATCGAAAATCCTGCCCTGAAGAGGTAAGCCATTTTGATATTTTTGATTATTTTTTAGCGTGTCGTTTTGCGGTGCTGCTTCTGTCTGACAATGAATGACCTGAAAACATATATATATATATATATGTATTAGGGTTGTCAAACGATTAAAATGTTTAATCGAGTTAATCACAGCTTAAAAATTAATTAATCGTAAATTAATCGCAATTCAAACCATCTATAAAATATGCCATATTTTTCTGTAAATTATTGTTGGAATGGAAAGACATAAGACTGATATATACATTCAACATACTGTACATATGCACTGTATTTATTTATTATAACAACAAATCAACAAGATGTCATTAACATTATTAACATTGTGTTAAAGCGATCCATGGATAGAAAGACTTGTAGTTCTTAAAAGATTAATGTTAGTACAAGTTATAGAAATTTTATATTAAAACCCCTCTTAATGTTTTCGTTTTAATAAAATTTGTAAAATTTTCAAACAAAAAACTATTAGCTCACCATTGTTGATGTCAATAATTACACAATGCTCATGGTGCTGAAACCCATAAAATCAGTCGCACCCAAGCGCCAGCAGAGGGCGACAAAACACAAAAAAACAAGTGGATATGACACTGTGCTGTCATTTTAATCTGTTTGAGTGGGGCATGTGCGTTAAATGCGTCAAATATTTTAACGTGATTAATTAAAAAAAATAATTACCGCCCGTTAACGCGATAATTTTGACAGCCCTAATATACAGTATATTCATATATCACAACAGTCATGTAGGCCTATTTTTCTAAAATACGGATGTTTAAATAAATTAGCCATGTTTGGACTTGGTCTTTTTGTATAGTAAGCCTGTTCATGCCTACAGGTAGGCTCTAGATTGAACAGATTTACCTTTTCTGTTGTAAAGAATCAACCTTGATAAGGGGGAAGTGTAAATAAATTAATAGAATTAAGATTTGTTATTAATGAAAAAATTAAGTGTTTGTTGTCTAACAGTCACTGAGTAGAATTTGCGATCGCTACACAAAAATGGCAATATAAATGACCCTCAAGAATGGTCAAACGTGAGACAAACAGAGGATATAATATATAAGAAAGACAGGTCATCTGGTGGTAAAGGATAGCTTGTTGAAACAGGCGAATGTCACTGTTAGTGGCGTAAGGCAATGCACGCAAGAAAAAGGTGTCGATAAAAAAGCTACATCTGCATCAAATCGGCTCTTTTTCCCCAGTCTTTTTCAGCCCTCGACACTCAAGCAATCTCCAACTGAACATTTGTATGTTCTTCCATGTCTTTACCAGTGAATTTGGCACCAGGAACATCATTTTCGGACAGAATTGGTAGGTTTAGCTCAGTCAACATCTCGTTTGTACACTATTTACATGCATCTAGCATGAGCGACAAATGTGAGCTTGATCCCCCAAGCAACAGTTGCATCATGAATATTAATGAGCATCAGTGACGTGTTGCATGCGGTACGCTATTGCAGTAACCCGATAGTATTTGTGACATTGACAAATGGTAATCTACGTCATCACCCCGAGCGTCCATAAATCATGGTGTCCTCCGTAGGTCAAAACGTACTAAATATTATACATTTTTTATTCAATGGCAGTGTTTTATGTGTTTCTAATAACATATTTCAGTAAAATAGAACAATTGTGGCTTGTTAGAGCCTCAAGTCTTTCAGTCCAAGGTTCCCTTTAATTTGAAAAAGAAAAAATAAACAAACATGAACAACAGCTAGAGCTTACAGAAAAAAACAAATGTTATATTTGGATTCAGCACTTCAAAATTACATGAGATCATTGCATCAATGCAATATTTTTGTTGTTGTTGAACAGTGCAATGATAGACATTCAATCCATTTTGACTGGGAGGGGCTGTGCCAGGCCAACTAAAACAAAATGGATTCGACGTCTCAACACTGTCTGTGGCACTGGGAACATGATCATTCACTGCTAGTTCAAATGATACTGCTTAAAAAAATATATTCACAATGAGGACAAATATACATACAAAATCTGTACAAACAGTTGCATAGAATTTGAGGTTGAAGCACATGTCGAGGTGTTGAGGTTCTTCTCACACGTTCATAACGGGCGTGAGCTGCAGCAGCGAGCTTTGTGGTCGGATGGCGCTGCTCTTGGAGTGCAGTTTGTCCAGGTTCTGTAGGAAGCCCCTCCTCTTGAGACCTTCCAGAATAACGGTGTTGCTAGAGGCCAAACTTATGTGGGTCCTGCATAGAGAGTGTCAGGGGTAGGGGGCATATTTGATAAAAATGGCATTAATTCTGCGGCATTACATACATTCCTAAACGGAAGGCTGCCTTGTGAGTTCAAAGCGTTAAGCTTCCTCCGATTTGAAATTTAAGCACAGTGCAGCGAATTATGCGTCATTATCAAAATCATTCCCTGCTGTCCAAATATCGGACGTTAGCATTCATTACAACGTGTTTGTTCAGCTTTATTGCCTTTTACTTTGGAAGGAAAGAAACACAAATTGATGAAAAGCAGTAATGCAGCCTGGAGGTCTACCCTCTCTCTCACTACAGTGTTTATTTTTGCCCGACTGACTGCGACGGTCTTTGGGAATTGACTCTGGTGTGAAGAAGCCAGAGTAATACATGATTTAAACACCAGCTGTGATATCAAGTTTTAGATTTCATAAGGTTGTTCCAGTTTAAGTCGTTTCAGATATCCGAGATCTCAGAAGCAGGCTACATACAGTACATAGTGACGATTGACAGTGACAACCGGTTTAATATCTTTGATGGCGTTCCTAAGGGCAGGGGTCTGCAAGTCCGGTCCTCGAGAGCCGCTATCCGGCTTGTGTTTCATGTCTCCCTTCTTTAACACACCTGAATCAAATGATCAACTCGTCAGGAAGCTCTGATAACGATCCTGATTATTATTTATAAACAAGTTGGATAGCGGCTCTCGAGGACCCCTGCCTTAGGGTGAGTTGAGCTCACTCATGAACTTCATGATTGTGATCTGAATCATGTGCCTCTGCCGGACACAAAAAATATGAATACCGTAATTTCCCGACTATAACGCGCACTTTTTTCCCTCCAAATCAACTTGTAAAATCATGGTGCGCACTATAAACGGGTACATGGGTGGAGACAGAAATATATATATATTATATACATATATAAAAACCGATTTTTTTTTTATTGACACGGCCACTTTGTGTTGAAGAAACGTATGCGGCGATCCGTTGCCGACCATTACGGTACGTGACGTCACCATTTTGTTTCGGTAATACTTCACTCTGATCGGCCGAATGATTTCGTCTGTGTTAAATTCTGCTTTTTTTCCACTCTTCATAAAGCACAGAATTTAGTTTCTTGAACTCATTTGAGTCCTATGTTTATTGCAGCTCCGCAACTCTGCCCGTAACAAATGTAACAACACAGACTTCCTGTGTGTGTCCGTCAACTATATCTGTCCCTCGGGAAACTCAAACCCAAATAACAATAGTTCCTATTGTTACTGTCGTGTCGACAGCGATGAGCTCTCTCGGATTTCCGACTTACGTTCTCACTTTCATTTTACCGTATCAATCCATGGAAGAAACATTGATTCTAGAGCTGAAACAAATACTCGAGCAACTCGAGTAACTCGAGTTTAAAAACTGATCCGAGTAATTTTATTCACCTCGAGGAATCGTTTAATTTTGCCAGCTCTAAGCATCACGTTTTGCCCGGACTACTTTTAATGGGAGACAACGCGCTGACGTAGCGTAGAGGAAGAAGCAATAAAAAAAAAAAACCTTACTGCAGCCGAAAGCCCTTACAAACTGCGCCGACATTGCTAAAAACTACGCCCGCATGTTGCTACGGTGGTAGCAGTCTAGCAGGTAGCGTCTGATGCGTGTCATAGATATCACATGTACGTAGAACTAGATGCGAAATGACCGACTCGGCGGCGTTAACAAACAGCCGCCATCTTAAAGCAGTACACTTCTCAGCGCTCATAAATAAGAATAACGTTACTTTCACTCGCTCACGTAACTTTATCCCTGCGGAGGGCTAGGTTTCTATTCATTATGACCAATGTCGATGCGTGGCTAACTCTTACATACAGGCTTTATATAATCTGTGAAAACAGCGCTGTAGAGTGATCAGGGTGTAAAATAAAAACATAATAATGCTAACTGTCAATTTTAGCTTAGTAGTCATTGCTGGATGGGGCGTGCAATATTATTCGGCCCCTTTACTTTCAGTGCAGCAAACTCACTCCAGAAGTTCAGTGAGGATCTCTGAATGATCCAATGTTGTCCTAAATGACCGATGATGATAAATAGAATCCACCTGTGTGTAATCAAGTCTCCGTATAAATGCACCTGCTCTGTGATAGTCTCAGGGTTCTGTTTAAAGTGCAGAGAGCATTATGAAAACCAAGAAACACACCAGGCAGGTCCGAGATACTGTTGTGGAGAAGTTTAAAGCCGGATTTGGATACAAAAAGATTTCCCAAGCTTTAAACATCTCAAGGAGCACTGTGCAAACCATCATATTGAAATGGAAGGAGCATCAGACCACTGCAAATCTACCAAGACCCGACCATCCTTCCAAACTTTCTTCTCAAACAAGGAGAAAACTGATCAGAGATGCAGCCAAGAGGCCCATGATCACTCTGGATGAACTGCAGAGATCTACAGCTGAGGTGGGAGAGTCTGTCCATAGGACAACAATCAGTCATACACTGCACAAATCTGGCCTTTATGGAAGAGTGGCAAGAAGAAAGCCATTTCTCAAAGATATCCATAAAAAGTCTCGTTTCAAGTTTGCCACAAGCCACCTGGGAGACACACCAAACATGTGGAAGAAGGTGCTCTGGTCAGATGAAACCAAAATTGAACTTTTTGGCCACAATGCAAAACGATATGTTTGGCGTAAAAGCAACACAGCTCATCACCCTGAACACACCATCCCCACTGTCAAACATGGTGGTGGCAGCATCATGGTTTGGGCCTGCTTTTCTTCAGCAGGGACAGGGAAGATGGTTAAAATTGACGGGAAGATGGATGCAGCCAAATACAGGAACATTGTGGAAGAAACCCTGTTGGCATCTGCACAAGACCTGAGACTGGGACGGAGATTTATCTTCCAACAGGACAATGATCCAAAACATAAAGCCAAATCTACAATGGAATGGTTCAAAAATAAACGTATCCAGGTGTTAGAATGGCCAAGTCAAAGTCCAGACCTGAATCCAATCGAGAATCTGTGGAAAGAGCTGAAGACTGCTGTTCACAAACACTCTCCATCCAACCTCACTGAGCTCGAGCTGTTTTGCAAGGAAGAATGGGCAAGAATGTCAGTCTCTCGATGTGCAAAACGGATAGAAACATACCCCAAGCGACTTGCAGCTGTAATTGGAGCAAATGGTGGCGCTACAAAGTATTAACGCAAGGGGGCCGAATAATATTGCACGCCCCACTTTTCAGTTTTTTATTTGTTAAAAAAGTTTAAATTATCCAATAAATTTTGTTCCACTTCATAATTGTGTCCCACTTGTTGTTGATTCTTGACAAAAAATTAAAATTTTATATCTTTATGTTTGAAGCCTGAAATGTGGCGAAAGGTTGCAAGGTTCAAGGGGGCCGAATACTTTTGCAAGGCACTGTATATATTTTTTAATAAAATCTAAAAGTTTTTGGAGTGAAAGCAGTGAATTAGTTTTTTAAAGTCACATTGAGATGCAATTGTTGGCTGTTTTCAACAATGTACATTGAAAATAATGACATTGATTGACTGACAATGGTTCAATATTACATGAAATGTGTTGTTTTCTCATCTATATGTATAATTGCTCTTTAACTAAAAAAAAAAAAAAGTTTTATCCGATTACTCAATTAATCGATAGAATTTTCAGTCGATTACTCGATTGCTAAAATGTTCGATAGCTGCAGCCCTAATAAATTCATCATGATGAAACGAGCAAGTTATACAGCAGCCTTTAAAAGAAAAGTCACATCTGTTTTGTTTCCTCCTAGATTCTGGTAAGTTGGAGAAGTTGTCAAATCATATTATTACTATATTGTCAGTTTATGGTAATGTTTTTAACTACCAATATGGTATGCTTGTGCTGTGTTTCACCATTCAGTAAAATGACATTTCTGTATCTGTACACGAGCTCTGTTTTCTTGTATTCTTCTATTTATTGGTGCTAAAATTAGGGTGCGCGTTATAAACGGGTACAATAATTTTCCCTAGATTTTGAAGTAAATTTGGGGTGCGCATTATACACAGGTGTGCCTTATATTCGGGAAATTACAGTAAATAAAAAACTGTGTACCCTAGTTAAGTGTGTGTTGATGTAGACTCGTTTGACTAACAGAAAGCCTCTCACCGTGGAGAATCTATCCCGCTGTCTCCTGTGATGCTCTGGTTTTCCACAAGTTCTCCTGCTTCTCTGGTGTCCGCCGCTCTGGGCCCGCTTAGTGCAGGTCCCGGAGTCCGGGGAACTCCCATCTGGTGATAATGCTCCCCTTGCAATTCCTTTGCTTCCGTCCACTGGGCTAACTCGCCGTCAGCCTCGTCCGTAGACTTGCGGACAGTCTCCGTGTCTGATTCCACCTCGCTCGCCGGACAGTAGTCGAAGATGCTGCTGTCAAAAGTTTCTGGTGGTTCGGGGTGGTCTTTCTCATCGTGTAATCCTTCCTGGACCAGGTCTTCTTTCCTGGAGCTTGGTTCATCTTGAAGTGATACACCACTTTGCTGAGTATACGGACACATCCATGTGGTCTCTCCGAGCCTGCCAGGGCTCAGAGAAGTTCTCCTCTGGTTCGTCGAGTGGCTGTCGATGGAGGTGAATTGGTGGTGAAAGTTGGGGCCGTAATAGTGGCCGTTGGAGTCCTGGTGTTTGGATTCTGTATCACATTGATGGTAAACTAAGTGGTGGTGAAGGTAGTTTGGTAAAATCTCCCCCTCATCCAAGCACAGGGAGCTGCAGGTATCTTGATGGTCTGCTCTCTGAAATAGTCTGCGTTCATCTTCGTTGTCTGTTACTGTGCGAAGGTCATCTCCCATACTCAGATCCCCTTGGTCTTTGCTAACAGTTATTGTTCTCACGTCCTTTGAGTTTTGATCCGTTAAAAGCTCATCAGGCTTTTGAGAGCCGTTGGTCAGTCTGAGTGAGTGCTTCCGCTGTAAAGTATTTTTTGTCCAGATTTGATCAGAATTTGTGTACAGTTGCATATTTGACAGGTCAGTCTCCAAAGACTGGTTTCTGCCATCTTTGAGGTGAGGGTTTTCTCTGTTCTCCACCCCGTTTCCTTCCCTTCGATGTCGTACCTTCTCGTCAATCCGCAAGGTACAGCTCTGCGGGTATGCTGAATTGTAGCCTGCCAAAGAATCACAGTAGATCTTATGGTCGGGCTGCGGCAGGAGTTCGTTTTTGGTATCCCTCTCCTGATCATATTTGTCTTCAGACGCTGGGGACTTTGCCGTTTGTTCATTATTGGCTAAACTCAGCTTTGTCCGATGTGGGTCCCAAGATTTGGAACGATGGCTTGTTCGTTCTTTAGCCAGTGCTTTGCTTCCTTTTGGTTTTGGATGCTCCCAATTGGTTGGAGAAGGAGGTATTCCAGTCTCCGGAGAATGGAAAGGGTTTTCAATGCGTTTCTTGTAAAGCAATTTACCGTCCGCAGCATTTTCTGCTTTATCTGGTTCATCAATTGGGATTTCCACTGGCAGTCGGGTAGGGATCAAATCCTCCCTCTCTGGAAAACCATGGGTACATGCAGAAAGCCTGTTCTTCATCCTCTCCCGTTGCTTTTCTCTGGAGGAGTGCACCCGGCGTTTATTACGAGAGCTTTTCTGAGCGGATCTTTTCGCCGACCTGGAGTGGTGGTGCCTCGTTTTTGAACTAGTCAGAATCTCCGTCGACATTCCCTTGTCTACGCCTTTGTCCACAGCTTTCTCCCGTCTCTCTTCCAGCTTCTTCATTAGGACCGTGTGACGCGTCAGGTTGTCCACTGTCAGTTCGGGGTTTATGCGCTTGATGATGGCGTGCTCCAGGTCGCGAGGCAAGTTATTGAGATCATCTTCATCTCTCACCGGCCACTCTTCTGGTGGGAACTGCCCCGAGAAAGACACATACTCCTTCTTCGGCTTCTCTTTTTTAGCCCCGTTTCTCCGGAACAAACTAAGACCGAACTTCCTGCCCAACTTACTGTCTTTCTCTTTTCGGCTAGCAGGGTTGGTTGTACCCGTGGCTTTGCTGACCGCGCTTGCTTGGCAGTCTGCCACTGTGGAGGTGGTCTGATGCTGCACCGAGGGCTTGTGATCCGACGGTCGTGGCCACTTTAAGCTCTTGGCCGTGCACTCGCTAACGGAAACTGAGACAGAATGCTGATCCGGAACAGCAGGCGGAGGAAGGTTGGGTGGTAAGCTAGTGGATGTCGGGAGTGGGCTAAAACAGCTGCAAGACTTGCAGTGAGCCGCCGGGGGTGTCTGAGTGCTCTCAACGCAGATGTCGTTGCTCAAAAGGTAAGTAATAGGAGGAGGTGAGGGAGGGTCCTCCGCTGAGCCCGAGGTCCACCAGGTCTTCTCCCGGTCCAAGTTGCTGGTGATAAAATAAGTCTGAGGTGTGACGATGAAGTAGCCCTCACCGGTGTGGTAAATTTTGCGCTCCTTAATCAGAGTGCCCAAGGTATTATAGAGGATGTCCTGAGTTGGGATGGTTATCCCTGAAAAACAGTGGTATTTTAAACATTGTGCCATTGAAGACTACTGGAACCCTATTTCTGATGGAATTCTTTTCACCACTGACCTGGATGTGATCTGCTCATGTGATTCACGAGTGTCTCCTGGCTGACGACAACTTGCGAGGAGTTCATGTCTGAGATGACGGAGCACAACACCTCTGCCAAGGGGATGAACTGTGACTGAGGAACAGGGGACATCCTCAACGGGGTCAGGTCTCCTGGAAAACATCAGCAAAAACATTTGAATGTGAGAAAGTGCAGGTGGCATCGCATGCGACCGCACCTCAATTTAAATCTCTCCAAACAATCCCTAAAATTTGTCTACTAACCACTTCTTAAGCCCCGACCGCGGCTGTCTATTTATGCAAGTCACATGAACCGTGACTTTCTGGCTGCGTTGGACATTCCAGCAGCACCAGGACAAACCACAGAATTCCACCACTCACCACAGCAGTGCCCGCAGGTCGCCTGCTGGCCGGATCGCATATCTCGCCCCGTGTATCTTTAAGACTTCCATATCACGGACGTACTCTTGGAAAAACATGATTATTTTGTCTTGTAGTCTGAAAGTGGTTCCATGTAATGTCGACCACATTGGGACTCAACTTTGAGTTGATTTATGTTTGGATTCTTAGTTCTTCCCACGACCGTTGGATCTGGAACATATCCCAGACTGAGATTTCATTGTGTGACAAGTACAAGTGTAAAAATGTTACTTGCAGATTACCAATGGTCTGAAATAAACCAGAAGCAGAAAGTGGATGATTGGATGAGGCAGGCGCCTTAAACGTCAACATTTGAAACACCAGAGCTACATGTCTGACTTGAGTTAATCAATGACACCTCACGGACCTACTCTGGAATGTCCTGACATTGTCAGGTCACAATGAGTGTGACTAACACAATGAAAAATTTACAAAAATCTGGGATCAGGCTTTCTATTTTATTCTACATATTAGACCAAAGAAAAGCTAAAATATTGCAAGAAAAATTAATATTGTACAAACAATGAACTAAAAATAAATAAAAAGATAAAAATAGTATTCAAATCAATAAACCAATTATAGAATGATAGTTACACTTCTACAGATTAAATAAATATAAAAAATAAAATAAATACATAAGAAAATGACAATTATAAAAACATTTGGAATGAAGAAACATTAAAAGGGAAAAAATACGGGACAAAAAAAAAAGACAAAATTCAGTACAAACTCTTAAAGCAACACTAGGTAACTTTTCAGTTTTGCTCAATTTTAGCGATGCCATTGGACAAAATGCCTTATGGAAGACTACGTTTTCCATGAGGACCAGCGCACACCCGCACAGTGTTGTAAAATCATGATCTCCCTGTTGCCTGCTGATGGATTAAAAGTTCTTTTCAAGCGGCTCAGCTATTTGAAGGATGAATAACAATAAGGTAATGAATCCAGTTGTGGCTAAACAATAGCATATGATGGTTAGCAACCGTGTGGCTAACCCCCCAGTTGGGTTGAGGGCTAATGTTTGTTCTTGAGTATCCTGGTAGCCTCCCTTTTTTTCCCCTCCTCGGACAAAACTTTTCGTCTCTTGTTTTTATTGTTTATTAAAGCAATTCTGAAATATTACAGGGAAAAGAAATGTAAATGACAAAGACAGCTTAAAAATACACAGATGCGTGAAATCTACAAGAACAGTAGACAGAAAATACAATAAACATAACTATTCGAATTTCAGCTAAAACCTGCAAAAATAATAGCCAAAAAATGTAATATTTGAGGAAACTTCTCAATCTCATGGAGTGATTAAAAAACAAATTTTGAATAATTAAAGGCATAGAATGTGCCACAGGGGTCTTTTTTATTACAAAGAAATTTAGTACCATCATCAATATTATTGTGATGAACTTAGATGATATTAAAGCAATTATTTTTAGGTATGTAATGAAAGCAAAGTTCTTGGCCGAAACAAAAAACAAACATTGGAAAGACTTGGCCGAAAAATACACATGCATACAGTTCATTTTCTATTACCGTATTGGCCCGAATATAAGACGGTGTTTTTTTTGCATTGGAATAAGAGTGAAACAGAGGGGGTAGTCTTATATTCGCGGTCTAGACATTATACCCATTCACGAAGCTAGATGGTGTCAGATATCATTGAAGCGATGTTCTGTCATGACAGATCTCAGCTTCTCTGAAGTTTAACCAGTTTGCGTTATTTTATTGTAATGTTTTTCCTTATTCAGATTTGTTTCAAGACTACAGTTACAGTTAGACTTCACTATGATGGTTAATGCAGTTATTGCAAATTTGTTGTTTTATCAAAATAGATTGGTTTATTTACATTTCAAAAACCAGAAGCCATTCATTTACGAATGTGATTGCACTTTAGTTTACATATTTAAATGTTCAGATATTAAGATTTGAATGATTTGAATATATTTGAATATATTTTCTCTCAAATATATTGTTACATTTGTTTCGGATTTACTGTAATTATTTTCTGTATAAAAATTAATTTGGTGTTCAAAAAGTCTTTCAAACTTGAGTCTTGAAAAAGAAGGGGTCATCTTACAATCAGGGCCGTCTTATATTCGGGCCAATACGGTATTATAGAGCATTTTGTTGCAAACTGAACACGTCCTATAGCAGAGGTGCTGGCTTCGTCATAGCATTCTGTTCAGTGGACAAAGACACACATGTCACGGCCGATGAAACCTTGATGACTGTGCATTCTTGGAAGTTTGGGACACTAGAAAAATAGGTCTCAAGCCTCCAATTGCTAAGCTAAATAAGATCTCGATGTACGCTTGTGTGCAACTGTAGTTCACAACAACAAAAAAACTATTCCATTCTCACCGAAAATAGTAAAGTTCTTTACAAGGCTGTTACAATCTTTCCTACTCCTTAAAATTAGACAAAAAGTGTTTTCTTGTGCAACAAGTGGACTCAATCGAGAGCCAGGCGAGTGAGCCGAGTTCTAGCGGCGACAAAGCCGGCGAAGACGCTACCAGCTGGGTTAAACACCGACTTACAGGGAGGGGGTGGAAGTTGCGGGAAAAAGATGTGACAAAAAGAGGATGTGGTCGTAATTAAAGATGTCCAGATCGATTGGGATGCCGATTGATCGGGTCTGATCACGTCATTTTCAAAGTATCGGAATCGGCAAAAAAATATCGGACATGCCTTTTTTTAATATATATATATTTTTTATTTAAATCGTTTTCTAATTGTATTTAACGCTATAGACAAAATGTCTTACACTCATCCAGAGTAGTAAATTTATTGCGTTAACGGCGGTAATTATTTTGTTTTTAATTAATCGCGTTTAATAATTAACGCATGCGCTGCACCACCCACTCACGCATTGTCGTGTTCAATCTATAAAGACGCCGTTTTACCTATAGATAGCGCTAAAAGGCAGCGTATAAAGAGTAGAGAAAATTTTGACAGCCTTTGGAGCCATTTTTTATGTGGCTAAAGCCTTACAATACCTCTCTCAGCAATTAAAAATAACATGTGAGGCAACGTGGGGAAGAAAGGTAGTAGTTGATTATTTTCTTAACACCCTATGTTCTTTCCCAACGCAGAGAAGATATATCAATTGGTCATGGTCATGGTTGCACTTCCCATCATGCATTTGGGCAGAAGTTAAATGGCTACAATATCATTTACTGAAAACTCAACAAATACACTAGATGGCAATATTTAGTCACAATATACAAAGTCACATTTATCCTTTAAGAATTACAAGTCTTTCTATACGTGGATCCCTCGAACAGAAAGAATGTTAATAATGTAAATGCCAACTTGAGGATTTATTGTCATAATAAACAAATACAGTACTTATGTACTGTATGTTGAATGTATATATTCATCCGAGTTTTATTCATTTTTTTCTTAATGCATTGCCAAAATGTATATGATCGGGAAAAATTATCGGGAATGATTGGATTGAATCGGGAGCAAAAAAAGCAATCGGATCGGGAAATATCAGGATCGGCAGATACTCAAACTAAAACGATCGGGATCGGATCGGGAGCAAAAAAAACATGATCGGAACAACCCTAGTCGTGATATAAACGTATTGTACTAAACCACAGCAAATGCTCTTTATTTGTATACTGTTTGCTGGATTAAACTCCAAACTACTCATGCACGGGCTCAAATTCACTGTACTTGATGCGATGTGGAACATCAATGGTAAGCAACTTGAGAACGCGCCTGCAGCAGTGATAAAGCAAATTTGTTTTATTTTCCTTCTTTTAATAACTAATATATTTCTTTACCTATATCTCAAAACACTTCCAAACCGCGGACATGTTGGCTGTTGATTCTCTCCGTGTTTTGATTACGTCATCACAAGAGGACTACGGCTCTCCATACCATTCGCTGGTAAACTTTCGGTCTTTAACCGAAAATGCAATTTTATCTATTTTCGGCCACATCTCTAATTATTTTGTTTTATTTTTAAGAACAGCAGTTTATTTGAGCGATGGTTTCTCCAAATAAAGTTGAGTTGGGACAGTATCACTAACAAAAATGATCCGTAGGGCAATTTTGGACAGCTGCTTTGTGTTCGTGTGTTTCCACTTGACTTGAAGCTTGAACACGCGCCTCCAAACATGGCCCCCAAACACAGCAAAGTCGGCACTTGATGTAAACTAAACATTTACAGCCGTCGCATTTGAGCCACTTACGCAAAAGACAGGGGAAATAAACAATACATCACATCACATCTGTAGTAGGAGCATGCACTGCCAGACAAGTCCATGAATTGTGCCTAGTGTTTTTATTTGGATTGTACAGCGACATATTTGAAAAATCAATAAAGCAGAAAACCCCACGGGCATTGTGGACTCATATAATTTTGTGCTTATGTAAGTAAAAAAAACACAATTAACAGCACTTAAAGCTCATAAGGATCACAGACAGGCGTTGCTTTTTGTCATACTGATCCTGACACATGGCGGGATTGGGGGGAAAAAGAAAAAAATAACACCCTCCCTTGCAGGACATTAATGTGACTAAACCTCAGTGCGGAACTCTATACAGTTCTGCCTGCCCAGTCAATTAGCACTGCTGACTGGGTTCCTCATTGTGCTGCGCTTCCTATATAGGAATGTGACGCATAGGAGGCACGCACTGTCAGATGATCATCTCAATAAAGAGTGGCAGGGGGGCAAGGGGGGAGTGGGATCAGCTCAGACACCAATTAACATCACAGGGATTAAAATCTCCTGACAATCCAATCTTTCACAAATGACTTAATGCTGCTTTTCTCTAACAAGGATAAGAAGAATAAGATATTTGGATCCCATAATAGATGTCTGGAAGATGACAAAATCTGAGCAAAAAAACAACAACAAAAAAACAAAACAACAGCATAAATAATACAAGAAAAAAAAAATCCAAAATATTTGACCCCAGAATATTTGAAAGCGCAAAGTGCACAAATATCTGCAAAACTGAAATCAATTAGTAAAACGGAAAACACTGTTTAAATGAAACTATGACAAATCAAGATTCACAAATTATAGTACAGAAATACTATCATGATGAAAAAAATAAAAAAAGTTTATTATTTAAAAATACCAGAGCAAAATAGGATACAATAATCAAGATTTAATATATATGGCGGAAAACACAGACAAGACTGAAAAAGCAGTTTCTACTCTTGCACTCCTCTCTAAATGAAACTGCTGTATTTTAAGCCAAAACAACTGTTGTGTTTGATCGAACAATATGTCTATATGCTGCCATAGCAGATTCATGGCGCATTAAGCCCCTGAAGTATTTTTTAATTTGTCCGTTTTACCCTGGAAACCCCTGTTTACAGACGTCTAATATTTTGTATGAAAAAAAAAACAACCTTAAAAAATTATTCACTCACATATTTTAAACTTTTAAACAAACGACGTCACGATGAAAAAAATGGTGTCTGTAAAAAAAGTCACGGATATCTTCCTCATACGGGAGAACAAGTATTTGATACTGTGTATCAAATACTTGTTCTCCCTACTGTAACTGTACTGTACTGTAACTATCACTTAATTGTATTTTTTTTGTTACTGTCACATTTTCTCCGATATGTTAGATGATAAAAAAATCGAAAAAAAAAGAAGAAGAAAAAAAAAAAATCATTTAAAAGGGTAAATATATGAAAAAGAAAATCTCGACCACCCTGATGTCTGCGATTTCTGCATGGCGACCCTTGTTATATGACCATGTTTCACCCATAAAATCCCCCAAAAATCAAGCTGTGGCCATTCACAGCTGTGTCTTGACACTCAGTGATACATGCTACATGGAGTTTTTGTATCGAAACAAGGTAGGTACGGTTTAGGTAGGGTTTTCCCCCAGAAAAGTGAGATTTTAAGCTTTCAAAAGATGTATCACACATGCATATTGGACAATTTTGAAATGTCACCAAATTGGGGGGTCTAAGAGCGGAACTTCAAGTCACCTGAGTGTTTTCCGCCATATATATATATATATATTACACATGCACCAAAACGAAAAAACAAACAAAAAAAACCCACTAGAGTGGGGGGTCGAATAGTATTTAACAAAAAGTCGTATCAAAAGGCAGCTCAAAAATAGTGAAATGGTAGAACAGATGACATGTTTATGTCGCTAAAGTCATACTCTGGAAGCCCAGCAGCGTACCCGTGTAACATCACCGCCCTGCGATGTCAACAACAATGGCGACCAACTAAATTAATAAAAATTCAGTTAAATTAATTTTACAAATTGTATGAAAATGAAAACATCAAGAGGGGTTTCAATATCAAATTAATTTAACTCATAATAACTTTTATCTTTTAAGAACTACAAGTCTTTCCATCCGTGGATGCCTTTAACAATTTGCAATTTTATTCTAAAAAAAAAAAACATGATTAATAATAACACAGTATATACATATGTATATAAAATTTCTATCGAGATCTGGCGTTCACATGACACTGTTCATTCCACCCCCAAAAATAAGTCATTTGCCCTATAAAGGGTAAATAAATGGTAAATTTTTAATAATAGTATCATAAATAATTGTAAAACGTCCGTCTTAAATATCTTTTTCTCCCCTTTATTTTTTTTACTTTCATACATTTTTTGGCAGTCATGCCATTTGTGATCGTGAGCTTGGGTGAAGGGTGACCTGCCATTCAACTCTTTCTGTCATACACAGAAGGAATAACCTGCTGGCTGGCTGCCATGGCAACCGCAGTGTCACCAGGCAGACGGCTTGAGTATCAAACTAAGTTTTAACTCAGAAAATAATTTAACCTGCCTTTGTCGAGTGGTCATAATGGAATTGCATGATGGGTAATGTAGGAAGCAGATGTCTGAGGCGGAACAAGATTAAATGCAAAAAAAAAAAAGTCCACATAAGTACTTTAATACCTTACACTGATGAAGAGATTAAAAAACAGAAAACCTTTCCATGTGAGAATGAACTGCTTTCATGGGATTGAATAGGGCAAAAGGGACCACCTTTTCTTTCTATCTTTTTTTTTTTTTTTTTTAATTTAAGTCTTCGGCACCTGATGAGTGCCACATGGTCGTTTTGGTAGCTGCCGCATGAGTCTCATTTCATCACTTAACTCCTACAATAAGCCTCCTATACGCTTCATTAGAAGAGCGGTATACACTGACCAGACACAACAGGATGAAATGCTAGGAGCATTATATGAGTCGAACACAAAACCACTTAAAAATGCGAATATAGCAGTCAGAAAATACACTAATATGTACATATGTATTTGGGATGTCCCCGATGCGATCATGTGATTGGAAATCGGGCCATTTACACAGTTACACAGTTTGGAACTTTTTTTCCCCATCCCTAATTATATATTATATAGCAGAAAACACAGACAAACTGCTGAAAAAGCAGTTTCTGCTCTTGCACCCTTCTTTAAAATAAACTGCTGTATTTTAAGCCAAAAAAACTTATGTTTGATAGAACAATCGTATGTCTATATGCTCCCATAGCAGTATCATGGCGAATTAAGCCCCAGAACTATTTTTAAGTACCCTGGAGACCCCCGTTTGCGGACCCTGCGCAACCGCTTTTGTTTCAATCCAGCCATAAAAAGAAGGTAAGTAATTATATTTGAAATGTCTATAATTTTTAGTAGGGCTGTCAAACGATTAAAATTTTTAATCGAGTTAATTACAGCTTAAAAATTAATTAATCGTAATTAATCGCAATTCAAACCATCTATAAAATATGCCATATTTTTCTGTAAATTATATATATATTCTGTAAAATAATTTGTTGGAATGGAAAGATAAGACACAAGATGGATATATACATTCAACATACGGTACATAAGGACTGTAGTGGGCATTTCACTCTACTGTCATTTAAATCTGTCTATGCTGTCCTCACTCCTAAGCGTCTACTTTTTCCAAAGCTAGACAGCTAGTGAACGACGCCTTAATAATCAGACTTCTTCCTTTTTCATCTGATTTATTAATAAAATGGCCTCAAACCACTGTCCTCTTTAGACCGTAGTGAAACTACAAAAAAAAGTACACAAGCATTGCATTAGCAACAACGTTAGCTTAGCACGCTATACAGGTTCACTAAACATAAACAAAAAGCGTCTTATACAAAAAATATAACATTTCGCTTACTAACATAATATGTTCTTTACAACAACCATACTTACGGACAAATCTTGTCCAAGGATCATATAAGCACAACATTACAACGTAGGCGTCAGCCCGAGACGTCGTGCAGCCATATTGATCTGGCAAGAAAGCAATAAACCATGTCGCAAAGCGACCACAAGAGTTCGCTGTTAGACAGCACAAAAAACCTTGCTGTAAAACTTACCAAAAGGCAGAATACTGTCTGAGCGGGACATGTGCGTCAAATATTTTAACGTGATTAATTTAAAAAATTAATTACCGCGCGTTAACGCGATAATTTTGACAGCCCTAATTTTTAGCTTAGAATCATTAATTGATGTCTAAAATTTAGTTTAAAGAAAAAAACGACTTTAAAAAATGATTCACTCGCATATTTTAAACTTTTAAACAAATTACATCACACTGAAAAAAATAGTGTCTGTAAATAGGTCACATATCTACCTCATAATTATCACCTAATTGTATTGTTTTTTTGTTACTGTCGCATTTCCCCCAATATTTTAAATGATAAATAATCGATCCAAACAGAAGAAAATTGAAAAAAAAAAAAAGTTTAAAAGGTTAAATATTTGAAAAAGAAAATCTTGACCACTCCTTGATGTCTGCGATTTCTGCATCGCGACCCTTGTTATATTACCGTGTTTCACCCATAAAATCCCCCAAAAGTCCAGTTGTGGCCATTCACAGCTTTGTCTTGACACCCAGTGATACATGCCACACAGAGTTTTTGGATCGAAATAAGCTAAGTATGCGATAATATCTCGTTAAAATCATGGTGTCTTTAACTATGCTCTCTCATGTTCTCATCTCGAGTTAGGGTTTTAAACTATATTATATATATATAAATATATACAGTTTAAAAATGCCCTCCTATTTCAAAATTTTTGAGATTTTAAGCTTTCCAATGATGTATCACACATGCATATAGGACAATTTTGAAATTTGGCCAAACTGGGGGTCTCAGAGCGGAACTTCCAAGTCATTTGAGTGTTTTCTGCCATATACAGTATATAATAAAAATATATGAGAGAGAGGTGTATTAGTCATACTATATCAGTGGAAAAATGTGCACATATTTGACAAAAAGGGTGGTTGAAAATAGAAAAGAAATAAAATATTTTAAAAAACAATTGATCATGTTAAAAAAAAAATAATTATATACTGTATTAGACCAAAAAACAAAAGATCACAAAGACCCAAAAAATAGGAAAATTAGAGTAGCATTGAAACATTTTTTATGTTGTCACCTCCTCATTAAAAAAAAAAAAAAAAAAAGCCTTGCCGCATCTCCGTAATGCTTAGTTCTTTGTCTGTGCAGGACATTTTCCAACTTTACGAGTCCTTCCCAAACGCATAGATGTGTTTCTGGCAGCCAAAGTAGCCTCGTAAAAATCCTGGAGTGCCTGCAGACACGTCAATCGAGGCTTTACTATCAACATCAGGGAAACCCTTATAAGTGGCACTATCAACACCACCAGCATTAGCGAAAAAAAGTGAGCTTGCCAATCGCCCAAATCACTTTGACTAGGAGGGTTGGCAGAAAAGTCACTCCCACAAATGTTATACATCTTAATGTTAAACAACTAAAACAAAATCAAAAGAAACTAGTAAAACAATCCGGGAGTTTTCTGTTGTCTGCTGTCGCCATAGAAACCTTTAGTGTGATGGCAACCAAAGCCCAAGAAAAGGGAAGAATGCGCAGTAGATTTGCATCGTGGAGGTCTCGGAACGCGCAAGAACTTCTACGCTCATATTGTAAACCATCTGCATTATCTTCAATCCAAATTTTAAAAACACGAAACAGCTAAGCGGGTTTTGTAATTTACAAGCCTGCTCCATATTGTTATAATTGAAACAAGACAGACGTGTATTTGAGAGCTCTCTGTGAAATGTGATACTAATGCACTTGTGTGTATGCGGAGGGCGCAAAGGTGGGGGGCAGACAGCAGACATAAAGAATGGCCTTCCCAGAGCCAGACAGTCCAGCAACGATGCACACTTGACGTTGTTCTAGTGCAATTTGCAGTCAGGGCAGTGTCTCGGTTCCACTGGAAATGTGTCTGAGTCTCTTTAGCACTTACAGAATAAGGCGAAACAAAATGAAAGTTAAAGTATTCAGAAATTTTGCCATCTGTTAATGACAATTAGGTTTAATTATTTAAGAAGAAAAGTCTGACCATGGGAACAAATTAACAAGAATAAACTTGGAATTTTAAGAGAAAATGTCTTAATGAAACAAGAAAAAACTGTGCCGATAAGTTTATAAAGAACTAATTTGAAAAGAATAGTGTAATTGCGTTCAAAGAACATTTTAATGTTGAGAGAAAAAAACTTTGATGCCTACAATGGGGCAAATAAGTATAATTAACCACCAATTGTGCAAGTTCTCCTTGAAAAGATTAGAGAGGCCTGTACTTGTCAACATGGGTAAACCTCAACCATGAGAGACAGAATGTGGAAAAAAAAACAGAATATCACATTGTTTGATTTTTAAAGAATTTATTTCCAAATTAGAGGGGAAAATAAGTATTTGGTCACCTACAAACAATAAGCAATAGGTAAAACGCTTGGTGTAAAGAAATCATCTGTAGGAGCAATTATTAGAAAATGGAAGACATAAAAGACCACTGATAATCTTCCTCGATCTGGGGCTCAATGCAAGATCTCACCCCATAGCATCAAAATGATAACAAGAATGGTGAGCAAAAATTTCCAGAATCACACGGGGCGACCTAGTGAATGACCTACAGAGAGCTGGGAACACAGTAACAAAGGCTACTATCAGTAACACAATGCACCGCCAGGGACTCAAATCCTGCACTGCCAGACGTGTCCCCCTGCTGAAGAAAGTACACGTCCAGGCTCGTCTGCGGTTTGCTAGAGAGCATTTGGATGTTCCAGAACAGGACGGGGAGAATTTTTTATGGTCAGATGAAACCAAAATAGTACTTTTTGGTAGAAACACAGGTTCTCGTGTTTGGAGGAGAAAGAATACTGAATTGCATCGGAAAAACACTGTACCCACTGTGAACCATGAGGGTGGAAACATCATCCTTTGGGGCTGTTTTTCTGCAAAGGGACCAGGACGACTGATCTGTGTAAATGAAAGAATGAATGGGGCCATGTATTGAGAGATTTTGAGTGAAAATCTCCTTCCATCAGCAAGGGCATTGAAGATGAGACATGGCTGGGTCTTTCAGCATGACAATGATCCCAAACACACAGCCAGGGCAACAAAGGAGTGGCTTCATAAGAAGCATTTCAAGGTCCTGGAGTGGCCTAGCCAGTCTCCAGATCACAACTCCATAGAAAATCTGTGGAGGGAGTTGAAAGTACGTGTTGCCCAAAGACAGCCCCAAAACATTACTGCTCTAGAGGAGATCTGCATGGAGGAATGGGCCAAAATACCAGCAACAGTATGTGAAAAACTTGTGAAGAGTTACAGAAAATGTTTGGCCTCTGTTATTGCCAACAAAGGGTACATAACAAAGTATTGAGATGAACTTTTGGTATTGACCAAATACTTATTTTCCACCATGATTTACAAATAAATTCGTTAAAAATCAAACAACGTGATTTTCTGTTTGTTTTTTGTTTTTTCCACATTCCGTCTCTCATGGTTGAGGTTTACCCATGTTGACAATTACAGGCCTCTCTAATATTTTCAAGTGGGAGAACTTGCACAATTAGTGGTTGACTAAATACTTATTTGCCCCACTGTATAGAGCCGGGCAGTATACCGAAAATTTGTGGTTACCGAAATTCTTCACGATAACCGACGGAATTTTGACCATGTCAATAATTCGGTAATTTAATAAAACAAGCAAATATAGTCTTTTCATCCCGCTTTGACTCTGTGTTGTTCAGCTATGTTCATTCCCCTTCAGTCAGTGTGCTTACAGACAACAGTGAAGCCTATAATATGACCGTTAAATGGCCACAGCTATTTTTCTGAATGTGCTTGCTTTATTCTGTCATTACTGCCATCATAAAATCTTAAATGTTTCATTTGCATAATAGCAAGCTTTAATGTGGTTGTGTCTGTGTGGGGGGTGCATGTCTGCGTGCATGTACTTAAAAAATGCTCTGGAAAAAAGGAAACCTTGAAGTAAACATTTTTGTTGAGTAATTATGTCACAGCAGTCATTAACAACAAGTTGTCTGTTTGAAGTGTATGGTTCAAGCTGTATGTCATTTGTGTTACAATGAAACGTTTGCACAGTCATAGTATTGATTTTTATAATGTTGTACATTGTTCAAGTCATACAAGCTGTTATAATTGTTCATACTTGAGTCTTTATTGTTTACAAAAAAATTTGCATGTACAATTGTTCAATTGAAAGCTAGTAAATAAATCACTGAGAACGGTTGCTTAGTATTTCATGCACTGATTCAGATTTTCAAATAACATAACAGTCCGCCTGGGCGAATTAATTGCCATTTATCGTTATCGAGGTAAATCTGCTCATTTTACCGTAATACGTACTGAAGGCCATTTCGCCCAGGTTTGGTCTCAATATTGGTAGGGACGATATAACAGCATAACAGCACTTTTTTGCTAGGGACGGGGCATTAATAAGACCAAACAGATTGGGTGAATAGGGGTCAGGGCTACATTTCTTACCATTTTCAACCTAGTTAATTGATAGGCTAAATGATTAATGCAAAATAAATAAAATAAATATTGACTTATACTAAATTTCACACTGCAAATTTTTTAACATCTTAATTTGATTTTTCTTAAATCTAGTCGAATAATTTTCTCCATCTTGTTTTGAGTGTTAAAGGCTAGTTAACAGATTAATGTGTCAGATTCTTCCATTTACTTTAAGTAAATATTACAATTTGTTCTCGTTAAGCCCATAAATGTAAAAGCTGGTCATTTTTCACCTAAATCAAGAAAAAATGCTTTCAAATAATGATTTGAACAATATCCATTCTTGAATTAAGAAAATTTTAAGAAAAGTTTTTTTAAGATTAAATGTACAAACTTTTTGCTTAAAATAAGTCTTAAGCTTATTTTCAGCAAGCTATTTTTCTTTTTTCAAGAAATCTGAGTACCGTAAAATGTACTTGAAGCACTGGCAGATAATTTCACTTACTTCTAGTAGATCTAGGGAATTTAAGTCCCCCCCACCACCCAGTTTTAAGGAGGTGGATTTTTCTAAATTACCTATATAACTGAAGTCATAATATGATGCAACTAAAGTTGCTTAAAATTTGGTGGGGAAAATTTGAGCATCCTGAAAAGTTGGTGGTGTTATGGCCCTTTGCAAACCTACGCCGTTGCCTGCTGCCCAAAGTTAGCTGGGATAGGCTCCAGCACCCCCGCAACCCTCTGAAGATGAATGAATGAATAAAGAAGTCAGAATATTCTGTGAAATGTTCTAAAGAAAACGAAATCTAACCAAAATAAATTTTAATTATGGCACCAAAACTACTAATAACAAAAAATATATATTTGATGTGAATGCTTAAAAAACATCAAATGCAAATAGGAAACAATTTTTGAGAAACAATACAACAAATGCAATTTTTTAAGTAAGTTTTAATTTAACAAGATTGATGTCCCCTCATCCAAAGAAAAAGAAGCCCCAGAAAGCCAGCAGTAGTATTGTCAGCAGCATCTTTCTTCGATGATTGTCTGAGTTGCAACTGATTTGCAAGCCAGCCTAATCACTTCCTTGACTCCTTTTTTCCTCCCATCTTTTATTCTAAGGGGAGGTGCGAAAGGTCAAGTGTGAAGTGTGAGGATCATCTTACACCTTTATGTTTATTCACCATTCTCTCCATTTTCACCACCAACCTGAGTGTCACCGTACGAGACGTCGGCCGCACGCACCCCCAACAGCGTATAATCAAGAGCGGCGGCCCTCATTGGACACAGATGTCGAGCATTTCCTGTGACTTCTACTGAAAGTATCCAGCATTTTGCAATTTATACAAACATACAATAGTGTCAGCAGAGCGCCGGGTGTTTTGACAGCAAATTTCACGTAATATAACGTGGCCAAGTCGTTTGTCAGGGGCAGGGTGAGAATAAAAACAAATCCTGTGAGGGGAAACCCGAGCTGCTGCTGAGTGACGAGCTCACAAACGCCTCCACTGTTTTTATTGGCAAAACAAATAGGAGGTACTTTTATTACTATTACATTGCAGATTGCAACTCATACTCTAGGTGACAACAGGTGACTGTGTTTAGAGTAGGGCTGCTTCAGGTGATTATTTTCACAGTTGACTAATCGATATTAAATAACATGTAATTTATATGTATATGGCGGAAAACACACACAGGGCTGAAAAAGCAGTTTCTGCTCATGCCCCCCTCTTTTAAATAAACTACTGTATTTTAAGTCAAAAGCTTTTTTTTTTTTTTTTTTTGATAGAACAAAATGTCTGTTTGATGGCGCAATATGCCCCCAGACTATTTTTTATTTTTCTGTTTTACTCCTGAGACCCCTATTTACAGACACATCGCAACTGCTTTTGTTGCAAACCAGCCATAAAAAGAAGGTAAGTAATCATATTTAAGATTCGAATTTTCTTTTTTTTAAAGCTTGGAATCATTAATTGATGTCTATTATTTAGTTTAGAAAAGAAACTTTAAAGAGACTTTATAAAGTTATTCACTCGCGCGTTTTTAACTTTTAAACAAATTACGTCACAATGAAAAAAAATTACGTCTGTAAACAGGTCACCGATATTACGATATTTTAGATGATAAATAATTGATTCCAACAATTAAAATGAAAGCATTTAAAAGAAAATATTTGGAAAAGAAAATCTTCCACTCGTTTTGTCCTCTATTTTTGTCTCACCCTCTATGCGAAATAACCATTAATAAGATAAAAAGGCCAAACTAAGCCCGGTTGTGCCCATTCACAGCTGTGTCTTTACGCTGTGTGATACATGATATCATTTATCACATGCATGCATGTTTTTGGATCAAAACAAGGCAAGTACGCGATAATATCAGGTTAAAATCAGTGTGTTTTTAATTCTGCTCGCGCTTGATCGCACAACAAGTTACGGGAAATGTCGCGTAACCTAGGTCCCAGGCTTTAAGGCTTAACACATTAGACAGATGGATAGCTAGATCAGTCGATCTTTTTATTGGGAATTCTCCATTCACTTTCATATTATTGCCTGCATTACTTTTCAGTGATCGTGCCAAATAGAACTACACATTGAAGTGTAATCATGAGATGCTGAGGGATGCTATTATAGATGTGGGGAAGACAGTGTGGTCAGGGAGGCCCACATATTTTTGACAGATGACATTAAACATGAACACAAGGCGGTCAATCAGTTTAAAACCCAGAGCCTGTCAAGGTTAAGCACAAAAATGACAGTGAAAAGGCTGACAATGTGGAGTGTTGCTGCTGAGTCAATACATGGAAGGTTTTGTTGATCAGACTTCAAAAGTATGTTATGGAGTTTTTTTTTTGTTTTTGTTTATGTCGTTTTCTATTGCTTCCATCCATCAGAATAAATCAATTTGATGACTTGACAATGCTGCCCCTCAAGGCGCAACTTTGCCTCTATGGCTCTGAGAGGGACAGCGATGGAGAGATTTGCGTCCTCTCCCAGGCCCTTAGAAGAGCCGTGCACTCTGGAAAAAACATCCGCAACGCCAAAGACATGGTTGAGTATCTGTCCGAGAAGTTTGGCACGGCCCTAAGGTAACAGTTAAGAGTACTTACCGTAAATTCCGGATTACAAGCCGCTACTTTTCCCCCTCATTTTGAATCCTGCAGCGTATGCAATGATGCGGCCAATTTATCAATTTTTCTAACGACCGCCAGGAGCGCTCGAGCATAAAATGCAAGCATAAGACACGTGGAATATGTGTGTCGAGGAAGACGCTAGTTGGCACTCTTACCCGTATTTTAACTTTGTGCTTTGTGCACGAATAAAAGTAGCAGACCCTCATCTTTGTGCATTAGTAGAATTAGCATAGCCTGGTACTCCAGACTCACCGCTGTTCCAGCTATTGAGTCTGGCCACCATTAAGCGGATAAAATTTTCAGGGCGGAGCAAGCCACAGCAAACAGACAGCGGAGTGGACCAATCAGCGACGGGCGGGACGAGGGACTTGCGCGCGGAAGTAAACATACGAGGAGAGCGGAGTTTATTCAACATGGCTAGCGCGAGACAGACTGTTGTCACTGACTTGTGTCGATGTGTTTTTGGTAATTTAAAACTGATTTTACCGTGGATTGGAACATATTTTCGGCTCTCCTGTTCGCCATCTGTGTTGTGGAGACGACTTCCGACGCGGAAGAGTGACACCGCTCGTTAAGAGCACGTCACGCAAATAAACGAATCTGATTTATCGATTGATTTTGTACTTGCTTGAGAGGGCGTTAATGGGCTGGGTCTCAGACTATTCTCTCAGTGTTTGAAAAACACACGGAGAACAGTCTGGCCGTGCCAGGCAAGAATTAGCATGCCCGCATCATGCTAGAAGAAATGGATATGACGTGCCGAGTTGAATTGAAGGCTTGGATGGCCAGCGGCGTCA
Organism: Corythoichthys intestinalis; assembly: GCF_030265065.1. Taxonomy (NCBI): domain Eukaryota; kingdom Metazoa; phylum Chordata; class Actinopteri; order Syngnathiformes; family Syngnathidae; genus Corythoichthys; species Corythoichthys intestinalis. The sequence goes on from NC_080404.1 coordinate 36,718,330, forward strand.
GATCGTTTACAAAAGTGGTCGAATGCGAAGAGCAACTTTTGCAAAAGTCTGACAGCGTGGAGCAGCGTGAAAAAAATCCACCATCACCAACGGGTTTCGAAAAGCCTGTCTGCTGCGTGAAGAGGACGACACGCTAAGGAGTGAGCTTGAGGAGTCAGCTAAGTGCCGTGTTGCTGGCGCTGTTTGGAAAAAAAAGTTAAGGTATTGTAACGATGACAAATAGTAACTCGTTAAGTTAGGTTGCAATTCTTTATTTTGGAAACTCGTCGAACAACACACGACTGCTGCCTCTAGCAGCCGACGCACACACACAGACACACTCGCAACAACAACGACAGCACGTCTCTTGCTCTTCCGCACCTCCCTTACCTGTAAGTCACGCGCTGTATCATAACCCGATTCGTTAAAATATGGTATTTAAACTTGGAAAACTGTGTATTTCTTTATAAATATTTCAGTTTAATATGTGGGCACACGCGGCTTATAGGCAGGAGAGGCCTATGTATGTACAAAATGCTTTTTCCTTTAAAAATGTACTGGGTGAGGCTTGTAATCCGGGGCGCTCAATGGTCCGGAAATTACGGTATATAGCGCATTTTACATGGTTACCATGCCCAAAGCGCTTTACATTAGCACACATTTACCCTTTCACGCACACATTCACACACCAGGCGCTGCCAACTCATTGAGGGCAAATTAGGGTTCCGTGCCTTGTCCAAGGGCAGTTTGACAATGGGCAGTCGTAGTCGGGAATAGAACCGCTAACCCTATGTCCCAGGACAACTCGAGCTACCAACTGCGCCATCGCCGCAAATTACTTACATATTATGATGATTACTGTGTGCGTGATCGCAATTGAGGGAAGGCTGTTTTTTTTTTTGTTTTTTTTCATTTATTTGTCGTCTGTTGTATTCAAGTTTTGAAATTGTCCAACGAGCCATCTTTAGGCTCATTTTAACCAGCATGTTTTCTGGCATGTTGAGAGTTTGTTGAAGGCAGACAACAACAGGAAGCCTCGACCTCAACCTCACTCACATTGCTCACATGTGTCGTCTCCATCCTGCATCCTTTCCGCTGGATGACAAAGCTCGACTCCCACATGTCAAACCCAAAATCCTAGCAGTATGTTTATTGAGGGCGATACATTTTGTTAGAGTAAAACTCTACGATATTATTCATTTTAAAATAGGTAATTGACAAGAATGTTATTGTAGTCAAGCTTTGTTCTTTAATTTGAAGAAAAAAAACCTCATCACTTTGCTTACAAACTACTACTGTACAATATCGAAGAAAAAAACAAAAGCAAACTGTAAGGCAGCCCCTACTGTAAATCCTCTGCACATTCCGTTGAAATGTTAAGACAAACACAGGCAAGAACCACGACTGTCTCAGGTCGCACATAAAAATGATTCTTCAATTGGAACATGATATTATTCTTTTAGGCAAGGGTGAAGGGGGAGGGGATGCTGGAGATACAGTATCTTCCATCTTAAGGCAAACATTCCCACGTTAAATATCCATTAGCACATTTGCTATGAATTTTTGGGCTTATTCTGTTGTTTAGACAACAGTCCGTTTCCAAATCATTCTTTATTGCCAAGATGGCGCCCTTTCCAAGTGTTTAAAACAATAAGTTGCAACAAGTGTCGAAAGTGGAAGCTGATTTCACACTGAAATGACCAAGATTTTACTCACCAAAGTTTACAATGATGCTGCCCATGAAGTGCCACAACATTTGAATCATTTCATTAATTGTAACCTCCCCATTCTACCTTGATACTTTTCATACAAGACAACGCACAGGTAAAAGAATGGCAAATGTGTTAAAAACATTTGATGCCAAGAAGCACATAAAAAAATACTTGTTTTTCAAAGTACCACCGTTATGATAGAATTATTATAACCCTAAATATAGTTTGGCGATATATCACGATACAAAATGTCACAATTCGCATTGAGTTTGAGAAAAATTGATTGCGATATAAAGACTAGATGCACTGCCAAATGGTTTTAGGCAAGTAATAGCAGTGACAAGTAACATCAGGTCATTAAATTAAAGGTCATTCAGACTGTTTTCAAAACAAAACTAAAATGATCACATAACAACAAACTAAATAGCATAACCAATTAATGAAACAACTGGAACAGTAAGGATTAAATAATTACCACAGAACATGAACTTTGAACTTTAGGTCCATTAGCACCGCAATGCATGCTGGTAGGCATGATATGTTGTACGACAACAATGTTGACAGCAGGTAGCTGCAGACGCTGTCCGGCTCTCCCAAAGAAAGCGAGAGATTTTACTGAGCAGTGATGACCAAATGAAACAATGAAGCTTTGCAGCTAATTGATTCAAAGTTTCATCGAGGGTTATTTGCTCTATGGCGCAATCAAGTGGCCATGAACCCCAAGAGGCCAACAGTGTTGGCTAATGCAAAAGTTAGTTTTAAATACACAGTTTTAAATAAACAACATGTAATTTATTTTGTACTTTTCTAGTTGATGCTTGTTTTCAATTGAGTTGCTCATGCCTCAGTTTTGTGATCTCAAGTCAAAGCAGAAAATGGGCTGAATGTCAGCTTGTATCTCGAAAAAGCAACACTGTACTTATTAGGGGTGTAACGGTACACAAAAATCTCGTTTTGGTACGTACCTCGGTTTTGAGGTCACGGTTCGGTTCATTTTTGGTACAGTAAGAAAACAAAATGCAAAATATAAATGTGCTAGTTGTTTATTACACACTTTTGTGCTTTCAACAACAGGAACATTAGCCTATACAAAGCTAGAATTCTGCTCAAAAAGTAGCGGGTATTTACAGATAATAATCCAACAACAATTTGCCTTTCAGACCCCACGTATTGGTCAGCTTTCTTTCTGAAAGAAAGAAGAAAAAAAGAAGTCCTGTGCTAAAGAGAAAAGCAATCCCAGTGACAAAGATTTTAACATGTATTTTACAAATGAAATGCCTCAATGAAACATTTTTTTTCTTATGAATGGTTTTCAAAAGCTTTATTGGTGGATTTTCTCATGTTAAAGCGCCACACAGAAATTAATAAATTTAATTGTGTAAGCAGGATGTGTGTATTATTCTTATTATTTAATTACAGGTGTTTTAGCACATTTCAATTTATTTTATTTAAATGGGCTATTATTTATTTTATTATGTGTTTATATTTTACAAATGTGATGTAGTAATCATTTATATTGTATATTTTATGTTGTATAACTTTAGTTCCTATGTGAATATTAGTTCCAACTTGTTTTGTTGTGGTAGGAGGGTTTCATATTGAACACGGGGCCGTTTTGGTTATTATTATAGCATAGAAGAGAACTGTAAATCAACAAAGACAGGTTAACTGTGCTCTGATCTACCACTCAAGAGATCTGATGGACTCAAAAAGTGGATTACGATTGCATATTAGTTTGAAAATCAACCGGATCCACCGTATTTTTACACGAGTGACTTCCGGTCTGCCCGATCTTAGCTACCGGTAGTCGTATTGATGCAGGAGAGCCGCGTCTCGCGTCAAATAATAAACTCTGCCGTTCTTTTCTCGTGCGTCGCGTTGAGCCGCTTCTGTGACGCATCTAACACGCGGCCGCACAGCGACTGGTGTGCATTGGCTGATTGACTCTAACGCCCGCGTTTCACTGAGTTCTCGCGGCGACCACGTTGTCGCGCCGTTGACGTTTCTGGGCTATACTGTCCTACCGTGTCGGTCCTCATTATAGTAGAGAAGACGGAGTAAATATAATCTACACAAAGAAACTGCAACCCGATCGACTCACAGCCTCGAAGAGTAAGAGTTATATTACGTCAGAAACTCGTTCGGTACGCATCCGTTCCGAACCGAGCACCACGTACCGAAACGGTTCAATACTATCACATGTACCGTTACACCCTTAGTACTTATAGAACCTCCTGCAATGCCTCTCTGAGACCCCCAGTTTAAGAAACACTTCTACAACCTATTTAGTTTTTGTGGTTGGCAAACAACAGTTGAGAACACAAAATGGCTTCCAGCCCAGTTTTTAATGGGGAGGAACCAAAACGTTTGTGATTTAAAGCCAAACAAGAAAAGAAAAGGGAAACGAAAATAAAAGGCTGCAATTGGCTGCTGTAAATCTTCTTATGGCTTTTTGCATGTTTGGAAGCGCTTCAGTATTTGTGGCTGACATATTTATCGTATAGCGGGATTGTGTGGAGTCCTGACATCCATCTAGCAGCCCCCATGCAACACTGCAAGTAGGCTGTGAATGTGGAGAACGAAAAAAACGTCTAGGTTCTTGAATATGACATCTCTAATTCAATACGCTTGAAATGATTTTCTGTGAAAACAGACAATAAGGTATTGTTTTGAGTGTTTTCAGGAAAATAGATTTCTTTTTTAACGCGAAAATTTGACAAAAAAATGTTAAGTGGAAGTAGGCATTTGCTGGTTTGATAACCTTCAGCCAAAATATCACGGTTTCACAGTATTTCAATTACAGCTCTAAAATGTGTTACTTTGAGATATCTGGGTTAAAAACAATCCATTGAACAGGATTTTTATTTTTCAAAACATGAGCAAATTGGAACATAGGTATAATGTTAAAATAAATCTAATATATGTATATATATATATATATATATATATATATATACATATATTCTAAATAAAATTGCAATAAACGCAGTCCTTTAGGTGAGCCGAAACCCACAGCCACAGCTCAACATTTTTACCATCAGAACAAAAATAATTTAATTATTTTACATAAAAAGCACGTGTGTATGACTCGTATCATGTTTACTTTATACACACACTCTTTCTCAACACAGACAGTTGCCAGAGAGAGAAAAACATGTTTTACCACCGCTAGACACACTAAACATGCTCGGTTAACTCTCGGCTGGTGGGAAATGTTCATGACCGTTTTTACTAACCTTTAATTTTGTATAAATGCAAAATCATATTGGAGGTATTGCCTCCTCGGCAGCCTCTCTTCAAACATGTTTTACATGTCGTTTGGGCCTCCTCCTCTAAGCCGCGGCCGTCTGTAACTTTTCTGTCGCCGAAGTATTCCCATACCAGCGATTTCGTTTTCTTCAATGGGGGGAAAAGTTCAGGAGCTTCACCTCCGCCAAGCATCGTGTAGCACAGCTGACTCACTGACACTGAGCAATGACCGGTGGGGGAGGGTTGAGCCCTACAGATGCAAGCGAGGCATTCCCCAATGCATTTTTGGGACATAAAAAAATAGCTAATACCTTAGGGACGGTTAATCGGCACATGTCTAAGTGGAAGTTTATGAAAAATGATAACTTAGAAGTGTAAATACCGCAAATGGTTGGCAGAAAAAGGAAAAAGCCTTCTGGAACATTGAATACATTATTAATGCTAAAAAATGAAGATTTGTGAACGTGTTAAATGATTAACAAAAGTTCTCATAAACAAGGAATCTTTGTGACAAGTTGTCATCCGTAACATTTTGAAAATGTATATCTTTTACATTTACAGTACACCAGTTTCTGATAAAATATTTCTAATAATTGTTTTGACCAAAATTTTTATTTACATAACAAAGCCAATTTGGAATATGAATAATTACATCCGGATACTTGTTTTTTCTCCTGTACCGTAAAATCAGAGAGAAAAGTGAAGAGCGGCCCTGTGCTTTGTTGTGACCATCCACTGCCCTGACAAACGTAGGACAACGTTTTAAGCCATTTTTACAATATTATCGTCTATAATTGTAGCCTGCGAATTATTGAAGTCCAATTTCACATCCTCTGTAACTACGACAAGGTGCACATTGAATTCCTGATTGTAAAGTCACCAAACAGGAAACGAGGCATTCACAAAGCTATCGTTAGGCCTGAAATAACACAACTCCACATTTGACTGCTTGATGGTGACGTCACACACGTACAAGACATGACATCAGTGGAGACAACGTACCTTATTGCACAAGTTTGTTGAAGTTTTGTTCAAACAAAACTTACCAGCAAGGTTGTTTGTAAGACTACATCATACTGAATGTTATTTCTCATAGTTTTCTTACTTCCTGAATCACACGATGGACAATACATGAATAATTAATAGCTATTAAAATAATTAATGAATGCCATTTAAACTTGAACGAGGGAAGAAGACCGGAGGTCAGATTACATACTGGACGTCGTGTCGTTAAACTTTTCGACATTTAAAACGGAGTTAACCAATCGGAATGTTGTACATAAAATGAAATATTACTCTGTATGCTTTCTTTGGGAACAAAACCCAAATTTTATGGCTTTGACTCATTTTTGTCAAAGTTGTAAACGCATGTTGAAGCCTCAGTGTGAAGCCTCATAAATGAATAAAACTGGGTAGAACTCAAATAGTGAATTGTGGGTTCTACACAAGGGGGCAAAAAAACAGCAACGTGCTTATCCTCAAAATGAATAATCATTTTTTCTTATTAAAATATGTAAACATTTTTTTACTGCAGCTCTCAAGTCATTGGCAGCAATTGACGGTGCGAGACATCCAACCCACTGACTGGGAGAGGATGGCAGCGAATTGTTGCAATCCATAGCACTGAAAGATGAGCATTTACAGCCAATCCTCTTAGTTTAAATTAATTGAATTTCTATCATTTTCATTGGCTGGCAATAAGTTAATGTGAGTTATGAGAACACAAATGCAAGGAGGTGCTTAACTCACTTTAATCGGGTTAATGGCATTCCCATCCTTTTTACTGGGGAGGGGGTGATTAGATGTTTATTTTTCTTAATCATTGACTGCGATAGACGTCCAATTCATTTAGACTGGGAGGACTGACATCAAGTGATCAATCATATGATGAATAGAATGAAAAATCATTCCCTGCAGTCCTCCGAGTCATAATGGATTGGACTGTTATTTCGGTCAGTGGCAGTCAATAAAATGAATTATAAGCATGAAATGAATCTCGCAGAATTGTATGAAGCACAATTTGTATTTAATGCAACATATTTCACGTGCAATGTTTTTTTTTTTGTTTTGGAGGAGGGGCTTTACTTCTCGAACTGTACATGTCACTATAGCTTACAATAGGTTTAAATATATTTAGATGTACAATACAATTCGACAGAGATGGTAGTTAGTGTTAGACATGTGCCGATTACTGGCTTCAAGGTATACCGTGGTCAAGGTTTCCATCCATCCATTATCTTCCGCTTGTTCCGGGTTCGGGTCGCGGGGGCAGCAGCTTCAACAGGGAAGCCCAGACTTCCCTCTCCCCAGCCACTTCAACCAGCTCCTCCAGCGGGATCCCAAGGCGTTCCCAGGCCAGCAGAGAGACATAGTCTCTCCAGCGTGTCCTGGGTCGTCCCCGGGGCCTCCCGCCGGTGGGACATGCCCGGAACACCTCTCCAGGGAGGCGTCCGGGAGGCATCCGAACCAGATGCCCGAGCCACCTCAGCTGGCTCCTCTCTATGCGGAGGAGTAGCGGCACGACGCCGAGTCCCTCCCGGATGACCGAGCTTCTCACCCTATCTCTAAGGGAGAGCCCGGACACCCTGCGGAGGAAACTCATTTCGGCCGCTTGTATCCGGGATCTTGTTCTTTCGGTCACGACCCAAAGCTCGTGACCATAGGTGAGGGTAGGAACGTAGATCGACTGGTAAATCGAGAGCTTTGCCTTTCGGCTCAGCTCCTTCTTCACCACTACGGACCGGTGCAGAGTCCGCATTACTGCAGACGCCGCACCGATTCGCCTGTCGATCTCCCGCTCCCTCCTACCATCACTCGTGAACAAGACCCCAAGATACTTGAACTCCTCCACTTGGGGCAGGATCTCATCCCCGACCCGGAGAGGGCACGCCACCCTTTTCCGACTGAGGACCATGGTCTCGGATTTGGAGGTGCTGATCTTCATCCCAACCGCTTCACACTCAGCTGCGAACCGCTCCAGTGAGAGTTGGAGGTCACGGCTTGATGAAGCCAACAGCACTAAATCATCTGCAAAAAGCAGAGATTCAATGCTGAGGTCACCAAACCGGACCCCCTCAATGCTTCGGCTGCGCCTAGAAATTCTGTCCATAAAAATTATGAACAAAATCGGTGACAAAGGGCAGCCTTGGCGGAGTCCAACCCTCACTGGGAACGAATTCGACTTACTGCCGGCAATGCGGACCAGACTCTGACACCGGTCGTACAGGGACCGAACAGCTCTTACCAAGGGGCTCGGTACCCCGTACTCCCGGAGCACCCTCCACAGGATTCCCCTAGGCACACGGTCGAATGCCTTCTCCAAATCCACAAAACACATGTAGACTGGTTGAGCGAACTCCCATGCACCCTCGAGGACCCTGCTGAGGGTGTAGAGCTGGTCCACTGTTCCACGGCCGGGACGAAAACCACACTGCTCCTCCTGAATCCGAGATTCAACTTCCCGACGGACCCTCCTCTCCAGCACCCCTGAATAGACTTTACCGGGGAGGCTGAGGAGTGTGATTCCTCTATAATTGGAACACACCCTCCGGTCCCCCTTTTTAAAAAGGGGGACCACCACCCCGGTCTGCCAATCCAGAGGCACTGTCCCCGATGTCCACGCGATGTTGTAGAGGCGTGTCAGCCATGACAGCCCTACAACATCCAGAGCCTTTAGGAACTCCGGGCGGATCTCATCCACCCCCGGGGCCTTGCCACCGAGGAGCTTACCAACCGCCTCAGTGACTTCAACCCCAGAGATCGAAGAGCCCACCTCAGAGTCCCCAGACTCTGCTTCCTCAAAGGAAGGCGTGTCGGTGGAATTGAGGAGGGCTTCGAAGTATTCTCTCCACCGACTCACAACGTCCCGAGTCGAGGTCAGCAGTACACCATCTTCACTATACACGGTGTTAATAGTGCACTGCTTTCCTCTCCTCAGACGCCGGATGGTGGACCAGAATTTCCTCGAAGCCGTCCGGAAGTCGTTTTCCATGGCCTCACCGAACTCCTCCCATGTCCGAGTTTTTGCGTCGGCGACTGCCGAGGCCGCAGTCCGCTTGGCCAGCCGGTACCTGTCAGCTGCCTCCGGAGTCCCACAGGCCAAAAAGGCCCGATAGGCCTCCTTCTTCAGCTTGACGGCATCCCTTACCGCTGGTGTCCACCAGCGGGTTCGGGGATTGCCGCCACGACAGGCACCAACCACCTTACGGCCACAGCTCTGATCGGCTGCCTCAACAATGGAGGTGCGGAACATGACCCACTCGGACTCAATGTCCCCTACCTCCCCCGGGACAAGGGAGAAGTTCTGCCGGAGGTGGGTGTTGAAACTCTTTCTGACAGGGGATTCTGCCAGACGTTCCCAGCAGACCCTCACAATACGTTTGGGCCTGCCAGGTCTGGCCAGCATCTTCCCCCGCCATCGGAGTCAACACAACACCAGGTGGTGATCGGTTGACAGCTCCGCCCCTCTCTTCACCCGAGTGTCCAAAACATGCGGCCGCAAGTCCGATGACACGATTACGAAGTCGATCATCGAACTGCGGCCTAGGGTGTCCTGGTGCCAAGTGCACATATGGACACCCCTATGTTTGAACATGGTGTTCGTTATAGACAAACCGTGACGAGCACAGAAGTCCAATAACAGAACACCACTCGGGTTCTGATCGGGGGGGCCGTTCCTCCCAATCACGCCCCTCCAGGTCTCACTGTCATTGCCCACGTGAGCGTTGAAGGGGAAGGTCAAGGTTTCGAATTTGCAAAAGTTTTATGTCATACCGTCCCTAAGGTATTTTTTATGTACAAAAAAAATGTAGTGAGAAATCCCTCGCTTGCAGCTGCAAAGCTCAACCCTCCCCTAGCGGTTGTTGCTCAGTGTCAGTCAGCTGTGCTACACGATGACTGGAGAAGGTGAAACTCCTAACCCCTCGCCATCGAAGAAAACTAAATCCCTGGTATGGGAAAACTTCGGCTACAGAAAAGTTACAGACGGCCGCGACTTAGAGGAGGAGGGCCAACCAACATGTAAAACCTGTTTGCGGAGGGTGGCTACAGAGGAGGCAATACCTCCAATATGATTTTGCATTTATACAAAATTAAAGGTTCGTAAACACCGTCATGATTGTTTCCCACTAGCTACGAGGTAACTCCAGCGTGTTTAGCGTGTCTAGCGGTGATAAAATGTGGTGTTTTTTTCTCTCTGGCAACTGTCTGTGTTAAGAAAGAGAGTGTGTATATAATGTAAACATGATACGTGTCATACATAAGTTTTTTATGGAAATGTATTTTTTTTCTGACTGTAATAATGTTGAGCTGTGGCTGTGGGTTTAGGCTCACTAAAAGCATTCATTTTAATTTTATGTAGAATATATATGGCGGAAAACACTCAGGTGACTTGAATTCCGCTCTGAGACCCCCAATTCGGCAAAATTTCAAAATAGTCCGAAATGCATGTGTGATACATCATTGGAAAGCTTAAAATCTCATTTTCTGGGGAAAGAAACATTTTGAACAGGAGGGCATTTAAAAAGAAAAAAAAAGTTTTTAAACAGCAAAACCCTATCTCGTGACCTCGTGAGAGCACGCGAGAGCAGAATTACAGACGCCATGACTTTAACGAGACATTATCGTGCACTTACCTTGTTTCGATCCAAAAGCTCCATGTAGCATGTATCACTGAGTCTCAAGACAAAGCTGTGAATGGCCACAGCTGGATTTTTTGGGGCATTTTATGGGTGAATGGTAATATAACAAGGGTCACGTTGCAGAAATCGCAGACATTCCGGAGTGGTCGAGATTTTCTTTTTCATATATTTACCCTTTAAAACTTTTTTTTTTTTTCTTTGTCTGGATCGATTATTTATCATCTAACATATCGGCGGAAATGCAATAGCAACAAAAAAAATATAATTAAGCGATAGTTATGAGGTAGATATCAGTGACCTTTTTTTTACAGACGCCTATTTGGCCAAATTTCTAAATTGTCCTATATGCATGTGAGACACATCATTGGAAGGCTTAAAATCTCAATTTTCTGGGGGAAGAAACATTTTGAACAAGAGGGCATTTTGGGAAAAAAAATGTTTTTTAAACAGTAAAACCCTATCTGGAGGCGAGAGCACGCGAGAGCAGAATTACAGACGCCATTTTTTTCATTGTGATGTAATTTGTAAGTTTAAAATATGTAAGTGAATAATTTTTTAGTCTTTTTTTTAATGATATATGAGACATCAATTAATGATTCTAAGCTAAAAATGACAGATATTTTGAATAATAATCATAATTAATTACCTTCGTTTTATGGCTGGGTTGAAACAAAAGCGGTTGCGCGACGTCTGTAAACGGGGGTTTTCAGGGTAAAACTGAAAAATTAAAAAGTTTGGGGGCTTCATGCGCCATGAATCTGCTATGGCAGCATATGCATACAGTATTGTTCTATCAAACACAATAGTTGTTTTGGCTCAAAATACAGCAGTTTCTTTTAAAGAGGAGTGCAAGAGCAGAAACTGCTTTTTCAGTCTTGTCTGTGTTTTCCGCCATATATATTTTAAAATTATTTTTACTTTATTCTTATGTTCCAATTTGTTCATATGTTTTGAAAAATAAAAATCCTGTTCAATGGAAAAAAGATTTCTTTTTAAACTCAGCTATCTCAAAGTAACACATTTTAGAGCTGTAATTGCAATACCGTGATATTTTGGCTTTAGGTTATCTATCATATAGTCAGAATATCATACCGGCACATGCCTAGTTGGTGTTAAAAGTTTAAGAATAGTTGGTGTCTACTTTGTGGTTGGTTGGTTCTTACCGACAGCTCTGATGACCAAACCGGCGGCAGACTTGAGGGCTCTCCTCATCCACGCTTCCCTCAGCACTTCCAAGCTAGCCGAACTTCCCCGGATAAAAAGCACCAAATTGTCCAGCCAGCCCTGGAAGTGCACTTCATCCATGGCCCTTACCAGTCTCTTATTCCAGAAGCTTCGCCTATTCTGCGCCTTAAAGTCGGCGAACACTTCCAGCCCGGTGGCCGAGCTCCGGTGGCTCTCGCCCGCCGACTCGTCCTCGTCGCCGAAGACCACGGCGAGCGAGGCGGCTGCGGAGAGCTGCACGACCCGCGGCGGATGGAGCGACATGCCCGCCGTTTTCAAAGCTCCAAAGGGGAGAAAGTAGGGCTTCTAAAAGTGGAGTGTTGAGTTAAACTGCAGCTTTGTCCCTTGGGACCATAGTCGGGGGGCGGGCGGGCGGGCGGCAGAGATCCTCCACTCGGAGAGTCCTGAGGCGGGTACTGAAAGGAAACAGAACCAGACGTGAAGTACAAAAGAGGAGGAGGGGAAATCAAGACGACGAAAAGGAGGAGGAGGAGGAAGAAGGGGCATGCACAGGTGGACCTCCCACTGCTCGCAGGTGTGTGTTGCCCATCATAAGAAAAACAATTCATTAAAAAAAATGACTGTTGTGTTTTGTCCTAGTTTAAGCCCATTCAAAATGCACTTCTACAATAAAAACAAACTCAATACATATTTGTTTCAACCGAGAAAGGCATGCTGATAAGACTAGGGATTTCCCCAAACACATCGTTTTCAGGGGATCGAAATGAGAAAAAGATTTGTTTTCAAGTTTTCATAGTTTTCAGTATTTATGGTCTATGACGGAAAAGCACAATCTATGTTCAAAGATATTACAAAAAGAATTACAAAATATACTTTTGGTGGTGACAATGGCGGAACAAATAAGAGCCGGCCGAGGGGCAAGAAATAAGACTGGGGCCCCTGAACCCAAATAATTAACGCTCATCAGTGCATAATTTCACAAATACACATGCCCACAACAGAGGGGCTTACAGGATTCAGCACCACAGAGATTAATTACATAATTTTGAAGTTGATCAGATGGACATCAAGAATAAGGAACCAAGAAATCAAAAATAGTAGGCTACCTACGGTGGTGCCCCCAGGGGGTGGCCACCCCTGGCCACCCCTATAAATTGGTTGGCCACCCTACTGGCCACCCCGCTTGCCAATGGCTCCGTTTTACTTATATACACAGATCAGAGGCAGTGTCAAGTGAGTGGAGTAGAGACAAGCATTCATTGGGGCAGTGCTTTTAATTGGCAAAAGCTTTGTCATCTCTCCCACAGTAACTATAAATATTGTGGGAAGCGACATGGGGAAGAATGACAGGAGTTGATCTTTTTCTGAACACCCTGTGGTGTACCTAACGCAGAGAAGATATATAGCATTTGCAGCCACCACACACAGTCATGGTTGCACCACTTCCCATCATGCATTTGGGGAGAACAGTTAAGTCGCTACAGTATCATTTACTGAAAGCTCAACAAATACACTAGATAGCAATATGTAGTCACAATATACAAACTCACATTTATCCTTTACGAATTACAAGTCTTTCTATCCGTGGATCCCTTTTACAGAAAGAATGCTAATAATGTTAATGCCATCTTGTGGATTTATTGTTATAATAAACAAATAGAGTACTTATGTACAGTATGTTGAATGTATATATCCGTCTTGTCTTATCTTTGCATTCCAACAATAATTTACAGAAAAAATATGGCATATTTTAGCGATGGTTTGAATTGCGATTAATTACGATTAATTCATTTTTAAGCTGTGATTAACTCGATTAAAAATTTTAATCGTTTGACAGCCTGAGTTAATGCCTGATATATACATAACACAATAAAACAGAATTGTTGTGGAACTCAAAATGTTGACTGGACAGTTACGGACTATGCACATTAAATCATTAGTAACATCAAATATTACACAATACACCAAAGTATATCAGTAGCCGTGTCCTTAAGTCTTTTTGATAGTTTTCCCCTGACCATTTTACTGCAATAATATAATGAAAGCCTGAAATTATGGCTTTTAGTTTTGGCCACCCCAAGATTTTAAGTGGCCCCATCTGGCCACCCCAGTGAAAAATTTCTGGAGAAACAACACAAATTCAACGCAGTTCAGCATTAAGGAATGTGACACATCTTTTTGAGACCCACTTGGACTATATCAGCTATTGAGAGCATAGTAGGCTACTATAGCCAACTGTAATGTACATCATTATAATATCACCGCTATACAGCCAAGGCTATACAGAAACCTCTTGGGAAATTTTCACCCTGTACAGCTAGAAATGTTCAGTAGTATTTACAGATAATTATTTGAATAGAATAAAATGCAAGGACTGAAAAATATATGATTTTAAAAACAAAACTATTTACTAATATTATTTTCCCAATTTGAAAACATGTCATTCTTTACAGATTGGATGAGAGAATCATTATTTAATTTTTACTCACGGACGACAATTGACGGAAGTCAAATATCCATGTTAACTGGGAAAGCCGACTATGCTAAATTATTGTGGTTGTTTGCAGTAGTTGCACCTACTTGCCATTCTTAAAACAATATTTTGCTTAACACATAGTGGAATCACTACAATAAACATTGTGAAATGAATACTACACATAAAAATATGTACGTACTGTAAATTAGTGTATTGCATATACTATACAGTAAACGTGCAACTTTTGAAGCTGCTCTAAGTTGACTTTGCAGGTGGAACTAATCTTCATGATCCAAATGGAGGTCCATAAGTCACTAAAAGATCAAAAGTGGCCGAGTAAATTTCCTTCCCAAGTGTCCAATCTCTGCATTTGTTCAACATGCGTGCCATTACAACACATCGCCTTGAAAATGAGAACCACATCTCCCCGTTTTGCCCATTAGCCGCCGCTTTGAGATGGACGCACACCTCGTATATCACGTGCCCCGAAAGCTTTTTTGGCAGTACTTTCAAACGGTGCGCGGGAGGTCCCGGGTCCCATTCTGCCTGTGAGTATTAAGAGGCTGTGTGCAACAGGATATTGAGCTTCCTCCGCATATGAAAAAAATACTTTAGCTGGGCCAACGCAACGAGACTGTCTTCATCCTCCAAAATCTACATCGACAAGGTCAGAGCAAAGACGTCTCGTTTTACTTTCAATTGGATTTCTGATTTAATATTTAAAAAAAAAAAAAAATTCACACACACAAAATCTCGGGCTAAATGAGGTCAGTCCAAAGTCACCACAGTGCAACAAAAATCTAACTTTAGTTTGATTTTGCTGGGAATGTGTAGAAAATTGGAATTATTAAGAATGACTCTGTTGGCAACTAATCATGCAAATTTGGAATGGTTTCTCTTAAAAGGAAAACTCGAAAGATGACCGCGAAGGCATTCATGCCAGAAAGGATTCATGCCTGTTATGTCCAACTCTTTGTTTTGTTCCTTGTTGACTGGCCTTTCTCTAAACTGATTGGCAAAATTGACAAAATCAATCCATGAAGACCAGTAAATATCTGGGCTCAAAGTAGCATGGCGAAATGAAAAAACACTGGGACTTCGTATCCGTTTTGACGCTCCACATAAAACTGTATTGTACAAGGAATTTATTGAACATGGTGCGATTGGCAAAGCATGAGCGGATTGCCAAAAAGAGAGCCAAAACCATAACGGAGATTTTGGATGTACAGTGGGGCAAATAAGTATTTAGTCAACCACTAATTGTGCAAGTTCTCCCACTTGAAAACATTAGAGAGGCCTGTAATTGTCAACATGGGTAAACATCAACCATGAGAGACAGAATGTAGAAAAAAAAACCAAATTGTTTGATTTTTAAAGAATTTATTTGCAAATAATGGTGGGAAAAAAAGTATTTGGTCAATACCAAAAGTTCATCTCAATACTTTGTTATGTACCCTTTGTTGGCAATAACAGAGACCAAACATTTTCTGTAACTCTTCACAACTTTTTCACACACTGTTGCTGGTATTTTGGCCCATTCCTCCATGCAAATCTCTAGAGCAATGATGTTTTGGGGCTGTCATTGGGCAACACGGACTTTCAACTCCCTCCACAGATTTTCTATGGGGTTGAGATTTGGAGACTGGCTAGGCCACTCCAGCACCTTGAAATGCTTCTTACGAAGCCACTCCTTTGTTGCCCTGGCTGTGTGTTTGGGATCATTGTCCTGCTGAAAGACCCAGCCACGTCTCATCTTCAATGCCCTTGCTGATGGAAGGAGATTTTCACTCAAAATCTCTCGATACATGGCCCCATTCATTCTTTCCTTTACACAGATCAGTCGTCCTGGTCCCTTTTCAGAAAAACAGCCCCAAAGCATGATGTTTCCACCCCCATGCTTCACAGTAGGTATGGTGTTCTTCGGATGCTATTCAGTATTCGTTCTGCTCCAATACGAGAACCTGTGTTTCTACCAAAAAGTTCTATTTTGGTCTCATCCGACCATAACACATTCTCCCAGTCCTCCTCTGGATCATCCAAATGCTCTCTAGTGAACCGCAGACGGGCCTGGACGTTTACTTTCTTCAGCAGGGGGACACATCTGGCAGTGCAGAATTTGAGTCCCTGGCGGCGCATTGTATTACTGATAGTAGCCTTTGTTACTGTGGTCCCAGCTCTCTGTAGGTCATTCACTAGGTCCCCCCGTGTGGTTCTCGGATAAATGCTCACCGTTCTTGTTATCATTTTGACGCCACGGGGTGAGATCTTGCATGGAGTCCCAGATTGAGGGAGAATATCAGTGGTCTTGTATGTCTTCCATTTTCTAATAATTGCTCCCACAGTTCATTTCTTTACACCAAGCGTTTTACCTATTGCAGATTCAGTCTTCCCAGCCTGGTGCAGATCAACAATTTTGTTTCTGGTGTCCTTCGAAAGCTCTTCGGTCTTGGCCATAGTGGAATTTGGAGTGTGACTGACTGAGGTTGTGGACAGGTGTCTTTTATACTGATAATGAGTTACTGTAAAACAGGTGCCATTAATACAGGTAACGAGTGGAGCCTTGTTAGACCTCGTTAGAAGAAGTTAGACCTCTTTGACAGCCAGAAATCTTGCTTGTTTGTTGGTGACCAAATACTTATTTTCCACTCTAATTTGGAAATAAATTCTTTAAAAATCAAACAATGTGATTTTCTTTTTTTTCCCACATGCTGTCTCTCATGGTTGAGGATTACCCATGTTGACAATTACAGGCCTCTCTAATCTTTTCAAGTAGGAGAACTTGCACAATTGGTGGTTGACTCAATACTTATTTGCCCCAATGTATGTATCATATTTAATGGTTTCCTTTTGTGGTGACATCACAAATTACACAATCAATTGCTGCCATTGAGGTGATAGATGTTCAGTCCATTTTGACTGGAAGGGCTGACAACGATCATTTCCTGGCAACTTTGTTTGGACATCTATTGGACGTCACCATTAAGTTAAAATAAAAAGAATGATTGATGATGAAAAAGAATTATTGAAGGCCTTTTCACACTCCTGTCAGCCCAGTGTGAAGAGTGGTCCACAGCAAGAGCATAACGGGAGGAGCCACAAAGCCTCACATAGACGCTCTCAGGAAGTGAAAAGCAGCAAGCATATTTACTATAGTCCCAAGTGCTAATGCGTTTTTTTCATTGTTGCACAAGAAAACAGCGACTTTGCCTATTTCAAGGAGTAGAGGGCATTATAATAGCCTTGTAAAAAGCTTTACTAGTTTCGGTGAGGAGATGAATAGTTATTTTTGTTGTTCGTGAACTACATTACCGCAGAAACGCACATCGAGGTGCCACTTAGCTGAGCATGAGGCATGAGAGTCATTTTTTTGAGTGTTCCAAAGCTCATGAAACTTTAAAAAAGCGCATTTATCAAGGTTTCGTCGGCCGTGATTTGTGTATATTCGTTCGCCGAAACAGCCTAATAGAGCACAAATATAAGTATGCCTGCCCCTCTGCTATTGGATGCTTTGTTGACGTCAGTGCGGCAGCGCTGTGAAAATAGAATAAGTCTTTATTTTGGGCCCTGCCACTCGGCTAAAATTCACTCAAGAATTTCCGCTCCGTCCAAAACGACCGCCGCCGCTCACCTTCGCCGAGAAGTCCACTCCGACATACAGTACACCAGTGTTTTTCAACCAGTGTGCTGCGGCACATTAGTGTGCCGTGAGAGATCATCAGGTGTGCCGCGACAAATTATCCAATATCGCTTTTTTTTTTTTTTTTTTTAACGTCGTCGGGCGGAGTTGCAGTTGGAAGGAAAGAGAAGGTAAAAGGTTGCGGTCGTGTGCAGATGAGCAAGATATTGCTCGTGTCACATTCAAAAACTGCTCGGATTTCTAGCCACCAGCCACCTTGCTGTCCGCGACCATGTGGACCCCAGCACGTCTAAGGTACATCATTTGATTAGAATCCTTAAGTGTCAATAAATACGGAAATGTCCTTTCCATTTTATCCATACGTGACGGCCATCAATCCTCCCCGTGTTTTATTTTAACACATTGTTGAGGACAGCAAGGTTGCTGATGGGTAGAAATCTGAGCAGTTCTTCAACGCGACATGAGCAGCTACCAACAGCGCCATGGTGCCAGGCAAGCTTAAATGTCATTTCCACACGAAACACCCGTCGCTTCAAAACTGTGAGAGAATTTTATTCATGCTTAAAACACAACCATTATACATCATATTTTGTATGGTTTTGTTATGCCTGCATGAGAACATTGTAGCATAGAGCATCATTGTTATATTACCTGTTTGAGTATGCCTTCCCATAGCCTTGAGTATTGTAGACTGTATTACAATATGCCCAAATATGGACTGTTATGTTCCTGTGTTTTCCAATATGCCCTGAATGAATACAATGGGAAACTGTGGCTTATCAGACAGAGCTCATCATCGTTCTAGCCAGAGCTGGTGTTTAAGGTCATAACTTGAGGTGTTTTCCCCTACTAGAGATGTTTTTCTGTAATTTGAGATGTTTTTACCAGGATATGCTACAGTAAGTTTCGGTTTTGTTTCTATGATGTCAACCCATAAATAGAGGCATGCCCTGCATTTCTCTTTTGTCCACATGCGGAGTAGACACTTTGTGCGTGGGTCCGCGTCTGTACCCGAGAGCTCTTGTCCATCAAGCCTTCGAAGCAAAGCAAACCATGGTTGGGTTCTGTTTCATTTCTCATCGAGCTATTGAGTTGACACTTCTAAAAAGTCCCACACTGCGGCAGAGACATTAATATTACCTGCCTGCAAAGCCATTGTCAGCGACATGGTCGGCCGTGATGCTGTTAAAGACATTGCTAAAGTCCCCCTGTCTGATAATTCTGAGCTTTTCAAGCCTAACTGCTATAAAAAATAAAAACAGAGAGAGACTGAGAACTCAGAAAAGGTTGGAAAACACTGCAGTACACAATGAATGGGTTGCCGCTGAGCAGTGGCAGACTTGGCAATTTTGGGGCCTAAGGCGAACATATCCAGGGGCCCTCTTCTTGGGTCAGGGGTTAAAAAGGTGAGAAGGGTGTGGAGGTAATATGTTCCGGTACACTAGGGCTGTCCTAACCGACAAATTTGCTCCTGGTTCGTCGACTAATCTAATAATTTTCTTTTTTTTTTACAAATTTAGCAATGAAATTTTTGTTGACGCTTATTAATTCACAAAACCATTTTGGAACACTTAAATTCGTTAATAAAGTACAAATAATCATGTAAATAACAATAATTAATCACAAATAAACAATGAGGTTAAATTCTGATAGCATTTACTAGTGCAAAAGAATGGAAATTAAACAGATTCAGAACACTGACTTTGCCTTTCCAACATTATTCAAAACAATTCTTACATTTTTTTTCAGCATTATTATTACAGTATATTACTATGTATAATAGTAATATAATAATTATAATAATTATTTATTGCCAATCATATTTGTCATAAAGAGTGTCATTTGAAAGCTATTCTTAGTGTAGAATCAACTCAACATATTATAATATTAATTCTGAAGTATGTGGGATTAACTCCAGAAATTGTTATTTATATGACGAACATGACGTGCTTTTATTTTGAAATGTTCACCGGAAGTACGTCCACTAACTGAAAGCTTTACACTCCGTAAAAAAAAACATTCTTCACCATTGCTTGTGGTGCTGGGTAATAGATTTATTTTTTTTCGTTAGCAAATGTTGTTAACCAGCTGTTGAGTGTTATTGTATGACTGATTGGAACAGTACTGCATTGTTTCACCACAGGGTGTGCTGTCGTGTATTTTATGTTCGGTGTGAAGAAGAAGAAAGTTAAAAGAGGCATTAGCGGTCTGTTCTCAACGTCTTCCTCACTGCACTTTGGCTCTCATGGAGAGCACGTTCGCTCATGTATTGGAAATAAACGATAGCCGACGTGCAAAGTAGCAAGTGAGCTGTAAAAATAGCGAGTTTAGTGGCGTGAAAAACGCGGGAGAGCTAAGTGAAGCTAGCGGACAGCTAAACGATGCTAAACGGAGCTAAGCTAAGCTAAACAGCGCTAAATGAAGCTAAGCGACTGATCCTCAGTCCTTCGTCGTGGAACAGTCCATTGTAATGTGTGTGGGGGGTAGAGATAATATAAATGCAGCATTCAAATGGCTTTCTTGTTTGTTTTGTTATTTGTTTGGTATGCTGACACAATTATACATGACGAATTGTTGGGGGTGCTGCTGGCTCCGGTGGCCCAAGCCCTTGCTCGTTGGGGCAAGGGCAGCTGGTTGGGGCCCCCCTACTGGTTGGGGCCTAAGGCAATCACCTACTTCGCCTGAATAGTAGATCCGCCTATGCCGCTGAGCCCTTCACACCAGGCTGTCGCTAGTTTGAAACGGCCTGAAAAGAGTTACATACAACTGAGCTGAGGTGATTTTTCTTTTAATCCCCTCCCCCCACCCCCCTAATGTGACATTTGACTTTCCACTTTATTTTTCTGGCCTTGCTTATTTATTCATACACAGTCTGTGTTACACCTACAATAAACCATTCCCAAGTCCAACAATTGACGATTTCCTGCACAGGAAAGTCTTGCTATTTTAGCAACTCTTAACAATCAAAAGTAGATAAGATTTGTGGTGGAAAAACGCACAAGCATGCATGCTATATTCATTTTGAAGGGATATGCTTTAGGAACAAGCCCTTCTTATTGTTTGATACTAATGCGGTCCACATGAAAAATATGACAGTGTTGTCGTTGGACGATATGGCAAACGTTAAGCGTCTTTCCATTTTTTTCTATTTGTCTGCCAAAATTTCGAGTCTGCCGGTGTAAGTGATTATCAAGAAGCAAAAGGCCAGCATAATGAGGGCAAACCCCGTACCGTCCATTTCCATGCGCTAAGTAGTCTCAGGTGTTTGCGTGGGGCCAACGGCGACGTATACTTGGAATGCGTCACTAACATCTGGTCCCGCTAGAAGAACTTGGCTCTTGGGATCAAACCAAAACGCCCCAGAGGGCTTCTTCTTTACCACCCTGCCAGGAACGAACACGACCCCAATCAGCAGGCAAAGCACGCTTGCGACGTCTGCACTTTGGTGGCCTGCCACTCTGTTTGGAAGAGTGAAACTGACTTACAGAGCTGCCACAAATGATTATTTTGATAGTCGATTATTCACTAATTATTATAATGACTATTATATCACTGTGACCTTTACATTTTAGATGTTGATATGCATAGGAATAGTTGAGATAATAATTGTGTATATAACTACCGTATATTGCTTTTTAAAATTTTTATATAACAACTATAAAGAAAGTAATTCATAAAACAGGACAATATTTATGTTGTTTATTTTTCAATTGAAACATGTGAATAATAAATAAATGAGTATAATTAGAAATAAAGAGAGTATTAACTATTAAGAGGCTAAATATAGGATTTGTATTATTTTTAGGTCAGCAACGTCTCTAAAATAAAAAAGATAATATGTCATAAACATGTTTTTTCCTCTCTTTAAATTTAAAAATGTCAAAAGAAATAAGTAATTCATAAAACAGGAATATTTATTTCATTTATTTTGTTTTTTTTTTCCAAATAAAAAAACATTTTTTTTTTTTTTTAATAATTAAAAATAAAAAAGGTCAGTGAATATTGACTATTAAGAGGCTAATAAAATGACTTATTTTTAGATAAATGATTACTTGCCGAACAAAATTTTTGTCAAAGAATTTGATAATCAATTCATTTTTCAATTAGCTGATTAACTGTGGCAGCACTATTCATGATTTGCATTATTCAAGCAACCTGGCTTTAAATCCATCCTTTTTCAAAGTATTTTCATTTACTCACAGGTGTAAAACGTTTTTGGGTATGATTTCTGACTAAATTCTTGTCTGAACTTGTGCTACTATGGTAGTAGTGTACAATTACCATTTTAGTCTTAGCAGCAAGGCGAAACAGGCATAACAGCTCAGTGTGTATTAAAGATATAATGTTACACCAACCGAGTGGTGATTTGGGGCTAACTTTTTCAACAGAATGGCAACTGATTTAGATCTTAAACTAATAGGAAAGGCCACAGCTTTTTAGACTGAATGTTTGTCGGTTTATCAGGTTGAGCAAAAATGCTAAAACTGAAGTTTGCAAGTTGCAACTCAACCCAGACCTGTAGTAAAACAAAAGATTGAGGGATTTGTTTTCCAACAATTCTCCATGGGAAATTGTTTTCACAATCCCTTCAAATTAGAGGCAGACAGACCTGAAGTTGCACAGTGGGAGGACAGAGCACACAAAGCCTATGGATTTTCTTAATTTCTGTATACATTTGTCATAAAATGTTGATTGAGCATCTGAATCACAAGAATATTTTTTTCTTTTTTTTTCTTTAATAGCACGTAGGGCTGCAGCTATCGATTATTTTAGTAGTCGATTAATCGATGAACTGGTTAATTCGAATAATCGAGTAATAAGGAACGTGAAAAATTAAAGTACCTAAGCTCAGCCGCAAACAGTATAAAAAAGTAAATAAATGAAGATCTATGTACAGCAAAAGAACAATTGGCGAACTTGCATTGCAAAAGTCTGCTAGCTTAAATGCTATTAATTGCTAACGTTTCTTTTTTACAATGCTCTTAACAAATGGTTCAGACACAAATTCCCTCAAAAAACAGCTAAATATAACTATAGACTAAATTACGAATGCATTAAAAAAAACTTTAGCTCAAACAAAAGCTAATGTTGGTCTTAACAGGGAGCAGCTGGATTCATC
Source organism: Corythoichthys intestinalis (assembly GCF_030265065.1). Classification (NCBI taxonomy): domain Eukaryota; kingdom Metazoa; phylum Chordata; class Actinopteri; order Syngnathiformes; family Syngnathidae; genus Corythoichthys; species Corythoichthys intestinalis. The sequence continues at coordinate 36,741,326 of NC_080404.1, forward strand.
CATGTGAAATGAGGCAGACAAGAGGTCAGTGTATCCACCCAAATCAATAAAACTAAATGCAAACACTTTCAAAATAAACCATTACAACACCACTTTAATGAAACGATAACTCGAATCAGCAAAATTTAATTTGACTCTTTTTTCTAATTGATTACTTCTTTATCGATTAATCATTGCAGCACTGCATAGCATGTAACACTTGAAAGGAAAGAGAAGAAAAACATAAATGTACCCTTCCAAGTAATAACTGGCATTTTTTTATTTGGCAGCAATGATCTCAACGAAAAGTTTCTTTGTGTCGCAGATCAGATTTCTATTTAGGGAACTTTTCTCAGTTCAGGGAGATGCTGTGACATAACCTTAGTGTGCAAGATAAGCTTTTCAGGAAGTGCATGCCAGCGGAAATAATTTAGTATCACAATTTGAAAAAAAAACAAAAAAAAAACAATGTCATTATAGTGAGGAAAAGTGTCAATACAAGTCAATATTTATTGGAAGTAAATCCATCCAATCCATTTTGACTGGGAGGGTCAAAATGGACTGGAAGTCTATTGGTGCCAAAATGTTATTCTCCTTTTACTAACTACTATAGCACATATACATTAAATACTGTGGCGATTGTGATGTGTTCCTCCCCAAATGCATGATGGGAAGTTGGGCAACCGTGATTGGGAGTCGTGGTTGCAAATGTTATTACATGTGCGTTGTGTTCAATAAGGTGCGCTGTTTCTTGGAGTCGTGCGGTGTATGGGGCACAAGAGCAGCAAGTGTGTAATAAAAGTTAACCTCCTGTCATTCTTCTCCACGACTCTCGCCACAATACTATACGTATACGGGTAGTCCCCGGATTATGACATACCCGATTTACGTGATTTCGACTTTACGATGTGTTTTTTCTCTGATTGTTTTTTGTTTTGTTTTTGTTTTAGTCACTTAACAGTGTCTCATCCGCCACCTTTCAGCAGTGATGGTAAGTACAGTACCGTAATTTTTGCACTATATGGCTCACCTGACTATAAGCCGCCACCCACCAAATGTGACACGAAAAAGGCATTTGTTCATAGATAAGCCGCACCTGACTATAAGCCGCAGCTGTCCTCACTGAATTATGGGATATTTGCAACAACATATTAACCGGTAACACTTTATTTGACAGCGGCATTATACAACTGTCACAAGACTAGATTAACCACCATGAAGCTTCAAACCAATTGGCTGCAAAGAATTCATTGCTTCAAAAAGCTTCATTTGGCTATGACTGCTTCCTTGGGGAATGCAGTCAACCTCTGCTGCCACCTGCTGTCAACAGTAAATAACAATCAAAATTCATGTTCTGTGCTAATTATTTCTTCAGTTACTGTTCCAGTTGTTTCATTACTTGCAAGTTATGGTATTTGGTAACACCTTATTTGTCAACAGAGTTATAAGACCGTCATAATTATGACATGACACTATCATGGGCATTACTCAATGCTTATGACAGATGTCATTAAGTATCATCCGGCAAATTATGTCTCTATCTCCATTTATGTCCAGCTCGGATCTTTTATATACATTCAAAAATGAGATCATTTGTCATAAATTACATCTTTTATAAGCATTCATTAAATAATTAGCACAGAACATAATTTTTTATTGCTATTTACACCTGTAGCCCTGCAACACATGCTAGGAGGTTATGCTAGGATGCTATGCTATGCTATGCTAGGATGTGTTACCTAGTTACCCAAATGAATTGACGAATAAGCCGCAATGGACTATAAGCCGCAGGATTCAAGATGAAAGAAAAAAGTAGCGGCTTATAGTCCGAAATTTACGGTATATTATTTGTCATTTCATTTTTTATTCGGTCTAATCTAAATGGTTGATCTCTACAGTAATTGCTATATGTATCTGGTATTTCATTATACTACAGTATATGTACTGTCCGCTTTCCTTTGTTGCACTCGGACTTCTTTGACGTCACGCTAGCGCTATTTTCTGTTAGTTTCTAGCGTTGCTTTCACGTTGGGAAGCGGGGGTGAATGCCAGTTAACATTTCAAAAAGGCAGGGAAACAGTAAACAGCACGGGCGCGGCGATACCCCCAGTCAGCTCGCTATTAGCCCGCTGGCTTATTGAGCAGCGTTTGTTTTCACAGCTGGACCGATGCCACTAATAGCTGCCGTTTTCCTTGTTTAATTGCTCAAGATTTGGACCCAATTTCCCTCGGTTGTATTGTGCTGCTATTGAAGTATGTTTTTGTAAGCAAATATGTCTCTATTGAAAGCAGTATTGTACGCTCTTTGTTATTATTGTATTTTATTTTCTAATTGTGTGTTCATCGTTTGACCATGACAATTGATAAATGTTAGTTGTAAGAAGATCTACGGTGTGATCGGTGTTTTCACTTTACTTTATTAATTTGACGTATAATACTTGTTTTTGGATAGTTATTTTGAGATTTAGGGGGTGTTTGGGGGTACTGAAAGGGTTCATTTTGACTTCCGTGGAAATTCGGGTTGTGTCGCCAGCATAGGAACGGAACTCATTTGTAACCCGGGGACTAGCTGTACTTGGGCTGACAATGAATGAACAGATTGTTTCGAGTCCTGTAGTTTTGATAATGAGAAGATATGTCATATTATATCATCCTCGACAGCACGTTCTCCTTCCGGTCACATATCAACGGCATCACCAAATCAGCCTACTTCCACCTTCGCAATATTTCTTGTGTTCTCCCTTCTCTCACCCGCCATACCACTTCCACTCTGGTCTGTAGTCTAATAGTCTAATAACCTCCCGGCCGATTACTGTAACTCACTGCGCTTTGGTCTTTCAAACAATTCCCTTCAAAAACTTCTGCCCCTCCAGAACTCAGCAGCACGCCTTATCACTCAGACCCCTACCACACACCACATCACCCCCATCCACTTCACTGGCTTTCAGTCAAACAAAGACTCAATAGCGTACCTCACGCATGCTACTTTTAGACCGTGACGTCGCAGCATAAAGCGGAAGTAAAGCAGAAGTCGGACATTATTGACCCGCCCTCGCACAGAAACAATGTTAATTCTACTACTTTTCTCTGGTAATCTTTCAAAAACGAACATAACCGATCACACATTGCTTTTTTGGAATTTGTAGGAACGACATTACGACAAGTGAAGGATGTTTTCTTCATACGTTTCCCAAAACTGGGAGGAAAAAATGTGAAGAATGAATCAACTTGCACAGACTTTTAACACCAGCTCGGTGAATCCATTCACATTTAATATGCAGTAAACATTTTATTGGGTGGGCATGGTCTTTCAGAGGAAAAAGAGGTAAGCCATTTTGATCTTTTTAACTTATTTTTTAGCCTGCTTCTGTCTGGCAATGAATGACCTGAAAAAGAATTAAAATGGTAGGCTATCTGACTGCCACTGTTGCCTTTTCTGTTGTAAAAGAAACCAACTTTAGTAAGGGGGAAGTGCAAATAAATTACAGAATTAAGATTTGTTATCAATGAAAAAATTAAAAGTGTTCGTTGGCTGTCACTGAATAGCATTTGCGATCGCTACACAAAATATAAATTGCCCCCAAGAACGGTCAGAGACGTAGGACAACCAGAGGATATAATATATAGGAAAGACGGGGCTGGTGGTAAAGGATAGCTTGTTGAAACAGGAGAATGTAATTGTCAGTTGCGTAAGAAAAAGGTGTCGATAAAAAAGCTAAGGCTATGCTAAGGTCGGCTCGTTTTTTTTTTTTTGTCTTTTTCAGCACTCGACACTCAAGCCATCTCTTTAACTGAACATTTTTATGTACTTCCACATCTTTGCAAGTGAATTTGGCACCAGGGACATCATTTTTGGAGAGAACTGGTAGGTTTAGCTTTGTAAACATCTCCTTCGTACACGATTTCCATTCATTTCCTATTGGGGCCAAACGGTGACATCTCCTCCCTTAGCAACAGTAGGTAACGTCATAAATATTAATGAGAGGAAGTGACGTTTTGCTTGCGGTACGCCATTACAAGATCCTCATCATTACTTTCAAAGCACTCCATGGCTTGGCCCCTCCCTACCTTGGCAATCCTCCACCTTTCCGTCCCCCGTGTCTGTCTCTCCACCTTTGGTTCCAGAGCTTTTAGTCATTGTGCCCCCCAGCTTTAGAACTCCCTACGCTCTGCTCTTCGCAATATACTGTATCTACCTTTTCACTTTTCAAATCCAGACTCAAAACACACCTGTTTACTCTTTCTTACCCACCATGATCCCTACATAGCTCTGTTCTATCTTTACGTCTCTTTATCGTGCTTTTAATTTTTTTTTTATGATTGTTTCAGTGGTACTGTGATTCTCTCTTGTGAATTGTCTTTGTGTGGCTTGAAAAGCGCTCAAGAAATAAAATTTATTATTATAAATATTATATGCTGACTGACTAACTAACTAAAGATAGCATGACTAATAGGAATATTTATATAGTTTAGCCAAATAAAGCACAATAAGGTGAAGACATCATGTTTTTTTTTAAAGACAAGTTATGTTTTGAGTCATGTTGCTGCTTGAATATCCACGGTCTTCTCTTCGAATCCGTTATCATATTCTCCTCGTTTCTGCACTTTGTCTCATCATCGGACATCAAAGCAAGTGCAAACATTTGTGTACGTGTCTGCCACAACGAAGAACGTTAATGCAAGGCAACAAATCAATGTGCATTTTGACGCAAAAGCAGAGGGTCAGATTCACTTAGTTTATACCCCATTAAAAATTGAATAAGGTCTTTGATTGAGTCATGTTTGTTCAACAGGTCCCCAGCACTTTCAAGAGGGCAGGAAGGAGGATGGATTCGCAACCAAAAGACACAAAAAAGTTGTTGCCGCTTTGCAGTTGAGTGAGCAGGTGATGAGTGAAGGTTGACACCCACTTCCTGATGCAGCAAACACACAAAGGCCTCGTGGATATGAAGGCATGTCACAGTCATGTGAGAGATGTTTGCAGCTGCACTTCGAGCCTTCGAATGTCACGTCAAGCTACACTGCTGTCGGGGAGCTCAACTGTTGCGTGATGTGTCCGCTTTGTAAACAGTGGGAGCGATGCTGTTAACGGTATATTTTTCTATTTCAAGTGTACCATTTAATGGTAACACTTTCCTCTTTTTTTTTTGTGGTATTTACAGGTGCACCACCTTAAACACAGACGGCCGAGCTGTAACGAGCGAGTAGCTTTTAATCGCTCCCATGCGACCACTTTCGCAGGCGGCAAAAAGAAAACAGTGGAGGCAAGTTTTATAGGCAACATAAATTCTAGAATAAAATCATTGATCGGCTGGCTTAGGAAGCTGTATGAGAACAGCCGGCTATTTCATAGAAATGTCAATGAAGGCTGCAGAGTGGAACAATTGTGTTAAAACTAGGTTTTGTTTTAGCACAATTTGGTTTTGGACCCTTTTTTCCATAAAATTTGTATAGGTTTGCATACTTCCTCCTTTGTTTTCACACAAGTCCATTCATCCAAACATTGTAAAATAAGTCAAAAGTGCTTGACAGATGGCAAGGCATATTTTACAATGCCTCCCGGTCTGCTCAGCAACACTCAAGCAACATCATGTCAAACGTCAGACCTTGAAAACAAAAGCATGCAGGATGATAACACATTCGACACCCTTTCTTGGGCCACATTATGACCTATCTTGCAACAAAATTTAACAAACAAACACAAAATAGTTTAAGTTATTGATGCACCGATACCAGTATGGGCGGGGGGGCTGATCCAGCCCGAAATGGTGGTATCGGTATCGGCTAGTACCAACAAACAGGGCGCCAATACCATTTACTGGTCCGGTAACACTGAACGCAGCCTTTTTTCTCCTGACACTTTCTCACCACTACTTTGCATGCCAAGCAGCTATCGCTATTGACCTGCTCCAGACCAATGAGAGAGGCCAATAGTTGCTCTTAACCAATGCCGGGGCAGCTTTTTCATATGGAAGAAAAACAGACTAGGAGTAGGAGAAGAAAATGTCAGCGGTTTTGGAATATTTCAGCGTCGAGTACAATGGTTGGTTATGATGGACCGCAGCAACAAACCCTGGGCAGTGGGACGAGAAGAATGAATCAGTAAGACAGATGTCCGAAAAAAATCACCGAAATGACTGTTGTCTGTAACCTGCCCCTTGCCTTCGTTTTAAGCGTGGGAATCCTGCTTTTTATGGCTCAAGCAGTACCTAAGTATAAGGTCCCAAGTCGCAAATGAATTAAGGAGACGACTATCCTGCATTAAAAAATAAAGTAACGAAACATGTTTTAGAAAAACTGTAGAAGGCGGGGGCCATAAGCTTTTCAACCGACGTATGTTGCAGCCAAGTCTCCCAGCTTTCCCTCCTTAGTTTGACAGCTGACTGGAAAGTGTCGTACTTCATGCGAATGAATTCAAGGGATCACACACACCGGCCAAGCTATTGCTGCTCAACTGAAGCATCTCGAAGTCAAACGTACTTTACTTTTCTTGTCTTTTACTGAAAGAAATGCTGCAGTAATTTGAGACCTGTTTCAAAAGTGCTGTAGAAGTAAGCAAAGTAAGCTAAGCTAAGTGGCTAAGCTGTGTGTGTGTGTGCGCGTTGTTTGCATTTGTGCGTTGCTATTGAGTGAGTTGACTTATTTGCTGCTGGTGCGCAAAGAGGGAGGCTAATGGAGAGATAGGATGCTGTGGTTAATTATTATTATTACTTATAATTTCATGAAAGTTGCACTGTTTGGTCTTTGAGAGGTTTAAAAAGAGTTTATTATTATGAATGTATTTTTACTTTCTTACTGTTGGGCTAGTATTATACATGTTTTAATTTCACAAATTTAGCACTATTTTGGCCTTTGACAGCCAAAGGTTTATTCAACTATTGTCACCCATTTCAGGTATGCAATAAAAAGTTCTACTGGATTCACATTGTATTAGTATTTTTCTTGTTTCGCAAAGGTAAGCAGCAGCATGACAAAGCCATGATAGCAATGATTTCACATCCAAGTGCATAACTCTTTGCAAAAAAAGAAAGAAAAAAAAAATATATATATGTGTGTATGTATATGGCAGAAAACACTCAGGTGACTTGAAGTTCCACTCTGACACCCACAATTTGGCCAGATTTCAAAATTGTCCTATATGCATGTGTGATACATCATTGGAAAGCTTAAAATCTCAATTTTCTGGGGGAACAAAAATTTTGAACAGGAGGGCATTTAAAAAAAAAAAAAAAAAAATGTAAACAGCAAAACCCTAATTGGAGGCGAGAGCACGCGAGAGCAGAATTAAAGACCCCACGATTTTAACGAGATATTATTGCGTATTTACCTTGTTTCGATCCAAAAACTCCATGTAGTATGTATCACTGAGTGTCAAGACACAGCTGTGAATGGCCACAGCCAGATTTTTTTATTTTTTTATTTTATGGGTGAAACATGGTGATATAACAAGGGTCGAAATGCAGAAATCGCAGACAACAAGGACTGGTTGAGATTTTGTTTTTCATATAATTACCCTTTTAAATGTTATTTGTCAATTTTTATTTTTGTTTGGATCGATTATTTATCATCTAACATATCGGGGAAAATGCGACAGTAACCAAAAAAAAATACAATTAAGCAATTGTTATGAGGTAGATTTTTTTACAGACGCCAAATTTTTCATTGTGACGTAATTCGTTTATCAATAAATGATTTTAAGTTAAAAATGACAGACATTCTGAATAATAAAAAATATAATTACTTACCTTCTTTTCATGGCTAGGTTGAAACAAAAGCGGTTGTGCGACGTCTGTAAATAGGGTTTTCAGGGTAAAACGGACAAAATAAAAATAGTTCAGAGGCTTAGTGCGCCATGAATCTGCTATGGCAGCATGTAGACATATTGTTCTATCAAACACAACAGTTGTTTTGGCTTAAAATACAGCAGTTTCTTTTAAAGAGGAGTGCAAGAGCAGAAACTGCTTTTTCAGTCTTGTCTGTGTTTCCCGCCATATATATAAAAAGTGGTATTGGTATGGTATCGGTCGATACGGCACAGCCAGGTATCGGGGCAGAAAAATGGTATCAGTGCTATTTACACTAGTGTAAGTGTGATTTGCTAAAAATGGCCAACACGGCCGAAGAAAGTGGCTACGTTTAAATGTAGCCAAAATTTGGGTTCATTTTGAAAGGCTGAGTTTTCATATGGTGTTACGCCTATGTTGCCGACCAGACCAAGGGGATTGTTATTTCTACAAAGCGCCTTGCTGTCTGTTCAACCTTTGTTTTAGAATTAGAAACTTGCGAGTGTATGCCATTTGAGGAAGAAAAACACATGCGCGGCATATTCTATACACATAAAACAATAAACTAACATCTTTTTCATTCTAAAATTACGTTATGATTTCTCCCAAAACAAAACGCAGCTCCAGTCTGTTTCAATTAGCTACCGATGGCCGTCAAGTGGCAGCCTGCGATGTGTCAACTCACACCAAATTATGGATCCAGGCAACCCCAAGCTGAACGGAAACAAACTCTTGCTTTGAAGATCTAGGTGGTCATGTGACTTGAAAAAAAAGTGCTGCATTTGCGCGAGGCGCGCTACAGGCACAGCAGTACAAAAATAGCAAAGGCTGGAGTTGGTGAATTATACATAAATATATGCAGGAAGTTCCTGGTCACCACTTCCTGTCGATCTACACAGTGCAAAGAGTTGAAGGAAACAGTTGGGGTCAAAGGAAGTAAGTTTGGAAGTAATGCAAAAAATACTAATGCCATCAGTCCTTTCGAATTTGACGGAGTGGCAGAGAATGATGATGTTTTAGTACCATTGCAGGCGATACATGTCAATGGCAGTCAAAGAGTAAAAAAAAAAAAATCTGCCTTCTGCCCTTGAAGTGCAAAAACAGAATCAGTTTTGAATGCTGTTTTCTGTTCAACTACTGACAGTCTTCTGAAAAGCAACAGCCTTCTCAGTTTAGTACGAAGCGATGTTGGCAGAGGTGGTAGTAATGCGTTATATGCCCTCCGTTACATTTACTTGAGACACTTTTTGAGAAAAATGTACTTCGAAGAGTAGTTTTATAAAGCCAGACTTTTTACTTTTACTTGAGTAAATATGAGAAGAAAAAATGCTTCTCTTACTCCGCTACTTTGGGGTGCATAAGAGTCGTTACTTTTTCCTCTTTATTCTACATATTAGATTTATTTTTGCCAGTGATGCCAAGAGTAGCTCTACCAATTTCACCAATGAGACATCACAACAATAATCATATGACTCCATTATACCAATCAGACGTAAGCTTTCCGTTCTATGATCACGCCAGCCTGTTCATTCATGTGGCGTATTTAAAGCACCGTAAAAAATGAAGTACAGTGGTACCTCTACATACGAAGTTAATCCGTTCCAGGACCTTGTTTGTAAGTCGAAATGGTCGTATGTCGAGCAGGATTTTCCAATAGGAATACATTATAATTCCATTAATTCGTTCCACAGCTCAAAAACCTACAATAAATCCCTAATAAATACTGCTGGTACTATTACAAATTGCAATTACACATAGCAAAACAAATAAATTATAATTAAAAATCGGAATAATATAATAAAAATAATAAAAATAATTCCTGTATTAATGTAATGAATCGGGTTATAATGTGGCGGACGTTTTATGTGCTACCTGAACGCACCGCGGGGCTGACGTGCCAGAGACAGAGAGCGGTGAGCTTGAGAGTTTCACTTTCACTTTTAATGTTTTCTTGAGAACACCATCAATTGCAGCACACAGTTGGTGTTTTGTCTTGAATAAATTGTGAAATAAATGATAAAAACTTGGCGAATCTGGCAATTTATATGGAGATGTTACCACAATAAGAATTGTCAGCTTAATTTATAAAGACTGGCGAACGATGGTTGGAGGAGGACTGTGGAGATTTATTGTTTAGCCATTTCACGGATGCCCAGCCCACGCTCATATTTTTCAATCATTTGCATTTTCATTTAGAAGGTAAGCGTCAACTTTTTCCTTGTTTTACCACCTGTACCAACCTTTTTTTGAAACCTGTGTCGATTTGTCACACAAGAAAATCCGTCGTGCATTCGTCTGCGGTGCTGCCATGTCGTCGTATTTCGAGCTTTTCGTCGGATGTAGAAACAAATCGCGAGTCAAATTTTACGTCGGATGTCGAAAGGATCGTGTGTCGAAGCGATCGTATGTCGAGGTACCACTGTATTTGATATAGAGTGCCACCCTCAACATGACTCGAAAGCACGGATTTTAACCTGTCTCCCAATTTTTATTTGGCACCGACTGACCATGGAAAACTGGAGATTTGATCTTTTTAATTTCATAATAGGAACTAAAAAGGAACTATTCAAACTAGGAACTATTTTCTCCACTAGGGGGCACTCGTGCTTTCTGGATGAATAATGTTTCATTTCTGTCTTTTTTTTTTTTTTCTGTATTTCTTGGCTTAATGTGATGGGTTACTCTTAGTTGAGTAAAATTTTTGGCTACTCTACCCACCTCTGGATGTTGGATTGCAATAATTTGTGACGCAAAGGAAACATCTCATCCTTCACGGATGACAACACTGGGGTTATCGAGAGGAGGGCAGTGAAGTGAGGCGTCGCTGCCATAACGCCGGGGAACGCCCCGTCAAAAACAAGAGTGCAACTTTCTCACAGTGAAAGGTAGTATTCCCTGAGAGGTGAAGGGGGCAGAGGGGGGTAGGCTTCCTCGATAACTACTTTGCAGTTGCACTCTACAGGAAGTAGGCTTCTTGTGGTGCTGTCTCCGCCACGAACAGGGGCCCCTCTCTCTGGGCGCGCTGGGCCGTGAGGGAGCCCCTTATGTATCAATTACCTAAAATACCAAACAGGCCCGAAGAGGGTGGTTGACTTGTTTGTTTGATTGTGGCTACCGGGTCCTTTCTGGCAAACATCTCTTGAAGAACAAAGAGGAAGAAAGAGATTGACAGACCCCAGAGGACGTGTAAGCGATCCTTTTTGTTGTGCTGCAGTTCATCAGTGTGCAGCCATTTTACATAAGCAGTGGCCGAATGTGTCCTTTCTTTGCTATATGGGGCAGCGGACTTGTTAAATTGCCAGCGAAGGATAAATGACAGATGGATTGCAAATATTTGTTCGCCCTTAGAAGAGTGGTAACTAACAATATGGGTGCAAACTGTCTGAAAGACGTTTGATTTTGAATATCAGGTGCAACAACCTGTACAATGTTCTTAAGCTCAAAGTAAGCAGCAGCGTGACAAAAAATAATGGAAAATAAAGATTCAAAATTCAATCCCTTTATAAGACACAAGATATGTACTATATTTAAGTCTTTTTAAGACCTCACGGCAACCCAGTAATGTACTCCATTTTCTCCAAACGTCTGAGCAAATCATAAATGTGAAGTAATTAAAACCACCAGACAGTTAACTGTACACACTTTTTTGTGGTTTTCAATTAGTCATTTTAAGGCTGTTAAGACTTTTTAAACCCCATGGGAACTCTGTTGGAGAGCCTTTAAAAATAAAAAAATCTGCATTTAAAGCAACACTAGGTAACTTTTCAACCTTTATAAAATATCTGTGATATGTCGACTGACAACTAGTTGAATGACACATCTTTTTTTATCCCGAGGGGGTCTGTATCGCTTTCACCTGCTCTCATTAACTTTGAGGAGGATGGCAGGAAATCTGCCACACCAAAAGACTACAAATGTGCTGGGGTGGGGGGATTAGCCACACTAAGCCACACGGTTGCTAACCTTTATATGCTATTGTTTAGCCACAACTGTATTCATTACCTTATTACTAATCATCCTTCAGACAGCCACTGGAAACACATGTTGTTTAATCCATCTGCAGGCGACTTGGACATTAATTTTTGATTGATTGATGATTTTAGGACACTGTGCGGGTGTGCGCTGGTCCTCATGGGAAATGCAGTTTTCCTTAAGGCAAAAAACACTTCCGCGTTTCTTCACCGGCATCGTTAAAATCGACCAAAACCCCAAAAGCTGTTGCTTTAAGAAACAAAATCAGGAAATCAAATCAGAGCCACACCTAAATCTGCTTTTTAAAATTATAATTGAACAGTGTGTCAGCGATATACAGTATATCTCCTAAAATCGTAAATGTAGGGCTGTCAAAATTATCGCGTTAACGGGCGGCAATTAATTTTTCAAATTAATCACGTTAAAATATTTGACGCAATTAACGCCCATGCCCCGCTCAAACAGATTAAAATGACAGCACAGTGTCATGTCCGCTTGTGTTTTTTGGTGTTTTGTTGCCCTCTGCTGGCGCTTGGGTGCGACTGATTTTATGGGTTTAAGCACCATGAGCATTGTGTTATTATTGACATCAACAATGGCGAGTTACCAGTTTATTTTTTGATTGAAAATTTTACAAATTTTATTGAAACGAAAACATTAAGAGGGGTTTTAATATAACATTTCTATAACTTGTACTAACATTTATCTTTTAAGAACTAAAAGTCTTTCTATCCATGGATCCTTTAACAGAATGTTAATGTTAATGCCATCTTGTTGATTTATTGCTATAATAAACAAATACAGTACTTATGTACAGTATGTTGAATGTATATATCCGTCTTGTGTCTTATTTTTCCATTTATGTATTCCTTTTCCAATAATTTACAGAAAAATATGGCATATATTATAGATGGTTTGAATTGCGATTAATTACAATTAATTAATTTTTAAGCTGTGATTAACTCCATTAAAATTTTTAATCGTTTGACAGCCCTACTTAAATGCTTTGAAAACTCTGTTTTATTTGAAACAACTCATTGGCTGACTTTAACAGCCAAAGGTGTCAAATCCATTTGGACTAGAAGGGCTGTTAAGTTCAATTGAACATCTATAGCAGTTAATGGCAATGAAACATGATCATGTTGTGTTCTGCTTGACATGGACTGAGATTCCTCTGGTGTCCAAATAGCGGGCGGGATGACCTGAGACAATCGTGGGACCTACTAAACAGTGACTCCTGAAAGAGTTGAAAAGGCGACACACCAGGCTGTGTGTGAGGGATAGGGAGCCGCCTTTGTCATGATAAGTACGAGTCTGAACTTTTGACATGCACATGGGATGGAGGGAGGGACAGAGGGGGCTGATAATGAAAGAGTGTGATTAAGCAAAGTGCTGAGGGATGAGAATGGAGATAAGGTAGGAAAAGAACGTACCAAACATTGTGTTGGGTCATGCATATGGTCAACTTTGATTTTTTTTAAATTTTTTTTTTAAGAATCTGTTTTATGTCCCGCCACCAGTCAAGGCGTGTCATTCTGATTAACGGTGCGTTACTGAAAAAACAATCTAAACAGGCAGCCATTTTGTGTTGTCAACCTAAATTTACATCACACCGGACCCTCATACACACATACGGATGTCATGTAACCAAACTGGGAAAACAGATTTACAGTGTATCTGCGTTGACTAAAATGACTATGGGTTGACAACGTTATGGTTCAAATCCTAAATCGGCTATCTTTGTTAAAACTTAACTCGGAACCTAGAGGAAACTTGCCTGGCACCGCCAGACTATTCTCCCTGTATTTTTCAAACACTGTGAGAAATAGTCTGGGACCCAGCCCATTAGCGGCCTCTTGAACAAGTACAAAATCAACAGTCCAATCAGATTTGTTTATTTGCGTGACGTGTTCTTAACGAGTAACGTCACTCTTGCGCGCCGAAAGTCGTCTCTACAACAACACAGATGGCGAATGGAAGAGCTGAGAATATAAAAAAAAAAAAAAACAGTTTTAAATGAACAAAAACACATTGACACAAGTCATTGACAATAGTCAACATGGCTCGCGCTTGAATAAACGTCTCCATTCTGCACTCACGCTAATTTCTTGTCGCTTTAACAACGTCACGTCTGCCCGTCGCTGATTGGTCCACTCCGCTGTCTGTTTGCTGTGGCTTGCTCCGCCCTAAGAATTTGATCTGCCGGACGGTCGCTAGACTCAATCGCTGGAACAACGGTGAGTCTGGTATACCAGGCAAAATAATAAGGAATTGAAAACTCCCTCCAGGCAGTCTAACAATAATATTAAGGTGGTGATCCCTGAGATAGATGAAAAATGAAAAATTAATTTCAATCAGAATACCATGTTGTTCTTGTTGTTGTTTTAAAATATATATAAAAGCATTGAGAGCCTCATTTATTTGTATTGTTCATTGATGTGAGGTTGTAATTCATAAGAAATAGGAAAAATAGGAATTATTTATTTATTATTATTATTATTTATTATTTTATGATTGTATTTTGTTTGGGGAAACACAATGATGGGGGAAAAAAAGGCAATAACAATGAGCTGTATTGGTCCACGTTATTACGTGTATTTTTCGGACTATGAGGAACACTGGATTAAGTGCAGTATTAATGAGCCCATCCTGAGATTTTCTTTACAGTAGCATTTTTCATTGTGGTGCAGTGCCGTTTAAGAGCCTGGAGATCATGGGCATCCAGTATGGTTCTCTGAACCTTTTGATTATATTATGGTTCATAGATAATTAAACCTCTAAATTTCTTGCAACTGAGAAACATTGTATACAAATTTTTGACTATTTTTGTGAACAACTGAGCCATTTGAGGAAACTACTCATAGGGCACTTTCACATTACACCAAGAGGACCAGGGTCCCGTTGGAGAGCTACCTCGCAACAACACTCGCAAATGACTTGTTAAAAAGGTTCAGTATTCACACTGTGCCAACCGAACTTTCCAAGTAGCATCACAAGGACGAAAGGCGCACTCATTGATTGGACACGTTTAGAAGAGGAATTACCTCCCTCAGAGCAGAGGGAGCGTGGTGTGGAGCTGCACGTACTGTAGCATAAGCGCACCCTGCTCTGCCTGCATTCACAAACAAAGCAGGGTGCGCTTAAAGCGGACAGAGACCCAAAATTTTTGAGCGGACCAGAGATCGCTTGTTTGGCCTGAGCTTCAGTTTGGATGCGCGTTCACATTTACAAAACGAAGCGGACTATCTGAGTAAAAGAACTCTCATCAGCTTAAAAAGGAACAAACAGTGCTAATGTGAAAGCGTCCTTAGACCCAAACATGGCACCCATGTGTACCCAATTAGTCTGGTCAGATTTGAACATTAAATACCATGTTTTTGTTGTACATTCAGTGAAATATAGGTTAAACATGATTTGCAAAGTATTACATGCTTTCTCTATTTATGTACAACATACCGTTCCAACTACAGTACATTGAAATTATGCTTGTAATACCATATTCTAATTTTAGATTTACTGTAGTTCTGGACGATAATTGTGCAGCATGATATGATTAAATTGCGTATCGGCATAAAATACTATTGTTAATACTATCAAAAATTTTAAGAAAATATTGTGAATGTAAACGAAACTACTTTGTCTAAAGTGCTGATATTTCTAAAATAAATTTTTCCATTAGTGGTAACTACCCCAGTAAACTAGAGCTACAATAAATCACTGCACAACAGAAACACATGGTGCCTGAATAAAACAAACATGAATAGAACTTAATCAATTACGAGTTATTAGTGTAGCAACAACTACATTGGGAAAAACAGCCACTAACAAAGATGATAGACACAACTTTTTCAAAAAAACGTCACTGCAAGGCAAGCTGGAAATTCAGGAGTCAGTATACAATATCATTGTATATCATTATCGTGACATGAAATGACCCATATCACTCATATATATACATACATACATATACTCAGTACTAGGCAATTATATGATCATGAAAAATTGAAGGCCAGTTTTCATGAACAGGCGTAAGCTTATTTCGTTTATCAAATGTGGCTAAAATCTGCGTGACAACAGAGTTGACCCTTTCCTGCTCCAGTTCCTCTTGAAAAACCTAATGGAAATAAACAGAGTAACTGAGCATGTAGCCAAGCGCTCATTTGAAAACAGCCAAAACCTAAACCCTATTATTGGGGGGCGTGAAAACAGCCAATCAAAGTTGAAAAATTGTTGCATATTTACGTCATATCAAAAAAATAATTAAATAAAAAAAATTGAACTACCCAATGGTTTAAAGGGATCCACGGATAGTAGACTTATAGTTCTTAAAAGATAAACATCATTTGAGTTAAAATAATTTGATATTAAAACCCCTCTTGATGTTTTCGTTTTTATACAATTTGTAAAATTAGTTCAACTACTACGTCGTCCTTGTTGTTGAAGCCTAGGGCAGTGACGTCACTGGGTTACGCTACTGGGCTTCCAGAGTATGACTCTAGCGACATAAACATGTCATCTGTTCAACCCTTTCAATTTGAACCAAAGTGAAACATTATTGAGCATGACAGCACTGTCGAAATTTCACAACCACGACCAGCAAAAGCAAAATGAACAGGAAAGACGCGATGAGACGAGACGAGAGTATGACAAAACTGGTCTTCTGCCAAAATGTGCTACACCGGAGAAACGTCCTACAAGAGGCGAATTTGACACCCAAAGTACCAACGTGCGCTTTCAGCTTGTTTTGTTCAGATGCATACAGACAGAACATACTAAGATTCCTTAAGAAAATACGTTAACGCTGGAACATCAAATAAGAGTGGTTTAATTACGCTACGTGACTAATGTGGGCAACAGATCAACAATCTGCTTTAAAGCTACTGCAAGAAAACACATTGCTTAAAGTATGAGAGGGAAACACATGCAAAAAGTATTTTGAAGCAATGAAAAGTTAATAAAAGACTCAATAAAAACACAACTAGAAAGCACTTGCCGCTTTTAACCAAAGTGCACATATGTTGGACGTCTCGCCACGTAGAAGGAATTGCACAACACCGGTAGCGTTCATCTAGTGATAGTGACAAACTACGTCATCACCCCGAGCGTCCATTGCGCGCATAAAATATGGCGCCCTCCGTAGGTCAAAGCATGTATGAAATATTATAGATTTTTAAATCAATGGCAAAATTGTATGTGTTTCTAATAACATATTTTAGTAAAATAACAATTTTGGCTTATACATCCTACAAATCTTTAAGTCTTAAGTCTTTATAGGTTTTTAAAACAAATACAATATAAAAATCTAGATTAAGAAAAATAAATGATAATGACCGACAGCAGACGATTAAATAAAAATTGGAAGATCACCTAGCTGTTCTTGAGATACATCTCTAAATGTAGGTCAACGTTTCTGATTGTGTTCCGTCCGACAGAGAAGGCCTGCTTCTGATTCTTATTGGCTGTAATCACGCATCGGTGCAGGAAGAAGCTAAAATTGGTCACTTCGGCCTCTCTTTTTTCCTTTTTCATTTAAACTCACCCTGTCTGGAGAGTGTGACCTCGCATTGAAACAAGCCGATTGTCAGTCGGCGAGAGCACAAGCTCTTTGATTTCGGGGGGGGGGGGGGGGCCCACAAAGGCCTTCTGTTGCAGCCTGGGGAGTGGGCTTACCTGGCCTGCTCTAATTTCACACGTCACATGCATACGCATAAGTTTGCAAGTGCAAAAGCTCTGTGTGTTCCTCAAGAGGGGGGGACAAATGAGGTTTGTTTGTCAACTATTTGGCGCCGAGCAACTGGACAAAAGCGGTCACATAAGCAAAGTGCTGGGTGACAGATCCACATTGTTCTCAAGGAAATGACACAGACAATCTACAGGCACAAGCAGAGATGCTTCCTGTGACTTTTTTTCACATGGTGAGTTGGAAGGGTGTTAGCAAGCCACTACATTCAGAACATTAAATGAATATCAACTGCCATTGACAGAGATGTTCAATCCATTTTGACCAGTCAGAATGGATGTGTATGGATGGAGGTGTATCGCCGTCAATGGTTCTTTTAATTTTACATGATTCCCGCAGCTCGAACTCCAAAATGTTCGAAAAAATGACTTCTTGCAGGGTTGTTATTATTAGGCCAAAAATTCACTGTCGCCCCCAAAACCAGTTTTTTGAAAGAAAAAAACAAACAAAGTTTTCCTTAGACCAGTGTTTTCCAACCTTAACCCTTGCGAGTTACGGCACGCTTTTACATTGAAAAAAATCTCGCGGCACACCGCAAACCAAAAATGTTTAAAAATTACTTTCTGTACAATATATATTAATTATAACATTATTTCTCAATATTTATACTTACTCAGTGTGCAACTTGAGCCTTTTTAGATGAACACAAAGCCGATATGCTGACAGGAATCTTCTTCAAAAGCTCTCAGTCTCTCTTTGTTTTTATTTTTTTATAGCAGTTAGGCTTGAAAAGCTCAGAATTATCAGACGGGGACTTTAGCAATGTCTTTAACAGCATCAGGGCCGACCATGTCGCTGACAATGGCTTTGCAGGCAGGTAATATTAATGTCTCTGCCGCAATGTGGGACTTTTTGGATTTAGCAACAACTTCAGCAACAAGGTAACTGGCTTTGAGGGCTTTTTCATATACCTTTGTACTTTTTCTAAAAAAAAAAAAAAAAAAAAAAAAAGTTGCCCGTTTTCTGTGTTTTCACGAAGGCGAACAAAATACTCAATCGACTTGTTTTTGTCAGGGAAATTCAATTTTGAACTCCAAGACGAGTGTCAACTCGATAGCTTGATGAGAAATGAATCAGACCCCAACCATGGATTGCTTTGCTTCGAAGGCTTTATGAACAAGAGTTCAGAGTTTAGTGAACAAGTTTTCGTCATATGCGCTTTGCCAAATTGTTGTATAAAGTCAAATCGTCTCAAAATATGATTCTAATTCACATAATAATGCTATTTAAGATTTTTTTAATGCTGACACAGGCACCTTAAACCTAATGTGCGAATAAAAAAAGTGATGTGTTTTAGACAGAACTAGGAGACAAAAGGTTGAAAATGTGTAAAAGACCAGCAGAACCCATGCCACACCTTTTTTGCAACAAATAATGATTAATATTCCCCATCCCCACTCTGTGTGGCCACACCCGCAATGTTGTACCGCCGAGCATGAGGATAACATTCCTGATTGATGGTGTGAAATATTCCTTGGAATGGGTCCAGATCGTGATTAGATTTCCTCATGTGTTACATTTTAGTGATTTACTTTGTTAGATAACCCGCGGTGTATCAGTGCATACTCATCAAATGGAACACACATGAATGAAGCAGATACAACTGGGACTATTGGGTTTTCAAATGACAATCCCTTGCTGGGTCTGGACTAAATTTGAATCCAGACACTATCAACTGTGGGGCACACATGCTTAACACATGTCCAATTTAAATCTAAAGAACAAGCTCAAAAGTACTAGTTTGAGTTCTGCAAATACAGTAGGTCATAGTCATTAAACAATTGGTGACCATGTCATGAAGTCTGTATTCAAAGTGTAAGTAGTTTTACTTTCGTGATAGTGGCAGCACTGTTGCATTGTGCCAAGCACATCTGCATCATACAACCAACAAAAATTATGGAATCAAAAGTCTTGGAGGATGTTCATAAAGTTGTTTTATTTTGTAGAAAATAAAAGCAGTTCACAGGCATGACACAAAACTAGTCATTTTAAATGGCAACTCCCTGGCTTTAAGAAATAGTAAAAGAAATCAAGCAAAAAATATGTGGTGGTCTGTAACAGTTGCTTTTTTTTATAATAGTAAATAGAAGGTACTTACATAGCCCATTTATCTACATGGTTACCATGGGCAAAGCGCCCATTATTGCACATTAGCACACATTTACCCTTACTCCAAAAAAAAACAAACAAACAAACAAAAAAAAGCTACAATGCTCAAGTAGGTCGAAATCCAGCATAGGGCTACTGCACCTTAAAACATGTTTTGTTTTCTGCTTGAGATAACTGTTGTTGTGATTTGGTCTAAACAAATAAAAGTTGATTTGATTTTATTTGACTTAGAACACATCCATAACCAGTGTTGGGCACGTTACTTTAAAAAATTAATTAGTTATAGTTACTCACTACTTCTTCCAAAAAGTAACTGAGTAGACTGAATTACTCTATAGTAAAAGTAACTAGTTACCCAGGGAAAGTAACTATTTCCGTTACTTTAAAAAGAAGTTGTTGTATGTCAAAGAATTGAAAATTTTCTGAGCAATATTCGAGTCAGTTGAATAGAGAAGAACAGACAGGTAGTTGTGTTATAGAACCTTCTAATATTTATTGCACCTCACCGGCAACAGATTTATCTTACGCTTGAAGTACAACAAAAATAAACAGATTTGAATTGCTTACCACAGATGTCGACAAAAGCTTTGCCCCGGGACATAAATTACACTTTACATGCACGTTCTTTCCTTTAATTTCGACCAACTTGAAATAGTGTTTATATCTCCACCTCGTAAAGGACAAATTTTCCTCTGAATGCTTTGCCATCATATCCCTCTGCATCTGTTTTGCGTGTGTGTGTTTGCCACACGTGCTGTTCCGGTTTGTGTGTGAAAACACCGGCTCTGATTGGCTTACCATGACACATGAGGGCTCGAGCGTTTACGTCACAGAATGGGGATCACGTGAGATTTGACAAGAACACAGCCATATTGGAAGCAGGTCTGGCTCGCGGGACATTAAACTTTAACTTACCAGTTCAATAAAGAGACAAACTCGTGACTAAGGCGAAGAACAGATATGTGATCAAAATTAAGGATGTGAACAATGTTGACCCTTACGAGCAAGCCGAAGACAAATGGAGTAAAGATGTCGACGGGCTTCCACAATTACGCGAAATGGACATTCTGCTGTATTTATTGTTTGGTGTATGTTACTAAACTCATCAGCGATTCCGAAATTACAAATCGCTACAAAGCTACGAACAGTTTTGCTGCGGATGGGTGCAGGACCTGCACATTATGACCATATCAAACGGCAACTCCATCGTTCTTGCAAAGGTAGGCTATGTGTGTTTACTATTTTCATTGCCATGAACCTGAACGCACCCCAAGTCTTGGATGACAAATAAACAGAGCAGAGTAGACTCGCTACAGCTGGTGGTTTCTTCAATTTATTCAAAGTAAGTAACGCACCGCTTTTGACCGTCAGTAACGGTAACGGAGTTGTAACGGTGGAAAAAATAATTAGATTACCCGATTACTGAAAAAATGCAGTTATGTAACGGCGTTATTTATAACAGCGTTATTCCCAACACTGTCCTTAACTGAACAGTATGGACATGCAGGTGACAATGTTTTTTTTAGGCAACCTATTGTGGTTCCTCGGTTTTATTATTATTAGGGCCCGAGCACTAAGCGTGCGAAGGCCCTATTGTTTTGCAAAGGATTTTTTTTTTTTTTCAGGGCAAATGAAAACGGCCAAATTGGAGGCCTGAACATGCACGAAAATTCACCAAAATTTGCACATACATGCGGAAAAATGTAAATTTCGATAATTTTGCAATGTTGCAAAAAATGTAACAAAATGGCTTAGTGGCGCCCCCTTGAGATTTTAAAATTGGCCTATAACATTCGGGTCTGTCAGCGTAGAGCGATGAAATTTGGGAAGTCTATACCTTATCCAAAACCGCTCCAAAAAAGCATTGGCACCCATATTCCAAACCCAACAGGAAATCGGTTATTTTGAATCGAATATGAAATTTTTATCGATTTACAGGATGCACATTTGAGACCTTTTCGCTGAGGGAGTTAGTTGGATCATCTTCAAAATTGGTGAGACTATTCAGGAGACATAGGAAATCTATGTCATGTGCGGTATCCCATCCTTAAACACGAGTGCATTGAAATATTACCCATTAGGCCTAGTGCCCCCTAGTGAGAACAGGAAATGCCCTTTTTTACAAGACAGGTTCCTCCTCCAAGGGAAAAAGATCTGTTGACCTCAAACCTGTATCAGGGGAGCCTTAAGACATGTGTTCAGGTGCCTGATGAAAAATATTGAGGTTTCGTTGAAGCGGAGGGGTCCAAACAGGAATGTGAAAATGACAGTCAACAATTTGTCTCGCAAAAAATTTTGAACAGTCATAACTCGGCAGATATACAACATATCTGCGCCAAACTTCCCGTGCTTGTTGAGAGTCATACCCTGAAGGGTTTTGTAGGGGTCATTTGCATCAACTCTACAGTGCCAACTAGTGGCGACAGAATGGAGTTTTAAAAAAGGCTTTTTCTATTGGTTTTTTTTCAACGTACAGCAATGAAATTTGGGGAGTCCATACCTTATGCAAAACTGCTCCAAAAAGTCTCTTGCACCCATTTTCCAAATCCAACAGAAAATCGGGTATTTTGGATCGAATGTGAAATTTTTATCCATTTGTAGTACAGTTTACATTTGGAGGCCTGAACATGCACGAAAACTCACCAAATTATGCACATACATGCGGCTTCGCGTGGATTTTGATAATCTTGTGACGTTACAAAAAAATGTAACAAAATGGCTCAGTGGCGCCCCCTTGAATTTTTCAAAAAGGTGTTTCCTATTAGGTTTTTTTAACATAGAGCAATGAAATGAGTCGATACCTTGTGCACAACTGCTCCAAAAAGTCTCTTGAACCCATATTCCAAACCCAACAGGAAATCTGGTATTTTGATCAAATGTGAAATTTTTATCAATTAACAGGGTGCACATTTGAGACCTTGTCACAGAGAGTTAGTTAGATCATCTTCAAAATTGGTGAGACTATTCAGGAGACATAGGAAATCTAAACTTTTCAAAATGGTGCATTTTCATTCATGGGTCTGACCTGGACGTGGTGCCAAAGTCGGCCATTTTTTCGGCAAAATGACAAATTCAGTAAAAGACTAATAGCTCCTTGACACAACGTTAAATCTTTTTCATATCCGGCATGTATGTGCGGGATCCCACCCTTAACACGAGTGCATTGAAACATTACCCATTAGGCCTAGCGCCCCCTATTGGGAACAGGAAATGTTTTTTTTACTAAACAGGCTCCTCCTCCAAGGAAAAAAAATATATTCACCTGAAACCTGCATCAGGGGAGCCATAAGACATGTGTTCAGGTGCCTGATGAAAAATACTGAGGTTTGGTTGAAGCAGAAGAGTCCAACAGTAGTAGTGAAAATGACTGAAGCCATTTCTTCTCACCACAAGTTTTGAGCAGTCATAACTTCTACAACATATCTGCGCCAAACATCTCGTTCTTGTTGAGTCATACTCTGAAGGGTCCTGTAGGGGTCATTTGCATCAACCCTACAGCGCCAACTAGTGGCAATAGAAAGGCACTCATTTTTCTAATATATGTCCAGTTCTTTTCAGGTTGGTCATTGTAGTTTCAAGACCTTTTGAAATACTTATTTTACGGGCCATGTCCACATGTCTGTCTGTTGCCGTGATGACCCTTTATTCGCTCCTTTTTTGTAGTACTCTCTCCAGTGGGGTTTTTTATCTCTTAGGTGTGTGAATGTAAAGAGGCGACTTTCGAGTATGTTAGGTTCTAATGAGATGATTAGAGAGGACGATCTGCCACCACCCTGACCTGCACACTGTCCAGGTTGCGTGAAGTCTGAGTTGCGCTAGATTGCGAGGGCCCGTTCAGTGCTGCTTGCAGGCCTAGTTGTAGTTATTCTTTGTTCCGCAGCCTCTTTGAACTCAATTTGACCCCCTTAGAATGCTTCAAAATGCACCAAAATTGGCAGGCAGGTCAAGACAGGTGCAATCTTTGATACCGTGTAACGACAAATTCCAAATACACTATGTAGCGCCCCCTATCAGTCATTTTTTGTCCCGCCGACGCTTTGAGCCCTACTTTGACCCCCTCAGAATGCTTCAAAACTCACCAAACTCAACAGCCAGGTAAACACTG
The DNA here is from genome assembly GCF_030265065.1 of Corythoichthys intestinalis. Taxonomy (NCBI): domain Eukaryota; kingdom Metazoa; phylum Chordata; class Actinopteri; order Syngnathiformes; family Syngnathidae; genus Corythoichthys; species Corythoichthys intestinalis. The sequence goes on from NC_080404.1 coordinate 36,765,015, forward strand.
GTGAAAACTTTGATGAAAAAAAATATGCGTAAATGTGTGTAGCGCCCCCTAGGAACAAAACCAACATTTAATTCAGTTTTTTTTTTTTTTTTTTTTAAATAAAGGCGAAAGAGGTGGTAACAAACTTAGAACACATCAGTACTACTTGAATGGGATACATTAGGGTGTGCCTAGACTGCCGTTAGTGCTACATCGTTTTCTTTGGGTGGGCAGAGCCCCCCCCCCCCCCCCCCCCCCGCAGTAACGCCCCTGGACTGAAGTGTAAAAAAAAAAAAAAAAACACCTAAAGGAAATTATATTTACATATAGGAAAGCTATATGAAAGCCATCATTTACACCTAAACCGAAAAAGAACAAGGTTACAATGGCCTAAGAAAAAGCAATCCTGGACAGTGGATGACTGGGTGAAAGTCATATTCAGTGCTGAATCACAAATCTGCATTTGCCAAGGTGAAGATAGCGGAACGTTTATTTGGTGCCGTTCCAGTGAGATTTATGAAGACAACTGCCTGAAAAAAACATGCAAATTTCCAGTCATTGATGAGATGGACCGGCATGTCAGTTTAAGGCGCAAGTTGAAACCCTTTTAATTTTTGTCTTATGCTTTTGGACGTACTTATTAGTCCTAGTCATAATTTAGTCATCTCAAAATATGTTTGGCTTCATCTAGTTTTTGTCGACAAAAGTGCAAGACTAATTTTGTCTAGTTTTAGTCGACATTTACTAAAAATATTTCCGTCTGTAAAATTTAAAAAAAAGAATACTGCAAAGATAAAATAAAGGTTTCCAACTAGTGCATTTTGAATTTTTGAACATTGACAGACGTGCACATATTGTAGCCACCTTGGTGATTTGACACACTCAGCAGGAAAACAGAACATTATTTTCCAATTTAATATACCCACCTGGACACCATGAACTGTTTGTTAAAAAAAAAAAAAAAAAGTTCAAGAGGACGCCCGGCGTTAGCATGAGCGTTTTGCTAATAAGAACGTGAATGCTATGCTAACGCTATTTTAGTGTGTGATGATCTTGCGTTTGTCCCTCATGCTAGATGCATGTAAATAGTATACGAATGAGATGTTTACTGAGCTAAACCTACCAATTTTGTCCTAAAATGATGTCCCTGGTGCCAAATTCACTGGTGAAGATGTGGAAGAAACAAACAAATGTTCAGTTAAAGAGATGGCTTGAGGGTCGAGGGCTGAAAAAGACGGGGAAAAAGACCTGATCCAGAGGTAGCTTTTTTTATCGACACCTTTTTCTTGTGTGCATTGCCTTACGCCACTAACAATGACATGCTCCTGTTTCGACAAGCTATCAGTTACCACCATATGCCCAGTCTTTCCTATATATGATATCCTCCGATTGTCTTACATCTCTGACCGTTCTTGGGGGTAATTTATATTGCTATTTTTGTGTAGCGATCACAAATGCTATTCAGTGACAGCCAACGAACACTTCATTTTTTCACTTATGACAAATCAATTCCATTTATTTACACTTGCCCCATACCAAAGTTGTTTCTTTACAACAGAACAGGTAACAACAGTGGCAGTCCTTTTATACCTTTTACATTTTTTCAGGTCATTCATCGTCAGACAGCAGCAGCACGGCAAAACGACACGCTAAAAAAATAATATATCAAAATGGCTTACCTCTTCGGGGCAGGCTGTGCAGTGGCGCCTCCAGAAATTTTTCATAGGGGTGGCCAGATGGGGCCACTTAAAATCTTGGGGTGGCCAAAACTAAAAGCCATAATTTCAGGTTTTCATTAAATTATTGCAGTAAAAAGGTCAGGGGAAAACTATCAGAAAGACTCAAGGACACGGCTACTGATATATTTTGGTGTATTGTGTCATATCTTATGTTACTAATGATTTAATGTGCATAGTCCATAACTGTCCAGTCAACATTTTGAGTTCCTCAACAATTGTTTTATTGTGTTATGTATATATTAGGCATAAAGTGTACATTTAACTAGGGCTGTCAAACGATTAAAGATTTTAATCAAGTTAATCAGCTTAAAAATTAACTAATTGTAATTATTCGCAATTCAAACCATCTCTAAAATATGCCATATTTTTCTGTAAATTATTGTTGGAATGGAAAGATAAGACACAAGACGGATATATACATTCAACGTACTGTACATAAATACTGCATTTGTTTATTATAACAATAAATCCACAAGATGGCATTAACATTATTATTTCTGTGAAAGGGATCCACGGATAGAAAGACTTATAATTCTTAAAGGATAAATGTGAGTTTGTATGTTGTGACTAAATATTGCCATCTAGTGTATTTGTTGAGCTTTCAGTAAATGATACTGTAGCGACTTAACTGTTCTGCCCAAATGCATGATGGGACGTGGTGCAACCATGACTGTGTGTGGTGGCTGCAAATGCTATATCTTCTCTGCTTTGGGTACACTACAGGGTGTTAAGAAAAAGATTAACTCCTGTCAATCTTCCCCACGTCGCTTCCCACAATATTTATAGTTGCTGTGGGAGAGATGACAAAGCTTTTGCCAATTAAAAGCACGGCCCCAATGAATGCTTGTATCTACTTCGCTCTGCCTCTTATCTCTGTATATAAGTAAAACGGCGCCATTGTAGGCAGTTTGCGGCAATGCGTGAATGAGTCGTACCGCGAATGCGTTAAGTGCGATAAATATTTTCACGTAATTAAAAAAATGTCATTACCGCACGTTAACGCGATAAATTTGACAGCCTTACATTTAACAAAACAAAATAAATGCATTCATTTGGGATAAAATGCATAACTGATGCTACAAGAATCTAACGATATACTGGCAAGCGGGGTGGCCAACCAATTTATAGGGGTGGCCGTGGCCACCCCCTGGTGGCGCCACTGAGGCTGTGGCAGACAATAGATCAGCATTGTCATCTATAGGACCATGGCCCACAACAGAATGCGAATGGCTTTACCTTGCTGGGGTTAAACTGGTATTTTGGACGTCCGCACAAGTTGATCCATTGTTCACATTTTTTTCCTCAAAATGTTTGGGCTTCGGGAAACGTATGAAGAAAACATCCTTCATGTGTCGTAATGTCTAGAGTCGTTTCTACAAGTTCCATAGCAGCAGTGTTTACTCGGCATGTTCTTTTTTCATACTTCATATGCAGTAAACATTTTGTTGGGGGCTAACAGAGGATGAAGAGGTAAGCCATTTTGATATTTGTTCTTATTTTTAGCTTGGCGTTTTGCCGTGCTGCTTCTGACAATGACCTGAAAAAAATTAAAATAGTATCTAATTGTAGAACTGCCCTGCTTTGAGGCTGCGCTTGTTGCGGGACGAAGTTAAATTCAGGATGTATGGCCACTCGAAATGTGTTTTCTCCCATTCTAGGTGACGGCATAAAGTGTATAAATTTCATGTTTCACACTGGGGCAGTCAAAGGCTTTTCAACTGAGTAGCACAGCAGTTTTAGGTCATGTGGGCTCACCGCCTTAACCCACTCGTTGCTCCGTGAAGAAGTCAATCTGTTAACACATTCTCAAATTATACATTTACTGTCACGTGCATATTTTAGCTGCTGCCTCCCTCTGGAGCCGACAAGGGGAATTACAGCATGACACATTTGCAGTCATTGGGGCGACGTGACAAAACATTAAAACCAAAAAATTTGCATCAAAATTACCTGGGTGAAAGGCTTAAATGCTTTGACAGCAGAGTGTGTGTATCAGTGGGCAAGAATTGTGTGCGTGGTGAAAAAAAAAATTGTAAAAATGCACGGAAATACAAAAAAATTGGGTTTATTCAACATATTTTCAAACATTGGAAGTTATATTTACAAGGAAAGTTTGCACGAGCCTCAGTCATCCATCCATATCATCAATTAAATATAGTTAAGATTTCTCTTGCACATAAATAGCATTATTGCCGATTAGGGAAAAAAACAATCTCTGAATAGTATAAACTATCACACAAACTGGCATAACAGAATGATGGAAAACATGTTAGAAAGTGAGGTCATGACAAAATACTGTAAAAATAAAAATATATATACAGAGAAAAAAATAAACAAAATAAACTCATAGCAGAGAAAATGTCCAAACAATCAAAATAGCTTTAGTGAATATTTACATGTGAAGACACTGTTAGTTTGGTAAGTCAGTTTTACGACAGCAGTACAGAACCTGTTTTTCTGCAGAGGGCCATGTGAAAATTTAGGTCAACAATCAAATGGCATTTGTGAGCTCAACTAATCTTTGTGGACTTAAATGTTTTGGGGACCTTTACTATCAGTTCATCTGAGGTTTTATTTGTTTTTAGCATTGCATGGGTGGACTCTCAAAGCTACAGCCTACAAATTTAAGAAGTGATCTGTTCATCACCGCCATTAACTTGAAGCTGCACAATATCCTCCTCGTCGTTTCCATCATGATCCTGAAATGGAAAGAACAGCAAATGAGATCACACGTTTTTGCAGGAAAACAGTTGCGATAATGTTGTGAAGTTCAAATACTTTATTGTACTTGTGCAGAATTTTCAAGACTGACCTTTCTCATCACTGCCATCAGGCTTTTGACCGTGTCTGTTAGGGTCTTGCATGTCTTGGCAAACTGTTCGCGGTAAATGTTTTTCTGCTCCTCTGCGTCCTTTTGAGTCTTCTCCGTTTGCCTTAGAGTATTTTTGGTCTCATCTAGGTCCTTGGACAAAGACCTGTTTTCTTGTTCTAGTTGCGCTTTCACCTTGGCGTCTTCCTCTGGAATGAGTTACAATATTAGAGCTGAACGATATAAAATAAAATCCTTTACTTTTGCCCTTAATTACCTCTTACGTTTTAAAGGAGACAAAAATCAAAACAATTACAAAAAAAAAAAAAAAAAAAAGTGTTCAATACTGAATAAAACTATTACTATACTGGAATATGCAAAACATCTGTCATATATATACAGTGGGGCAAATAAGTATTTAGTCAACCACCAATTGTGCAAGTTCTCCCACTTGAAAATATGAGAGAGGTCTGTAATTGTCAACATGGGTAAACCTCAACCATGAGAGACAATGTGGAAAAAACCCCAGAAAATCACATTGTTTGGTTTTTAAAGAATTTATTTGCAAATCATGGTGGAAAATAAGTTACATGGTTTATACCAAAAGTTCATCTCAATATCAAAACCAAACGTTTTCTGCAACTCTTCACAAGCTTTTCACACACTGTTGCTGGTATTTTAGCCAATTCCTCCATGCAGATCTCCTCGAGGCTTAACTGTTTTGGGGCTGCCGTTGGGCAACACGGACTTTCAACTCCCTCCACAGATTTTCTATGGGGTTGAGATCTGGAGACTGGCTAGGCCACTCCAGGACCTTGAAATGCTTCTTAAGAAGCCACTCCATTGTTGCTCTTGCTGTGTGTTTGGGATCATTGTCATGCTGAAAGACCCAGCCACGTCTCATCTTCAATGCCCTCGCTGATGGAAGGAGATTTTCACTCAAAATCTCTCGATACATGGCCCCATTCATTCTTTCCTTTAAACAGATTAGTCGTCCTGGTCCCTTTGCAGAAAAACAGCTCAAAAGCATGTTTCCACCACCATGCTTCACAGTGGGTATGGTGTTCTTTCTCCTCCAAACACGAGAACCTGTGTTTCAACCAAAAAGTTCTCTTTTGGTTTCATCTGACCATAACACATTCTCCCTGTCCTCTTCTGGATCATCCAAAGGCTCTCTAGCGAACTGCAGACGGGCCTGGACGTATACTTTCTTCAGCAGGGGGACACGTCCGGCAGTGCAGGATTTGAGTCCCTGGCGGCGCATTGTGTTACTGATAGTAGCCTATGTTACTGTGGTCCCAGCTCTCTGTAGGTCATTCACTAGGTCACCTGTGTGGTTCTGGAATTGTTGCTCACTGCTCGTTATCTTTTTGACGCCACGGGGTTAGATCTTGCATGGAGCCCCAGATCGAGGGAGATTATCAGTGGTCTTGTATGTCTTCCATTTTCTAATAATTGCTCCCACAGTTGATTTCTTTACACCAAGCGTTTTACCTATTGCAGATTCAGTCTTCCCAGCCTGGTGCAGGTCTACAATTTTGTCTCTGGTGTCCTTCGACAGCTCTTTGGTCTTGGCCATAGTGGAGTTTGGAGTGTGACTGACTGAGTTTGTGGACATGTGTGTTTTATTCCGATAATGAGTTAAAACAGGTGCCATTAATACAGGTAATGAGTGGAGCCTCGTTAGACCTCGTTAGAAGAAGTTAGACCACTTTGACAGCCAGAAATCTTGGTTGTTTGTAGGTGACCAAATACTTATTTTCCACTCTAATTTGGAAATATTTCTTTAAAAATCAAACAATGGGATTTTCTGTTTTTTTCCCCACATTCTGTCTCTCATGGTTGAGGTTTACCCATGTTGACAATTACAGGCTTCTCTAATCTTTTCAAGTAGGAGAACTTGCACAATTGGTGGTTGACTAAATACTTATTTGCCCCACTGTACAAAGTCTCTCTCCTCATCTCCGCCTATTTGTGCTGCCAGCTCCCCAAATACAAATTAATACACAAAGAAACAAAGGCAAAGTCATGAAGAAATCTATAGAAGAGCTGGTTGCTAGATTTCCATTCACTTACAGGTATCTGACTGATATTAGACACACTCGACACTTTTACTAGCCGTGTTTCCATTACTGCTACTAGTTTGCAAAACTGAAATGTAAATGCACGAATTTCGATTAAAAAAAAAGAAAGCAAGAGAAATAAGAAAAAATAGTAGTTCAGGTCAACTGCAACACCAACTCATCTAAAAAATAGCTCATACCGAGGATTTACAAGCAAAATTGGATAAATGGGGAAACTTTTTTTCCAAATTTATATGCCGCAGAAGTTGATATAACCTGTCACATGATCACTTTTCTTCCACATGCAAAAGGTTTTGGATGTGAAACTCCCTTAAGAAAATCTCGCTGGATGAGACCTCACACGATTTTGTTGATGTTTTCTCACTTAAAGCCAGTATTTCCAGGAAGTGGCCACCCTGAGTGTCTGTAGACATTTTATCAATGGTGGTCCTATTTTAGCCAATCAAAGGTGAGTATCCTAGATTGCTTGTAGTACACCAGGGAGCACCAACTTTCTCATGCACATGTGTCCGAGTCTTTGGGTATAACTTTTCAGAAAATGGCTTCGCTCGTAAGATGTCATTTTTTGTTTAAACATTTTCTCCATTATCAGAAGATACTTGCAATTTGTCCCCCCCCCCCCAGTGCTCATCCCGTTTCTCCTTGCACAAAGGAGCAGATACCAATCCTGCAGAGGTTTTAAGGACCTTTTACGTTCCTGTCCAGCTCTCCTGGAGTAACAACCTGTCTTCCGGAATCTCCTCCATACTCTTGAGACTGTGCCGGGAGACACAAACCTTCTTGCAACGGTAGTTATTTATGTGCCATCCTGGAGGAGTTTGACTACTTGTCCAGGTACTGCACCATACTATCAAAAGATGTTGATATAAGCCAAATGAAAAACCACAGCAGTAGAAAAAAAAAAAAAAAAAAAAAAAATCAACCTTAACAGATGAGGCAGTGGGGAGGAAAAAAAGTATCAGTGGCCTCAACCAGGAAAACCATCTACCCCGCTGATGCACCTGTTGATTTACTTAACAACAAAGATACTAAAACTGATTAAAACCCCCCTGCTACTTAACTGACCAGATCACTATCCCAGATGTTTGACTGATAGGTTGCTATACTCTGATTAGTCAGTCCATGGTTCAGCTGAAGGTGTGTAGCTTGCAACACACAAGAAAAAAAACATAACTCCAACCCGCGGCATAGCGTACTCACCCATCTTGGCGTCCAGCACCATGAGCTTCTGTTCGATCTCCTCCCGAGCTTTCTCGCTCTTCTCCAACTTCTGCATGAGGCTGCTGAGGTCCACCATGGCTCCATTGTAAACAATCAGATTACTGGACTCATTGGTTTCTGACTGAGCACATGACTTTGAAATAGGAAGTAGCTCTCTGTTTCCTGTAAGAAAGAAGAGTGAAATATTTAAAAACCTCTTACTCATGCTGCAAGCATCCCATGTTAGCTCACCTAAAAGGTTTTCAGTTTGTGCTTCAGTCAGAGAGACGTCAAGCTCATCTTTTGGCCTGTCTGTGAGTTTGCGGTAATAACACGACTCTCTCACGACCGGCTTGTTCAGCAGCTTCTTTATCTGAAACGGACCAAAGATCCATTGGAATGACGGATTTAAGGGTTTGCGGGAAACGTCGCGTCCTTACCTGAGCGCGTGAAAGGTGCAGCCCCAGTGTGTACAAGATTTCTTCCAAGTCTTTTTCCAACAGGTAACCCCAATGACTTTGGTCAAAGTAGACAAACGCCATCAGCAACTCTTTGTTATGAGTGACCATCTGCCTTTTGTCCTGCTGCGAAAATAAACCACTGCTATTTCAAAACTACAACAATAGGTGTCCACTTGAGGGCTGGCCCTGATCCATTAATGTCATTTTCAGAGAATCGGAATCAGGCAAAAACAATGTTTTTAATAAATATACCGTATTGGCCCGAATATAAGACGGCTCTGATTATAAGACGACCCCCTCTTTTTAAAGACTCAAGTTTGAAAAAAAGACTTTTTGAACACCAAATTAATTTTTATACAGAAATAATTACAGTACAACTGAAACAAATGATTATAACAATATATTTGAGAGAAAAGGCATGTTATTTTGCCTAATTCAAATCCTAATATCTGAACATTTAAATATGTAAACTAAAGTGCAATCACATTCGTAAATGAATGGCTTCTGGTTTTTGAAATGTAAATAAACCAAACTATTGTGATAAAACAAAATTACAATAACTGCATTAACCATCAATGTAAAGGCTAACTAACTGTAGTCTTGAAACAAATCTGAATAAGGAAAAACATTGCAATAAAATAATGCAAACTGGTTAAACTTGAGAGTAGCTGAGATCTGTCATGACAGAACATCGCTTCAATGATATCTGGTGCCATCTAGCGTCGTGAATGGGTATAACGTCTAGACCGCGAATATAAGACGACCCCCACTTTTTCAGTCTTATTTCAATGCAAAAAACACAGTATTCATGCCAATATGGTATATTTTTATTTTTAAGCTTTAACTAATTGGCTGCCCCTTAGTCAAATTGGATCTGACGTCTATCGCTGTCAATGGCAGTGAAATATGATCAGTCAAAGCCAGCCTTCCTTGTTGAACTGGATTTGATGTTTATAACCGTCAATAGCAGTAAATGACTAAAAGGCTACAAGCAACAAAATCTAGAGGTAAAAAGGATATAGAAAAAATACAGTACATTTTGCACAAATATATATTAACACCACTAAGTTTGCAACAAAAAAAAAAAAAAAAAGCCCAGCAAAAGGGGGGGGGAAAAAGTGACGAAAATCACAACCAAAATGGTCATCCAATGCGATATATTAAAACAATGAAGTTAGTTATGTTTACTAATGTAAATCAAAATATTTGAACAGAATTTGTTTGCAACATTATTTTGTGCTTGACAAAAAATGGGACTATCAATATATTCTCAAAATAAGGTGAATGCAAAAATGTGATTGAGACAACCCTAGTCAACCGGGAGGGGCTGGCAAAATAGACTGGAAGCAAGTGTAAATGAGTACAAATGAAGTTGCCTACCTTGTCTTTCAAACTCCTGTCCTTTGGCGATTTCCGGTCATCTTTGCGATCTTTTTTGTCTCTATCGTCGTCGTCATCTTTTTCTTTAAAAAAAAAACAAACAAAAAAACAACAGTAATGGAAATAAATCAATATGAACTTATTAAATGAGATGTTCAAGTTTAAAAGATTTCAACAGAAGCCTCAGAGAAAGTGGAAATGGAATCCATCACAGTGTCAGAGTGGTGCATGATTTTTCATCACTGGCCCTAATTTTAAATAGTCAAATATCGTTGGCTTTTTGACAATAACGTGAGGAAATTACCATCATCGTCGTCGTCATCGTCCGCGTCTTCTGCCTCCATAGGGTCGTACTCATCTGCGTTGGCCGTGCTACCATCATCTTCGTTTTCGTCCTCATCTCGTGACTCCTCCTTTTTTAGCACCTTGTCGTCGCTATGCTAAAGCACGCAAATCAAGTGAGCAATGAAAACCAAGAAGAAAAAAATTGAAAAATAAAATTGTCAAATGTGCACATCTGACCTTTCGCCTGTCAACCTCATCGTCGTCCCTTGCTTTCTTCGACATCGGTTCGTCAACGTCCTCATCTTTCTCCTTCTTTAATTCCCTCCTTTCCGGCTCCTTTTTCTCAGCCTCTTTTTTGGCCTTCTTCTCCTTGTCCTTCTTTTCATCCTTGGCGGGAATCGCAGCAAGGGCTTTGTATATTCGATAACCGAAATCTCTCTGCAGCATCTCATTGAACAGCTCGGCAAAGAGGGAAACCTGGAAGACAAGATGCCTTTTTTACCCTAAGATTGGTTACAAATCAGTAGTCACAAATCATGACCGACTCTAATGAGATTTAAAAAACATTTACGCCCCCGCACCATTCTCACCTCAAAAGATGTCTCCTTGTTGTCCTCCAGCCTGTAGTCGAGCAGCACACTGAGGGACATAACGCTGCAGTCAAACTTGCCGTTCTTGGCAGCCCAGTTGGGGTGAACGAGGATGGTGGGCTCATCGGGGAGGATGTAGCGTCTCTCCCGGCGTTGGCGCTCCAGCTCCTCTTGCCTCTTCCTTTCCTCCTCCTGAAAGACAAGGTAACGCTAGCGTTTAATCGTCTCTACACTGCAGTTAGCAAGAAAATGTCTCTCTCACCTCTTTGTCCTCCTCCATGCGGCATGGCTCTTCTTCCTCAGGAGGCTTAATTTCAGGCTTCTCGGGTTCCTTGGACTCTTCCACCTGTTCCTCCACCTTCAGTTGCTTGGTGAGCCGGGCAATCAACTGCGACTTTAAGCCCTTGGAGCTCAGAGCTCGACAGTCCAACTCCTTTCGCAGGTCGTTCACCTGTGAGACGACGTCGAGTTAGTTCCGAAAAGCACAGCATTTTTTCCAAGACTGAGCTGCTTCTTTTTTGTAGCTTTAATAATAAAGCAGCAAATTTGCAGATTTTTAACAGGCTCACTACCATCACTCCATTGTTTCCTACCTTCATTTTATTTAGTGGCCCGTAGGATCATGGGGACGTCACAACTTTGGGTATTTTCAGAATCGCTACCTGCTAGCGTGAATGTTCGATAATCCAACAACACTGAGTTTCTGAGTATCTATGTTCCCTCTGAGTGTATTATCGAAAGCACCCTTAGCTTGGTTTCCTAACGATCGCATTCACGAGGCTACATTTGTGATATGGCAAGTACCGTAATTTTCGGATTATACGCCGCTACTTTTTTCCATCATTTTAATTCTTCGGCTAATAGTCCAGTGGGGCTTATTTGTTGATGTATTTGTGTTAATAGGTAACACTTTATTTGACAGCGCCATCATAAGACTGCCATAAGACATAACGTCATAATTGTGACATGACACCATCATGGGCATTACCGAATGCTTATGACAGATGTCATAAAGTATCATCCGGCAAATTATGTCACCAACTCCATTTATATCCAGCTTGGATCTTTTACATCTATTCAAAAGTAAGATCATTTGCCAAATGACAGAAAATCACATCCGTCATAAGCATTCATTAATGCTTGCAGTGCCATGTCATAATTATGGCGCCACTGTCAAAAACTGTGTTCCCAAATCCCAGAGCTAGCAATTAATGAAACAACTGGAGGAGTAATCTAAGAAATAATTAGCACAACACATGATTTTTGATCTTTATTTACATCTGTAGTGCTGCAATGCATGGTAGGAGGCATGTTGGACGACAATAGCGTTGACAGCAGGTGGCTGGTTGACTGTCTCCCTGAAGGGAGCAGTGATGGCCAAATGAAACTTCAAGCAATGAAGCTTTGCAGCCAATTGGTTCTCAAAGCTTCATGGTGGTCTTGTCACATTCTTATGATGCCGCTATCAAATAAAGTGTTCCCGGTTAATATCTTTTGGTGTAAATATCCCATAATACAATGAGGACAGCTGCGGTTTATAGTCCAGTGTGGCCTATGAACAAATGCCATTTTTGTGTCAAATTTGGTGGGTGGCAGCTTATTGTCAGGTGCGCCTTATAGTCGGAAAAGTACGGTAATTTACAGGTACATGTCGATTTGTTATCAAAAGACCCCAATTTCCACTACAGATGATTTCAGGCTAACCGTTTGTTATGCCGAAGCTGCTATACTAGCACGCTGCTATCCAAGAGATATTATCGATGAAGAAGGTTCTGCCCGATGCTTGGTGCCTTCAAAGAAGAACAAGGTTCTCCATTAGTGGTTAATCAGATTTAAATGAATGGGCACCCACAGTATACGACCAAGCTTCTCTGCTAGGGCTAGCACCGACAGCCGTTATGCCTGAAGTCATCAAGCAGTATGGGGATTTGAAAAGGACTTTGTTAGCTGCAAGGTAAGATGGGAAACTGGATTTTAATTCTTTTTTTGTAATTCTATCGACCTAGCTGTAAAAATTAAAGGGAAAGACAAGATCTAGTTCAAATGACCATGTGATAGATGGTTGCTCAAAGAATCAAAATATGCTAACCTTGTTTTCTAAGAACCATGATAAAAGAAAATAGTGTTTAAAACAAATGACACTGCTTGCGGGCTCAGCCACTGTCTGGTAAACGTGATGTCAGTGGCGCCACCCGCGTATGGCACATAAATGCTGATACCCTCAAAACAGATCAAAAGTAGCTAAGAAAATAGTCTTAGTTTCTGTACATGCGAAATATGTCTGTCTTCTCTCTCCATCCGTACCGCAGATGTAGCCCGTTTCACTTCCTTGGACCATTATAGCGTGTATAGGCCATTAACGGCATATAGCACAGTGAGAGCCACTGCATGACAAGTAGGCGCGACAATCTGAGATACTACTACTTCTTCCTGGAAATATTGGCTATTATTTACCTTTTTCTCCACCATTACATTTAAGAAAATTACATTTGTGTCTTATCAGTTTAGTAAACAAGATCTTTCTGCTGGGATGCACTTGATGAAGGTCATGTTTGAAGTGGTTTTGTGGTTTCAAGCTGGCTGCGCACACACTAGTGGGACTTGTGAAACGTTGGCTGCATATGACTTAAGACGACACAACTCATGTTTATTAATGGAGACTTTGGAACATTGCAATCCTTATGTGCAACATTTTTCTCTGTAAATATGTCATATTATAACGTGGACCCTTGCAGCTTACAGTCAGGTGCGTGCTTATGAGTAGTTTGTTACTAAAATTTTACGAAAAATAATGCTGCGGCTTACAATTGGCTCTAAGCTCTGGTGTGAATATATATAGTAACTTATTGCAGGTCCTAGCACTAATTAAAGGTGAGGCAATGTACCAGTCCACTTGTCACAGCAGTCCCAAAAACAAGAATGCTGAATAGGGTGGAACTGGGCTTCAGTCTAGCAAAGCTCAAATTGAATCAGATCATTGTCCAATTGGACGACCTGACACAGAGTGTAGCTTGCAGCTAAAACGGCATGAATGGCAACTAAAAGCAATGTTACCTTCATTGATTTCGGATCAAGTTTGGTCCAGTGAGTAGGGGTGCAGACGTCCTTGGCTTCGTCGCCATCCTTTTCCTCTTCCTCCTTGAAAGTTGTCAAGTCAGAGAAAGAGGAGAGACAGGATAAAGTCAGCGTATCACTTGGGATCCACCTCAGCTTTCAAGTTGATCCGTGCAAGATCACAAATGTCTTCGAAACAACAACGAAACAAAACAAACAAAACAAAACCCAAAAAAATCTCAATCTAGCGAGCTCGACTGTGTTTTAAGTCCACTGATACTGAGGGGTACACAGGGAAGCTCTCTAGCTCTTTAACAACCAGCTCCCAATCAATCAATCTGTGGAACACAAAAAAAGGTAACAAAATGAATGAGGTGTATCTGTATCGTAAGGAGATCTCTCCGAAGGGGGTGAGGGTGGCCCTAACAACTAGCAGCCTTTGCCAATTACAGGGGATTTGGGGAACTACATGAGACGTGTCATTCAGTGCCCTGGAAGTGCCCACCTCTACATGTAGTCCAAATGAAAAAAATATAGAAGCCAACAAGAAGAACAGACAAGGAACACTCGACTCGGGGAGGGGAATGTTCTCGTTTCACAATCAAATTGGTGTGAGAAATCATATGAAAATAGGACATTTCTACAGCAAACACATTGTCGGCATGCAACTGACTCCACAGATTCCAGCAGTAATCCAGTTTGGCATGCCAGCGTTCCAACACAATCACTGGTTCAAATTTAGCAAATCATTTCAGATGAAGAGGAGATGGCTTGGAATTATCAGCAAAGAGCAGAAACAAATGAAAACCATTAGACCCAGGTTAGCAGCACATCAGACAAGCTGGAAGCTGTTTTACCAGTTGCAAAGGGGGGCAGGGGAAGGCGGGGGCGTACACAAACACAAACTAGTCTCACTGCTTCCTCTGTGTGTGTCTGCTGGATGTGGGGGAAGGTGCTGAGTGGCGATGGTGGAAAGGAGGAGAAGAGGAAGGGGAGAGGTGGAGGAGTAAACAGAGGACGACTAGGTGAGCTTGGACGGAGCAGTAAACTCCGTGTAATGTGTTTTGTGTATGTGGCGTGAGGTGTGTGTGTCTTATTTTTGTAATTCCTGTGCCTTCCTGTGAGAAGCGGAAATGAGAAGAGAGGGATTAGCGGTTCAGTGCCTGTTCTCCATCTGCCTCCTTTCGCTCGGCCGACAGCTTCTCAGCCAGCTGCTCCCGGAGTCGCCGCGACAGCGCCTCCCACTCTGAGCGGGTAGGAAGACAATGCCAAACATCCGGAAGAAACAAAACCACTGTCTCCACATGAGCGGGGACTGTCCGCCCCTTGTGGGTCTCCTCTGGCCGGTGATAGCGAATCTCTGCAAAACGATACCTGTCGCAAAGGAAGAGGGGTGCATTGGAAAGAAACATTCGGGTCAGAGCAAAAGCACAACAGGCAAGATAAACCCCGCCCCCTCCCACCACACAAAACAGAAGGGCCCAGTCTGCTGCTTTCCAAAGGTTGTCACGGTGATGGGAGCCAGTTTTGAGAAAGTAGACAAACAAGTGACATGATATAGATCACAGACTAAATAGCTCCATCCTAAACCCACAATCAAGCTCTGCCTTTAACCTAGGATACATCTGACTGTGCAAACAAGAGAAGACCATGAAAACCAGTTCAATAAATATGTAATATCTTTAAACAGACAATAGAAGATCACGAAAAAAAAAAAGAAAAGTGACAGCGGTGTCGTCTGCTTCCAGCCACGATCCCCGGGTTTCTTTTGTCATCACGACGGAATGTGTCAATTTTGAGTGGGTGACAGAAAGAGCCAAGACAACAAAAGGCAATACAATAAATGATAATAAATGTATGGTAACAAAGCAACACCATGAAGATCGTTTGTGAGTTTTGCACTTGTAATAACAAAATTTTGAAAGAGAAGACTTCTTACCACTGAGTGCACAGACTAAGATCTATGCCTGTGAGTGCCTTGCAACAGCGTATAGCTGTCTTTATGAGGACCGAGGGATCCTTTTCTGGCTCAGCGCCGTCCAGAGAGGGAGACCAGTGGCCACCGATGGCCATAGCCTCGTCTTTGCCCCTCATTCCCACTAAAAACTGAAGGCCAAAATGCAGATGGAGTACAGAAGACCGTCAGAGAGATATGGTTAGATAGAAATGAGTGATGACAAAAATGGCAGGAGTCAAATCATCTGCAACAATTAATTTGTTATCCCAAATACAGAGAGGATTTTATCTTATATTTTTATTGTTGGCTGTAGTCTCGTGTACAAATGTGCCAATTATGATTTTTAGTTTCACAACATTTGTTCAAGAAACAACACATTCAGTGCCATTGATGACGATGATAGAATCTGAACCATGTGGCTCTTTCTATTATCCTTCTGCTGTGAATTTAGTTTGCCACTGATAGACGTTCAATCCATTCGATATAGGAGTGATGGCATTCATCTCCTAGTTCAAATGCCTTAAACGTCCATCGCTGTCAGTGGCAGCCAATAAGTTCAAGTGCACTGGCACCTGTGTCTTTCTTTGACCATGCATTAAAATGATTCATAACACTGTCCACATTTATATGTAGACAACAATATTTCACCCTTTAATCCCGCATCAATTATAAGTGTTAACCCTTTAATGCCTGCAATATGAAGCAATTGTCAGAGAATTACAAAATTTGAAAAATAAGGTCTTAATGAAAGTTTTTCAAATTGGTAAAAAAGAAAAAAATAATATGTGTATTTAGCGCACTAATATCTATAACCCTTGCTAAATCATGTTTTTTTCCCATGGAACCTGCAGATGCATGAGTTGACTTGCATCCATTTTTTTTTTTTTGAGGAAAAATATTTCAAAATTCTGAATTAGTCTCAAAATCATGAAATTCTAGGTGTATCAAATGAGATACATTTGGCAAGAAAGGGTTAAGACCTCCAAGTAAGCGCTTTACTGGTACAGTATAATACAGTTATGCTCCAAAAAAAAAAAAAAAGATTTGAGGTAATTAAGCACAGACAATTCATACTTCAGGCGCACTGTCAATTTGGGGGGAAAAGCAGTTTTCCTTTGCCTGGCTCTGCCTAACTATTCTCCCTGTATTTTTCAAACACTGAGAGAAATAGTCTGGGAACCATCCCATTAACGGCCTTTTCGAGCAGGTACAAAATCAATCGACAAATCAGATTCGTTTATTTGCGTGACGTGTTCTTAACAAGCAACGTCACTCTTGCGCGTCGAAAGTCGTCTCCACAACACAGATGGTCAACGGGATAACCGAGAACATGTTCCAATCCGCGGTAAATTCTGTTTTAAATTACCAAAAACACATCGACACGAGTCATTGACAATAGTCTGTCTCGCGCTAGCCATGTTGAATAAACTCCACTCTCTTCGTATGTTTACTTCCGCGCGCAAGTCCCTCGTGCTTCCGTCGTCAGTTAATAACGTCACGTCTGCCCGTCGCTGATTGGTCCACTCCGCTGTCTGTTTGCTGTGGCTTGCTCCGCCCTGGAAATTGTATCCGTGGGAATGGTGGCCAGACTCAATAGCTGGAACAGCGTTGAGTCTGGTGTACCAGGCAAAGTTTTCCTTACTTAAAACTGAGTTTTTGCCGAATTACTTGTATTTTCAAGTTTTCCCATTAAAACTTGCAAATGCAAGTGAAATTGGAGGACTTAAAATTAAGTTTTATTGTTATTTTATTTTAAGATTTTTATTTCAGTGCAGAGGTAGTTATCGGGTTAAATGTACCGTATGTTTTTGAACGCATTTACGTCACCTTGCACCTGCAGGGGTAGTCATCAGGTTAAATATATATGTTTTTAAACGCATTTATATCACCTTGCATAAGCATGTCAGTGCTAAAAACATGATTATGAAAGTTATTGGCTGCATGTCAATGTAGCCCTTGATACATTTTTCTGGTGGTTTCAGATGTGCTGCACGGACTCCTTTGCAGTAGACAATGCAGTCTATAGCAATATTGTTCAGTGTGTAAAAATGACCACTGTGCAGCGTTGGGGTAGTCTAACGATTTATGCAATGTTTTTTTTTTTCTCATGTAATTTACTTGAGTTATCATTTCACCCTATTGCAAAACAACTGAGTTCCAAGGTAGAGTGATCTCAGCAGAGCATTTGCCCCTCTGAAATGCATACCTTGATGAGTCTTGCGGGATGCTGGAAGGAGTCTCTGACCTCCTGTGAATCTTCTGCGAGGGCACATGATTTGTGATACAACTCCTCTAAACTGGGATTTGCCAGTAACATCACCTTGGAGGGGTAAAAAAAGCATGCATCCAATTTGAGCCTAAGAGTGTCAGGTTGTCATCAGGGAGAGGTTGAAGCTACCTTACCTTAGCGCTGTACGTGTGGTTTGCATCAGGTGGATCCAGCACGGCGGTATTTTTGACCAAAGGATCCACCTCCTTGTGCAAAATGTGGAAGTTGCACGCGTTGCTGAACTGAAAGGGTCGCGTCAGAGGAAATCCGTCCACCCATGTGAAGGAGGCACCAAAAAAGTCGCTGGGAATATACAGACTCTGATAGCGCCGTCTTAGCTCCATCATATCACAGCTTGGACTACAAAAGGAAAAATGGTCAAAACTTAGGATGACGCTCAATGTTCTGTCGTGATCCAGTGCGAGAGTTTCACTCACGTGTCCAAACTGAACTTTGAAAATTGTACGGTGTAGCGCGGGACTACTCGGCGTGGCCGTCGCGGCGAGCGCTCTCGTCTTGGGGAGCGCTCTCGGGAGCGTTTCCGCACAGGCGAGCGCTCTCTCGAACGCCTGCGCTCCCGTTCTCTGTCTCGGCTAAATAAACGAGAAGCCCAGATTCAGAGTGAAACAAGTTTGACAAATTTGTGATCATGTTTCACTGCCATTGATGTTTACCAAAACCATTTTTTCGCTATCAACAATAGCAATCAAATTGACCAGCCCTAATGTGTGATGATATAATGAAAGGTTTGCAGTTTGATTATCTTTAATGACCTGCGATCCTCTTTACTGCGCAGGATGAGCTCAGGGGGGCGATCGTTGCGAGGAGGAAAGCGCGGAGGAGGCTCAATCCGTCTCACTGGCTGCGGTTGTGGCATGAGTCTCACTGGGGGCTGAAGGAGACCGCCTGGAAACACATCTACAAAACAATGTCATATTGCTTTAAACGCTTACACACAAATGGTGATCGACTGTGGAGAACCGGGTTGTACCTTTGGGAGGTGGCTGTGGCAGCAGAGGCTGAGGAGGGTTCTGGAGGAGGGGACCTAGCGAGGCGGCTGACAGCTGGGCCTGCAGCAAGGAAGGTGGAGGAGTCGGGGGCGGAACACTGAACGTGGTTGGAGGGGGAAGCGACTGAAGTATGGGGGGAGCCTTCATCATGTTGGGTGGTGGAGGATGGTTCTAGGTGGAAGAAAAATCGGAGGGAGGGGACGAATAATGTTAGTAAGTGAGTAAAAATAACGACTTCAGCATTGCCAAAAGTAGGGCTGCCACGACTATTTTATAATCATCCAAAACCTCCTCTATAAGCCTTTAACGAGAAGGTTTATTGGATTTCTGTAGTATTCAATGAAAGCAGTCTATCTTAGTCAACATCTGCTTTTACTTTGGAAAACATTGATTGTTACATGCTTTTCATAGTACAACAGTTCTCTGGGCATACACTTTGGTACCACTGTACATTTCCAGCTAAAATGTTCAGCCCACAGTAATATAACAGCAAATACCTTGAATCATATTGAGCCAAGTAATCAACTCTTAATGAAAATGTAATTTGTGATTAATCAGCTATCAAAACAATCATGGTTGCCCTAACTGAACCTAATTTCACTCTCTTAAATAAAAACTAAAAGTACATGTGTCATTCTCTTTTTTTTTATAATCTTTTTTTAGGTGGCGGGAGTTAACTTTTTGGTTTGGCTTATCTGAAATCGAGCAGGTGGCTCTACGATCAAAGGCACAAATGTGTTAACGTTAAACTTGAATTGTCTAAGTGAGAGGCTATTCTCAGCAGCGTGAGTGGATTTGAGTGGACACAATCAATGAAGCATTTAAGAAAGACAAGCATTATTCTACGTTATTCTTGTTTAAAAATAATTTACATTATGTAATCGGCACAGTGGGACAGTAATATGTTTGGAACTTTTGATTATTATATACTGTATATTAAAAAAAAAAAAAAAAAAAAAAAAGACTATCGGATCAGGACCATCTGCAGATTCTCAAAATCAGGTGACTCTGACTCGGGTACAAAAACATGTGATCGGGACATCCCTATAGCAAATAATTCAACTATAAAATTAATGTCTTAGTGCAATCCTTTCAACCTATATATGGGCAAGTGACTATTTTTAATAGTTTAAATAAAGAACTGGGAGGCTGGCGGTGATCATTCGCCGACAGTCTCTATCCTGTCAAAAGTGTTTGACGTCTAATAATACGACACCGCCTGATCCAAAACATGCAATGTCAAGAGTTCATGACAAGATGCTACAGAATAAATTAAGGGTTAAACTGCCAAAGCAGATTTTTGGAAAAGAAAATCTTTAAAGGAAAAGCATCTCAAGGAAGAGAAAGTGTCTGCTATTAGGTCTAAGTAGTTACATTTTGTCTCCCATCAGCTCCGGGGTGCATGTCAGAGTAGCGCAGCTGAATTCCTGGCTCATTGTAAAGACCGCCCAGCTGCGGGGAAGCTTGAGGTAAAGGCTGAGACTGCTGCTGATGCTGGGGAGGGATTGAGAACTCAGTCATTCGGCAGCAGAAATTGAATGGAAGGAACCAAATCTAATCTGGGGTAAAATGCTCTTACAGACTGGTTTGCGAGCTGAGGTAAAGTCTGTATGCGCTGCGCGTTCCACTTGAAGGGTAGATTGGCGTTGTACACAGCCTCCACCAGCACCCTGTCACCCACTTGCGGCGTCTTCCCTTTGACAGCACTAGTGAACAACACAAGAAAACAGTCACTCACGTTTGTCCGGAATAAAAATCAGAAAACAAGTCTGCACTTCACCTTAACTGAAAGAAAACGTCTTCATCCACAAAGCCAAAAGTGTCATGCAGCTTGTTGACCACTCCAGTGAATACGCGCTGCTTCTGTGGCTGCTGCTGCTGTTGGTGACTTGAGCGCGGCGTCGGGTAGGACACGGTGATCTGTGCCGTCTGCTGGGGATTGGACAGGCTCAGGCTCGTGGGCAACGCCACTGGCGGCTGAGGGGCGAAAATCAGAATTGTTTATACATTTGCCACGACAGGCACAATTAATTCATTGGCTGCCATTGATGGCGAAAGAAAACATTTTGACTGGGAGGGCTCACTGCCAACCCCTCCCAGTGAAAATGGATCGGATTTAGGCGTGGGCGATTTTGTAATTTTGATCAGCCGTGATGTATTTACTTGATCAAACGTTGTGGAAATGCAGCTTGACTTAAGTTTGGCAGATAGAAAACAGTGCATCAAAGACAATAATTTCAATAGTTTAAGTTTCAATAGTTTAAGACATCTATTGCACACCAGTTAATTTCAACTGGAAAACTACACACACACAAAGAAAATGACTTACTGTGTATTAAAATACAAAATCCACTTTGTTCATAACGAGTTATCTGAATACTAAAATAATGAAAGTCACTCTTTATGCACCAATTAAAATTAACGGCGGTATTTAACTCTCATAACAATGAATATGCACACAAATGAAAACATTCAGAGAAGAAAGTGAAAAAGATTCACAGGGAGGGATATGCTCTTTGTACGCTGCCAAAAACAAGTGAGTGCAACAACGCGCCATTGGGACTTCTACCACTCGATGTTACTGTCAGTTCTACGCGAAGTGCCACTACCTCTGAGTGGGCATACAAATAAAACTGGGGTGTCTTATCCCTGAAGGGGCAGTTTCTTTTCTATTTTTAATAGGGGTGCACGATATCCATTTTTTAAAAACCGATACCGATATCTATAACTTCCTGCTCCTCAAGGCCGATACCGATACGATAACTGATTATATAGAATTTTTCAATCTATATTCACCTGAGTTTGTGAACACCTGTAGGTCAAAAATACTAGTGATTGATCCAACATAGATTTGCCTCTGACCAAACCAGAATGAATTTTCATGATAACATGAACATTATAATGAACAAAACAAAGACAAGAACAGTTCTGACTAGACCTGTCGCGATAACAAATTTTAGTGTGCGATAATTATTCTCATAAATTATTGCGATATGCGATATTATTGCGCCCCCCCAATTTTTAAAAAACTAATTTACAATAACACAGTGAGAATACATTATATATTAATTGATCAAGTACACCCATTTAAACGCGATTAATATTGACTAAATTCAAAAATACTTTTAAAGAAATCACTAAAAACAATAGACCATGCCTCAAGTAAAAAACAACAATATTGATACCGCACAAAAACACAGAATAAATAAAATGTGTTAAAAAAAAAAAATTGCAATTAATAACTTAAGCATTTAGGCAAATTAAAACTTTTCCCGTCATAGCCTCTGCAGCGGTGTTCCATAGGGATGCAACGATAGTTAAGTCACAGTTCGGTACGACTTTTGATACGAGGGACACGATTTTCGATCCGATTCAATACATTTAATGCTCTGTTAAAAAAAAAAAAAAAAAAAAAAAAAAAAAATTGTTTCGGGTTGGTTTTTTTTTTTGCTAACGAGCAAAAATTAAATTGGCATCATATAAACATGCATTTTAGTGCATAATATTTATGTGCTTACTTCTTACTGATCTGAAAAAAGTTTGTATAAAAGTGCTGAGAACTATCTTTACTGTTTGTAAAGTGAGGCAGGGCACACTGTTGACTGCTACAGCTCTCTTTGCAGCTAGGTTTACTACATGAGCAAGACATCCTATTTGTGGTCCGAATCCATCTGTGTCACGTACTGAATTAACAATATTTGCAACATTATCTATAGTCACTGGTATGGATTGATTTGGCCTTCTTAACTTCCATTCAGTCATGATAGTTTAGAATTCATCTATATCAGCGGTCTCAAACCGACTCCACAAAGGGCCGCAGTGGGTCCTGGTTTTTGTTCCAACAGATCCAGCACAAACAGTTCAACCAATGAGGTTTCTACTAACATAAGCAGCACCTGATTGCAATCAACTGATTACACTTGTAAGAAACCAGATTGGTGAAAAGGTATTTGTCTCGTTTGGTTGGAATGAAATCCAGTACCCCCTGCGGCCCTTTGAGGACCGGTTTGAGACCACTGATCTATATCAGGGGTTCCCAACCTATTCCACTAAGGCACACTGTGGGTGCAGGATTTCATTCTTACCAAACAAGATGACAACACTTTTTCCCCAATCTGGTGTTTTACAAGTGCAATCAGTTGATTGCAGTCAGGTGTGGCTTGTTTTAGCAGAAGCCTCATTGGTTCAACTGTCTCTGCTGGATCGGCTGGAACAAAAACCAGGACCCACAGTGTGCCTTGAGGACTGGGTTGAAAACCCCTGATCTATATAGTATATGGACTACGTGTCCCATAATCACTCTGGGCTCACGTAGCCAATGGCATCGAACGTAGCACATCTAGTTTGCCATTTCATGATATCTAGTGTGTGGGCGCATTAAAAAAGTTAGCAAGCACCGCTGAAGTCACGTCTGCTCATTACTACACAACACCAGATTTTCATAAACAGGACGAGTTTGAAGCACAGCGCTCTTAATTTCATTCAGCTGTTCTGTGTCAAAGCGAGGTTGTTCGTAGCAGCCAAGTTGGTAACAATGTTTTGGCGGACTTCGTTGTAAATATCCGGCGTTGTGCTGAAAAATAGCCGGCCCGCGTGAAATGTCACTCCTGACGGGAACGCCCACACATCAACAACACCGGCGCGCCGTAGATGGTCCACAGTCACTCCGGAGCACTGACGCGGTCGGCATACGTTGAACAATAGGATATAATGGGAACAATTGGCTCCGGCGCTAGTTTTTGCCAGACCTGGAAGGAAGATGCATTTTGCGCAGTTGGTAACGAACTGTTAACAGCACGTCAGCCGCACGCGCGCATGCACGTGCACGCGAGGCGATAAATCGCAGCGGAAAAATGACCGCCTTCATTTTAATTTATCGCTTGATAAATGGAATTATTGCATATTGCGACAGGCTTAGTTCCGACTTCTAAAAAGTTTTTTTTTTTTCTCCAAATAAATATAATTTGATTCAATCACATAATTTGATTCAATCACAATCAATCAGTCAATATCATTGACGATGTGTTCCCCTGAACAATAAGCACAGAACTAAAACGAACATAAACCCCACAAGTATTGTGCTTTGTCAGCAGAAAACATTTGGTGCAAAAGGAGAGGAGACTTTTGTCATTTTTGTCCATGAAACAACTTTCTTAACCTGGCAATTATAGGACAGCAAGCCTATCAATAACTAAAAGGCCTCTCAATAACTTGTAAACATAACACTGTAAAATGCAAACATTTGCTAATTGCCATAGTAAGGTTCATCACTCAGTGATGGAAAAATAACGCCTCTAGAACAGTAACAAAACTTTGCATACTGGCAAAACAGGAGTGGAAACAAACGCTCAAATTCCAATCCGACATTGTGCCAAAAATATTAATAGGCCCGATAATATATCATGTTATTGGATTTATTGGGATGACGTCATAATTCCAGTGTTTCCCACAGGATTTTAGGAGACTGTGGTGGGAGGGTCTCTGACCATAGGATTTTTTGAAACTGTGGTGGTGGGCTGCATCGGAGTCGGACAGCCACACCATGTCGTGCCACGGCGAATTTTTTTTTTTTTTTCATTATTTTTTCCCCCAAGAAGAACCATAACAAAGATATATTTGAAATATTTCATTAGCTAGGCTAATGTTATAGCTCTCAGCTACGGTACATGTATGTAAAATGCGTTGCTGATTACAGCTACGTTACCCTATGTAATAATGCGACTTTTTTTCTCGTAGCAATAGTACGACTTACATCTCGTAGTGACTCAGGGTTGGCAACCCAAACTGTTGAAAGAGCCATATTTGACCCCCCCCCCCCAAAAAAAACTGATACAGTATGTCTGGAGCAGCAAAAAATTAAAAGCCTTGTACAAGCCTTATAATTATCAATACTA
The DNA here is from genome assembly GCF_030265065.1 of Corythoichthys intestinalis. Lineage (NCBI taxonomy): Eukaryota > Metazoa > Chordata > Actinopteri > Syngnathiformes > Syngnathidae > Corythoichthys > Corythoichthys intestinalis. The sequence continues at coordinate 36,789,726 of NC_080404.1, forward strand.
GCTATATTAGCCTACTATAAAAATGAATAAGTTGGCTAGAAATACATAATTAGCCTTCATGATTAAATGTTTATTTTCCCTGCAGTGGATCCTATAGCGCACCACGTGACTACTCCGTTGTACGATGACACCACAAGTTTAACTTCATTACAATATTAATGAATTGAAAGAATGTTTGTATCATGTTTGTCCTCCTAGAAATCCTATTAAAACAAAAAATATATTTCCCTCCCCCATCTTTTTCCATAAAAAATAAAGCTCCGCAGCAGCACTAAAGAGCCGCATGCGGCCCAAGAGCCGCGGGTTTCAGACCGCCGTCGTAGCCCTCCTTTTTCCTTTTTATTTGACCCTCATAAGTACTACATTACCACAACAATAACAGTCCTTCTGTCAACTGACCCATTTACAGGACTGGGGGAATTCTAATGGTGTAAAGTTTTTCTTGATTCGGTGAGAAGGTGAATAGTTTTTTCCCCGTTGTTCGTGAACTAAATTTCCACACAAACGCACATCGAGGTACCATTAACTTAGCAAGGAGAGGTATGAGAGTCATTTTTCGAGTGTCCCAGAGCTCGCGAAATTGGGGGGGCGGGGGGGCGCATTTATCCAACTTTCGTCAGCCGTAATTGTCTGAAGTTGGCGCGTCGGTGTTGTGCCGAAAAATAGCCACTCCACGCGAAATGTCCCCCCGACGGGAGCGCCCACACGTCACTCGTACAAACAGCCTTTTCTTACCAATCGATGGACACGGAAACGACGTTCTTGTACCGTGAATATGTATCATTTTACTCTGCTTGAACTAATAAATACTTTACTGTGACCAACGCTCTGAAAATAGAGCAAGGCTTTATTTTGGGCCCCGCCTCTCTGCGCAAGTTCAATCAAAGTTTGCTTTCCGTCCAAGACGGCCGTCCACCGCTCACTTTCGCCGAAAAGTCCGATCCAAACTATTGTAATGCCCCGGATATGGGGAAGAAGGAGAGAAGTCTGTATTTGCTTACCCACTTGATTGTGGTAACAATAATAAAGAAAAACAATAACAAAATAACAGCGGGCTGCTACGACATGCGACCGCTCTCTCTCGCTATCTCGCTCGTTCTCCTATTCTTCCTACTCGTTCCCCTTGCGTCTCTTAAATGAATAAATAAATAAATAAAATACTACTCTAAAATGCTGCTCTCACTCGCGCGGGTAGTAGAGTGGAGTGGGCTACAGCTGTGTAATCGGCTGACTGACGCATCTGATTAGTATCTTTTTTTTTTTTCTCGGCGGGGTGGGGGGGGGGCGCAAACGAGACTGTGGCGGGCCCAAACGAGACTGTGGCGGGCCGCCACAGTCTCTTTCATTGGTGGGAAACACTGAATTCCTATTATTGGACCGATAATTATCAGACCGATAATTATCGTGCACCTCTAATTTTTAATCTTCTATACCGCCACAAAGATGAGCCATACTTTAAATACATTTCTTGCAGTGTTGGGTGATTTTCTTAGTATTTTTGTATGTTTATTTCAATTCTTTTTATGAATAGACATTGTACGTACGTAATTTTGAGTCTGTTGCTTCAAACATTGACTGTGCAAATTGCTGTTTGTGAGAGGCATTTCAAGATTATCAGGTTCGGCTTAACAAGCAAAAAAACAACTGAAAATTTAATACGTGGGATAAAACAGTCAGAAAGGGGCCTTCAAGCTTGCAACGGTCTAGCCCTTGCACAGGTCCTAGACAATGGCATTATTAGAGAAATATCAACAACATTGTGCACCCAGCACACACACATTAATGGGGTGATATGCCATTTCACAGTTCTCAAATATCTTCAGTGTGAATGTGTACAATTCGTGCTCATTTTAACAGAAACATCTGATGAAGTATTAGTCTGTCTATTGCTCATATGGTCCATTTCAAATCTTAAATTACTGTAGGTAAAAGTGCATGGCAGTAGCAGAACTGCCAAACATGGTATTTTTATTTTGTTTTATTTTTTGAGTACACATGTAGGCGCGAGGCATCCGCAGGGCCCGGGGCTCAATTTTGTACTTTTCCTGCTTGAAATGTACGCAGACTTCTGTACGACTGCGAGTTTAATAAATTAAACTTGCGATTTGGCGCACTCATTTGTCAAATTTGCGCCAATCAAGGATTTAGTGTGGGAGGTTTAGCGTGTTGATCTTCCTATTTTGCGCTAATATGCCAAAAAGTGCGTAAATCCCCCAGCCTAGCTTCAACACTACTGCATTAATCTCATAAACAGCCCCTACGAAATCTTCAGGACTGATTCTGTCACCAGGACGGGGAAATTTTAAACCCTGGTATTACGGTATTAAAGTATTTTAGTCCAGATTACCACCAATTCGTCACCTATTGCCATCAATAGAAACCAGTGAGTTACATGAGAGTATTCTTATCATGTTGCAGATGATTGCATGTTACCTGTGACAGCAGTGCCGGTTGAGGCTGTGGAAGCTAGAATAAGAACCAAAAAAGTATTTTTAAAACCACCATAAACGAGGGATGGGTATTATAATCCAGGTTAAATAAAAAACTAAATTGCTCAGTTCACTACTTGTATGTACTTGTTAAAGTCCGGTCAGTGTGTTGAGTGTAACACAAAGACACCGTTTCACCTGATGAGGCACGCTGTACAACTGCTGTTGTGGCGGTTGTTGTGGGGGAGGCTGCTGCTGCTGCTGTTGCTGCTGATACTGCTGGAGGGCTGAATTGATCTGCGACTACAAACACACACGCAGCTAATAAAACACTTGTGACACACACGGTTACTACACCCTTCCCGCGACGTGACTGACCTGCTGCAGTGCAGCGGCGGCAGCAGCCGCTGCTGCCTGCTGCTGCAAGGCAGCGGTCTGCTGAGACAATTGATAGTTGGCTGCGGATTGGTTGCCGAGAGAGGCAGCGGCCAATGCCGACTGCTGGGAGTAGACGGCAGGGGAGGCTCCCAGGAGGGAAGGCTGCTGAACGCCAAGGGCTGTGGAACATGAAAAAAAATATTGGATGGAGTAATAAAGAAGTGAAAAATTTTTATAGACATGGTCAGGCATTTTACACTCAACTGCAACCCTTAGCAAAATATATGGAATCACCAGTCTCGGACTACCACTCACTCAGACATTTTATTATGTAGAACAAACTCAGATAAAAAGCTTGAAAAAATAATTAATCAGAAGTGCAACTCTTTAGCATTCAAAAACACTAAAAGAAATGAATAAAAAAACATTGTGGTGGTCAGTAAATGTTAATTTTACAGAGCAAGTGCAGGGAAATATAAATTCACTCCAATCTGAAGAAAAAAATATGGAATAGCTCCATTTTGAGTAGAAAATAGACACACCCATTCAATTGACTTTCCTTGATTGGGCCCCTGCCTCAGATTAGATCTGCTCGTTAGTCAGCAGTTAAAAACAGTGCAGTTATCACACCTTGGTGGGCTGCTTGACCAAGTGGATTCACAAGAATCATGGCTCCAACAAGAGACATGTCTCTTGAAACCAAGGAGAAGATTATCAAATTTTTTGAAGAAGGAAACGCTTCAATATGGTTGCCAAAGATGTGGGCTGTTCACAGTCAGCTGGATCAAAAATGTGGACCAAGTACAAACAACATGACAAGGTTGTTAAAGTGCCTGTGACACGAAAAAGCATGTTTATTTCATAATACACGCGGTATTTTATGCCCCTGAATGATATGGACCGCTTGGATGTGTGTGGAAGCGATCACTATTTTTATTTAGTTTTTTTAATCCCGCGCCATGAAAATGAGTGACTTCCGGCTTCGGTCTTGCATTGAGGAGGAGGGCGCTGTGACGTGTACGGTAGAAGACGTCCTCTTCACGCTACAGTGTACTGTTGTGTATGAGGACGAAGGATTCAGCTGATTTTGCGGTTTAATGCGTTTATTTTTCGCATCATGCCAGCCAAACGGCTGCAGAAAAATCATTCTGTATGAGGGAGAGGCGTATGCGCCTTTTTGGAGTTTCAAAAGGTTCCCATTCACCGTGGATATTGGGCAAGCCCTACTACTGTGGGACCATTGGACTTACGAGGAAGTGAGTAAACATCTTGTTTTGTATTATGTCAAATACGAATACAGCGATTACAAAGTAAACACTACAAACTTCCTTTAAATAAAGGAATACTTACGTTTGATCATTGATAGGCATGTAAAAAGCTCTCCTTATGCTCATTAGCAGAACGTTAGCTGCACAACAACTCCAGCCACCCTCCTCCGGGGAACGAACTGTAAATTGCTCTCCGCCGGGTGGTTTGCCGATCCGCAAAGACAATCGACAACCGGGTCATTATGTCAAATAATCCAGGCTAGTTATGTGTGATTTTCCGCTTCGAAGACTTTGAAAAATCACTCGGTTCGGGTTAGCATGTCGGCTAGCTGTCACTCCTTCTGGTTTGTTTACATTCTCTGAAGCCGGGGAAGGGAAATGATATATGTCCGATTTAGGTGTCATAAAATATCGTTTGGGAGGTGCGACAGTAAAGGTGAAGTCGACAGTTTTGACCATTATGGAGTAATTTTGCCATGTCGTCCTGAATAAATGCATTTTTATTGTTTCATATTTCGTTCAGCACAAGATTGTTATTTGTCATGGCCATGCCATTTATTTAGCAATTGGGGAAAATACTTGGATAAAAAGAATATCCTGTAAAAATATTGAAGTAAAGAGACAGAAACACTGACATTTTGCCGCTCTCTTCGTCGCGTTTTCCTCGTTGTGAATAGTTCCCCCTTGACGGGCTGACTGGTCCTTCTCAAGCCATTTATATAGCTATTGGGGAAAAATACTTGGATAAAAAGAATATCCTGTAAAAATATTGGAGTAGAGAGACTGAAACAATGACATTTTGCGGCTCTCTTCGTCGCGTTTTCCTCGTTCTGAATAATTCCCCCTCAATGGGCTGAATAGTAAAACCGATGAGCCCAGTCTACCGCTGACGTCATCCACCTGTTGGGGATGCTAAAGCCCTATAATGGTAGGCGTGGCTAACCGGCAGATTAAAAGACTAATTTCTCGTCATCTGTGCTTTGCTAAATTGTTGTATATAGTCGAATCGTCTCAAAATATGATTCTAATTCACATAATAATGCCATTTAAGACTTTTTTTTCTCGTGTCGTATGCTCTTTAAGCATACTGGTAGACCGAGAAAGACTTCCAAATGTCATGACAAACAACTAAAGGCCACATATCTTGAAAACAGAAGATGTACAACAAGACAAATGAAGAAATGGGAGGAAGCTGGAGTCAAGGTATGCGACAGAACTGTGCAAAATCGCCAAAAGGAAATGGGATTTTCCATACAGGAAAGGTAAAAGGAAACCATCATTGACAAGACTGCAATGGGCTAAGGAGAGGCAATCATGGGCTGTGAATGACTGGATGAAGGTTATTTTCAGTGATTAGTCAAGAATCTGCATTGGATAAGGTGATGATGCTGGAACTTTTGTTTAGTGCCGTTCCAGTAAGATTTACAAAGATGCCTGCCTGAAGAAAACATCAAAACTCCCTCAGTCTTTTGATGATTTGGGATTGCATGTCAGGCAAAGGTACTAGGGAGATAGATGGCTGTGGTTAAATCTTCAAATTTTTTTTTTACAAGTTTCCATTGAAATTTTAGACAGCTTTCTTATCCCTTCAATTGAAAATATGTTTGGGGATAATGAAGTCATTTTCCAAGATGACAATGCATCATGCTACGGAGCTAAAACTGTTAAAGCATTCCTTGGAGAAAGACTAAACCAGTCAATGTCATGGCCTGCAAATAGCCCAGATCTCAACCCTATTGAAAACCTGTGGTGGAAATTGAAAAAAATTGTCCACAGCAAGGGTCCGACCTGCAAGGATGATCTGGCAACTGCAATCAAAGAGAGTTGGTACCAAATTGATGAAGAATACAGTTTGTCACTCATCAAGTCCATGCCTCAAAGACTGCAAGCTGTCATAAAAGCCAGTGGTGGTGCTACTAAATACTAGAGATGTGTTTTGATTGTTATTTCTTTGTTTGATGATTCCATATATTTTTCCTCAGAATGGAGTGATTCTATATTCATTTCCCTGCACTTGCTCTATGAAAGTAACATTTACTGACCACCACAATGTTTTTATTCATTTCTTTTAGTGTTTCTGAATGCTAAAGAGTTGCACTTTAAACTATTTTTTTCAAGCTTTTTACCGGAGTTTGTTCTACATAATAAAATGTCTGAGTGAGTGCTCGTCCGAGACTGGTGATTCCATACTTTTTGCTAGGGGTTGTATACAATGGATAATTGTATATGAACGGTAATCTCAGCGTATGCGCTGTAGTAGTTAGCAGAAAGGTCATAAATAAGGCAAAGTATAATTGAGATCTTGGATACATGATAAGGATGACAATAAACAGTAAGGGGTTTTCCCCTACATATACAGGATTGTGGCACACCGCCACACCAAAATATAAGCCGCCATGCCTTGCAAATGAGATGATTTAAAAAAATATATATATTATTAAGGTCGTTTCAAACCAGCGGCAGCATAGTGTGTAGGGTTCAGCGGCAACCTATTCATTTTGTATTTTAATGTTTGGAACAATGCGCGGCCCCCTTAAGAGACATTCGGACTGGGGAGCTGATACGTAGGAGGGACGTAAGTAGGAAGCATCGGCGAACGGGCGAGATAGTGGTCGCATGTCGGGGCAGCCAGCTGTTATTTATTTATTTTTCTTTAGTATTGTTGCCACAATAAAGTGGGTAAGCCAATACAGATTCCTCTCCTTCTTCCCCATATCTGGGGCATTACAGAAGTTTGGATCGGACTTTTCGACGAAAGTGAGTGGTGGACGGCCATCTTGGACAGAAGGCCAAGTTTGAATGAATTTGCGCCGAAAGGCGGGGCCCAAAATAGAGCCTTGCTCTCTTTTCAGAGCGCCGCCACGCTAAGGTCAACAACGCATCCAATAGCAGAGGGGCAGGCGTACTTACAGTGGGGAGAACAAGCATTTGATACACTTTGATATCAAATACTTGTTCTCCCCACTGTATATTTGTGATATCAGGCCGTTTCGGCGTACGGATATACGCAATCACGGTTGAAAAAACCTTGATAAATTCGCTTTTTTTCAAGTTTTGTGAGCTCTGGGACACTCAACGTGCATTTGTGTGGAAATGTAGTTCACGAACAACAACAAAAAAACTATTCACCTTTTCACCTAAACTAGTAAAACTTTACACGGCTAATAGAATTTCCCCCTACTCCTTGAAATGGGTCCGTTAACAGAAGGACTATTATTGTTGTGGTAATGTAGTACGTATTAGGGCCAAATAAAAGGAAAAAGATGGACTACGACAGGGGCCTGCAACCTGTGACTCTAGAGCTGCGTGCGGCTTTTTAGCGCTGCCCTAGTGGCTCCCTGGAGCTTTTTCAAAGATTTTTGAAAGTGGAAAAAGATGGGAGGGAGAAATATATATTTGTTTTAATATGGTTTCTGTAGAAGGACATACATGACGCAAACATTCTTTCAATTGATTAATATTATAATGAAGTTAACATGAGGTGGTATTGTACGACAGAATAGTCACATTGTGCGTCATTCTCTATAGGATCCACTGCTAGGAAAATACACATTTAATCATGAAGGCTAATTATGTATTTGTTGCCAACATAGTCATTTTGATAGTAGGCTAATATAGCGAATATCGATACATAAAGCTGCTAATACAAGGCTTGGTCAAATATGGCTCTTTTAACATTTTGGATTGCTGACACCTTGACTACGAGATGTAAGTTGTACTATTGCTACGAGAAAAAAAGTTGTATTATTACATAGGGTAACGTAGCTGTAATGAGCGACGCATTTTACCGTAGCTGAGCGCTACGACATTAGCACGGCTAATGAAATATTTCAAAAATACCTTAGTTATGGTTCTCTTTGGGGAAAAAAAAACGTGAAAAAAAGAAAAAAATTCAGATTTGTCATTATATGACGCACTTTCGCCCTGGCACGACGTGGCGAAGTTGTGTCCGAATCCGATGCAGCCCACCACCACAACTTCAAAAAATGTTAGGGGAAACCATGTAGCATGCAAAAAAATAGTATCACACAGCGCTACTATTTTGTAATAGCTATTTAAAAATTCTGAAAATGTTCAATTCCTGACTACTGATGAACAGAAAAAAGAAGACTTTAATTGTGTAAAAAGAGTATTTCTTACAAACGGTAACTCTGGTTTATGTTCATAGAATCACGGACCACAATGGCCTTGAAAGTTCAGACAAAATTTTCTAAAACAGCCCGGACTTTAGCAGTCGTCTTTTCCAAAGACTGGCATTAACTGAGTTAAAGTTAACAAAACTCACAGTGCAAGTTGATGTCAAGAGACTGGGCTGTGTGGCCTGTATGGCCTGGCTGGGACACGGCGGTAGCGGCAAACTGAGTCGCCCAGGGCGGATTTTTCTGTCCCCCAAACTGGGCCATGACTCCCTTGGACGAAACCTTGTCTCCACTCTTGGCTTGCTGCTCACACCTTAAAAAAACATGCAATGAATGAAAACAATCACTGAACTACTCATGACATTTCATTGAGTATATCCTTAGTAACTGCTTATTTACAGAAGCATTCAAGCACACTTTGCATGACATAAGTGATCTGTGCACTTGTGAGCAAGAAGAAAACAACTAGAAGCTACAACGTGAGCATTGAGAACTTCGCAATCGCAAAGCCACAAACTGTCTTTTAATTTGACAGAATACGTAAGAGAACAGAACGCGAATCAATACAGCCAAGCTTTGAAACGCTTCATTATTACATGCTTTGCTCACGCAAAACAACTACAAAGTGGGTACCATTTTTTTCTCTAGTTTATTGACTTAAATAAGTACACGCGTTGTTGTGCAGCTATTTTAACTACTGCATTTTAAGAGCATCTGGTCACACTGTAAATCCCCAAAGCTATCAGGCTACACTTAGCCAGTGTTAAATGGCATTAGCCAAACGCAGAGTGCTACAATACTGTGAATTACATACTGTCACTGCAGAAATGCATTCGTGTGGTCGTATCATCATGGCGTCGGTAACAAAGCGCACCTTGCTCCAACTCCAGTGTTAGTTCGAAGGTAAATGATGTCGATAAACGCTACAAGGCTGGCGTAAGAACAACTAGCATTAGCCATTTTGGCCTAGCTGCCATACCGCCTCGTGCAAGATTTATTATGGAGGCCTCGGCGAACCATTTGCTGACACGAGCAGTACCAGCACAAGCCAAGATGTTACAGCAATGAGACTAATTGAAAAACAAGTCGCTTCAACAACTAGGCAAGTTAAGTAAAGAGCGAGGTTTCGTTTGTTCATTTTTTCATTGCATTATGTTATTGAGGAGTATTATCAATGCTTTACTTACCGCTGTCCACTGCACCCGGTCGTAAGCGTGGACACCACTGCGCGTGCGCGAGACTGATTTTTTTTTTTTTTAAAGAATGTTTTGCACAGAGCTCAGAGCTAGATATCTTTGGCGTGATGTGAACCAAAGGGGACGGACGTCGTTATTTGTCGGCCATCTTAAGGACAGAAGGCGGTCCGCGTCAGCGATTCAGTAATTTAACAAAACATTTAACAGAGGGGAAAAAAAAAATCATCATCCAGCCTGGATAGTAGCCCATTAATAATAGTTAAGGTTAATGCGCTTTGTTATAAACTAAAACGTGTGTAAAAATAGTTTAGTGAGGTAGTAGTGGAGTAATAAAGTTTTTTTTTTTTTTTTTTTTAATTAGACAATCACACAAACATTACAACATAAGTGGCATGGTACATTGTTAAACAACTTTAAACATTACAGACAAGCCTAATGAATTATCATTAATCCAACATCAGAAATTTCAATCACAAATAACTAAATAAAAAAAAAAAATTAAAAAAAAGAAAACGAGAAACAATACATTAAAATAAATATTTTTTAATTAAAAAAAAAATATATATATATATATTAATAGCAAATGAATTTTAGGGTCTAATGGCGAATCCAGCTCTACCACAATCCTAGTTTCAAAGCATTTTCCCCTTTCATACACTTCAAAGAAGAAAAATGACATAATTCTTTGTGCAAAATATTATAATTTGGAATAGATTTAAAATATTTGTTCTTATGTATGAAAAGTTAATCACCCACCTTACAGCCAGTTTCTGTTGTAAGATGGCCGTCAATGACATCATTCCTAAATCTACTGTTTTGTAATGCACTTTTAAATAAACCACTTTAAATCTTGATACTTCACTATGCTTTCAAAATTATAAAAGTAAAAATGTTAACTGTATGTAGTGTGAAAGGTGGAGGAACTGCGTTTTCTTTCAGTCCTAATGAATGAGTCATTGTCCAGTACTTGACTGTGAACTTTAATGTGAACACACAGAATTATAATACAGTTAATTGTAAATTTCAGTCTGAATACTCCTTCTATAAAGCAGGAATCACATCTTCATTACACATGTACAAACCCTTTCAAATATACAGTATTCATAAAGCGAAAATAAATACGACATCTTCAGCCATCATAGCCTGATTTCACAAAAGTGACCATGTTTTGTTGATACACTATGCAAAATGTGTATTTGCAAATCTTTATTTGCTTATGTGAAACCATTTCTGTGAAAAAAGTGAAGTTTATCTTGACGTGAATAGCAGGCACAGGTATATGCACAGCAACAGCGCTTTTGTTTCTCTGCTCAACCAGCAGTTATTAATAAACCTTTTGATCATTCTTGTAATTTGCGTTCCAGCTCAGAGAAAACTTTCGCGTTGACTTCGTCCACTTCATCTTCCACCTACGTACATGGGAACGAAAGATCAGTGAAACTGAAAATAAGGAATGCCGTTCAAACAAATTGATGTAACGGATTATCGAAATCTCCAAATTCAACTTTGTTGCAGTTGAAATGACATTTTTGTTAAAATTATCCCCTCTGATGCACACCTGCTATGGTCAGGCCATACCCGATCACCGCTATCAAATCAAATAATGTTAAGAATCACCTGCTCCACTGATTTTACTTCTGGAATGTAGAACTGCATCATGTTCTGAATGCCGTTCTTCAACGTCACCGTGGAACTGGGGCATCCTGTGCAGGAACCCACCAGTTTCAGCTGCACCGTGCCATCTACAAAACCTTTGAAGATCACATCACCGCCATCCTCCTGCACTGTTGGTCTGCATGAATGAGAGAACAAATAGAAAAATATTATTCTGGTTATATGTGATGGCAATTTTCATCATCCGTTCTCACTAGTACTGCAACGATTAATCTATTAACTCGAGTATTCGATCAGAAAAAAAATATTCGGATTAAATTTTGTTGCATCGAGTATTCGTTTAATTTAAGTGGTGTTGTAATGGTTTATTTTGAAGGTGTTTGCATTTAGATTTGTTGATTAGGGTGGGTACACTGCCCTCTGGTCTGCCTTTTGTCACATGGCTGAATCCAACTGCTCCCTGTTAAGACCAACGTAAGCCAAGTTTTAGTTTAAGCTAATGTTTTTAATGCATTCATAATTTAGTTTATAGGTATATTTAGCCGTTTTTTGTGGGAATATGTGTCTGAACCATTGGTTAAGAGCATTGTAAAAAAAACTTTAGCATTTTATAACATTTAAGCTAGCGGACTTTTTTCTATGTAAGTTAGCCAATTGTTCTTTTATTATAGATAGATCCTCATATAAAAAAAAAAATATATACTGTTTGAGGCTCAGCTCAGGTATTTTAATTTTTCATGTTCCTTATCCGATCACTTGATTATTCGAACTAGTTAGTCCATCGATTAATCGACTACTAAAATATTCGATAGCTACAGACCTAGTTCTCACCTTATTCTGGTGTCCAACAGCTCCTTAATCATCAATACCACTTCATCATCATCTTCAGAAACACCTAGGTGTAATACAAAAAAATTCAATGTTTGAATCAGGTCCAAATTTCCTTAATGTCACGGCACGCGTTACAATACTCACTACTTTCAGGATGCACTATTCCTGTTGTGATTGGGTCGCCACTCTCAAAAAATTTCGCCATGGCCTCCATAGCATTGTGCTTGATGTCTGTCCACGCCAAATCCTCGTCTACCTGTTGAGGACACTGCAGTGTTATTCAAGTTCCTTAATCAGTGATGCTTTAAGATACAAGTAATTCATTATTTATATCTCAGTGTACGGTAAGTCCACTGCCACCAGGCAATTCTCATATGCAATTTTTTACATGCAGGTGCAAGTCAAAGCAAAAACCGGCCCATATCTCAGAAAAGCCACAAGTCCGGTCACTAGCGCTGTCGAGAAGCTCATGTGATGCTTACTTTCGTGACGGTGATAAAGTCTGGGCCGAAGAAGACACTTTTCACTCCTTCGATTTCAAAGAGGTCTCTGTAGGACACGAGAGAGTCATTTCATTGTTTAACAATCAAACATAATCAATTCAACAATAAAAACAACAAGACCATGGGCAAGCATAAGATTAAATAAAATAAAGACAAAAAGGAACAACAACGCAAGTGTAATCTGAAACTACACAGAACAGAAGTCAATTTCTCTCCAAACCTGGCTAGAGGCGAACACTCTGTCGAGCGCTGAGAGGGAAAATCCATCGTCCCCCTTCCTAAAACCGGCTTATCTGGGATAAATTTCAAACTTCTTGGATTTGGCGTGTCTTCAGTCTGGATGGAAACATGTCGTGCTGAAAACAAAACCAAAAGGTGGGCAAGATGAGGTAAGGAAAATGATCAACGGATTAAAACAATAACTCCTCACTTGGGACGTGTGGGCTTCTGTTTGTGGGTTCACAAAGGACTCTCTGAAACTGGCTGTGGTATGACACTCCAGCCCTCTCTGGAAACCTTCAAGAAAAGTTACGTGTACAGTACTCAATAGTATGGATAAAATATAGGCTCAATTACTCGTTTTGTTTTCTCTGCAATACAGATTACTATGTATGCAATGTAAAATCCCGATCGATGTGAGCGATACACTCGTTGCAGACACCGGCGTATCAAATTACTAGCTAAAATAATTTACAATGTTGTCATCGATATCGACTACAATATAAACGTAGACGGTAGCTGTTGCCTTGTAGCAACAGCTTGATAATGAGTAAGCGTGATACCGCAAGATGTAAACACGTTTGACATATTCATCACAGCAGCCGCATAAATTCTGACGAAATGATACAACTCAAGCAAAGAAGCTCAAACCAGTTAAAAGTTGCATTTCTCGCCGTTCGCAGCAATTTATACAGAGGCCATCTCGCGTGCGCCGCCATCTTAATTGTTTTGAAAACGATTACGTCACATGAACTCCGTTGCCGTAAAAAAAAAAAAAAAAAACTTTATTACGAGCAACAAATTCATTAAAAAAATACTTTTTAGGGTTTTTAAAACTGAAATTATTCGACTAATAAGGTGTTTTTGGTTTCTTACAGTTTTATGGTGTTCAGGTCTGTGTCTGTGGGACCCGTTTTTCCTTTTACTAACAACAACATGAGCCAGAGGGCCAGGACCCGAGCAAAGACACCGTACAAAGGTGATAAAGAATTTATTATCCTTTATTTGTCATAAAACCGTTTTAGTTGACAGTGCATTTGTGATAGCCGTACATATTCTTCCTTTAAAAATAACAAATACATTCTCCAATGCCTGTTGGTGCTTACTCACTAAATGTAAATGCAGCCATAGAAGGGTTGAATGATTCTTTCCAGTTTTATTTATACTAGGGCTGTCAAACGATTAAAAATTTTAATCGAGTTAATCACAGCTTCAAAATTAATTAATCGTAATTAATGGCCATTCAAACCATCTATAAAATATGCCATATTTTTCTGTAAATTATTGTTGGAATGGAAAGATAAGACACAAGACAGATAGGCCTATATACATACATTCAACATACTGTACATAAGTACTGTATTTGTTTATTATAACAATGAATCAACAAGATAGCATTAACATTATTAACATTCTGTTAAATCGATCCATGGATAGAAAGACTTGTAGTTCTTAAAAGATAAATGTTAGTACAAGTTATAGAAATGTTATATTAAAACCCCTCTTAATGTTTTCGTTTTAATAACATTTGTAAAATTTTCAAACAAAAAATAAACTAGTAGCTCGCCATTGTTGATGTCAATAATTGCACAATTCTCATGGTCCTGAAACCTTGCCTGGCACAGCCAGACTATTCTCCCTGTATTTTTCAAGCACTGTGAGAATAGTCTGGGACCCAGCCCATTAATGGCCTCTCGAGCAAGAACAAAATCAACCGTCCAATCAGATTCGTTTATTTGCGTGACGTGTTCTTAACAAGCAACGTCACTCTTCCGCGTCGGAAGTCGTCTCCACAACAACAAAGATGGTGAACGGGAGAGCCGAGAATTTGTTCCAATCCACAGTAAAATCAGTTTTAAATTACCCAAAACACATCGACACAAGTCAATGACAATAGACTGTCTCACGCTAGTCATGTTGAATAAACTCCGCTCTCCTCGTATGTTTACTTCCGCGCTCAAGTCCCTCGCCGCTTTACTAACGTCACATCCGCCCGTTGCTGATTGGTCCACTCCGCTGTCTGTTTGCTGTGGCTTGCTCCGCCCTGGAAATTTTATCCGCTGAATGGTGGCCAGACTCAATAGCTGGAGCAGCTGTGAGTCTGGTGTAGCAGGCTAGCTGAAACCCATAAAATCAGTCGCACACAAGCGCCAGCAGAGGGCGACAAAACACCAAAAAACACATCTAACAAACGGACATGACACTGTGCTAGACACGTGCCGGTTACCGGTTTCACGGTTTACCGTGGTGTGAAAATGTCGCGGTTTCAAAACCACTAAAATTTTCCGTCATACCTTAGTACGGTATTCGCTATTTTTCATGTGCCAAAATGCAGCCGAAGTGGCTTGGTGCGGCACCGCTCACCCCTTCCCGTTTGTTGCCGTTAGTGTCACTAAACAGCCAGCAAACCCAAAAACAAATCCTCCAAACACAAGGCGTACTTTTCTTCAATTTATTGAGCTCTCAAATCGTGGTGAAATATACAAATAAATACATTTAAAACGCTGTACAACTGTATTTTTCCACGTGTGATTAGGTTCAACAGGATAGCAGTAGCTCAATTTAAAAGTTCGCCAAAAACAAAACACACATTTTCCTTTCAAATTCAATATACAAACTAACTAAAACTTACAAAGACGAATGTTAGCCTAGGCTAAACTCGGAGAGCAGCTTCTTTTATGTCGCACAGCCGCTGAGTGAGAGAAAAGCTTGAATGCAGGGGGGAAAGAAAAAGAATCGCGTCAAAGATCGCTAATTGAGAGAGGAGGTCTCACTCCTCACTTTTTTTTTTATTTATTTATTTTTTTAGATGAAACCTTTCCTCAACTAACTTATACATTTTTAACTAACTTATTAACTTATGAATTCTATGTTCTTTTTAACACAAAGGCATGGCATCATGTAGACTAGAGTTGACACAGTGGCTGAAAATGGCGAAACCTCACTTGAGCTTCCCCCCTCAAAAAAAAGTCATACAGTATATATTTTTAATTTTATTTAGAAGTGTTTTTACTTTTTATAGCAATTATTTTGTTCTTACTCTAATATTGAGCAACTTGAGCTGTGGCTGTGGGTATAGTCTAGGTTCTATTTATTTTAATTTTATATAATATTTGTTATTTTTTGTTAATTTATTTATTTTCATATTATATTCATGTTCCAATTTGCAAATATGTTTTGAAAAAATCCTGTTCAATGGATTTTTTTTTTTTTTTTTTTAAACCCATACATCTCAAAATTTTGGAGCTATAATTGCAATACCGTGATACCGTGAAACCGCGGTATTTTTGCTCACGGTTATCGTACCGTGAAAATCTAATACCGGCACATGCCTACACTGTGCTGTCATTTTAATCTGTTTGAGCGGGGCATGTGCATTAAATGCGTCAAATATTTTAACGTGATTACTTTCAAAAATTAATTACCGCCCGTTAACGCGATAATTTTGACAGCCCTAATTTATTCTTTACAATTTAGTTTCGTTATTTATATACAGCTACGTTTTTTTTTTTTAATATGCAATCATCCAGATGATTCTATACCTAATGAAAATACAGGTTCACAACAGAATGTATGGCAAACCCTTTGACCACTGATTCCATATCCTTAATATCAGACATTAGGGTTTTTGCCAACACTTTATTTGAATGCTTCGTTTGACGGTGTCATAAGACAGTCATGAATACATTCACCTATCATGAATATGAATGAATGCTAATGACAGATGTCGTTAAGTGTCCTTTAGTAAATGATATCACTTTTTATGCTCATTTGACATTGTTAAAATGTCTTTGGGTTGGTGTCATGACATGCTTATGACTGTCATAAGAGGCATTCAGACAAAGTGTCACAGGGTTTATCACTAGCTTAGTGTTCGTCTGCACGAGCTGAACATCATAAATACTTACTGTACATACTACTTAGTCGTAGTGGCACAGAAAGCCTTACTACTCACGCATTTTAAGCAAAATGTTAATTAGGTGAAATTCTAACATGTTATTATTTTAACATGTTAACTGGTGACTATGATTTCCTGCACTTAGTGAAAACCACCTGAAGTCATGATACAGTATTTGATCAGTGAGGCTCAATGGTTCTACTGGTTAACCATGTAGGGCAAACCTGTTCATCCAGGATTCCGATTGGCTCAACAGCTAAAATACACAAATCAGGATTAAAATTTTATCATTATTTCGCTCACTTTTATTTGCATGTTTCTCACTCGTTGATAAGTGGTCCTGGGGAATTGCAGCTAGTTCAGTAGAGGCAGCCTATTATCTTACATGTGTAACCAGTCTGAAACCGCACCGGCAATGCGATCCGTCCCCCTTGTCCTGTTGAAGGCTCGAACCTATGAAGCACGGCGCAGCCAGGTTGGCAGGAGAGCACGGTAACGCTTACCCTAAAAGACCAGGCCAGTATCTAGCTGCTAGCGTACTCTTGAAAGTGACGGAAGGGAGGTTTCCAATGCAACGCACTACTTGAACCCGTTACACTCACCCCACCGAAGGTTTGGCACCAATGTAACCGGTCTGAAACCGCGCCGGAGACGCGATGCGTTCAGGTCAGGACTCGAACCCGCACAACATGGCGCAGTGAGCTCAGCAAGAGAGCAAGGTAACCACTTAGCTAAAAGTCCAGGCTAGCAGCTCTAGCCACTAGAGTACTCTCTTGAAGGCATCAAGAGGGAGGTTTCCAATACAACGCGCAACTTGCACCTAGGCAAGGCAAGGCAAGGCAAATTTATTTATATAGCACAATTCAACACAAGGCAATTCAAAGTGCTTTACATCACATGAAGACCATAAAAATCACATTTAAATCAACACAACGTAAAAACCAAGACAAATGATCGCATTTAATCACAGAATAAAAATAAATAAATAAAAATAAAACAAAAATAAAAATAAAGCAAAAACTACTACTACTAATAATCATTGAAATCAGCAATGGAGATAAGCACAAGAGGAATAGAAGGCAGGTAGGTTGAAATATATAGACAGTTATGGATATGCAGTGCCAAACAAAAGCGTTTTTAGCCCTGATTTAAAGGAGCTAACAGTTTGAGCATACTTCAGACGTTCGGGTAACTTGTTCCAGAGGTGAGGAGCATAATAACTAAATGCTGCCTCACCCTGCTTGGTTCTTGTTCTTGGAACATGCAGAAGACCCGTTCCAGACGACCTTAGGGGTCTAGATGTCTCATAGGAATCTAACAAGTCAAGCATGTATTTTGGTCTAAGGCCATTAAGTGTTTTGTAGACGAGCAGTAGTATTTAATAGTCTATCCTTTGACTCACTGGAAGCCAGTGTAGCGATTTCAAAACCGGTGTAATGTGGTCCAGCTTCCTTGTATTTGTGAGGACTCTGGCTGCAGCATTCTGTACTAGCTGCAGCTTCCTGACTGATTTTTTATCAAGACCTGTAAATATACCGTTGCAGTAGTCCAATCTGCTGAAAATGAATGCATGCATAAGTTTTTCCATGTCTTGTTGAGTCAGAAGCCCCTTAATTCTGGTTATATTTTTTAGGTGGTAATAAGCGGATTTAGTGACGGACTTTAGATGGCTATCAAATTTTAGGTCTGAGTCAATAATTACGCCAAGGTTTCTGACTTGATTTCTAGCTGTTAGTGACATTGTGCTAAGTTGGCTGCTTATCTTTGACCTTTCCTTTTTTGGCCCAAAAATGATCACCTCTGTCTTCTCTACATTTAACTGGAGAAAATTCTGGCACATCCATTCATTGATTTGACGAATGCATTTACTCAGGGAGACTAAGGGACTATAATCATGTGGGGACACAGAAATGTACAGTTGTGTGTCATCTGCATAGGCGTGATAGGAGATGTCATACTGTTCCATTATCTGAGCTAACGGAAGCATATAGATGTTAAATAAGAGTGGTCCAAGAATTGACCCTTGAGGGACTCCACACGTGAATTTGGTTCGTTCTGACTGATAGTTTCCAATTGACACAAAGAAATCTCTATCATGTAAATAGGATGTGAACCACTGAAGAATAGTGTCAGTAAGACCTACCCACTGTTCCAATCTGCTGAGTAGTATGTTGTGATCAACCGTGTCAAATGCGGCGCTGAGATCCAATAGTAGCAGAACAGATGATTTGCCTGCATCGGTATTCCGACGAATATCATTTAGGACTTTGATAAGCACGGTCTCGGTGCTGTGTTGTGGCCGAAATCCAGACTGAAATGAGTTAAAAAGATTGTTTTGCATCATAAAAGTCTGGATCTGTTCAAACACAACCCTTTTGATAATTTTCCCCAGGAATGTCAGATTTGATATTGGCCTGTAATTACTAATGGTTGAGGCATCCAGATTAGGTTTTTTTAGGAGAGGTTTTATTACTGCAGTTTTTAAAGTCTGAGGAAACTCTCCTGTTTGGAGGGAAGTATTTATAATCTGAAGTATGTCTGGGGCTATGCAATGAAAAACAGTTTTGAAAAAGTTTGAAGGAAGGATGTCAAGGCAGCATGTTGTGGGCTTTAATTTCGACACAATTTCTGTTAAAGTGGCATAGTCCAGGAGGCTAAACTGTCTAAGATTGACGTGGGGGACATTTTGGGAGGTGTTTAGTGTAACATTTGTTAATCCGGAGTTGCACACAGCCTGTCTAATCTTTAGTACTTTGTGTGTAAAGAATGCAGCGAAATTATTACAGGACACCTCAGATGCCAATTCCTGAGGTATTGTTTCGTGTGGGTTTGTCAGTTTGTCAACAACAGAAAATAGTGTGCGAGTATTGTTGGTGTTTCTACTAATGATCTCTGAAAAATATGATTGTCTAGCATTTTTCAGTTCCTGGTTGTATTTGCGAAGACTCTCTTTGTAGATGTCATAAAAAACTAGGAGTTTGTTTTTTCGCCCTCTGCGTTCTGCTCGTCTACAAACTTGTTTTTGTTTTATAGCTAGTATGGCATTTCTCCAGGGTGACCTCTTCTTTCTTGACAAAGTTTTTGTCTTAATCGGGGCAATAGTGTCCATTACAGTCATCACACTGGAACTGAAACTATTTACAAGTTCTTCCACTGGAGCTATTGTAGAGGTTAATGATGAGGCATAGGCCTGTGTGAATAACGCACATGTGTTATCACTTATGTAACGCTTCCTAATCACCTCTGTTTCCCTTTTCAGAGGATGGACAGGGGTGGTCATTTTAAACATAATGCAGTAGTGATCAGACAGAGCAACATCATTCACTGTGACCTCAGAGATGTTAAGACCTTTGGATATTATTAAGTCCAGTATGTGCCCTCTGTTATGTGTTGGAACTGTGACATGCTGAGATAAACCAAATGTATCCAAAATATTTAAAAGCTTTCTAGCACATCCTTCTTCAGGATTATCAACATGAATGTTAAAGTCACCCACTAAAACAACACAATCAAAGTCCATGCAGACGGAAGACAGTATTTTGGTAAGGTCATCAAAAACATTGTGTTATACTTCGGTGGTCTGTAAATTGTTACCAAGGCAGCTCTGCAAGGGCTTTTTAGCTGAATGACAATATATTCAAAGGAATCAAACTGACCACATGAAATATTCGTGAATTGAAAACTGTCCCTGATCAGACTGGCAACCCCACCTCCTTTCTTATGGGTTCTTGGCGCACTAAAGAAATTGAAGTTTGTGGGGGTTGCCTCAATCAGAACTGTCGAACTCTTATCTTGATCTAACCAAGTTTCTGTTAGGAACAACATGTCAAGGTTATGTTTGCTGATAAAATCATTAATTAAGAAAGATTTGCCAGCTAAAGATCTAATATTTAGCAGAGCCAATTGGAGATGCCAGACTGGATTCACTGGTGAGTTTTGGGAATGACATACTATGCTTAACAGGTTGGCAGAGTTGATTGAACGTTTTTTATTTCTCACCAGCCTAGCCCTTTTTTTGTTGTTTATCACCACTGGGATTGTTGAGCATACATACTGTACTCCATAAGGCCCCGGCTTTTGCTGGGACAGAACAGTCTTTGTAATGTTGTCACAGCCTGGACCCGGTGCACATCATATTGGTGTCGCAAACATGGCTTCCTCCATAGAAGGATAATACCGTGTTGTTCCAGAGTTGTAGTGCTTTGGCTTTGCCCCGAGAGAATTCCAGGGGAGGCTGGTTGGTTTGTTGCCATCTTCCCCTGGCACCTGTCGGGTGTGACAGGTACAGGGTGGAAGCGAAGACATGAACTTGAGGAGATCAAGAGACTGGTTAACCTTGCTATCTAGATCCATGGAGTCCCAATCAGGTTGACTCATTATTCCATCCAAACTAAGTCGTCGGCGGAGTGGCTTCCGGGACTGTGGGGATTTAGGCCTTGATGAGGCCTTAGCCTGACTGAGTCGGCGGAGTGGTGGCGTCTTGGAGTGTGAGGATTTGGTGCTGGATGGGGCCTTATCCTGGAGTCGGCGGCGTGGTGGCGTCTTGGGAGTGTGAGGATTTGGGGCTGGATGGGGCCTTATCCTGGAGTCGGCGGCATGGTGGCGTCTTGGAGTGCAAGGATTTGGGGCTGGATGGGGCCTTAGCCTGGAGTCGGCGGCGTGGTGGCGTCTTGGAGTGCGAGGATTTGGGGCTGGATGGGGCCTCGACAGCAGAGGATTGCACGGTCGGGTCGTTCTCCTCCTGTTGAGCTGATGGAGCCACTTCTTGAGTCTCGTCTGAAGGGGGTCGATCACCTGCTACCAGGGTCTCCTCCCGTTGAGGCAGTGGAGCCTCAGCAGAGGAGGGTTGGTCACAGCCTGGCAGGGCTGGCTTAGTCACTTCCCCTTCAGCGACTATCGGCTCCATTTTTGGAGACATTGATCCTGCATGCACACTGTCTGATTCAGCACTCATCCCAGCCACCATGTTTATCCGATGTTTTGGGACAGCTTGCCTCCTTTCCTCGAGATAAGCAATGAAGTACATCGATTGTCCAGCGCATGTTGCTTTGAGCCATTTGTTGAGCATCATCACTCTGCTGAAACTTTCATCCCCCAGCCTGGGCGCGGGTATGGGTCCACTGAAAAACACCTCAGTATTTAAAGTTCCGACTTTGTTTATCAGTTCAGTGAAGTCTTGCTTTAAAAGCTCTGATTTTTGCTTCGCAATATCGAGGGCTCCTGTGTGTATTATCAGAGTAGTGGCTGTTGGATGCTGAGCAGCAATGCTCAGGATATTTTCAGAGATAACAGACACCGTAGCTTTGTTAAAACAACATACTCTGGTATTGTTGCTACAAAAGTGTTTCATCCCATTCACAGCAAAGTCGCCCACTATCAGAGTGCGGGGCCCATTGGGTCGCTTTCTCTGTAGCCTGCTAGCACATGCATTAGCATCGTACCTCTCTTTCGAGCTGGGTGTTCCAACTTTCCCTGGGTCAGGAGTCTCGGAGAGTGGCGTAAATCTATTTTCCAGTTGAATTCCAGCAGCTTGAGGCACTTTGCTTTGAGCCTTTGTTGTTGCCTTGATCTGTGATAACTTTCTTTCTGGTGCCGGAGTAGATGACGCTGTCTTCTGCAGAGGTGGCCATTCCTTTTCATCGTAAATCTGCCAGTGCTGGGTTCTGCCAGGGTCCCGTTGAGTCTCGATGGTGTTTGTTTGCATTCTGTGGGTCCGCTCCCACTCGCTGTTTTGGGAGATCGGCAGAGTGGTTTCATTCCCGAGCTGTCCATTTACCTCCATATTCACTTCAAGCCGGTAGATTTTTGTTTCCAGTACTGCTATCTTCTGGAGCAGTTTGTGGTAATCATCCATTGACAGGGGAGGCATGTTGCTGCTACTTAGCTTTCGTTAGCCGAATTCCTCAGCTCTGATAAGGCAGACTTGTGTTCCAGTAACGACAAAAAAGCACTTTAAAAGGCTCAAAAATGCTCAAAAAGCCTTTGTTTGAATATAAACAAGATTAAAAGAAAATTCCAAGACTTACTGAGTAATTTAGAGGTGATTAAAAATGATTAAAAAGATGATTGAAGCTTGAGAAGCAGGAGCAAAGTAGAGAGACGTCTGCACAGTAGCGAAGCAGCAGATGGACCTACTACACATGTTCACTTGTGCATGTAGAAACATAGACTACTTAACTACTTACAATTTATTTTGACATTGCAACCGAACAAATGAGGCGAAAATAATATCTAGTGAACTATTAGGACTCACTGATGGCAGGATGGTGCCAGACAGTGGAACGACAACAGGTGTGAGTCATCACAATCGGTCGCCTTCTTAAACCTGTTCATCGTTGCCACTCATCAGCATATCATCACTTTCGGCAACCATGTTAGTTGCATCCAGCATTCAGGTATTCCTCCATTCTTGTGACATCAGGCTAATCTGAAAATAAGTATTTAGTAAACCACTAATTGTGCAAGTTCTCCCACTTGAAAATATTCGCGAGTCCTGTAATTGTCAACATGGGTAAACCTAAATACTTATTTGCCCCACTGTATGTCGGTACTGTGTTACGCTATTGCATAACAGTGATACCTAGTGGATATTAATATGTTTGCATGCAACCTTGTCAACGGACAGATATATTCACTCACCTTTAAAATTAAGGGCATTGCGTATCGTACATGTCTCAATACAGTATGTCTTAAAAGCAGTTTTTGAACCGCTGTTTTTGGAAATTGAATCCGCAAATATGCCGTTGCTCAGTGTACGGTCCATTGGTCGGTAATCATGCAATACTCTTCCATATCAGTAGGTATCAATAGATTGCTAATTACTTTGTTGAGTGATTCGTAAGAGGTAAGAGTGGCATTGGGGTGCGCGACCTCCGGCTAGCTAGCAAAACCATAACGGTGATAGTGATGGTAAAGGTTTTTATATAGGAGCGTGGCTAAATCAGAAATGGAAAAAATTCATTGAAATGCGATTAAAAGGAAGCAAAGACCATTTGTTCTCTTGTGTAAAGCTATAAGCAAACTATCTTTCATTGGGATTTGTGCTAAAATTTAAAGAAGAACTGAACATAGCGGGATTCAGATTCAGATTCAGAATATTTATTGTCATTGTTACAAAGAAAGCACAACGAAACTTTGTTTGGAGCATCCATCCAGCTCATACAGCTATGTTGGTAAAGTGCAAACCAAGAGGATTCACCTTTTGTGTCAGAAGTGTAGCTGGGGTAAGCATGAATGGATCATCAGAGTCACTTGTCACAGGAACAAGAGGTCTGTTGTTGATGATTGCGGCTACTTCTGCCATGAATGTAACCAACACTTCGTGGGTAAGTTTGTCTTTCAAGCGCAGGAACATTGAGTCCAGAATCCTTCTTGCAAGTCCTATCCATGCTCCATGTACTGATACTAACTCCAATACAGAAGCCCAGGTGTCACACTGAGTGGGTAAAAACATGGGCTGCAACGATTAATCGATTAACTCGAGTAATTCGATTAGAAAAAAGATTCGAACTAAATTCTGCTGCTTTGAGTATTCGTTTAATTAAAGTGGCGTTGTAATGGTTTGTTTTTAAAGTGTTTGCATTTAGTTTTATTGATTTGGGTGGATACACTGCCCTCTAGTGCCAACAGTGAATTTGACATAACTCATTTCACATGGCTGAATCCAGTTGCTGCCAGTCAAGACCAACATAAACTAAGTTTTAGTATGCGCTGTTTTTTTTTAATGCATTCGTAATTTAGTTAATAGCTATATTTAGCCTTTTTTTTAGTGGAATATTTGTTTGAATCATTTGTCAAGAGCATTGTAAAAAAAAAAGTTAGCATTTTCTAGTATTTAAGCTAGCGGACTTTTGCTATGTAAGTTAGCCAGTTGTTCTTTTGTTGTACTTAGATCCTAATTTATTATTATTTTTATACAGTTTGAGGCTTATCTCAGGTATTTTTAATATTTTATATTCCTTATCTGATTACTTGATTATTCGAACTGACTAGACACGACTTTATAATGTTAATATAGCCCACAGAAATTAATCAATTTTTTTGGTGGTGGCGCGCCTTGAGATTTTTTTTCATGACTAAAGTGTGTCGTTGCTCAAAAAAGGTTGAAAAACACTGCTTAAAAGTATCGTTGATAATTTTAAAATGAATACAATTAATGTAATAAAGTGAAAATGGTAGTAAAATTGTTTTGAATGTGATGTTGCTGGGATACTTGTATTGATCACAGTTTGATATTTTTCCATCACAAATTTTTATTTCTAACTTAACTAGAATCTTAATGTTAATGGTCAGAAAAAACCCAAAGTGAATACAACACTAACTATTCGACCTTATGAACAAAGAGGCAGAAAATAATTTGAAAAAACAAGTATGAGTGTGTGCGTGAATGGTTGTATGTGAATGGTTTTAGGCTCCAGCGCCTCCGCGACCCTCGTGAGGAAAAGTGGCATGGAAAATGAATGAATGACTGAATAATTATGTAACAATGGCTGAAAGAATATGACCAGCCATAACACTTTTTTTCACAAGTACAGAAGCAGTTCTTCATGAAAAGTGCTTATGTTGTGCACTTGTGTAAACTTGCCGTGTTTAATCATTTGTTCAAAGCCCACATGGCTGGTCGGTCTATAGAAAACATGGCAAGACATTCATTTCAATACGCAATTGCAATCGAGCTATTTCTGCAAGCCTTCCTTAAATTACATTGGATTAATTTCATTTGTTTGTTAATAACAGGGTCATCAGTGTAAAATTGACATTTATTTTACATAATGAATTATTTAATTATAGGGCATGATTGCTTAGTTTACTGTGTATTGTAAGTGCTTTCTTCGTTTTTCCAGTGAGTCATTCTGGTTGTCATCCCTGTCATTGTTCAGTTCTTCCTTGTTACTTGTAGTCATCGCTCATACCGAGCTTGGCTTGATTTTTTTTATTGTTGTGTGTGTGGCAATCTCTGAAACGAGGAGTGGAAAAAACATCTCTATTGTGTTACTATCTTGGAAGTGAACATCGCGCTTAATGTCACATTGATAGAACATGTCCCACCTACACAAATGGTAAACCTTTGGCCTTGGACATGCAAGACATACAGTATACGGAAATTTTACATAGAACTATTCTACCTGCGCTGCACTGGACTGATTGTTGGAAGTGCAAAAAAGAAAGGCAGTTCACTTCACCATAATCCGATGCATAATCCAAACTTTGTTCTGATTGGCTGTTTGTGGTATTTGTTGGGCCAAAAAAACAAACAAAAACAAAAAAATCACAAAAAAACTTGGTGCAGTGCCTCCCCCCCCAAAAAAATGTGATCACAAAAACACAAGACACACTCACAAAATTATTCATGCAACCCTCAAAAACAACAAATTCACGCACAAACTTTTTTCAAGCACAAAAAAATGTAAAAAAAAAAAAAAAATTAATTTTGAGCACAATTTTTTTTTTTTTTTTAAACGCAAATTGTCTCTGATTGAAATGACTAGTCTGACATCTAGATCGTTCACCTATAGAAAACATTTGTCACATCTAGGAATGTGTGACATAGGCGAAAGACAATTGAAAGGGACTACATTGTTATGAACCAATCAGGAAAAGCCGGGGACACGGTTGCAGAGGTGGTTTCGTTTTTATTCACAAAAGTGTCAAACAAAAATTCCCCATAAAGGGCAAAAATATACTAAAAAGGGAGTACTCGGGAAGCTTGGCCTTTTCAGGAGTGAAGCTACTAAGTGGTAGTGCTGGAATCATCTGGCAACTGGTGCATGTTTGGCTTGGGCTTAAAAAGTCCTCTACTAATGAACCACAAGTGTTCCTGGTTAGCCTCACCCCTGAGGACACCGGTCCCTCTCGCACCTGTGCAGCCTACAGACAGGGAGAAAGGCACGAATGCTGAACATGACGCAGGATCCTAAACATTCCTTTTTCTAAACCAGAGAAACTTGTCTCCTAGGTCCCCAAATGTTTAAAGACTTGTAAAACAAGACGGTATGCCTCACAGTGGTGAAAATGGCCACGTCCGAACTTTTTGTTAGATTTCCGGAAACCATGGAATTTAATATCAACACATTTTTCTCTTAAAATTATGCATTCTCTTAATTTAAACCTTTTGTTGTGTCATCTACGCTCTATTCTGAATAAAATATTGAAATTCAGCACTTTCACAGTAGATGAGCACCACAAATCAACAGCAACGGGAATGGCTGTTTTTTTGGCCTGAGTACCAAAGGGGGGAAAAAGACTAGTAAACATCTTCATAGTCCAAGGGAAATAAAGCTGGCTCTATGAGAAACTGCTACTGTGTACACAATACAAAGGTTTTAAAATGTTCTTAAAATTCAAAATAGCATTTGTAGTGGACTAGTGGTGCCTTTTGGCTCATATCTGGGCCCGAAGTGGAAAGCGTCCTCTGTTAATGCGGTATGTCGGCCCTTACACACAGTTAAAATAATAAAAAAGAAACCAATGATTACTGGGTTGATAAAAAAATCTAATGCTCTATCACTGAAGTCATTCTAACCCAACCCAAAGCATCGTGTCAATTACAATAATTAATGTAGGTTTGATTATCACAAGTCCTTCCTGCATACCATTCTGTTTGAATCATTCACCAACCACATCATGCAGGAACAAGAAAACCGTATAATGAGTGACACACTGTTGAGCCTTTAAACTACAGAATAAACTCCTCAAATTTAGAATGCGAAGGTTTACAGTGATCTGGATGCCTGACAATCCACTCAAACATAATTGCATGATTAAAGACTATGACTGTCTGAGCTTAACTTGACAGTGAATCCTGAAAGGCACAGGTACTCCAGCCAATAAGAACTGTTCTCATACATAGGAGAGGTGTGGCATACAGGGTAAGGACTAACATATGCAATGAAACTCAAACCACTGAGCACACATTTCGAACTTTACACAAAGCATATTGGTATGAAGTTGGCAGAAAGGAAGGGAATATCCACTTGTTTTTTTTGTTCCGTCCAAGAAATGCAGCTCTGGATTTTCTTCCCTGTCGTTCTCTCCTTGACGTCCTTCATTGGAACATGGACTGTGTGAGTACACTTCCCTTGTCTGCTTTCTTGGAATTTTTCTTATGGCTCTTTTCATAACAACGCAAATATTCCGAAAAATAACAGTTGTACTGTATATGATCAAAGTACGATTTTTTTGGACTGTAAGCAGCACTTAGTCATTTATTTTTCTCCCAAATTGATGGTGTGCCTTTATAACCAAGTGTTGTTGACGTCAGTAGGAGTTTGTTTAATTACCAGAGACCCATTTTATTGGAGTGTAACTATGTTACTCTGCTCCAGTTAGGTGCTCAAGACACACATTTATCGTTCATCAAACCCAGAAACACAGTACATGTCTAATGATACAATATATATTTGACATCACTATATACAGTAGATTACAATTATATCTTTTATTTAAGTAGACTACATCATTTTGACAGCATTAATATATTTCAGTGTTGATGATATTCAAACCACAAAATTTTGTTACTGCAGCAGTTCTTTGAACAACAAATGACACATGCAGGTCAAAAAAATGTGGTGAAAGCAAGAGCTAGGTAACTCGAAGTCAAAAAAGAAAAATGCAAGTAAAGTCACTTCAGTAAAAATTATATAAATTGCTTTTAATAAAAAAAAAAAAAATCTAAACAATGCATATGTATATATATATATATATATATATATATATATATATGTATATATATATATATATATATATATATATATATGAAAAAGCAGTTTCTTCTCTTGCACTCCTCTTTAAAAGAAATTGCTGTATTTTAAGCCAAAACAACTGTTGTGTTTGATAGAACAATACGTCTATATGCTGCCCTAGCAGATTCATGGCGCATTAAGCCCCTGAACTGTTTTTAATTTATCCGTTTAACCCTGAAAACCCCCGTTTACAGACATCGCGCAACTGCTTTTGTTTCAACCCAGCCATAAAACGAATGTAATTAATTATATTTATTATTCAAAATGTCTGTCGTTTTTAGCTTAGAATCATTAATTGATGTCTAATATTTCGTTTAAAAAAAAAAAAAAGACTTTAAAAAAATTATTCACTCACATATTTTAAACTTTTAAACATATTACGTTACAATGAAAAAAATGGCGTCTGTAAAAAAGTCACGGATATCTACCTCATAACTATCGCTTAATTGTATTTTTTTTGTTACTGTCGCATTTTCTCCGATATGTTAGATGATAAATAATCGATCCCAACAAAGAAAAATTGAAAAAAAAGTTTAAAAGCTTAAATATATGAAAAATAAAACCTCGACCACTCCTTGATGTCTGCGATTTCTGCATCGTGACCTTTGTTATATTCCCATGTTTCACCCATAAAATCCGCCAAAAATCCAGCTCCGGCCATTCACAGCTGTGTCTTGACACTCGGTGATACATGCTACATGGAGTTTTTTGATCAAAACAAGGTAAGTACGCGATAATATCTCGTTTAAATCATGGCGTCTGTAATTCTGCTCTCGCGTGCTCTCACCTCCAGACAGTGTTTTGCTGTTTAAATTTTTTTTTCTAAATGCCCTCCTGTTTAAAATTTTTCTTCCCCCTGAAAACTGAGATTTTAAGCTTTCCAATGATGTATCGCACATGCATATCGGACAATTTTGAAATTTGGCCAAATTGGTGGTCTCAGAGCGGAACTTAAGTCACCTGAGTGTTTTCCCACCATATATATAATATATATAGACTACAGGTATATTTTTTTTCTATCATTTTTGTGGTTAATTTGAACTAACAGTGAGAGGGGAGAATTTAAACCCTTTCACTCATTCTCTGGCATCGACAACCATAGATGTCCAATCCAGATCTGATGGAA
Organism: Corythoichthys intestinalis; assembly: GCF_030265065.1. Lineage (NCBI taxonomy): Eukaryota > Metazoa > Chordata > Actinopteri > Syngnathiformes > Syngnathidae > Corythoichthys > Corythoichthys intestinalis. The sequence goes on from NC_080404.1 coordinate 36,819,068, forward strand.
ACATCCTTGAACTTGGTGAGACAGAGCCTTTCCCGTTGCTGCCCCCTCCCTATGGAGATCACTCACAAAATCCATCTATACTTGTACACACCTTCCTTCATTCAAAAATCTGTTAAATCCCATCTACAGTATCTTAAAACTGGCCTTTAATTTATAATTCTACAGTATGTTTGGATCTGTAGGTCTTATTTGCTAATGTTTCAATCCTATACCTTTTGTTGACCTGTTCGGTGTCTTTGAGCATCTGTAAAAGCGTTCTACAAATAAAAATTATGATTAATATTATTATTAATTCATTTATGACTGGGAGGGTTGGCAGTGATCATTCAAAGCTGCTTGGATGTCTGTCGTCGTCGATGGCAGCCAGTGAGTTAATAAAAGACGATGATCACTTTGAGAAACAAAGCTGACAAAGTCCTTCATTTTATCATTCGTCTCACGTAATTCGAATGTGCTGAAATGACATCTGTTCCCACTCCTCAGGAGTGATAAGATACATCAGGAACAGGAACGGTTTGCATGCTTAGAGGCATAACAATGATGAGTTTTTCTAAAGTGAGGTCATACATTCACATTAGAATGTCGTTCGACGTCCTCTAAACCTATCAGACATCTTGATTTGTCCTACTCTGATATCAGAAAGGGAACAAGACAATCTTTTTTTATCGTCACACCAGGGCATGGTTTTACATTTTGTGCTGTGATACAAAACATTCATTCTCATGTGCAAAGGATATTTTTTTCCCCGATAAGTTATGTATCTGAAATGTTGTTAACACTTGTGTCTTCCACCTCTAGATACGGCTTGGCGTACTCCAACCAACATGTCTGCTCGCTCACCGACTGGTGAGTTCGAGTTCATTCCTGCCGAAAAAACGGCCCAATTATGAAATAATTATGACTAGGGTTGCAATGATTTATTAACTAATCTAGAACCACCAATTATTTTATTCAACGACAACTATTTGAAGAGTCAGTAAATCATTGTGAGACATTTTATACATAAAAATTGTTCAAATGCTTTTTTTAAGGTCTGTAAATATAATGAGTAAATATTGTCTTTCTATTTATTTATTTAAGGTAACTCCTTAATGCCTGTACCAAATTAGTCACATTCTAGATCAACGCAGCCTCAATGCTTCCTTTTTTAATATCGAGTTAACAACTGTGCCTTTTGTGGCTATTGCATTTTATCATTTATTTTGTGTAATTTTTAGAATGTATTATTATTTATTAGTAATGTACTCTAAATTGATTTCCTCTACTTGCTTTAGCATCGACTTGAAAGGAAAAACAAGTAAAAAAATTCTTAAATCTCAATTATTTTCGGTAATTTTGGTCTATTTTTCTGAAAAAGTAAAAGTATGTACTCGACCCTGTAGTACTCGATGAAAGCATTTTTATTAGCATTTTTATTTATTAATTTTGCAAAAATATTTTTTTTCACATTTGTTAAAATTTTAAAAAAAAAATCACAGTAATACTGCTTTTTATCCTTTTAAACGATCTAAAATTGGATTTTTTGGTACCTGTTTTGAATTTTAAAAAAGTTAAAACAGTATATAGTTTTTTACTCGTGTTTTATTTTTTAATTGATATTTTTTAAATAAAAATTAAAAAAATCAATAAATATCCTCTGAAATCTGTAGTCCTCAAAAGCAGGTTATTCTTATTGTATTCAATCAATGTTAGGTATTTACAAACTTCTGATTTTGCTTTGGTTAACAATCGTATCGGTACATTCTTAAATAATATTCACAGTTCAAATTTTCTCAGTGCATAGTTTTTGGTTTCAAGCAAATTTCTAGCTAATGTGTAAAAACAAGCGTAATCTAATACTAAATAACGTAATTTATACATGAGCCGATTAGTTGACTCATGGCAAAAATTTCTGTGATCAATTGACTATCAAAATGATCTTTGTAGCAGCTGTAATTAGGATGTTCTTTCCCAGGTCGGGGGAGAACTTTTGCACTATCAATCACACCACCAACTGCTGCTATATTCCCACCATAAGGTAATACTATATGACGTACAATGAATCTGGTATGATCTGAGGTATGGCCTGAATTTAGCTGAATTTTAATGAGAATATCAAATGTGTAGCACAAGTGGAACCAACGCCCCGGAGAATTCCCTTTTCACAGCCACCCTCAACGCTTGTTCCTTTTTGTGTAAGTAGAAACATTGATTTTAGTTGTCTATTATTTTATATTCTGTCTTAAAATTAGTATTTCGAGGACATGAATTCATTTTGGAGTCACAGATTAGTACATTAGCACATTATAGCTGTTTTGTGATTACAATTTAAGTATTTTGTGAGCACAATTTAGTATTTCATGCACGTTTTACCTGCTCTGTTGCCATGAATGTGTATTTTAATGAACTTCAAAGGTATTTTATGGCCACAAGTTAAGCACTTTACAAGCAAAAAATGGCCTATTTTGTGGCAACAACAAAGAATTTTGTGGACCTTTGACCTATTTTGTGGACACAAAAAATGATTTCATAAATGTGGTCACATTTGACGTATTTTGGAAAGGCAAGGCATTCATTCATTTATTTGTATAGAAAAATTCAGTGCTTTACATCACATAAAAATCCAAAAACAAATGATAAAACGATACATAAAAGTCACATTAAAGGCAGTTAAAGACCGAAATAATTGAAATTGAAATAAACCCAAAACATGAATCGGAAGCAAAAGTCATATAACTTGAAATTTGAACTATACGGGCTATAAATTATGAATTTGCTGAGGTAAACAATAACGTTTTTAGCCCTGATTTAAAGGAACTAACTGTTTGAAAACACTTCAGAGCTCAGGTAACTGGTTCCAGAGGTGAGGACCATAGTAACTGAATGCAGCCTCACCCTGCTTGGTTCACAGCGGCCCGGTTCCACACGACTCTAGGGTTCTAGAGGCTCTGTATGGGTCAAACAAATCAAGCATGCATTTTGGTACAGAGCCATTAAGCGTTTTGCAGACCAACACTAATATTTTATGGTCCATCCTCATACTCATGGCAAGCCAGTGTAACAACTTCATAACTGGCATAGTATGGTCCAGTTTCCTATTTGTAAGGACTCTGGCAACAGCAACCTGTATTAGTTACAGCTTCCTAATTGATTTTTTTGTTAGGACCTGTAAATATACCATCACAATAGTCGAATCTACTAAAAATGAATGCATGGTTAAGTTTCTCCATGTCTTGTTTGGACAAAATCCCCTTAATTCTGGCTATATTTATGGTAATAGGCAGATGCCAAGATTTCTGGCTTGATTTCTAGCTGTAAGTGACATTGTGCCAAGGTGAGTGCTGATCTTTGACCTTTCCTTTTTTTGGCCCAAAAATGATCACCTCACCTCGGTCTATCCTGCTAGAGAAAATCCTGGCATAGACTTCATAATATATTGACCGGTCACGGGCCGCGGGGCCGATTAATTGGAGGCCTGCCTGCATTGTTGGCGTGGCCGTCAAAGCTGACCGAGTGGAATCACAGACAAAGAGGTTTTTCCGGTGGAAATTCTTGTGAATAAATGCTTAAATCCCTGAATTATCTATAGATATGGACGTAAAACAGTCTCGACTCATGGTTAAAAACAACAAAATAAAACGTGCAGTTAGCATTTATTTTACGTAAATATTGCGAACTATGACGGCAATGCCGTAGCGGCTAATTTCTCCCATTGACTTTTTTTTCCCACAACGTTTCAAAATGCATGCATGGTACGTAAATATAATAAATACCTTGAGTCCTCGAACAAATCACTCCGTAGACAATCCTTCCTGTTTGTATGTTGTACAGCTTTCGTACGTTTTCAACCTAAATCCGGCGTTGGATCGCTGCATGTGTTTTGAGAATAATTGCGACTAAGTTCGACCGATTGAAACGGAGTATAGGACGGCCCCCTACTTGAAGGGGTGGCGCAGTGTCTGGAGAATCTGTCTCGTCAGTATAATTACGAAGTCTATGATCTTGGCACATCCATTCGTTGATTTTGTGAATACATTTACTCAGTGAGATTGGGACTTTAATCATGTGAGGACACTGAAATGTAAAGGTGTGTGTCATCTGCATACAGTAGGTGTGACAGGAGGTGTTGTACTGTTCCATAATCTGAGCCAAGGGAAGCATACAAATGTTTTATAGACGTGGTCCGAGAATGGACCCTTGAGGAATCCCAAATGTGAATTTGTTCATTCAGGCTCATGGTTCAACACAAATAAATCCTTATCTTCTAAATATGATTTGAAACAATGACGCACATTTTTAGTGAGCCTTACCCACTGTTCCAGTCTGGTGAGTGGTATGCCATGATAAACCATGTCATAAGTGGCAATGAGATCGAGTCATACCAGAACAGATGATTTGCTTTCATAATTGTTCCGACGCATTCCATTTAGAACTTTGGTAAATACAGTCTCGGTGCTGTGGTGTGGCCGAAATCCAGACTGAAAAGAATTAAAAGAAACAAGTATTTTGGGGCAAAAACTTATTATTACTGACACATTTGGCTTGTTTCTTTACTGTGAATGTTTTTCTTTAAATGTTATATGCATTTTGAGACCACAAATGAATATTTCGTCTACATTTAATCTATTTTGTGGCAACAATTTTGTATTTCAAGCACATTTAACCTACTTGTAGCAACACATTAGTATTTTGTGCACATTTGACCCATTTTGTGAAATGAATATTTTATCAACGTTATATGTATTTTGTGGCTACAGTTCAAATATTTTGTGTACCATACATTTGATTAATTTTGTAGCCACAGATGAATACTTCTTGCACACCAACATTACATTTTGTTTACAAACAGAATATTTAATAGGCACAAATAAATGAAACATTTAAAATTTTAAGCATTATGTGGTCACAAAGTATTATTTGGCCAAAATAGGCATGAGCTGACACTTAAGCCCAATTATTAGGTGTTTTGAATAGTCATAATTAAATATTTTGTGCACATTATTTTTTGTTTTATGGTCTTAATTTCGAATTTTTTTTTAGGGAAAAGTTACATTTCTTTTTTACCCTCATGCCATGTTTTGTGCTCAGTACTTTACAGATGCATTGTATAACATGAACATATCTTCTGTAGTTTTTCTCTTCTGCATATTCCACCATGCTCACATCATGGAGAAAAATGTGATTCAAGCCGGCTTGAGCAGGTTGGCGCTAGCGTTTGGTGTGGTCGCCTCTTTGGGATCATTTGCAGCTGGAAACTGCAATGTAAGTTCCACAACAGACACTGAAAGAAATAGAAAGAGGAAGAAGAGAAAAAAAAATACTCTTCCAATATTTTTGTGTACTGTAATCTTTTTTTTTTTTCAGGTAACAGGTTGTTCCTGTTATACTTTCAATGTACAATATACCGGATTGTACAGATTCAATTGCAGTGATATCTCCTTATAGTGATGACAAATAGCTTAGCAATGAACTTGTGATAACATTGAATAAACATCTGATGCTGTAAGAAAATCATTCGCGTTATAATAGAGTCATTCATACTGCCTCATAGGCATGGCAGAGCTTGCGCAACATGATTTACCAAATTTAATCCCCCTCTTAATAGTTGTTTACATTTTGGGGGGTGATTTAGCACTAAAATAGTGGTATCGGCGAGTACCAACAAATAGGCTGCCGATACCATTTACCAGTCCAGTATTATAACACTTGACTGCAGCCTTCTTTCTCCTGATGCTCACTACATTCTGTGTTGTGTGATTACACTTGATCACTTTGGATGCCAAGCAGCTATGGCTATTGACCTGCTCCAGACAAATGAGAGCGGGTCAATAGCCGCTCTTAACCAATGCCGCAAGGCAGCTTTTTCATATGGAGGAAAAACAAATAAATTAGGAGAGGAAAAAGTTGGCGGTCTGGAAATATTTCAGCATAAAATCACCTTAGAGTACAATGGCTGCATGCAATATTTGTGGCCTGAAAGTTTCGATAGGTGGAGTTAAATCTGCGAGTTTCAATACCTCGAACCTGATAAAACATTTTTACTTTCTGACTGTTGTAGTATTATACATGTTTTAATTTCACGAATTTAACACTATTTTGGCCTTTAAAAGCCAAAGGTTTATTTAACTATTGTCACCCATAGCAGGTATGCAATAAAAAGTTCTACTGGATTCACTTTGTATTAGTCTTTTTCCTGTTTCACAATGGTAAGCATATACAGTGGTACCTCTACATACGAATTTAATTCGTTCCAGGACCTTGTTTGTAAGTCGAAATGGTCGTATGTCGAGCAGGATTTTCCCATAGGAATACATTATAATTCCATTAATTCGTTCCAAAGCCTAAAAACATACACTAAATTCTTAATAAATACTGCTGGCACTGTTACAAATGGCAATTAAACATAGAAAAACAAATAAGTTATAAATAAATAATTCAGAATAATATAAGAAGAAGAAGAAGAATTAATAATTATTCCTGAAAATAATGTAACGAATCGGATTCTAATATGGCGGACACTTTTTACTGTCCCTGAACGCACCGCGAAGGTGACGTCTCCAGTGAGATAGGTCGGTGCGGTAGAGATAATACTTTCGTTTTCCTGAGAGCAGTCAACTGCTTAAGACAATGAGCGTTTTGTGTTGGATAAGTTCTTAAATAAATGATAAAAACGTGACAAAGCTGGCGATTTCCTTGGCAATGTTACCACAATAATAATTGTCACCTTAACTTATAAATAGTGGCGAACGGTGGTCATAAGAGGATCATGGAGCTGTATTGTTGAGCCAGTTCAGGGACGCGCACCCCAAGCTCATATTTTTCTATAACTTGCATCTTCATTTCAAAGGTAAGCATCACTTTTTTCCTTGTTTCTCCAACTGTATCAACTTTTTTTGAAAACTGTGTTGATTTCTCACATAAGAAAATCCACCGTGGGTTCGTTTGCAGTGCTGTCATGTCGTCGTATTTCGAGCAACTCGTCGGATGTAGAAACAAATGGCGGCTCAAATTTTACGTCGGATGTCGAAAAGATCGTGTGTCGAAGTGATCGTATGTAGAGGTACCACTGTACATATATATATATATTTATATATATATTAGAGGCGTGCAAAATTTCCGATTCTTAAATTATTCCGTGGATTATTCTTAGATTCGGCCGTGGAAGATTCGAGAACGATTCACAAACATCCAAATTCCGATTATTTTATTATACCTGGTAAAGCGGAACTAAAACACAGTCAGCGTGGTCTTCGGGACACAATGAGGAAGGGACCGAGAGTAAATATCATGTTCAACTCATGCCGCTAGATAAAAAAAAAAAGAATAATATCTTAATGTGGCCAACAGCCGCTACAAACAACACCAGGTTGCTGGTTGCAACAAACATACGTCCACATAATGCTACCGTAGATATCACATATATATATAGAACTATATGTGAACTGACATACAACGGCGGCGTTAGAACATACAGTAGTGGGGAGAACAAGTATTTGATAAACTGCCAATGGGTTTTCCCATTGACTGTGTATCAAATACTTGTTCTCCCCACTGTATATAGAGAACTAGAAGCGAAATGACAGATTTACCTGCGTTAGTAAACAACCGCCATTTTAAAGCAGTAGACTTTTCTGGAAGGCTCTGTTGTAGCGAACTTAATTAACTTTTTATCTAAAATACTCAAATCGGCAAAATCTTGACTTGAATCTATCTTTAAATGACGAAACACTTTTAAAACTTTCACATGTTGAAAGTAGACAGAAGGGAAATTATGGAATAATTGGAGCAATTGTTTATCGGATGATTCACAACATTACATTAATTGAATGTCGTTTAAAGCTGCTGATATAGAATGGGGACTTGAGTTTGGTAGTTTGGTTTAGCCTGAGAGAATTATTGAACAATTTTGGAAAATTAAAAGCGGCTGTGGCATCAATAATCGATTTATAATCGTAGCATCTGAATCGTAATCGAATCGTTAGGTGCCCCAAGATTCCCACCTCTAATATATATATATATTTCAAACGAAGCGGTATCGGTATGGTATCAGTATCGGCCGATACTGCACAGCCGGGTATTGGGATCGGTATCGGGGCCAAAAAATGGTATCGGTGCAACACTAATAACCATACAGATATGCTAATCTGAAAGAACGCCAGGTTTAATCTGTTCATTGCTGGCTGATTTCCCTTTCATTATTTGCAGCTCCTTTCGGTGGGAATTTGAATTTTTAAAAATCTTTTTATCAGGCCCCAAACGGGTCGTACAATCGACTACATCGCAAGAGCGAACTATCTGGCTCGCTAAATCCTCCACCAAACGTGCAAAACAATCTAACTACATGTAAAATACCGTGGTTCTTGTCACACACCACTGTTGGCACAGTGTGTCACATAGCGGTAGAGTGAAATACCTGTGTACTGTTTAGCATATGCTTGAAATAACCGCAATTAGCAATCCGTGTGAAAATTGTGCTAAGATTCAGGAGGGGCGTCTACGCCTACAACATAAACGAATGTACTGGTACTAGAATTGGATTTGAGGCTCATCCAGGATGTTGGCTGTTAGATACAACTTAGTGAGGCGTCTACGTATACATGTTTTTTTCTAATTAATCATACCTCGATCTAAATTATTGCACCTAAATTATAGAAACCATTTATGAATGCCAAACAAAAATGTCATGAATAACAGCAAGCACTTGTGTTACTTGGCTAGCGGCAATTAATAGTTGTGCAATAACACGCAAAAAAAAAAAAAAAAAACAAAAAAAAAAACATTAAACATGTACATCTATGAAATTCATCTTACAAATGTATTGAAATGTTCATATCACTACCCTTGTATAATGGGTTAATAACAATGTATGAACATAGTAACATGTTTTTATATGTACTCCCCTGACATTTATTTTTTTTATTAATGTGAAAATACATTCACATGAAAAATTACAAATTACAAGTGTGTAATAAAATCGTATTTGAAAAAGACACCCATATAACTTTGCTGTCCCCTTGCACCATTGAAAAACTATTGTAGTACCTTACAGATGTAGTTTTTGTGTTATAAATTAGTAATAATCCTGTTACGAACTATTAAGGGGCACTTTTGATGTTCTCCAGACCAGGTACTGCTTTTAGCAGCTTTTCATTTTATCTCTCCCCTCTTCAGCCCGGCTACCTGACCCTGTGGCACCATGCGGCGGCTGGGGTGAGCTTCACGTGCATCTGCTTTTACACATTCCTGCTGTCGGTGCTAACCGCTCGATGTCAGCTGACGGGCTATGAGAACGTACTCTACCCGCTACGCATGGCGTCCACTGTGACACAGATCATCCTCACGCTTTGCTGTATCCTTTTGAATAAGATAACATCCAATCCATTTGATCGCTGCCATTTCAAATGGATTGGACGTCTATGTCTGTCAATGACTTGATGAACTGGTATGAGAAGGAGCATTAGTGTGTACAATGACATAAAAGTGTTTGAGCGGTGTTATAACAGGATGTGTTCGGGCCTGACCTGTTGTAGCGTGAGATAAAGACATCCTTTATTGACAAAGAGGGCTCGGCTACTGCACCAGCACGTCATCTTTGTGATGATCTTTAGATGTCAAATTTTCGCCTACATTCACTTCATATTGCCGTTTTATTGTAATGTCAAGTCAGAACAGGAAAATATGCAGCTTCATGTTTAGGAGATTATTATTTTTTCCAGGTAAAAAAGGATGCTGACATTGAAAAAAGCCAAACTTTCCCTTGAATATGAAATTGTACAACATGCATTAAATATAGTAATTTTTTTGTTTTTACTGAAAAAATAGACTGGCTGAATAAATAGAGATTTTTTTCTGAAATACAGTCAACCTTTTGACCAAAAGATGACAAATTTTGTCTAGAAAAAAAAAAACATTTTAAAACGGATGATATATTTTCTTGAACTATATGATCAAACAAATATAAACCTTTTGCTTTATATTTATATTTGATAGATTTATATCACCTAAACCGATTCCCCCATTATATTTTTTTGAGGGGGGGAAAACTTTTCTTTAAGCCTTAGTTCTGTCCATAGACATCACTATCAGTTGACAGGACAATGGGCTTGGGGCCAATTTTCAAAAACTTAAAATTCAAATATTTTCAAAGCCGCTAGCGACCTAAAACCAAAACAGGCCCCCCCCTTAGTCATATATGAGTCTCCATGAGCAGTGGCAACAAAAAATTCAATGTCGTTCTCTAATAAATCCCCGATTCATTATTTTTTATATAACTGTAACAAAACTTAAAATGGCTATAAAATCTTCAGATTTTATGCTAGATGCACAAAAATCACCAAATGCAGAGATAATCACATATATTTTCAGGATCAATAGTAATATTTAATATATCATATAGTAAGTTTTTGCCCAAAATAGCAACTTAATTTTTTTTTTTTTGTGTGCAATTTTCCCGCAAGTTTTCTACAGCTGATGAATCACTCAATTTTCACATCAGAAACTTGAGGAAGGCATGCAGAACCATCTTAACTTTACTCAACAAAAGCATAATTTCCATTTTTCTATATACAATCACAATTTATTTAGGTTGAATTCCAATGTTACTATTGCCTCAACACGGAGGCACGTCTTGCTATCTGACCCTTGTTGTTTTTATTGAAATGTTACATAAAATAAAACACATAAAAAGAGATTTTTTTTTTTTGTATGGACGCAGAAATGTCTAAATTACTACTTTTTATGCGAAAAAACGGACAGTTGGCCTAAAATTACCTGATCAATGTAAACTTACGCTACTTTGTATGGATACAACATGGCGGTCATCACGAAACAAAGAGCTTTTTAAGTTGAAAATTCTTGTAAATAAATGCGTACATCTCGAAATTTCTATAGATATGAACATGGAACAGTCTAGATTCTTGGTAAAACAAAAAAACCTGGCAGTTATCATTCATTTTACATAAATATTTTGAGCTAAAGTTACGCTAATATTTTCCATGCATTTTTTTCACAACATTTCAAAGTGAATGCATGGGGCTATTTTATGTAGTAATTACCTTGAATCCTTAACCAAATCACTTTTGAAAAACTCCTGCCTTCTTGTATGCAGTAAAACTTTCGTCCTTTTCCCACCTAAATTCGGCGTTTGAACGCAGCGTGTGTTTGAGTTTATCACAGTAAAAGCCAAATGCTCCGCCTTGGTCGGTCCACATCGGGAAGGTGTGGCGCAATGTTTATGGGAGCTGTCTTGTCAACTGACGGTGAAGTCTATGCTCTGTTTAATATAAAAACTTAAAATACTCTATAGAGTATGTATATATTTGAGAATATTTGATTCAACCAAAAAGTGCAACAAAAAAGTCTATATACAACATTTTCTTGAAAATATCAACATTTTAAGTAACAAAACAAACAAATTGTATTTAATATATTGTTTAATGAGGGATTGACTTTGATTTTTTTGGTGAAAATATACAAATATATTCATCAAAAATTTTAACTTTTTTTTTGCCAAAGTGTACGATTAAAAAAAATGAAATTTAAATTTTGCTCTGAAAATATCAAGTTTTTTTTCGTAAGAAATATATAATTTTATTTTTCCCCCATCAATATAAAACAAGCAAAAGCGAAAAAGGCAAAAAAAATCTCAAATATACACTTTATGTACATACACTTGATTTATCATAAAAACCTTTTTTTAAATCTCGAAAAGATACATTTTTTTTCCCAAAATATGCTTGCATATAGTACCTTTGACTTTTTTAAATGACTTTTTTCTATATTTTATAAAACATTTTTTCTAAATATTATACAAAATTATGTACTGAAACTACAACCCTTTTCAAATAAACAAAAAACACTTCATTTTTGCTAGAATTTCTTAAAAACATACAAATCCTAATATTTTGTCAAATCTTTGTATCATGAAGTCCTTCTGACAAAACATGACAATGAATGTAAAGAGAGACCCTGAAACGGTGTAAAGCCTTAACCTGAACGCACGTCAGACACGTTCTGCTTTGTCCACCATGACTACTACTATTGGCACCTGTCAGCCGTGTTTGAATGGACACTTAGCGGCAATCTGCAGCTTTTCGAGCTCAGCTTCATCGTAGAGTTCAGCTTCTTTTCGTCTTACATGCTGTCCAACCTGTTCAACCGACGTGACGAGGAGGGGCCCCTCGTGTTGGTCTGACAGCCGGAAAACATGAAAAACATGAAGATTCCTGTTAATTTCCACATTTATTTATGTCAAAACTATTTATGTGTTGATGACTCGTGAGTATGATACCACATAATAATACAGTAAAATACTTGAGATACGAGTAACAGGACTGAACAACCACAGCGAGCAAGAGGTATACGCCACTTACCCGTGCATCCCAATGACTTGCAACGCTAATCTTTTTGCCTACCTTGTGGCTAAGGTTCTACTTGAAGGAGTAGCAAATGGCCAAATAATTTGTAGCTTCCTATGTTGGATGTGAGTGTTTGTGCATGATAGTGCCGATAAATAGTGTTTCTCGTCCGTCTTGAAAGTTGCTCTGGATCTTCTCTTTGCACGAAAAGACTCCTGCTCCCTATTTATAATATTTTTTATAAAATTACCCAGCAAAACATTGTGTTGTCCTTGTGTATTCTTTGTTAGACCTATAAAGTCATAGTTGCACTATTTGAGATATTTGAACTACTGAGAACAACAAGTAAGTTTTTTAAAGTAAATTTTGATCATTCTGAAGATTAAAAAAATATATTTTCAATGTTACATTTGGTACCCTTGTTGCACGTCAGTGTTTTTTGGGCAGCTGTTCCCTCTGCAACCCTCTCCAACCCTCTGCAAAAATTCGAAGGTCTTACTAAAAAAAAAACATAAAACGTTTTAGTCAGTAAAAACTCAAAGATTTTAGTCTTAAAGCAACACTTTGTAATTTTTAAGTTTTGGTCTATTTTAGTGACGCTGGTGAAAAAAAGCGGTAGTTAAGGCGGAAGTTCAGGATTTTTGACATTATGCTTAAAGTGCATGTGACACGAAAAAGCATGTTTATTTCATAATACACGCGGTATTTTATGCTCCTGAATGATATGGACCGCTTGGATATGTGTGGAAGCGATCGCTATTAGGGCTGTCAAACGATTAAAATTTTTAATCGAGTTAATTACAGCTTAAAAATTAATTAATCGTAATTAATCGCAATTAATCGCAATTAATCGCAATTCAAACCATCTATAAAATATGCCATATTTTTCTGTAAATTATATATATATTCTGTAAAATAAATTGTTGGAATGGAAAGATAAGACACAAGATGGCTATATACATTCAACATACGGTACATAAGGACTGTAGTGGGCATTTCACTCTACTGTCATTTAAATCTGTCTAAGCTGTCCTCACTCCGAAGCGTCTACTTTTTCCAAAGCTAGACAGCTAGAGAACGACACCTTGATAATCAGACTTCTTCCTTTTTCATCTGATTTATTAATAAAATGGCCTCAAACCATTGTCCTCTTTAGACCGTCGTAAAACTACCAAAAAAAGTACACAAGCATTGCATTAGCAACACGTTAGCTTAGCACGCTATACAGGTTCACTAAACATATACAAAAAGCGTCTCATACAAAAAATATAACATTTCGCTGACTAACATAATATGTACATTCTTTACAACAACCATACTTACGGACAAATCTTGTCCAAGGATCATATAAGCACAACATTACAACGTAGGCGCCAGCCCGAGACGTCGTGCAGCCATATTGAACTGGCAAGAAGAAAATAAACCATGTTGCAAAGCGACCACAAGAGTTCGCTGTTAGACAGCACAAAAAGCCTTGCTGTAAAACTTACCAAAAGGCAGAATACTGTCTGAGCGGGACATGTGCGTTAATTGCGTAAAATATTTTAACGTGATTAATTAATAAAATTAATTACCGCGCGTTAACGCGATAATTTTGACGGCCCTAATCGCTATATTTATTTAGTTTTTTGAATCCCACGCCATGAAAATGAGTGACTTCCGGCTTCGGTCTTGCATTGAGGAGGAGGACGCTGTGACGTGTACGGGTGAAGGCGTCCTCTTCACTAAACAGCCGTACTGTTGTGTATGAGGACTAAGGATTTAGCTGATTTTGCGGATTAATACGTTTATTTTTTCGCATCACGCCAGCCAAACGGCTGCGGAAAAATCTTGCTTTATGAGGGAGAGGCGTATGCGCCTTTTTGGAGTTTCAAAAAGTTCCCATTAACCGTGGATATTTGTTGAGGTGGTTGCAGCTCAACGTTGCATTCGTAGGAAGAATTGACGGAGAATACGTTGTCTTTTAGCCAAAACTCGGCATATTTAATTTCCATTGACATGCGGATACATCCTCTCTCATTGCTGTCTTCACAGGCAATTCCACAAATCAAAGTCATCAAAGTCAAACAAGAAGAAGTAATAAAAGTAGCACTCTTAACAATTAAGTCCCATTCTGCCATCTTGTGGCGAAAAGATAATATGTCAATAATAACAAGCAATAGGAACATTATTTCAACATCAACTGAGGACACATTTATGAATACAAAACATTTCCTCCACCATTTCTCTCAACACCCCCACTTGTTCTCATGTTGATGCCTTTTTAACAACCAAATGAAATTTTACATTTCAAATTCCAAACTTGGTCACATCGGTGATGATATGAGATGTCGCTCCCGTGTCCACCATCAGGCCTCGTTCCTGGAATCTGTGTGTATCCTGCCGCCTGGTGTCGGGCTGTTCATCTCTCACCTTGAACGTGATGTCAGGATCTCCATGTTCAGCAATTTTTCTCGCTCCGTCCGGTTTTTCCTTGCGTCTGCAAGTGGTGTCGTTGTGCGTGTCCGTTTTGCACCGACTACACCATGTCTTTTGTCGACATGATTTTGCACGGTGGCCTTTGATCCCACATTTGAAGCACACCAACTCTGTGTCGTCTTTGATCCGGTCATGAGCGTTTGCTTTTGTGGCTTGCTTTGAAGCTCTTGCTTGAGTCTTCATCACTCTGTTGCTTGATTCTGCTGCATTTAACGTTTCCGTTTCTTCAGAACTTCGGAGTTTGGTTTTGAATTCAGCAAATGTCATGTCCTCATCGGTATGCACCACATGAATTGTAAATGGCTTGTATCTTTCTGACAGCCCCTTCAAGACCATTGCGATAAGTAGACCATCTGCCATTGTTTCACCTGCATTTCGCAATGCTGTGATGGCGGTCTCAGCTCTTCTGATGTAGTCCACTATGCTTTCTTCGGTTCCCTTTTGAAGAGATGTTAGCATGGTGTACAAATTTATAATCCTGGGTTTTCCCTTCCCAGCATAATATTCTCTTAATATTTTCAGAGCTTTTCTTCCGTCATTTGGCACATCTCTCATTATTAATGAAAGGCTTTTATCATCAAGAAGTTGTATCATTTCAGCATACGCGTCCGCATTTTTCATTTCATCATTTTCTCTCTCTGCTTCAGTGGTTGGTCCTACCAGCACTGTCTTCTTTAGCCCGATTAGATGAAAATGTCCCAAAATTTTAGTTTCCCAGAGTTCATATTTAGCTTCATCTCCGTCAAATGCCAGTCGAGGTAACCTACTTGTTCCTCGTGGATCCATGTTGCTTGTTAGCTTTTTCCGCTAACCAGCAGTCCATGAGCACGCTGTCCTTCGCGACCTTCTACACGGTGGAAACTGACTTTACCTTCGAATGACTCCTGGGCCCATAACCTGTTGAGGTGGTTGCAGCTCAACGTTGCATTCATAGGAAGAATTGACGGAGAATAAGTTGTCTTTTAGCCAAAACTTGGCATATTTAATTTCCATTGACATGCGGATACATCCTCTCTCATTGCTGTCTTCACAGGCAATTCCACAAATCAAAGTAATCAAAGTCAAACAAGAAGAAGTAATAAAAGTAGCACTCTTGACAATTAAGTCCCATCCTGCCATCTTGTGGCGAAAAGATAATATGTCAATAGTAACAAGCAATAGGAACATTATTTCAACATCAACTGAGGACACATTTATGAATACAAAACATTTCCTCCACCATTTCTCTCAACAATATTGGCCAAGCCCTACTACTGTGGGACTATTGGACTTACGAGGAAGTGAGTAAACATCTTGTTTTGTATTATGTCAAATATTAATACAGCGATTACAAAGTAAACACTACAAACTTTCTTTAAATAAAGGACTATTTACGTTTGATCATTGATAGGCATGTAAAAAGCTCTCCTCGTGCACATTAGCTGCACGTTAGCTGCACAGCAACTGCAGCCGCCCTCCTTCGGGGAACGAACTGTAAATTGCTCTCCGCCGGGCGGTTAGCTGATCCGCGAAGACAATCGACAATCTAGTCGTCATGTCAAATAATCCGGGCTAGTTCTGTGTGATTTTCCACTTCGAAGACTTGAAACATCACTCGGTTCGGGTTAGCATGTCGGCTAGCTGTCACGCCTCTTGGTTTGTTTACATTCTCCAAAGCCGGGGAAGGGAAATGACATATGTCCGATTTAGGTGTCATAAAATATCGTTCGGGAGGTGGGACAGTAAAGGTGAAGTCGACAGTTTTGACCATTATGGAGTAATTTTGCCATGTTGTCCTGAATAAGTGCATTTTTATTATTTCATATTCCATTTGGCACAAGACTGTTATTTTAGCAATTGGGGAAAATACTTGGATAAAAAGAATATCCTGTAAAAATATTGAAGTAAAGAGACAGAAACAATGACATTTTGCCGCTCTCTTCGTCGCGTTTTCCTCTTTGTGAATAGTTCCCCCTCGACGGGCTCCTTCTCAAGCCATTTATTTAGCTATTGGGGAAAAATACTTGGATAAAAAGAATATCCAGTAAAAAATATTGGAGTAGAGAGACTGAAACAATGACATTTTGCGGCTCTCTTCGTCGCGTTTTCCTCGTTCTGAATAATTCCCCCTCAATGGGCTGAATAGTAAAACCGATGAGCCCAGTCTCCCACTAACGTCATCCACCTGTTGGGGACGCTAGAGCTCTATAATGGTAGGCGTGGCTAAACGGCAGATTAAAAGACTAATTTCTCGTCATCTGCGCTTTGCTAAATTGTTGTATATAGTCGAATTGTCTCAAAATATGATTCTAATTCACATAATAATGCTATTTAAGACTTTTTTTCTCATGTCGTATGCTCTATAATCTTACTGTTAGCAGGGGCCTAGTTAGTTGGTGGAGTTGATTTCAACAAATTCCGTTCCGTTTGCAAGTTATTTGTTAGTTTCAGGACTCTGGAGTGGTTAAGCTAGCGCGAGTCAATGGCACCATTATAGCATGCCAATATAAAAACGATACAGATCGACGAACGGATCCAACATAGTCAAATAACAAAACACAGATCATTATTTCCAAACACCCATACAGCCAAAACAATGTCACACCAAACTGTCGTAACTCATTTGATTCTGCAGGACTACTTTTTTAGATGCGTAATACCACCCCAATAAAGAGGAGTGCCTCGGTCACTCCTTCTCACGCTGCATTTGAGGAAGGTGGGAAGTCGGACTTATCCCACTCGGAGGGTACCAGTTGCGACCTTAAAGTATTCCAAGCAAATGTAAACAGCAAAGATGGCTGATCGCCACAAGTTGTTTTTATTTTGGCCTTCAAAAGACCTTTAGTCCTCCAGCAAACCTGACTTCTCGTAAGTGATCAAATAGTGGAGGCCTACTAATGATATTTTTCCAGATCAGAGGTTAGAAACTCTGACTTCCCACCTTCCTCGAATGCAGCATCAGTCTGCTGAGTTAACTGACGGTCAGCAACATGTCTAAATGTGCATTTAGAGGCTTTGGAAACATACAGAAGAAATGGGCAAAGGAAAGATTCCACAAATTCCCTATGAAGAACGGGGAAAATAATAAACTGGTCACTTATTGCTGGCTACGACATATAAAATCAGCAGTGAAAAAAACAAAAAAAACTATGTGATATCACTCTGCCCTGCTTCTCTGCAGAGCTTCTGTATTACAAATGTTGCTGTTCATACTGAAAGTTATAATAACTTTTTCCTAAAAACATAGCCAACACTGTTGATTGCATGGGTCATCAATGATTATCATGTGTGCATATGGTGTTTTTTTATTGGCATGCTATAATGGTGCCATTGACTCGCTCTAGCTTAGCCACTCCGGAGCCCTGAAACTATCAAATAACTTGCAAACAAAACTGAATTTGTTGAAATCAACTCCACCAACTAACTAAACCCCTGCTAACTCAAAGATTAAGCCTAATATCAAAAATCCTGAACTTCCGCTTTAACGAAGACTGCGTTTCGCATGAGGACCAGCTCACCCCTGTACAGTGTTGTAAAATCATCAATTAATAAAAAATCAATCTCCTCGCCACCTGCAGATGGTCGAAACATTTGTCTTTCCAGCGGCTGTGTGAAGGATGAATAGTAATAAGGTAATGAATCCAATTATGGCTAAACAGTAGCATCTGACGGTTAGCCACCGTGTGTCTTAGTGTGGCTAACCCTCCCAACTCCACTCGAACTCGTCAGTAAGTCATGCCAGCGAGTGAAAGCCGGGTCAATGTTTATTCTATATATCCTGGTAGTCTGCCTTTTTTCCCACCTCAGACAAAACTTTTTGTCTCTTTTGTTGCTCTGCCAACTTTGCAGAATTTGTGCGAAAGTGTTTGCATCGACTTCCATCTTTATAATGACAAGGAAAGGGGGAAGTGATGTATGCCGTGAACCAGTCGGCACATTTATTTTTTTTTGTGTGTGTGTGTGTGGCCGTGTTCCTGCCACCCTTCTCAAAGTTAATTAGTGTTGGTGAAAGCGATACAGAGCCCCTCAAGATTTAAAAGAGGTGTCATTCAACTAGTTGTTATATTACCACAAATTTTATGAAAATATTTTTAAAAGGTTGAAAAGTTACCTAGTGTTGCTTTAAAACAGGGGTCCCCAAACTACGGCCCGCGGGCCGGATACGACCCGCCTCCACATTTGGTCCGGCCCCCTGAACAATACCACAGAGCATTTTGAATTTTTTTTTTTTCTCAGTAGTGTTATTTATTTCCTGGCCTTTTTCTGTGAAGAACTCAGAGAGGGTTATTTGGTTATTATCTATTTAATTAATAGTGTTATTTTTATTTATTATTATTATTATTATTATGTTATATTATTTGTATTTTATTTACTTTTGTTCCATGAAGAATCCAGAAAGGGTTATTTGATTGTAGCTTTCTGAAAAACAACCATTTTTACATTTAGGCACTCCTGCAATCGTCACACTTTTTATGTTACAAACTGACCCCGGCCCCTCATCAGAGAAGGGAAAGGTTATGTGACCCTCACAGGAAAAAGCTTGGGGACCCCTGCTTTAAAACAACAACAACAACAACAAAACAATGTATCCAACAATTTAAGAATGAACAATGACAGACGAGTATACAAACAGTCCAAATCCAGGTTAAAGAACATGCTGTGTGATCAAAATATGCCCAAATGTTTTTCCCGTAAAATAACATGCTGACGTTAGCTGTGCAAACTAGCTAAAATTTTAGCCTGAACTCGGCTCTCCATTTACATAAAATAATTTGGAAAATATACTGTAAATTAAATTTATAACAGACTACAGCATTTGCCAAATCATGTTGCATGTATGTCCACACAATGCTGCATTTCTTTCTTAACCATTGTTTTAAAATGTTTTATTTTTTTTTATTTGTTGAAAAGGCAAAAATGAAATAAGATATTTATTTAAATAATATTGCAAGCAACACTTCTGATTACTGTTGCTATTACACTGACAGCCTAAAAGAAAACGGCTTCTGTCCTTTCTAAATTCTGAAGCACTTTTTCAAAATACAGGTGTTTGTCATTGTATCAAGAGAAAGTCCATTTATTTCAAAAACATGTTTCAAATAGCATAACTTGAAAAACGTCAAATATTTCAAGCTTTCATTTGTTTCAACATTAATGACCATCAGAAAAAGGATCTCTGCACAAAAATTATGGCTATTTGAAATATGTATTAAGAACACAACGTCATTTCCCCTCCACCTGCACGGTGGGTACCTTGCATCATGAAGCCGAACATCTCTCTATTGCGTTCCCTTGTGGCTGAAAGGACCCACTGCACGGCTGACGTATTGGTTGGAAATGGAATGACCTCTTTTGCCTAGAGATGGCACTAGAACACTACATTTGTGTTGGACGGGACTTTGGCGTCATCTTGTGGCGGTTACGAAAGCGCAAAAACAGCAAACAGGAAAGTTTTCAACAGACTGGACAGGGCAGGTTTTAAATTAGGGACAGGGACTTCCATCAGTGCTTTTTATTATTAGTAACCATTAGTAACTATTAGTAGTACTTCAAATAAAAATCAAATTTATTTATATAGCCCTTTACAAAAACCTTAGAGGTCTTCAATGTGTTTTATAACAAAGCAAGGACGTACGTTTGGTCTCAATATTGGTAGGGAGTCACGGACGAAATAACAGCATAACGTGCATATACACTTTTTGCTGGGGACGGGACATTAATAAGACCAAACAGATTGAGTGAACGGGGGTCAGAGCTACATTGCTCACTAATATAAATCTAATTGATTGATTGGCTAAATTATCCATGCAAAAATAAATCTATTATACCAACTTTCACACTGCAAATTTATAAGGTCTTAGTCTGATAATTTTCCTTAAATCTATTCGGATAATTTTCTCCATCTTGTTTTGAGTGTTAAAGACTAGTTTCAAGAAATCTGAGTAAAATGTTCTTGATGCACTGGCAGATCATTTACTTATTTCTAATAGATTTACACTGAAAACCAGGGAATTTCACTGGTTTTAAGGAGGTGTGTTTTTGTAGTGCACATGTATTTGTTCAGGTGATATACCGTTTGATTCAAACCTTTGTTTTCAAAAACTACTAAAACATTTTGAAAACTTCCAGAATAAATGTCTGGATATTATTAGCAAATTTAAATTACAATATTTGAACATGAATTATATAAACAACAACAATAAATACAAACCTGTTAATCTCTTAACTATCCAGGTATGCCAAAAATAAACATTTGTCTTAAGACTTTCAGAAGCAAAATTAGTGGTGTGTTCCCCACCTACACACCATCGATGTCTTTCTACATTACTTACAGTGGCTGCTGCTGGCGGAAAAAAATTAATACCGTATTGGCCCGAATATAAGACGGCCGTGATTATAAGACGACCCCCTCTTTTTCAAGACTTAAGTTTGAAAAAAGACTTTTTGAACACCAAATTAATTTTTATACAGAAAATAATTACAGTACATCTGAAACAAAAGATTATGACAATATATTTGAGAGAAAAAGCATGTTATTTTGCCTCATTCAAATCTTAATATCTGAACTTTTAAATATGTAAACTAAAGTACAATTTGTAAATGAATGGCTTCTGGTTTTTGAAATGTAAATAAACCAATCTATTGTGATAACAAAACAAAATTGCAATAACTGCATTAACCATCAAAGTGAACTATAACTGTAATTGTAGTCTTGAAACAAATCTGAATAAGGAAAAAACATTGCAATAAAATAATGCAAACTGGTTAAACTAGTAGCTGAGATCTGTCATGACAGAACATCGCTTCAATGATATCTGGCGCCATCTAGCGTTGTGAATGAGGAGCGTAGCTGAGATCTGTCATAACAGGACATTGCTTCAATGAAATCTGGCGTCATCTAGCGTCATGAATGGGTATAATGTCTAGACCGCGAATATAAGACGAACCCCTCTTTTCCAATCTTATTTCAATGCAAAAAACACCGTCTTATATTCGGGCCAATACGGTATTCCTAGTCTTTGAAGGAGGCGGAGGAGGCGTCTTTTATATATGTGTCGGGGCTGTGATTGCGTGTGTGGGTGGGAAGGATGTCAAGTCATCAGCCAATCAAACGTGTGTTTGAGGATAAAAAATGGACTGGGACATTCATCAATTGAAAAGGGGTTAATGCAAGTCTGAATATGATTAAAGTAGTTCACTTAATAATAGTAGGGTAATTTCTAGCCTTACAACATATGGGAAGACAATCTAAATGACCTACAGTACTGTGCAAAAATTTTAGGCAGGACACCTGCCTAAAACTTTTGCACAGTGCTGTATATTTTTATTATATTATGTATATACAGGATATACTGTATGTATATATTTTCCCCAAGTGGAAGCTTCCATGATCCTAATAAATTTAATGATTAAAAAAAAAAAAAAATACAGTACTGTGCAAAAGTTTTAGGCAGGTGTCCTGCCTAAAACTTTTGCACAGTACTGTATATAACTGAACACCTTTTGCTTTAGTAGTTATCAACTTTTCAGGATGCTCAAATTGTCCTCACCAACTTTCAAGCACCTGCATTTGCATTATACAATAAGTTCAGTTATATACATCATTTAGATTGTCTTCCCAAATGTTGTAAGAATAGAATTGACCCTAACATTATTAAGTGAATTATTTTCATTATGTTCAGTCTTACATTTACCCCTTTTTACTTCATGAATGTCCTGCCCCCCTCCCCACCCCAACATGCCACCTACTCTACCCGCTTCGAAGAGGAGGGATATTAGAAGTTTTTTTTTTTTTTTTCCCCAACCGGCAGAAGCCACTGTAAGTAATGTACAAAGACGTCAATGTTGTGGAGGTGGGGAACACACAGAACAGACCTGCATCAGAGTTAGCATAACATTACACTGTGTGAACTTGTAACCTGCAAAACTTAAGTAGGAAGCTGCTTAGAGAGAAGTGTCCTCCTGTATGTGTTTTCTACTGTTGACACCAATTAAACTTTGAGAAATATAGTAAATTGAGGTTTACCCCCTTTCCCCCAATTGTCATTATTATTTTATTTATGTGGTCTTAAATCAGCCCAAAGGAGCATTCTTTTTTTTGGTGTTGAGTTTGGCTGCACTTGTGGACAAAAGATGGGTTTTACCTGAAGGAAGACTCCATTTTTATTTATTTTTGTTATTCTCTGACTAATATATATATATATATATATATATATATATATATATATATATATATATATATATATATATATATATATATACTGTATATTTTTATTATATTATGAATATACAGGATATACTGTATGTATATATTTTCCCCAAGTGGAAGCTTCCATGATCCTAATAAATTTAATAATAAAAAATATATATATATACAGTACTGTGCAAAAGTTTTAGGCAGGTGTCCTGCCTAAAACTTTTGCACGGTACTGTATATATATATATATATATATATATATATATATATATATATATATATATATATATATATATATATATATATATATATATATATATATATATTGGGGTGCACATAAGGTGTCCGCATGCGCGCATGCGTACTGGACGTAGACAAACGCGCTGGCCCTCAACGTCTTCCATACGCTTTTGCGTACCGATGGCTGACCACTGTATTTGCGGCGGACACGAGAAAATCGCTTCTCAAAATGTCAAAGAGGCAGGCCCCACTGAGTACCGGTAATTACTTCCGTGTTCCCCCACCCCCGTCTAAAAGACAGACAGACGACAGAGACGTCACCGGAGCTACCGAAAAAAAGGACTTTTGCTGAAAAGTGGCTGCAGGAGGTACCATGGCTAGAAGAAAATGATGCTCGCACGGAAATGTGGTACAAAATTTGCCGTGAGAATTCCAATGTCGCTAATAAGAGCAGCGCGTTTTATGTAGTAGGGTCAAAGAATTTCAGCCATCCAAACTTTGAAAAGCACAAAAAAAACAGAGCATGTGGCACTTAAGCAAACTATCGATGTCAGACAGCACTCCACTCGCCCTGCACAGCGCCATGCACTGACAAACGTGTTTTTGCTCGCATTTCACAAAGCTAAACATGCACGTTCAATGAGCTCTTAGGAGGAGGGCATCCCACTTTTACAAAGGCTTGGAGTTGATGTGGGAGCCGCATAATGCCCTTTATTTTGAATTAGTATTTTTATGTTTATTTCTTTACTTTTCACTTCGAAGTAATGGCAATTTTGTTGTGCCAGTTGATGTTAATCGAGCATTAATAGTTAATATAATTAATTAAAGGTAATTGGTTCTAAGTAAAGCTTGTCATCATTTTATCGCATCAGGCGGGTCGGCTCTCAAGCTCACTGAGGACCAAGTCACATCTCCAGGTCCTCCTCTGAGAACCTGGGCAAAAAAATTATGTGCGCCCCTGTATATATACAGTATATATATATATAAATATATATATATATATATATATATATAATTATATTATAATTTTAATTAGTTTAGTTTTTTAAACTTATTTATTTAGGCAGACAATGTTGAGTGGTCTTAAGACAACTGTTTATTTTTTTGCATTCCTGGATAGTTAGGAGATTATTAAGACGTTTTTATTTATTGTGTATGTAATATAATTTGTGTTCAAATATTGCAATTTAAATTCACTAATAATATCCAGACATTTATTCTGGAAGTTTGCAGAATGTTTCTTTAGTAGTTTTTATAAACAAAGGTTTGAATCGAACGGTGTATCACCAGGACCAATCCACATGAAAGTTAGAAAAAGTCAATACAGGTTCCTTTTGCATTGATCATTTAGCCTATCAATTAATTAGGTTCATATTTGTGAGAAATACCCCCATTCACCCAATGTGTTTGGCCTTATTAATGTCCCGTCCCCAGCAAAAAGTGTACATGTAGGTTATGCTGTTATATCGTCCCTACCAGTGTTGAGAACAAACCCATGCCCTTGAACAAAGCAAAATATTGTACATGATAAATAAAAGGCAGGAACGTACTGTACAAAAAAATTCAAAGAAAACAAAACAAAACAATGCATTGCACTAAAAATCATTACAACAAATATAACAGATAAAATGAGAACACATATAAAACCCTAAAAACCAGGCCACCCACGAGAAAAAGCAATCGCCTAAAAAAGTGGGTTTTTAACCTATATTTAAAAAGGCTTAGATTAGTATCATGCAGATGTCAGGGGGCAGTGTGGGCAACAACTGCGAAAGATCGATTACCCCACTGTTTAAATCTTGACCTTGGAATTGGCCGGAAGAACGAAGATCCCTACCAGGGTTATGGAAAGATAAAATCTCTGACAAGAAGGAGCCTGGACGTTAATAGAATTAATAACACACAGTAAATGTTCAAACTCAATTCTAAAATGACCAGGAAGCCAGTAGAGTGACGATAGCACAAAGGTAATATATTCACGTCCGAATGTACCGGTTAAAAATCGAGCAGCAACATTCTGAACAAGTTGCAGACGCGAAATAGAGGACTTGGAAGGACCAACATAAAGTGCATTGCAGTAGTCTTGCAGCCTTGAGCTTATAAAGGCAGTAATTGCCTTTTCAAGGTCATGGCGGCGGAGAAAAGGCTTCACTTTGCCCAAGACGCGGAGCTGGAAAAAACTTGCTCAACAACAGAACTATGTAAAGTTGGGCCTGTTATCGAATATTACTTCAAGATATCCACACCTGCACGTGACTTTCATAATACTAGTATTCCCACATATGTTACAAATAGACCAAGGTCAAATCTGAACTCAATCGGAGAAAAAAAGTTAAGTTCAGAAAATGAAAATGAAACAAATGTGGTAGCACAATTGTGCACACCCTCTCATAGTTGAGTTGGCTGAGTAGAGTTGCCTAATTGAATTCTAGTTCATGTTAAATGTGAGTCAGTACATACCTGCCACTATTTCAAGTTCCTATGATTAGCCCAAAAACAGTCAAGATTTTAGTAGGCGTTCCATCAGCCAAGACAAGGGGTAAACATGCCCAATCCAATACGTGTTCACTTATCGACTGTCACTTTGCCTATATCATTTATTTATTTATTTATTTGTATTATGTACCGCTAAATTTGCACTTCTATAGATAAGGGCAACAAGGTTAACTTTTACATAAGCGTGTTTGAAATCGCTTGACCCGTTTGCCCCTTGCAGGAGCCTCCAAACAAGATGAATGCGGCATGTGTTGTCCATCCCTCTTGGGTACTTGTGTGACGTAGGACGCATTAAATCCAGCCAATGAATCCGATCCAAATGTGAAAAAAATAAAATAAAATAAGGGGATCAAAATTTTCCCGTTTTATTTTTAGGTGACCTGTTACGTCAGCCAGCATCGATAATCACATTTATTTCCCTTGGCGAGCGTTCTGAAAGTGGAAGGCTTAAGTGACACGCGCACACGCACACAGATCAGCTAGAAACAAAATCAGTTATAACGAGCTGCCCCCCAAAGTACGGTCCGTGTGCCGACTGCGGCTCACCTTGCACTTTTAACTGGCCCACATCCGCTCTGCCCACCACCACTTGAACTGGTCCATTGTAGCAGTTTTTGTTGTAATTTATGATGTGACCATGAACGTCCCTCTGCCTCGCTGGCTGTTTGCTTTCTACCATGCCTGGTTCTGCATGTGTTTTTCCTTTCATTCCTAGTACCTAAATTTGTTATGAT
Source organism: Corythoichthys intestinalis (assembly GCF_030265065.1). Taxonomy (NCBI): domain Eukaryota; kingdom Metazoa; phylum Chordata; class Actinopteri; order Syngnathiformes; family Syngnathidae; genus Corythoichthys; species Corythoichthys intestinalis. Next base: position 36,845,527 of record NC_080404.1, read on the forward strand.
TTTTGCACTCCTCCTGCACTAAACACGCTCCATTTCATTGGTTATGCCATGGTCTGTCATGGCCCATGATGTCAGTATTTACCAAGTGATCAAGTCTTTTGCTAGTAATTAGATTTGAGTTCCCAGTGCGTTACTTCATTTCTCATTCAGAATGAACGTGCATATATATGTATAAACTATCGACTGTAACAAGAAAAAAAAAAAAAAAAGCACACATATACTTACCTAAAGAAGCCTCGTCAAATGCAGAGACATACATGAACATGGAACATAGACAACAATGGAAGAAGGACAGAGATGCATGTTCTCAAACTGGAAATATAGCTACTATAATCAGTGGCGGACTTGGCAACTTTGGGGCCTAAGGCGAACATATCCAGGGGCTCTCTTCATGGGTCAGGGGTTAAAAAGGTGAGAAGAGTGTGGAGGAAATATGTTCCGGTACAATAGGGCTGTCCTAAACGACAAATTTTCTCCTGATTAGTCAGCCGACTAGTTTTACAATTAGTCGACTAATCTAATAATTTTTTTTTTTACTAATTTGGCAATGAAATTTTTGTTGACACTTATTAATTCACAAAACCGTTTTCGAACACTTAAATTCTTTATTAAAGTACAAATAATCATGTAAATAACAATAATTAATGCCAAATAAACAATGAGGTTAAATGCTGATAGCATTTACTAGTGCAAAAGAATGGAAAGTAAACAGATTCAGAAAACTGACTTTGCCTTTCCAACATTATTCAAAACAAAAACAAAAAAATCTAACATTATTATTATAGTATACTACTATATATAATAGTCGTATAATAATTATAATAATTATTCATTGCCAATCATATTTGTCATAAAGTGTCATTTGAAAGCTATTCTTAGTGTAGAATCTGTATTCAGTATTTACTCAACATATTATAATATTAATTCTGAAGTATGTAGGATTAACTCCAGAAATCGTTATTTATATGACGAACATGACGTGCTTTTATTTTGAAATGTTCACCGGAGGTACGTTAAAAAAAAAAAAATTCTTCGTCATTGCTTGTGGTGTCACTAATAGATTTATATATTTTTTTTCGTTAGCAAATGCTGTTAACCAGCTGTTGAGTGTTATTGTATGACTGATTGGAACTGTACTGCATTGTTTCGCCACAGGGAGTGCTGTCGTGTATTTTATGTTTGGTGTTAAGAAGAAGAAGAAAGTTAAAAGAGGCATTAGTGGCCTGTTCTCAACTTCTCCCTCACTGAACTTTGGCTCTCATGGAGAGCACGTTCGCTCATGTATTCGAAATAAACGATAGCCGACGTGCAAAGTAGCAAGTGACCTGTAAAAATAACGAGCTTAGTGGGGTGAAAAACGTGGGAGAGCTAAGTGAAGCTAACGAACAGCTAAGTGGAGCTAAGCGATGCTAAACGGAGCTAAGCGAAGCTAAGCGACTGATACTCAGTCCGTCGTCGTGGAACAGTCCATTGTAGTGCGTGTGTGGGGAGGAGGAGATAATATGAATGCAGCATTCAATGGCTTTGTTTTTTGTTTTGTTATTTGTTTGTTTGGTATGCTGACATAATTATACATGACGAATAGTTGGGGGTAGCCCAAGCCCTTGCTCGTTGGGGCAGCTGGTTGGGGGCCCCCTACTGGTTGGGGCCTAGGGCGATCGCCTACTTCGTCTGAATAGGAGATGCGCCTATGACTATAATAGTAATACTATTACTATTACTATTACTTAAACTCAGAGGTTGGTAGAGTAGCCAAAAATTTTACTCAAGTAAGAGTAATGTTACTTCAAAATAGTACTACTCAGGTAAGAGGAAAAGTAGTCATCAAAAAAATGTACTCAAGTACAAGTAAAAAAGTATCAAGTGAAAAGAATACTCAAGTCATGAGTAACATTTTGTGTAACTTTTTTTTTAAACAACGGTATTTTTTTTTCTCTCAGCACAAACCTACCTACCGGTATATGAGCTGTTGTTAGAATGATACTGTACAATAACCCATTACATAACCACATTAAAGAATTAAAATAAATAAATAAATAAATAAATTAAAGAAAGGAAAAAAAACAGGAATGGAGCATTATTCATCCAAAGAGCATGAGTGCCCTGCCTTTTAGTGCAGAAAATAGTTCCATGTTTGAATAGAGAATACTGTAGTTCCTTCATCGTTACTATTATGAAACTTAAAGGATAATATCTCTCAAATAAAAACTGAGAGAGTTTTAAATCCGTGCTTTCAATTCATGTTGAGGGCAGCGGTCTGTGTCAAATACTTCATTTGCTACGGTGCTTTAAAGACATGTGATTGATAAGGCTTGCGTGATCATAGAATGGCAAGCTTGCATCTGATTGGTCTAATGGAGTCATGTGATTATTGTTGCGACGTCTCATTGGTGAAATTAGTAACACTGCTCTTGGCAATAGCATCGCTAGCAAAAAAAAAAAAAAAAAAAAATCTAATATGTACCCTAGAATAAATAGGAAAAATGTGACGACTCCTGCGTAGCCCAAAGTAGCAGAGCAAGAGTTGCGTTTTTTCGTCACAAATCTACTCAAGTAAAAGTAAAAAGTATGGCTTAGTAAAACTGCTCTTCGAAGTACATTTTTCTCAAAAAGTTACTCAAGTAAATGTAATGGAGTACATGTAATACGTTACTACCTACCTCTGCTATTACTGCAGGTAGTCCCCGGGTTACGATGTACTCGACTTGCGTGATTTCAAGTGTACGACGCTGGAGTCTCGTCTGCCATTTTGTCTGCAGTCTTTTTGTTTTTAGTCGCACAAACAATACCTAATTCACAGTATCTTGTTTTTTACTTTACTTTATTAACATGACTGGTTCTGTCCTAACTAAACGTGAAGTTGTTCATCTTGACAGACAGCAAACAAACAAAGCAATTCTGCTTTTTGAAGCTTTTTACTTCCTTCATTTTGACAATTTGTAAAGCGTAACACACATATGTGCACGTCTGTTCAAAAAGACATGCATTTTAACAATAAAACACTCAACACAAAATGATTGGCGTTCAAACGTCCATCTAGTCTGATTAATATGTAAATTAGTAGAATAAATTAGCCTAATTTGAATCACAAAAGCCCACTATTTTAAATGCTACGAATGCTAACGTGTTTGCAATTCTCACAGCAAATTGCTCACACATAACTCCACAAACTGTCGCTCTAAACTTAATTACAAATGCATACACAAACATATATTAGCTGAAGCAATTTATAGCCTTATGTGGGCCAAACCAGAGCGCAGCTGTTCTTTATCCATTTGAGACGTCTGAGTGCTCCTGTATGGAAGCATTACTGAATGACAGTCCAGCCAGACACAATGTTGCCACCAGAGGGCAGTGTACATTTCACCATTAAACAAAATGCAATACTTTTTGACTTTTTAGATAGTTTATTTTGAATTCTTACCATTACCCTTACTATAACTATTACTACAGCCGAGATAAGAATATTATAAGGTCTGAAATAATGCGAAATTTCCGCCCTTTTTCTCGAGCTTGAATAGTAACCCACAGCCACCGCTAATATAGACCTTGGTAAACAATCGGATGAGGGAACTTGCTAAATTGTGCGCCGCGCAATATGTTTAGGGACAACACAAAATACAGACGAAAAAAATTCACCCACATGTAACCCGATTCGTTACAATATAAAGGTAAGCTGTACACTTTGTGTTGGCAACAAAGAAAAACAACTTCAACCATTAAGAGAGAGGCCTTTTCGGCTCCACACTTCAGAATTTTAATTGGATTTATTTATAGTCCCATTTATCTGACTTTTAAAATTCCCATTATTCTGTTGTCCCATTTTAGTTTTTAGTTTTCTAAATGGCCAACTGCTCATTTCATTTTTACCTTAAACTAAAAAGGCTCACCTTTCAGAGCCTTTCAGGTCAGAGCTGGCGAGTTGAGCTACTACAATTTCAATGTTTTTAAATATGTTTATTGCATTGTCCTAATCATTTGACTGTTATTAATTGCTGCACAGTTTCATTGATCAAATTGTAATTAATATTATCATTAATTTTAACAAGCCTCGTACGATTCAGTCTTGCCTTTAATGTTATTGCTATTAGAAAATAAACGATTTATGTGTTGTTTCAGATTAAAATAAATTGTGAACTACTGTATTTACTACTTTTGCAAACCACAAGTAATGATAAACAAACATACACTTTTAATTATATGTTATGTTTACTTGGGTTATCTTTGTCTGATAGAGTGGTATGAAAAAGTATCTGAACCTATTTTAAAATCACCATCAAATGTGATCTGATCTTTGTCAAAATCATAAAGATGTAAGAACGGCGTCTGCTTTAACTAAAACCCCCTAAACATGAGGATAGCATGCAAGCAATGACAGAAGGAGGAAAATTAAGTCAGTGAACCCTCTGCCTAAGGAGACTTAAAGTAATTGAAACTTTTTTACCAAACAATTTAAGTCAGGTGTGTGCCCAATTACTGATGAGTGGTTTAAAGCTGCCCTGCCCACTATAAAACACACACCTGGTAAGAATTGTCTTGATGAAGAGCATTGTCTGATGTGCATCATGGCTCGGTCAAAAGAGCTGTCTGAAGACCTGTGATCAAAGATTGTTGATTTGGATAAACAAAGGATACAAAGCTATCTCCAAAAGTCTGGATGTTCATCAATTGACAGTCAGAGAAATTGTCTACAAGTGGAGAGAGTTTGGCACTGTTGTTTCTCTCCCAAGGAGTGGCCGTCCACCAAAGATGGCGCCAAGAGTTCAGCGCAGAATACTCAGAGAGGTAAAAAAATGAACCCTAGATTGTCTGCGAAAGACTTTCAGAAATCAGTAGCAAGTCTAATATCTCTGTGCACAGATCAACAATATGTAAAACTATGGCCAAAAATAGTGTTCATGGGAGGACTCCAAGAAGGAAGCCACTGCTGTCTAAAAAAAACATTGTTGCTCGTTTAATGTTAGCAAAAAGGCACTTGGACACTCCACAGAAGTTTTGGCAAAATATTTTGTGGACTGATGAAACCAAAGTTTAATTGTTTGGGAGCAACACACAACGTCATGTGTGAAGGTAAAATGGAGCAGCTCACCAACATCAACACCTCATCCCCACCGTCAAGCATGGTGGAGGGAGAAACATGATTTGGGGCTGTTTGCTGCCTCAGAGCCTGGACAACTTGCAATCATTAATAGAAGAATGAATTAAAAAGTTTATCAGGATGTTTTGCACAAAAACCTGAGGCTGTCTGTCAGACAGTTGAAGCTAACAAGAGGATGGATGCTGCAATAAGACAAAGACCCAAAACACAGAAGTAAATCAACTTCAGAATGGTTTCAGAAGAACAAAATACATGTTCTGGAGTGGCCAAGTCAAACTCCAGACTTCAACCCCATTGAGATGCTGTGGCATGACCTAAAGACAGCAATTCATGCCAGACATCCCAGGAATCTGACTGAACTGCAATAGTTTTGTAGAGAAGAATGGGCCAAGATTATGTGCCAGACTAATCTGCAGCTACAGGAGGCCTCTGGTTGAAGTTATTGCTGCCAAAGGGGGGCGGGCACAAAATATTAAATGTGATGGTTCACTTACTTATTTTTCCCCCTTCTGTCATTGTTTGCATACTATCCTCATTAACATATGAAAATCTATAAATGTTTGGGGTGGTTTTAGTTTAAGCAGACACTTTTTTTTTTTTTTTTTTAATCTGTGTGATTTTGACAAAGATCAGAAAAAGATCAGATCGCATTTGATGTTGATTTTATGCAGAAATATGAGAAATTCCAAAAGGTTCAGATACCTTTTCACATCACTGTATTTATGTTTGTTTGATGATCTGAAACATTAAAATGGGAGAAAATTATGCAACAAAAAGGAGAATTGAGTAGAAATCAATAATTATGTTTCAGTACCGTCTTGACATTATGACCCAATGATTGCTGCCAGCCCAATCAAAATCCAATCAAAATAGATTGGATATCTATCGATGACAGCCAAGCTAAGGCGTCAAATAGAAAAAAAGTGCTTTGGCACCTTTGTGCGGGATTTTCTTTTGCCAGTTAACAATGTTGAAGGGAGGGAAGGAGCTTTTATTTGGTTTTGCAGACAAGTAGTTCTTCGATGCCATTAAGTGCAATTCAAGCATTTTTTTGGGCAGGTGATTTATTTATTTATTTTTATTTGAGAGTTCTGTTTGTTTAGTTTTTTGTGTTTGTGTTATTTTGTTTATACATGCTCTCATTTCTGTCTTGCATTATTTTTGTGTCCGTTTTTTTTTTTTTTTTTTTTTTTTTTAAATCTAAATTTTTGTTTGCATTTTTGTCTGTTTAACATTTTAGTGTGTGTGCTTTTGCATACAGTATATATTATTTTGAGAGTTTTGTGTTTGTACAAGGAATAGAGCGAACAGTGCGACACCGTTGCCCGGCCCCTTCATTTCAACGTGAGCGGTTTAATGAATTAAAAGAGTGATTTTTCTAAAGAGCAGTGACGCACAGCCAGACCCACTTTAATCCAGATTACACTGTCAAACACTAATCCTGTCAAAATACTCTTTCTTCTAGACAAATGTCTTTTTTTCTATCTCTCTAACTGTGGCTTTAATTGTTGGGCACTTTGAGAATGCCGCATATTTGTGTATAATGCTAATAGATTGAAGTGAGACGGCTGACAATGGCCCATATCAAAGACACAAGCACTATAGACACGTCACTGGTACGTCAGAATATTGAAATTCCTCCTGATGGGGCCCTCGTCTTGTTGTCGAACATTCTGACAACAAAATGAAAAGGTAAAAAAAACGTCATTACCTATTTAGTTCTTCTTTTTTCATGTCACTTTTTTCATAGATGTATTGAAAGACACTTAACTTCTAGCTTTCGACGATATTAAGTATAGGAATTCCCATTGGGTCTCCTTTTCTTTTCCTCCATTTCTTCTCCATATGGGAAAGTTGTTCATGGACGCCCCTCTAACCCCCCTTGTTGGTCATGTTGCTATGTAATCCTCTCAAAAAGCCCATATGACAACTCCATTGGTTGAGCAGACATAATCCTCGGCTCTAAATACCTGAATATGTTTGATTGTAGGAGAGGGAAAGCTGCTGGAGACTGGCTAGGCCACTCCAGGACCTTGAAATGCTTCTTACCAAGCCACTCCTTTGTTTCCCTGGCTGTATGTTTGGGATCATTGTCATGCTGAAAGACCCAGCCACGTCTCATCTTCAATGCCCTGGCTGATGGAAGGAGATTTTCACTCAAAATTTCTCGATACATTGCCCCATTCATTCTTTCCTTTGCACAGATCAGTCGTCCCGGTCCCTTTGCAGAAAAACAGCCCCAAAGCATGATGTTTCCACCCCCATGCTTCACAGTGGGTATGGTGTTCTTCAGATGCAATTCAGTATTCTTTCACGTCCAAACACGAGAACCTGAGTTTCTACCAAAAAGTTTTATTTTGGTTTCATCTGACCATAACACATTCTCCCAGTCCTTTTCTGGATCATCCAAATGACGGGCCTGGACGTGTACTGGCTTCAGCAGGGGGACACGTCTGGCAGTGCAGGATTTGAGTCCCTGGCGGCGCATTGTGTTACTGATAGTAGCCTTTGTTACTGTGGTCCCAGCTCTTTGTAGGTCAATCACTAGGTCCCCCCGTGTGGTTCTGGGATTTTTGCTCACCGTTCTTGTTATCATTTTGACGCCACAGGGTGAGATCTTGCATGGAGCCCCAGATCGAGGGAGATTATCAGTGGTCTTGTATGTCTTCCATTTTGTAATTTTGTTTTTCTGTTTTTTTTCCCCCCACATTCTGTCCCTCATGGTTGAGGTTTACCCATGTTGACAATTACAGGCCTCTCTAATCTTTTCAAGTAGGAGAACTTGCACAATTGGTGGTTGACTAAACACTTATTTGCCCCACTGTATGTGCTACCACTACTATGAGAGTTATAGTATTAATACAACACTACTACTTCCAATGCATTTTTCTACTGGATCTTTTCACTTTATGATTAGTTTAATATTATAATGTAGCATTCTTTTTCCTGTCACTGCACTCTTAATTTTTATACCTCTAGTGCCTCCCGGGATGCGTTAAAGGACAGTAGCCTTCAAACCTGCTTCAAAAACACTTATATTCCCATTGCGATAAGCATCCTGAACTCCAACCACTGAAAACATATACACTTTGTATCTTTACATACGAATTTAATTCGTTCCGGGACCTGGTTTGTTGAAATGGTCATACACTGCTACCCAAAAGTATTGGCATCCCTTCAATTCTGTCAGATAATGCTTCATTTTCTCCCAGAAAATGATTGCAATTACAAATGCTTTGGTAGTAATATCTTCATTTATTTTGCTTGCAATTAAAAAATCAAAAGAGAATGAAAAAAAAAAAAAAAATCATTATCATTTTACACAAAACTCCAAAAATTGGCCGGACAAAAGTATTGCCCTCTGTCTAATACTTGTTAGCACAACCTTTAGACAAAATAAGCGCGAACAACCGCTTCCAGTATCCATCAGTGAGTTTCTTACAATGCTCTGCTGGAATTTTAGACCATTCTTATTTAGCCAACTGCTCCAGGTCTCTGAGATTTGAAGGGAGCCTTCTCCAAACTGCCATTTTCAGATTTCTCCACAGGTGTTCTATGGGATTCAGGTCTTGACTCATTGCTGGCCACTTTATAAGTCTCTAGTGCTTTCTCTCAAACCAATTTCTTGTGCTTTTTGAAGTGTGTTTTGGGTCATTGTCCTGCTGGAAGACCCATGACCTCTTAGGAAGACCCAGCTTTGTCACACTGAGCCCTACATTATGCTGCAAAACTTGTTGGTAGTCTTCAGGCTTCATAATGCCATGCACAGGGTCAAGCAGTCCAGTGCCAGAGGCAGCAAAGCAACCCCAAAACATCAGGGAACCTATGCCATGTTTGACTGTGGGGACCGTGTTCTTTTTCCTCCCCCCTGTAAACTCTATGTTGATACCTTTTCCCAAAAAGCTCTACTTTTGTCTCATCTGACCAGAGAACATTCTTCCAAAACGTTTTGGGTTTCTCAGGTAAGTTTTGGCGAACTCCAGCCTGGCTTTTTTATGTCTCTGGGTCAGAAGTGGGGTCTTCCTGGGTATCCTACCATAGAGTCCCTTTTCATTCACACACCGACGGATAGTACGGATTGACACTGTTGTACCCTCGGACTGCAGGACAGCTTGAACTTGTTTGGATGTTAGTCAAGGTTCTTTATCCACCATCCGCACAATCTTTCGTTGAAATCCTTTGTCAATTTTTCTTTTCCGTCCACATCTAGGGAGGTTAGCCACAGTGCCATGGGCTTTACATTTATCGATGACACTTCACACGGTAGACACAGGAACATTCCGATATTTGGAGATGGACTTCTAGCCTTGAGATTGCCCATGCTTCCTCACAATTTTGCTTCTCACATCCTCAGACAGTTCTTTGGTCTTCTTTTTTTTCTCTGTGCTCAGTGTGGTACACACAAGGACACAGGACAGAGGTTGAGTCAACTTTAATCCATTTTAACTGGCTGCAAGTGTGATTTAGTTATTGTCACCACCTGTTATGTGCCACAGGTAAGTAACAGGCTGTTAATTACACAAATTAGAGAAGCATCACATGATTTTTTCAGAGGGTGGCAATACTTTTGTCCGGCCCGTTTCTGGAGTTTTGTGTAAAATGATAATGACTTTTTTTTTTTTTTCCCATTCTCTTTTGTGTTTTGTTTTTTTCATTGTAAGCAAAATAAATGAAGATTTTACTACCACAACATTTGTAATTGCAATCATTTTCCGGGAGAAATTAGGCATTATCTGACAGAATTGCAGGGGTGCCAATACTTTTGGCCAGCAGTGTAATATGACTAAAGCCCAATTTTGTTGTGTACATTGTTCCATTTTAATCTCTATTTACCTTAATTTTCTTTTATCCTTTTTTTGTGATTTATATTTCACATTTTAATAATGAATTATAGTATGATTTAGCAAAAATATACAGTATCTATTCAGTTCTCTTGCAACATTATACTTTAATGTGTACTTGATTATGGTCTCTTGTGTTAATATTACACATGAATGACATTCTGTTTGATTTAATCAAAGCATTTGTGCATAGAAAGTTTGAGAAGCACTGACAGCTTAATGATGTATTGCGCAACATGCAATTAGCTGCAGCTGATGAGAGCGACGCTCCACACAACGTTATGTAACGCTTCTGACAGGCTGTCAACAGTTAATCTATTTAGCAACACCAGCTGGGGAAGCTTCTCACTGCATTGTCATCGGTATTGATGGCTTTCGACATCCCATCCACTTTGAATGACTTGGGTTTGGCAGCGAACATTTGCCATCAATGGCAGTCACTGAGTTAATACTGAGCAAAGATTTCATTCTGATGAAAATGTATTTTATTTCATTCTTGAACACAGTTTAAGTGCACACATTTCCATGAATTCTGATGTCAAACGAACAACATAGACTTCACCATCAGTTGACAAGACAGCTCCTCCAGACATTGCGCCGCGCCTTCCCGAAGGGGGCCGACCCAGGCAGAACTATGAGTTGGCTTTCACTGTGATAAACCCAAACACACGCTGCATTCTAACGCTGGATTTAGGTGAAAACAGGATGAAGCTTTTAGTGCATACAAGCAGGCAGGAGTGTCTCAAGAGTTATTTGGTCGAGGATTCAAGGGAATTATTATATGAATAGTACCATAAATGCTCTTTGCGAAAAAAGTCAATGTATAAAATTTGTGTAACTTTGGCTTGAAATATTTACGTAAAATGAATGATAACTGCCCGTTTTTTTGCTTTTAACCAAGAATCATACCGATCCCGATATTTCCCGATCCGATTGCTTTTTTTTTTGTTGCTCCCAATTCAATTCCAATTATTCCCGATAATTTTTCCCGATCATATACATTTTGGCGATGCATTAAGAAAAAAAATGAATAAAACTCGGATGAATATATACATTCAACATACAGTACATAAGTACTGTATTTGTTTATTATGACAATAAATCCTCAAGACGGCATTTACATTATTAACATTCTTTCTGTGAGAGGGATCCACGGATAGAAAGACTTGTAATTCTTAAAGGACAAATGTGACTTTGTATATTGTGACTAAATATTGCCATCTAGTGTATTTGTTGAGCTTTCAGTAAATGATACTGTAGCCATGCCCAAATGCATGATGGGAAGTGGAACCATGACTGTGCGTAGTGCTACCAATTGATATATTTTCTCTACGTTGGGAAATAACATAGGGTGTTAAGAAAAATATCAATTATTACCTTGCTTCCCCACATTGCTTCCCACAATATTTCTAATCATAGGGAGAGGGATTGTAAGGCTTTAGCCAATTAAAAAAAGGCTCCTAAGGCTTCAAAAATTCACTCTACTCATTTTACGCTGCCTTTTAGCTCTCTATATAGGTAAAATGGCACTATTACAGATTGAGCGTGACAATGCGTGAGTGGTTCGTGCAGTGCATGCATTAATTGTGTTAAATATTTCAAAGTGATAAATTAAAAAAAAAATTAATTACCGCCATTATCGGGATAAATTTGATAACCCTACCGTAAGCCAAAACTAAAGACTCTGGATGAGCGTAACATATTATGTCTGTAACGTTAAATACAATTAGAAAACAACTTAATTAAAATATATATATATATTAAAAAAAGGCATGGCTGATATTTTTTTGCCGATTCCGATATTTTGAAAACGACGTGATCGGACCAGATCGGCACATCTCTAGTTTTTAACTGTCTTTGTTTTGTGACGGCCGCCATGTGTGTGTGTGTGTGTGTGTGTATATAATATATATATATATATATATATATGTACAGTATGTACAGTACGTACAGTATATATATATTGTACATAGAAAAATGCTAGTTTTTCTTTTGTTGAATAAAATTAAAATGATTCTGCATGCTTTCCTCAAGTATTAATTTTCTGATGTGAAAATTGAGTGATTTATCAGCTGTTGAAAACTTCCACTAAAAAAAAAAAAAAATCAGTTGCTATTCCTGGCAAAAACTTATATGATATGTTAAATATTGCTATGGATCCTGAAAATATAGGTGATTATCTCTGCATTTGGCGATTTTTGTGCATCTAGCGTAAAATCGGAGAATTTAATAGCCATTTTAAGTTTTGTTATACTTATATAAAATATAATTAATCAGGATTTTATTATGGGACAACTTTGAATTTTTTGCTGCCGCTGCTCAGGGAGACTCATATATGCCTATGGGAGTTGCCTGTTTTGGTTTTAGGTCGCAAGTGGCGTTGGTTTTGAAAATATTTGAAATTTAATTTTTTAAAAAACAGGCCTCCTACGAATCGGCCCCGAGCCCCGTGTCCCGTCAACTGATAATGAAGTCTATGCTTACAAATCAAAAGAGTAGCTTGAAAAAGTTTTAGCTAATGCACTGCTGATGTCAAAAATGTACTATTTTTCATAAAAAAAAAAATCTTCTATGAGCAACCACTAATCAAAAATTATTTCATACATAGAATAAGAATTAAGAGATTAAAAAATATTCTTGAAGAAGCAACCTTTTCACGAAATAATAATGTGTAGGGTGTTACACTGTGGTCAACAATACATATTTGTTATACATTAAGGATTTGTTCCAATTTTGACGCATAGAAGACAGACCATAATTGCACTCAGAACCATTTAAAAACTTAATACATAGTGCATTTGCTAGTTAGTAGACAGTGACCCTTATTATTCATCTTAAATGAAATATTGATAGCCTGTTTTTTTATTGTTTGGACTTAGCCACTATTGCACAAAACTTGCATTCATGAAACTTTAATTGAGTCCTTTGCAAAATGACAAAACAGGGGTTTGGCCGCTCTTGTTCTCGGGGGCTTCATTGTCAGATTGGTCAATTAAGCTAATTTGCTTCCGCCATTGATGGCAATGGACAGCCAGCGCATTTTGACTGGTAGTGGCTGGCAGTGAATGATCGCTGCCAGCCTCCCAATCAAAATGCATTAGACGTCTGTCACGATTAAAGCCACTGAAAAACTGATTTGAGGCAACCTAATACTGCAGTGTGTATAGTGTAGCACTCTGATCAATGCATTGAAATGAACAGCACTGAACTTAATATTGATTCTGGCTAGAGACAAACAAAAACATGTCACCATGTGCACATTTATAGTGATTGAAGAAGAATGCACAATTGTGAGGGTGTTTATTCAAAATATTTCAATGGAATCAAATATAAATGTATTGTCCACTAAATGTAAAACCATTAAACAAAACATTAACATTTTAGTTTCTCTGCATGTAATCTCGAGCTGTTAACTAATCTCTAAAATGTGGCCGGTCCCTGTGAATAATAGACGTCTTGTTTTCTGGGATTAGTGCAAATTCTAAACATGCATCGACCGTGATCTTTGGTGCGTGACCATTTCGTGACTGGGTGGACTCCAGGATGATGGCTAATGAGTGTGTGACGTGTGGTGGGTGGGTGTCATTGCGCTAATAGAGTGTGAGTAAATAATAGGAAGTGTGTTGTGCCTGTTTGGATTGCTTGAAGTTTGTTGCCTAAATGCTGTTCAGTTGTCTTTAACTTTCATGTTCAATACATGCATTTGATCTTTGATGCTTTATTTTATGGATGTACAATTGGTGTTGTTTTAAACAATTTTGGGTGGTACATTTTTTTGGAATCATTATTTTCTTTCTATTTTCCAGTTTTTCATTGAATAAACTCATAAATCTGATGGGTAAATTTACTGATTTTAATTAATTCATTCATGACAACATTTATATGTTTTTTCTTGGCAAACCTTGCAATTATACAAGAGTAAAGTTAATTCATGACAAGTGTTTTAACTCTGGTTGATTGGACTGCGGATTTTCCGTATAGACCAGCACTTTAACTTCATTAATGTGATTTTAAGAAAAAGTACTTAGTAAGTAAAACAAATGCATTGCATTTTTTGTGCTATTCACATTCAATCAACCTTGTAAATGGTTTCAACCTTAACAAGGCATTTTTTATTTATTTATTTATTATTTTTTTCAATGGATTCCTGTTATCTTGTCTTGGTCTCACTGACTTTTGGTCTTGGGCAAATCTTGGTATTGGATAGTGTTGTCTTAAGGATAACACTAATAGAATATTACAAGTATGTTTGTAATGGTTTGAAGATGAGATTAGGTTAACGTTATGACCTACATTGACATCTTCCTGAGTTGGACTGAACTTTGTTTTTGGACAAATATTTAACAACGTTATCTGACGATGACATCAACATAAGATTGATAAATATCACAATGATAGATTTGATTGATTTTCATCCTCTTATCACCAATTTATTTTCTATATTAAAGTGTGTAATTTTACAAGAATAAAGATGTTCCATGACAGTTATAAACTACTGTTGTTACGAGGAACATTGCTAAACATATACATTTACTGTACTTTCTATTCATTTATTTTACAGCTTTTAACACCTTATTCCAACGACTTAATGACTTTTTCAGTAATTGCCATAGTGACCGTAAACTGTCTTCATACAAACAGATTTCCTGCTGAACTTCAAGATTATTTTATGAACAGATTCAATTTGCCGTCTAATATTTTGCAAGAAAAACGACTACATAAAGGGCAACATTTGAAAAAAAAACATACAACAGCACAACAAAAGACGAATTACATCCACTTTTATACCTGTTCGAGAAAATCACCACAAGCGAAATGGCTGTGCAACATTTGCAATGCTAGCTTTATTTGGACTTGTTGTCAGTTTGAGGCACTTCGATCTTCTCCCCGGTGAGGAACTGCCAGATACCTCCTCGGTAGTTCTCGTTGCCCAACGCGTACAGGAAGACATTGAAGGTGGGGGAGGTCTTGGCCAGAATGGGCGCCATCTGCGTGGGAGAAATTGCATCAAATAAAAAACTTGCAAAAACTTGGGGTATTGGACTTTTCAACCTGAAATGCACTTTGCGTTATACTTTTTTTTTTCCCCAGATTTCCTCATAGCATAAATATGTTACCTCTCTTTCAGCCCTTCCAGTCAAAATGAATTGGATGTCTGTCAGTAGTTTGTAGTATCAAACTGCCTAAACCGATCCTGGTCTTCAGTATTACATTTCCACATCAACAGAAGTGTTTCGAAATAGCCTGAATGTTAATATTTTTGATAGCCTCCTAAATACTATAATAAGCTTGTCAATTATAAGAAGGACTGCCACAATCAATCGACTAATCGACAAAAAAATCCATTATTGAATTAATCGACAACTATCGGAACTTTCAGAGGCATCGTTGACCTAAACCTTGTCCAAGACGTCTTTTTGGAGCCTCTCAAAAGAAAATGTTCTAACATCAATTTATCTACTTTTTCAAATTATTATTCTTTTAAGTATTTGAATGTTTTTTATTCATCATTTTTATTCTATTTTAAATATTAATTTACATTTACAAAAATGGATAAACACAGTTAAAATGTTATGTATTGAATTAAAAAAAACAACAATAATTAGATACTAGGCCTGCAAGCAGGACGGAACGGGCCCTTGCCGCTTGGCGCAACTCGGACGACATGCACGGCACGTTGGTCAGGGTGGTGGCAGATCGTCCTGCTCTCATCATCTCATGAGAACCTAACTTGCTTGAAACTCCTTTTTTGGAATTCGAAATACATTCACACACTTAGGACAAAAAACCCCTAATGAAGAAGGTCCTACAAAAAAGGAGGGGCTACTGAGCTGTGCAGCCACGTCCTTTTTCAAAATCAAAATGAATCTTCTAATTGGGCCAATTTGACCACGAGTGCCCAATTTCGTGGCTCTATAAGATGCCTAAATCCCTGAAAAAATCTTCCTTTTAATGGCTAACTAAGGGTCATCATGGTAACAGACTGAAACATGTGGACATGGGCCTTAAAATGTAGTATTGCAAAAGTTTTTACACATTTATTTACATTTACAAAAATGAATAAACACAATTAAAATGTTATTTATTTATCTATTTATTTTTGTTTTTAAAAAAAAAAAAAAAGTTAAATATAAGGGTTGGCAGCACGTCCGCTTCACAGTTTTCTTTCCCCCTTTTCTTTTTAACCTGTCCTGTTCAGCTTCTTAGACATGGAGAGTGAAAATCTGAGTGTCCTTTTAGACCAGGGGTGTCAAACTCAATCTGGTTCATGGGCCACATTTATGGCAATTAGATCTCATATGGGCCAGTCCAACCTATTGGCTGCCCGTAATGATGCTAAACGTCCAATTCATTTGGACTGAGAGGGCCCATTAATTCATTCATTCATTTTCCATGCTGCTTTTTCCTCACGAGGGTCGCGGAGGTGCTGGAGCCTACCCCAACTACACCCTGAACTGGTTGCCAGCCAATCGCAGGGCACAAGGAGACATACAACCATTCACGTACACACATACCTACGGGCAATTTAGAGTGTTCAGTCAGCCTACCATGCATGTTTTTGGGATGTGGGAGGAAACCGGAGTTCCCTGAGGAAACCCACGCAGGCACGGGGAGAACATTCAAAGGGATTGAACCCTTGATCTCAGAACTGTGAGGCGGACGTGCTAACCACTCAGCCACCGTGCCGCCAAGAGGGCCCAATGAACATCAAATGCACTGAAAGATAAGCATTCGCAGCCAGTCCTTCCAGTTTAAATTAATTGGATGTCTATCATTGGTAATGGCAGGCAATGAATTAATTTTGCATCACTTCCTTGAAATTTTAAGATATTTGCAGATATCTCCCTGGAAGTTTTGGATCATTTCCTGTTGATTTGTCTGGCATTTCCAGGTTATTTCCTATTGATTTGGTGTCACTTCCTGTTGCTTTTAGGCCCTTTTTGGGTCACTTCCTTGTTAACTTATTGGCTGCCATTGACGGTGGTAACAGTCCAATCCATTTTGACTGGGAGGGGGTGAATGATGGAATGTAACTGCGGACACAAAAGTGAACCAAGTGCAGTAGTGCATGCACTCAATTACACAAATCACAAGTCTACGCTTTTCCGGTGCCAAAATCATCCCTGTCAAATTGTACGGTTTCGGCGTAATTTGTACAAGTGAGCTCTGATTTTTAAATGTGTACGCCGTACTTTCAAAATCTGTACGTTTTTCGCGTATTATATTTTTTTTCTCCGTTCGGATTTTGTCCCTGACTCAAAGATTGCGTTAATTTTATCAAATGACCTTTTTAATGTATTATTGGACACACTAATGAACTACCTTCAAGTCAAACTGAATTGCGAGCTGAAGTGCCATGAAGTGCAGCCATCAAGACATGATAGAAATTGCCAAAAGTGCTACATACAATTATAACAAAAGTCACTGTTAAATTTTAGTAATCATGGCGCAGCTGAAGATATTGATTATTTTTTGATTGCACCAGGTTATATGTTGCAGTATTACCAATGAATTCATATTATTTTAAAAATTGAGCTTTATTTTTGTTTCATATTGCACACTATAAACAACACTGTAAGACTAGTCACCAACTTGTAAGGGCATACACCACTATTTGTAAGATTGCCAACGGCCTCGGGTTGACAGGTATGCAATATGAAAAGCATGTGAGTTTGTATGTACAGTATGAATGAGCTACATACAACGTGTCTGTCAGGCAGAACAGCCCTGCGGGCCGGATACGACCCCTTGGTGGGCCGCACATTTGACACCCCTGATTTATACCGAACATTTTTAATATGCCATATGGGAGTTTGATATACTCCCATTGGGATTGTTCATTTTGCTTTATTTATTAGGAGGAAGCATCGGACTGGAAGAGGTTTCGGAGGGACAGAGAGTAAAGAAGCAGACAGAAGAGGAAAAGAACAAACAACAACAAAAATACATCATTAAAACCTATGCTACCTAAGAACATAGTGGTGCAATTGTAGTCTATATTTACTCATGGATCAAATGGTGTCTCAGAATGCCTCACAGTTCTAAGATCAAGGGTTCAATCTCCTTCCTGTGTGGGGTTTGCATGTTCTTCCCATGCCTGCGTGGATTTTCTCCAGGTATTCCGGTTTCGTCGCACATCCCAAAAACATGCTTGGCAGGCTGATTGTATATTTCAAATTGTCCCTATGTATGAGTGTGTGCGTGAATGGTTGTTTGTCTCGTTGGGATTGGCTGGCAACCAGTTCAGAGTGGACTCTGCCTACTTACTACTCATAGTTCATAGTTGGGATATGCTCCGGCACCCCTGCGATCCTTGTTAGGATAAGTGGCACATCAGATATATACCGTGTTGGCCCAAATATAAGACGGCCCTGATTATAAGACGACCCCCTCTTTTTAATGACTCAAGTTTGAAAAAAGACTTTTTGAACACCAAATTAATTTTTATACAGAAAATAATTAGGTACAGCCGAAACAAATGATTATAATAAGATATTTGAGAGAAAAAGCATGTTATTTTGCCTCATTCAAATCTTAATATCTGAACATTTAAATATGTAAACTAAAGTGCTATCACATTGGTAAATGAATGGCTTCTGGTTTTTGAAATGTAAATAAACAAATATATTGTGATAAAACAACAAAATTGCAATAATTGCATTAATCATCAAATTGAAGTCTAACTGTAACTGTAGTCTTGAAACAAATCTGAATAAGGAAAAACATTGCAATAAAATAATGCAAACTGGTTAAACTAAAAGAGTAGCTGAGATCTGTCATGACAGAACATCGCTTCAATGATATCTGGCGCCATCTAGCGTCGTGAATGGGGAGAGTAGCTGAGATCTGTTATGACAGAACATCGCTTCAATGATATCTGGCGCCATCTAGCATCGTGAATGGGTATAATGTCTAGACAGCTAATATAAGATGACCCCCTCTTTTTCAGTGTTATTTCAATGCAAAAAACACTGTCTTATATTCGGGCCAATATGGTAATAAATGGGGGGAAAACAGTGGTTATTGTCCTTTTTTATTTATTTTATTTTATTTTAATTTAATTTTTTATTTTTTATTTTTATTTTTTTTTACAAAAACGGGAAGAAAAATACCCTTTAAAATTTTAAACAAAAGCAGCTTTATAATCAATCAAAATGAGAAATTTGCAAACAACTATTTTTGCATGAAAACAATTACATAATTAGATAATAATCATATTTTAACATTCCAGCAATGCCCATTTCCAGCAAAAATGTGAAGCCCAGAGTAAATTACACTAAATAACATAAAAAAAAAATCTGATAAGTCAACTAAATCAACTGTAATTGTAATTAATCGACTGTTAAAATAATCAATTGCGCCAGCCCTGACTATAAATCGGATTGATGAGCTGTGTGCGTCAAATTCTTACCATCCGGAGCTTGGGTGAGACCAAGTTGGCGTTCTCCACAGCAGCATAGAAGGCCAGGAGGCCGTATGGACCCCAGCAAAGTAGCATGGTCTTAAGGGGGGTATTTGGGTTGAACTGCACAAAGCATACGGCACAGGTCAGACCAAAAACATTGTATTTCACAGCGCACACTGTTTTAATTCAAACATTTAATCATTAAGTCTGACTGTGTTTGGCAAGAAAGTATTCCATTTAACTGCTGTGTTAGAAGCAGCCATAGTTTCTGGCCACCATTATTAAGTGCTTCATGAGGGGCGGCGATCTTATTGAAAAGCAGCGGCGACGTCGCAGTCAGCTGGTGAATAATCCAAGATATTAACAAGAGGCAGCGAGTACAGGATTAACCCCTGAGAATTCTTCACTTTATGCTGCTCTCTAAATCCTGCTACTAATTCATTAGCCTCACTCATGTAATCCAACATGCCATGCATGCAATTCCTATTCAGTGAGTGGGAATGCTCGTCTATGCATATCTTGAGGTCTGGCAGTGAATGATCATATTTCAGTGCCTTTGAGGGCGATAAATGTCCAGTCGTTTTTCACTGGGAGGTTGACGGCGGTTACTCCCACAATGAGTCCCTTCATAGCATGTTGCTTTTGTAGGCTGTCATGTTGCGAATTGCAATAAGATCACATGCAAAGCTATAGTTTGTGGGAAAAGTGAATCCATCCGCTGTCTGGGATTTCTATCAAATTGGCTACCATGAATGATTAAGAGTCAAATGGATTGGATGTCTATCGCAGTCAATGGTTACCAGTGTTCTGAAAACTACGGTCCTAAAGAGGCGATGTTGCTTTTTGTGTGTTCAGTTCAGGGCGATTTTCTGTTTGTTTTTCTATTCTTGTGTAATGCAGTTTTTCCAGCATTAACCATACTTACATATTTTTATTATATGATTTGGTCATCCATTAAAATTGTTTCAACTGTAGATTTTGTAGACAAATTATGCAATGGTAATGCAATTACCATGATACTGGGATTATAAGTGGCTGTTTTTTCTCTCCATTTGAACTCTGGGGCTTTTATAATGAAACGGCTATTCATGGATTTTTTTTTGACAAACGAGTTTAATTTTTTTCTTGTAAAAAAAAAAAAAAAAAAAAGTTTTATTTCCATTTAATTTTCCCTCGCCACTACCAGAGAACCATCAAAGTCAAACCATCTAGGCTGCAAAGCTCGCCAATTACCTTAAAAATTCGGGAGATTTTATATATGAAATGCTCCATCCGATGCTCTGTCGGTACAAATGACCAATTTTAAAAGAATGGTTATCCACTGTTTGCTATAACGAGTGGATGCTATGCTAGTGGCGATTAGCTGTTTTCAATGAGCACTCAGAGGAGAAAAGCACTTA
Source organism: Corythoichthys intestinalis (assembly GCF_030265065.1). Classification (NCBI taxonomy): domain Eukaryota; kingdom Metazoa; phylum Chordata; class Actinopteri; order Syngnathiformes; family Syngnathidae; genus Corythoichthys; species Corythoichthys intestinalis. The sequence continues at coordinate 36,866,272 of NC_080404.1, forward strand.
GGCTCTGCCCGATGCTTGATGCCATCACAGAACAACAATTTAAGGCTAGCTGAGGGTGTTTTGACAGAGGACAGATAGCCAAAGTGAACTACAGCAAAGCTGTTATGCTAGCATTGATCCCCTTTAGCCCTGATTTAATCAAATACCGCAATTTTGGCACTATAAGGCGCACCTGACTGTTAGCCGCCACCCACCAAAACTGGCATGAAAACGGCATTTGTTGAAAGATAAACCGCACTGGATTATAACCTATAACCCCTCCCCGTATTATGAGATATTTACACCAGAATATATTAACCGGTAACACTTTATTTGACAGCGGCATCATAAGACTGTCATAAGACCAAATGAAGCACCATGAAGCTTTGAACCAATAGGCTGCAAAGCTTCGTTGCTTCAAGAAGCTTCATTAGGCCATCACTGCTCCCTTGGGGGAGACAGTCAACCTCTGCTGTCAACAATGTTGTTGTCTAACATGCCTCCTAGAATGCATTGCAGTGCTACAGATGTAAATAACAATCAAAATTCAGGTTCTCTGCTAATTATTTCTTCAGTTACTGTTCTTGTTGCTTCATTTATTGCTAGTTATGGTACTTGGTAACACTTTATTTGACAGTGGCGCCATAAGACTGTCATAAGACAATCATAATTATGACATGACACCAGGGGTCGCGTTAACCGAATATTTTCCGTCGTTGACCGATTTTTTAAAACGGTGACGGAAAAAACTGAAGTCCACCTGTCATTTTGACAGGTTGCAATTCACCCCCCAGACCACAGGGTGGCGAGTGAGCATATTAATTAGCTATTGTCTCTCTTGATGCATGACGTCGTTGGCCTTACTCTGAAAAATGTCAAGGCAACTGAGTGTCCGAAGTTTCTTCAAAAAGCCCCAAAACGACGATGGTGTTGATAAAAGAGGTGAAAAAACAGGGACTGCACAAGCGGCCACACAATTCAAGTCCATGCGCACCAGGAGGAAGGTGTAAGACTCCGTTCAGGCCACAGCAGGTGAACTGCTAATTTCATTGTTCCATAATGTAGCCTACCTACTGGGGCCACAGTCAGCTGTTTTTGTCACTGCGGAGAAAAAGTTACATATTCATCTGCTTGATGTGTGATGGCTGTTCTGTCAAAATTTGCTCCCTTATAAAATTTTGCTCCTAAAGCTTTTGTGGCGCTGAAAAAGCCCTCTTTTACATTTAATTGGCCTCTAAATGTTATCCAAAGGTGCTAACTAAACTAGACATCATCATAAACATACATGTGCAATATGAAAATGGCGTAAATTTATACTTAACGACACGGCGAAGTCGTTAACAATGAGAGCGCGGGGTGCAGTTGCTGTGTGCAGCTAATATGGTAGGATGTGTTTGAGAACTTTAGTACATGTCTTTACATGATCAAACTTAAGTAAATATTCCTTTCTTCAAAGAAAGTTTGTAATGTTTACTTTGGAATTGCTGCATTCGCGGCCATTTTTAACGTTACGCGCATGTGCAAAACCGCAAGGTAGCAATTTTTGATGGGTTGCAAAATTTGTCAGAACACCGGAACGCGCGCGGCTCTTAAGTGTCTCTGTCACGTGACTGTGTCGTAGCCGCTAACGCGCTCAGCCCAATGGACACACAAGTACGGAAGGTGAATTATGCCAAACAAAGGGTCACCACAATGTCATTATCATCATTTTAAAAATTTAAGTGACGGGTAAAAATAGATTATGACCGGATTTTTATGACCCTGTCAGTCAAAATGACAGACAACGAAAAAGTCTAGCGCAACCTCTGCATGACACTGTCATGAGCATTAACGAATGCTTAAAACAGATGTCATTTAGTGTTGTCCGACAAATTATTTTATTTTTGAATGAATGTAAAAGATCCAAACTGGACATAAATGGAGTTAGTGAGATAATTTGCCGGATGATACTTAATGACATCTGTCATAAGCATTCAGTAATGCCCATGATAGGGTCATGTCATATTTATGCCGGTCTTATGACAATCTTATGACACCGCTGTCGAATAAAGTGTTACCTATTAACCAAAATAAATCAACAAATAAACCGCACTGGAATATAAACCACAGGATTCAAAATGAAGGAAAAAGGTAGCCTCTTATAGTCCAAAAATTACGCTAGCCTACCAAGGGGGATTTTTAAGAGAACTTCTTCCACTGCAAGCGTAGAGTTGACCTTGCAAAGTGGATTTGATTTTTACTTACCGTAATTTTCGGACTATAAACCGCTTCTTTTTTCCTTCATTTTGAATCCTGCGGCTTATAATCCAGTGCGGCTTATTTGTTGATTTATTTGGGTTAAAAGGTAACATTTTATTCGACAGCGTCGTCATAAGACCGTCAGAATTATGATGTGATACTATCATGGGCATTACTGAATGCTTATGATCAATGATGTCGTTAAGGGTCATCCGGCAAATTATGTCCATTTATGTCCAGCTCGGATCTTTTACATCCATTCAAAAGCGAGATAATTTACCGAATAAAACTATATTACATCTGTTATAAGCATTCATTCATGCTCATGACTGTGTCATGTCATAATTATGATTGTCTAATGACAGTCTTATGGTGCCACTGTCAAATAAAGTGTTGCCAAATGCCATAACTAGCAATTAATGAAATAACTGGAACAGTAACTGAAGAAATGATTAGCACAGAACATTAACTTTAATTGTTATTTACATCTGTAGCGCTGCAATGCATTCTAGGAGGCATTTTGGACAACAACAATGTTGACAGCAGGTGGCAGCGGGGGTTTACTGTCTCCCCTAATGGAGCAGTGATGGCCAAATGAAGTTTCTTGAAGCAATGAAGCTTTGCAGCCAATTGGTTCAAAGCTTAATGGTGGTTCATATGGTCTTATGACAGTCGTATGATGCCGCTGTCAAATAAAGTGTTACTGGTTAATATGTTTTGGTGTAAATATCCCATAATACAGTGACGACAGCTGCGGCTTATAGTCCATTGTGTCTTATCTCTGAACAAATATCGTTTTCATGACAAATTTGGTGGGTGGCGCCTTATAGTCAGGTGCCTTATAGTGCAAAAATTACGGTATTTGTAAATGTAGTGAATTGTAATTTTTTTTAAGTTAAACAATTTAACTTTCAGTCTGCCTCAGAGAAGGTGAGATTGACTTGTGGTGTGGTGCTCCCAAAGGCCCCTGTATGTGGATACCGCACTGATGTGTTGATGTTAATTTGGTTAGGAAATATATTTTTGATAAATCAAATATTTCTGTGTAACATCTCTCTATGTAAAATCCCATATTAAGACAGACACATGCATCTTATAGTCGGGTACTGCGTGTGTGTATGGATTTTTCTTAAATTTTGAGATATTTGTGTGCGTTTTATAGTATCGTGCGTTCTACAATGCGGAAAATCAAGATTAATTCATGGCTGGACAGGGGATTAATTCATGACAAATTCAGTAATTATTTAGATTATTTTTCCTCCCCCATATACAGACGCTTAAAAAAAAAAAAAAAAAAAAAAAAAAAAAAAAACATCTAAAATATTAGAATATCAAGGAAAATGTATTTACCTAATTCCATCCATTCAATGATATTCCTATTTTTTTTTTTTTTTTACAGTAGTTATTTATTTATTTAATCCATAATTCAATTCATGTACAAGATCATGGATTTTATTTTCCATGATTGGAATTATGGAAATAAACAAACTTTTTCATGATATTCTGTTCATATATATATATAGACATACTGTATATGCATATCCAGTACTTCTTGATAGCAAGGCTGCTAGTAAACCTTAATACAGTACATCTTACCCATACAAACTTTTTACCATGTGTAGTTGTCTAATTTAAAAAAAAACCCAACATACTATGCAGCTGTTCCTATCAAGAGAAGTCAGTATCTGCAAATAATGACCTCACAAAATATAAAAAGGTTGAGATTAACAAACTTGTTACAAGCAACCATCCTTGTCTGAATATGCATTGTTGGACCTCCTATCCTCATTGCAAGCAAAATCACTGGGTCGTGTGTTGATCATGACCTACATAATCTGTTGTGCTACTCTCAATGAGGAACGCATGAGGAATGCGCGCGTGCGCCCGAGTGTGTGCGTTTTTGTCGGACGGGATGGGAGAATTCCTGTGGTTTCTCCCAATGAGTTACTTCAAAGCGTGTCGGATGGGAAGGTCGCTTCTGTGGGCTGCCATGTTCCCACTTGCAATAGGATCATGTGCAGCTTATACAGTTAGAAGGAATTGTGACCCTATGCTGTATCAAGGCACTGAAACATTGATTTTTGTTGTTTTGAAATAAACTAAATGTAAAGAATTTTTAAAAAATGGATTGGGTGTTTATCACCACCAGTGGCACTGATCATTCTTTTCAAAATTTTATTTAATTTCATTATTTAGAACTAAATACATTAAAAAATAAAATAAATAAATAAATAAATAAAATTAGACATCTATCGCTGTCAATGGCAGTGTTTTTTTTTTTTTTTAATAATAAAGAAGAATAAATAAATACACAGTGAAACTTTGAACTTTTAAAAATTCAAAAATGAAATTTTATCATTCACTGATAGTCAGCACATCCCGATTCAAATGAATTGGACATCCATCACAGTCACTGTCACTGAGACATGATGGATTTTTAAAAAATTTAATTTTTAAATAAATGAATAAAATGAAGCAAAACAAAACAAAAAAAGCTAAAAATAATAAAATGTTTTAACCGATAAAAAAATGAAATGTGATCATTCACTGCCAGTCAGCTGAATGTTCCTGATCATTCTTACCTTGGTGTTTCCAGTCTTCTTAAATTTCTGTGCAATGGACTGGTAGGAGGACATTACAACAAACACTTGGATGGCCATGTTGAAGACGCTCATGGGAATCAAGTAGGAGACATAGTTCCTATGTGGACAATGGGGAGTCAGTACAGAACAACATATTCGTCGTAAAATGCACGTCAGTACCTGTCACCCTTGCTGTAGTCCAGAGTACAGCAGGTCCTGAGGGGCTCATAGTCGTACTCGCCCCACCCGATGAGAGGCATGGCGGACCAGAAGGCTGTGAAGAGCCAGATGAAGATCACCAGAGTGATGGCGCTGCTCCATTGCAGCTTCGTTCCTGGGGAGAACACTTAATTAATTGTCACTTTATGAACATGTTTGGCGTCTGCCAGCACTCTCTCAAACATCTCCAGTTGCTCCCAAATTGTCTGCCATCAATTAATAGTGATAGATGCCCAATTATTTTAACTTAAATAGGTTGGACATCCAATGTGTTAACAAGAAAACATACGTGGGAGCGTGTGATTCTCATTTCGCAGCTTTAATATTTTGAGAATATATTTTAGCCTCTTATAATACTTTATTTCTTTCTTTTTTAATTGAAGCTGCTTTGCAGTTGTTACCAATTTATTGTTTTTTAACTATTGTATCATCATTATTACGATCATTGGAGTTAATTCATATTTTCACATTGACCATAAGCAGGCCTATACATTTTTTGCTTAAAGAAACACTTGGTAATTTTTCAGTTTTGGTCAATTAGCGACGCCGGTGGACAAAAGCGGTAGTGTTTTGCCTTAAGGAAGACATTTCCCATGAGCAGCGCTGCGTTTCCCATGAAGACCAGCGCACATCCGCAAAGTGTCGTAAAACTTTCTGCCATCAATTGATGTTGATAGATGCCCATTTATTTTAACTGAAATAGGTTAGACATCCAACGAGTGAACCACAACACATAAGAGGGAGCGTGTGATTCTCACTTAGCAGCTTTAATATTTTGAGAATATATTTTAGCCTATTTTCATATTTTCATTCTTTCTTTTTTTTAAATTAAAGCTATTTTACAGTTGTTACCAATGTATTGTTTTAAAACTACTGTATATATTGTACATTGTATTATTTATTTACTTATGTTCAATTTGTCTTTAGGTACGGCACTTTGTTCCAGCTGCAGAATATTACCATTATTATGATAATGGCAGTTTATTCATGTTTTCACATTGAGCATAAGTATGCATATTTTTCCTTAAAGAAACACTTGATAATTGTTCAGTTTTAGTTGATTTTAGCGACGCCGGTGGACAAAAGCACTAGTGTTTTGCCTTAAGGAAGACTGCGTTTCCCATGAGCAGCGCTGCGTTTCCCATGAGCAGCGCTGCGTTTCCCATGAAGACCAGCACACATCCGCAAAGTGTCGTAAAATTGTCTGCCATCAATTGATGTTGATAGATGCCCAATTATTTTAACTGAAATAGGTTGGACATCCAACAAGTGAACCAGAACGCATGAGAGGGAGCGTGTGATTCTCATTTAGAAGCTTAATTATTTTGAGAATATATTTTAGCCTATTTTTCATATTTTCTTTCTTTCTTTTATTAAATTAAAGCTGTTTTACAGTTGTTACCAATGTATTGTTTTAAAACTACTGTATATATTGTACATTGTTTTATTTATTTATTTATGTTCAATTTGTATTTAGGTACGGTACTTTGATCCAGCTGCAGAATGTTATCATTATTATGATCATGGCAGTTCATTTATATTGTCATATTGAGCATAAGTATGCATATTTTCATTAAAGAAACACTTGGTAGTTTTTCAGTTTTGGTCGATTTTAGCGATGCCGGTGGACAAAAGCGGTAGTGTTTTGCCTTAAGGAAGACCGCATTTCTCATGAGGACCAGTGCTGCGTTTCCCATAAGGACCAGTGCACACCAGCAAAGTATCGTAAATCAATCAATCAATCAATCAATCAATCAATCAATCAATCAATCAATCAATCAATCAATCAATCAATCAATCAATCAATCAATCAATCAATCTATCTCCCGGTTGCTTGCAGATGGATTAAAGAACATTTCTGTTTCCAGCGGCTGTGTGAAGGATGAATAGTAATAAGGTAATGAATCGATACAGTTGTGGCTAAACAATAGCAAATGACGGTTAGTAACCGTGTGGCTTAGTGTGGCTACCCCAGCGAGTTCTGTTGACGAAGCGGGATGGGGTTGGCGTCACCGCAGCGAGTGAAAGCTGGACTTTTTTTCCCCTCCTCAGACAAAACATTTTGTCTCTTTTGTTGCTCTGCCATCTTTGCAGAATTCGCGTGAAAGTGTTTGCATCGACTTCCGTCTTTATAATGAATGGGGAAATGGATAAGTGACGCATGCCTTAAAGCAGTCAGCACATTTGTAGTTAAAGGTGTGGAAAGGTTCCTGCCACTCTCCTCAGAGTTAATTAGTGCCGGTGAAAGAGATACAGACCCCCTCAAAATATAAAAGAAGTGTCATTCAACTAGTTGTCAGTCGACATATGATCACAAATGTTCTGTAAATATTTTATAAAGGTTGAAAAGGGCTACCTAGTTTTTATTTAAATGTTGTGCAATTACCGTAGAGAAGTCTTTAATCATCTATCTTTCCTGCATACTTTGCTGGAATTTTAGTTAAACATTATTAATAATTTAATGTTTATTGTCTTTGTTAGTTGCTATAGTTCTGTCCCACTGTGTACAGTAATAGTAGTGGCTGCGTGTTTTCGCTGCTGTATACTTTTAATTTTCTTTTACTGTTTGTTTTATTCATGTAGCACACATTTGTGTTGTATAGTGATTTACCACGACACCGATTTGCCAATCTTGGGACTTATAGTGACCGTTTTGCAGTTCTGATCTCAATGAGTACAGTTTACACTTATAGTAAAACTTAATAAGTAATGGTGATGACGGTCGAAGGGTGTAGCACCAAATTCTGAGCCTCTGTCATTGCTAGTGTGTGAGTTGTAGCCATTTTCTGGAAGTGGTTAATGGTGACAACTAATGTTAGCTGGCCACAATTTGTTTTTAATACTTACAGCTGCAAGCAGCCCGGTTGGCTACTTGCTAAGCTAAAGAGTTTATGTGGGCATAAAAACACCATCAGCAGCTTTCTGTGTCATGTTTATGTGCCTTCTCAGTTTTTTTTTCATTCACTTGTGGTGCATTAGGAGCGCTCAATATTTACTTACCAACTTTTTTTGGCCTTCTCTGGCCATCAATGTCTTTCCCTTGGTTCTCTCGCCGACTCAGTTCGTGCCTCTTTATTATTTGTATTTTTCTCGCGTGTTTTGGCGTGCTCCCTTGAGTTTTTTGTAATAAATTCTACAACAAATTCCTCGTGTGTGTTGTGTCCATATTTAACGGCTTGACATTTCATCACAGTCTGAACTTTACTGTTGCCTTTTATTGGAGTTTGCGTAACTAGTCAACTCGGGTTATCTTAGAAGTACTGTAAGTGGTCACCAGCTTCCTCGCCTCTTTCTGCTGTTTTCTTCTTTTGAAAGCCTGATGTTTTTTTTTTTTTTTTTTTTGAGCAGCATTATGACTAAACTTGGTCAATCAATCTGGGCTCGCTGACATTACAGTTGTCGCTGTCAGCTGACTAAACTATTTTGCAACTTAAACAGTGAGCCCAACAGAATGTCTAATATAAAGGTAAATTATGATATGAAGTTAATTTTCTCAATTCATGTTATCAATACATTGAAACAAATGATCACAGCAGCTAAATGGAGGTCTCAATTAATTTGAAATAAAAAACCCTTCAAACTATTTTTTTTTTTCAGAAAATCAGGATTTTCGAAATTACTACACCTTCTAGACCAATGGTCGGGAACTCCGTTTTGTGATCACTGTTTTTTTTCATGAACGCAATTAAACGCATCATGCAGGAGCGAGAGTGAAGGGAGAACACGCTCGGCTTTTACGAGCAGTCGCCGAGTTGTGATTGTAACAAATCTTTAGAAAACAACAAAAGCCTGACATCATTACTTGTGATGTTACAATCTATGCTCAGTTGTGCTCTCACCACTTGGAAAATAACAAATGAAAACATTTGGTGTGGCGCTGCGTATATTTCCTGGTAGCCGCAACCAGGAGTGCTTGTGCATCACAGTGGTGATCCTGGAAGTGGTAACAGTTTTGACAGGCAGAGAAGTCATGAAAAAAATCATGTGATCGCGTGTCTCTTTGACTGGGGATACCACACAGGTCACTTTTTGTGGTTTAATTTTCCTCTGCGCATTTTTATATACTCATTTTTGGTTGGCATTGAGTTGGAAGGGGCCAGCCCCAAAGCTGGCTGATCGGTGACAACGCGGGAGACGAGCTCTGTAAAAAATGCTCATCTCCGCATCATCCGCGATAGGAGGACCACAAATGGGCACTGAATTGAAGCATATTATTGCGACGTAGTTTGAAGGTTCAAGAAAAATGTGTGAAAAAGAAAAGAGGAGCAGGAATACCACGTCATGATCGTCCGCCTCCATTGTTTATGATGCCGTCATGCCGCACTGAAAATGGCGACTGCATGATGTCACTTCCTTAGTATCCGATTGTTGTATGGAGACAGCAGTCCATATTAAGCGGCAGGTAATGTTATCCTACATCATCCATGTAACAACTAATCCGGATAATAGGCATACTTGTGTAGCCAACATGCCGTATAGTCCAACTAATTACACGTTTAAGGTCATTGTCCATCCTAGTGTTGATGTAGCCTTAGTGTGGCTACCCTCCCACCCCACCCAACTCGTCAGGGCTGACGAGTTTGGGGGGTGTGGGGTGGTGGAGGTTTGGTTGATGTCACGCTAGCGAGTGAAAGCCGGACTTTTTTTTTCCTCCTCAGACAAAACTTTTTGTCTCTTTTGTTGCTCGGCTATCTTTGCAGAATTCACGTTTGACCGACTTCCATCTTTATAATGAATGGGAAAAGGGGGAAGTGGCGTATGCCGTAAAGCATTCTGCACATTTGTAGGTTTTTTTTGTGTGTGGCAGCGTTCCTGCCACCCTTGTCAAAGTTAATTAGTGCCGGTGAAAGCGATACAGATCCCCTCCAGACATAAAAGAGGTGTCATTCAACTAGTTGACATATTATCACAAATGTTCTGAAAATATTTTATAAAGGTTGAAAAATTACCTAGTGTTGCTGGATGTGAAATGGAACTAATTATGTTAAATGTGTATGTGTGTATTGAATGAAAATTGAAGTATGGCAGACAACATCAAGTGGCAGTTCAATGGCACTGAAAAAGCTTTTCACAGTTCTTGTATATAATTATGTTTTTATTTCACTTTGTAACAACGACTTTATATCTGTGATCTGGCTGAGTTGTACTCACTTGTGCAGTACTGGTGGTATCGATCCCATGCGATGGCGGCGATGAAGTGGATGCTGGCAAGAGCCGTCACAAAGCCCTGGAAGCCGTGAGTCTGACATCCCTCCGAGCCGTACGGCCAATACCTGTCAGGGCGCGATTGAGTCAATTAATCATTTCATACACTTCGTTTCGGTTCATAACCACATACAGACATATTTGATTGTAAGAGATAGAGTGAATAGTAAGCCACAATTCGTGTTCACTAGGGGATATCAGCAATTTCATTACGATATGTCATATCTTTGGACACCACACAATATTTGACGATAATACAAAGACTCACGATCCGATGATGATGTTGATTATTATTAACAATAATAATTGTAATAATGTGGAAAAACAAGAAAAATAAATAAATTTCAAATGAAGGGAATGTCTGACCTCGTGAATGGGTCTGAAACATTATCATTCATTTTTTAATGAAAATAAAATCAATACACAAAATGGAAATGATTGAGGATACGCATACAATAAGCAATTGAAGAACATAAAAAAAAAAAAGAAACAATATCATTAACTGCCAACCATAAGCGGAGTTTAAGGGGGGGCGGGGGAGCCAGCCCCCCCGGTGGCCGAATAGTGTCATTGCATGTAATTGACTTTCCTAGATATATAAAAGTTTTAAAGCAATAAAGCAAACAACAAAAATGAATGAAATGAACAAAAAAAGATATTTTTATCATGGCTCAAAATTATTTTTTGAACAGATCCCATGACTAGCACCTTAGAGGGTCATTTGTTTTGCGTATTATTTAAAAAAAATTAGGGGGAGGGCAATTTTATTTTTCAAATGTTTTTTTTTTTTGTTTGAAAATATTTTTTTTTGATTGAAGCAACTTTTTTTGGGGATTGATTTAGACACAAATGTCCTACCCATAATATGGCCAAAAACACAAAAATGATTGCTAAAACCAAAGAAAACGTTTTTAATTAAAAATTAAGTGTTCAAATGCAAATATTTGAGTCTCAAATATTTTTTCGGATTCAAAAACTTTTTTCTATGATTGAAATTTGTCTTTTTTTTTTTATTTAATTTTTATTTTTTTTATTTAAGTGATTTTTCATTTGAAAATATATATTTTTTGTTTGAAGCAACTTATTTTTTGATTGAATAATAAAGACTCATATGTCCTAGCAAAATATGGCCCAAATGCAAAACAACATTACTTCAATCCAAAAAGTTGCTTCAATCAAAAAAAAAAAAAAAAAAAAACAACAACAACAAACAAACAAACAAACAAACAAACAAACAAACAAACAAACAAACAAACAAAAATGACTTCAATCAAAAAAACATAAATAAATAAATAAAAAAATAAAAAAAGCTTTCAAATGAATTTTTTTGAGTTTTGAATTTATTTTTGCATTCAAACACAATTTTTTGATCGAAAAATGAAGACACAAATCTACCTCCGTATGGCTCCACCCAGGGGATACAATTTTTGACTGGGGTAACTACATTGGCCGACACCGGCGGGCGGACCATATTCAATGGATGACGATCTTGGCGAAAAGTATAGCTGTCCTAAGCAGCCTGATTTAGAATTCCCCTCAAGAATGATGGGAAACAAAAAAAACACTAATTTCCTACTTATTATGTTATATATTCTTGTAAATTCATTTATTGCTGACACTGCGTTTTGGGGTCATAAACATGTTGTGCCCCCCCGGCCCAAAGGTCAAACTCCGCCTATGCTGCCAACCCCTCCCCATCTAAATGAATTCATCACCATCAGTGGCACTCGGAACACAATTATTCTCTTTTCCCTTTAATTATAAAGAGAAACTAGATAAGATAAAAATAATTAAAGTAAATACATTTTTAAATATGGTCAAAATATGACAATGCCAGTTTTTCAAGTTCAAAAGAAACATGATTATTCTATTCTATTCTATTTATGAATGAATATAAGAATATAAAATAATAATAATAATAATAATATAATGAAACATAATCATTCGATTTCAGCTCCTCTCAGGCAAATCAATTGTTATTATTATGGTGGTCTAGAGAACCAACTATTCCTTTCCTGGGGTCTCAGTGTAAAAAGTTAAAGGGACCCGTTAATGGACAAACGTGTGTGATGGGAAGCGTGTGAATCACCTGAGGAAGCTGGAGAAAGCCGCAACTGTGGCGTTCATGGAGATGCCCATGTCGGCCATGGCTAAACTGAAGACGAGAAAATTGCTGGGGGTCCTTAGCTCCCTCACTTTGAGGAAAGCGGCGATGGTGACCGCATTTAGGAAAAAGCCCATCAGACCTTAAAACACATGATGAAGAACGTCAATGAGGAATGGGATGTAAGAATAAACGTCTAAAGGAATGGATGCGGCGCGCGCAGACTCACCCTCGACCAGCAGACACGATCCCAGCGAGAAAACATCAAACTCGGAGAAGCCCTCCGGTAAAGGGTAGGACGAGACCATCCTGGGAGTCAATCTGTCAACAGCTTGTCCAACACACACACACACAAAAAAAACAGCAAACACGCACACGCTCGCCTCTTCTCCGTCCGCCTGTTTACGCAGTGCCTCCGCCTGATTGGAGGACGCTGCTTTTTAAAGGGCCATTTCACGTGAAAAGCTTGTAAAGCCAGTAGCGCCCAATCCGCGCAGGAATGTCTTAAAACCGGGCAACTAAAGCGTATTTGCCCTCAATTAGTTACACAACGACCCTTTTGTGTGCGTGTGCGTGCGTGCGCGTGTCTATGTGGGAGGCGGACGATGGTGATGCGCACAACAGGTGTCCGCAAAACGCTCTATTCTCGCCTACAGCCATAAAACGGTGATAAAGACAGCTAAATGTCGAGAAAAACAAACTACATATACATTCACGCTCGTGCCCCCTCCCCATTCAATGATGCATTCAAGATGTGAATATACAATATGCTGTATAGGTCAAGACACAAATGGCAGAAAACACAGACAAGTCTGAAAAAGCAGTTTCTGCTCTTGCACCCCTCTTTTAAATAACCTGCTGTATATTAAGCCAAAAGATCTGTTGTGTTTGATAAATCAATATGTCTATATGCATAGGCGGAGTTTGACTTTTGGAGCGGGGGGTGGGAGGGGGGGGGGGGCACAACATGTTGATGACCCCGTAACACAGTGTCAGCAATAAAATTATCTTACAAGAATATTTATAATAATAAGTTGACAATGAGTGTTTTTGTTTCCCATCATTCTTGAGGGGAATTCTAAATCGGGCTGCTAAGGCAATACTTTTCGCCAAGATCGTCATCCATTGAATATGGTACGCCCGCCGGTGTCATGCCAATGTAGTTACCCCAGTCAAAAATTGTATCCCCTAGGCGGAGCCATATGGAGGTAGATTTGTGTCTTTATTATTCAATCAAAAAAAGTTGCTTTAATCAAAATACATAATTTCAACCAAAAAAAAGTCGCTTCAATTAAAAAAAAAAAAAAGTGTTTGAATGCAAAAATAAAAAAATGCATTTGCAAAAAATGCAAAAAAAATTTTCTTTTTTTGATTGAAGTCAAGTTTTTTTTTTGATTGAAGCAACTTTTTTGATTGAAGTAAAGTCGATTTGTGTTTGGGCCACATTTTGGCTAGGACATTTTTATCATTATTTAATCAAAAAATAAATTGCTTCAAAAAAATATATGTTTTCAAAAAGAAAAATCACTTTAGTCCAAAAAAGAAAAATTTCAATGATGGTAAAAGGTGATGGTTTTTGAATGCGAAAAAATATTTGAGATTGAAAAATTTGCGTTTGAACACTTAATTTTTCATCGAAAAAGTTTCTTTGATTGAAGCAATCCTTTTTGTGTTTGGGCCATATTATGGGTAAGACATTTGTGTCAAACCATTTAATCCCCCCAAAAGTTGCTTCAATCAAAAAAAAAAAAAAAAAAAAAAAAAAAAAAAAAATCATTTGAAGGGAAAAAAAAAAATAATAAAATAAAAATTATATATATATATATATATATATATATATATATATATATTTATATATATGTATATATTTTTTGCTGAATTTTATTTGCAAAGCAAATGACCGTATAAGTTGCTAGTCACATGATCAGTTCGAAAAACAATTTTGACCCATTATAAATTTTTTTGTTCATTTCATTCATTTTTTTGATGCAGTTTTATTGCTTTACAACTTTTATATACTGTATATAGGAAAGTCAATTACATACAATGACACTTTTCTGCCCCCTTAAAATCTGCTTATGTCTATACGCTGCAATAGGCGCATTAAGCCCCCGAACTATTTTTAATTTGTCCGTTTTACCCTGGAAACCCCCGTTTACAGACGTCGCACAACCGCTTTTGTTTCAACCAGCTATAAAAAGAAGGTAAGTAATCATATTTATTGTTTGAAATGTAATTTTTAGCTTAGAATCCTTTATTGATGCCTAATATTTAGTTAAAAAAAAAGGACTTTAAAATATTATTCACTCGCATATTTTAAACTTTTAGACAAATTAAGTCACAATGAAAAAAATGGTGTCTGCAAAAGGTCACGGATAGCTACCTCATAACTATCGCTTAATTTTATTTTTTAAAATCTTTTTTAACTTAATTTTTTGACTAATTACCGTCGCATTTTCCCCAATATTTTAGATGATAAATAATCGATCCAAACTATGAAAAAAAAAAAAAAACATTTTAAAGGGTAAATACATGAACAAGAAAATCTTGACCACTCCTCGATGTCTGCAATATCTGTATCGCGACCCTTGTTATATGACCATGTTTCACCCATAAAATCCCCCCCAAAATCCGGCTGTGGCCATTCACAGCTGAGTATAAAATCTCGGTGATTTTTTGGAGATAACAGAGTTTTTTGGATTGAAAAGAGGTAAGTGCGCGATAATATCTCATCAAAATCGTGGCGTTTTTAATTATGCTCTCTCATGCTCTTGCCTCCAGTTAGGGTCTGCTGTTTAAAAAAATAAAAATAAATGCCCTGGTCTTCAAAATGTTTCTTCCCCCAGAAAATTTAGATTTTAAGCTTTCCAATGATGTATCACACATGCATATAGGACAATTTTGAGTTTGGCCAAATTGGTGGTCACTTCAAGTCACCTGAGTGTTTTCCGCCAAATACTATAGGATGGGTCTATTTCTCTTCGTGAAATTACACACTTTAATATCATACGGTATTAAATAGTAAGTCAAAGGATAACATCGTCTTTGTAATACTAAAGTAATGAGTCTTTCACATTTTGTGGGGAGATATTTTTTCCCCATTATTCCTTGGAGATTTTGTATTTAATTCATCAAAAATTGGGAGTTTTTAATTCAAGAACACCCTTTTGAGATCATACCACAGTATTTTAACCAAGCCACTAGGAAATTTAAAATGCTTCTTCTTATTCCTGTTCTTTCATTTTTTCCCATCCATCCATCATCTACTGCTAAACCCGGGGTCGGGTCGAGGGGCAGCAGCTTTAGCAGGGAAGCCGAGACTTCCTTCTCCCCAGCCACTTCAACTAGTTCCTCCAACGGGATCCCAAGGTGTTCCCAGGCCAGCCGAGAGACATAGTCTCTCCAGTGTGTCCTGGGTCGTGCCCGGGGTCTCCCACCGGTGGGACATGCCCGGAACACCTCTCCCAGGAGGTCTCCAGGAGGCATTCGAACCAGATGCAGAGCCATCTCAGCTGGCTCCTCTTAATGCGGAATAATAGCGACTCGACGCCACTCTTTTCCGACTGAGGACCATGGTTTCAGATTTGGAGGTGCTGATCTTCATTCCAACCGCTTCACACTCGACTTTTTTCATTTTTTTTAACCATTTAGATGACTTGCCCCTATATGTTTCACAGGAAACTCAAGTGTCCGTCCTGAAGTGAGGTGAAGTCACGAATTAACAGATGGTGTAACTTTTAAAAGGTTAGGTTGTAAAGGTTGTCAAGGATTTTCTGGTAAAGATCCAAATTCATGGTTCTATCAAGTATGTTTTATCACAGTAAGTTGTAAAGATGCTGAAGCAACTAAGGCTAGGTTCATACTGCAGGTCTTAATGCACAATTCCGATTTTTTGTCATATCTGATTTTTTGGCGCGCCCGTTCAGACTGCCTTTGTTCATTGAGCCCTTTCAAATATTACGCTTGTGCACTAATTTGCAGTCTGACGCACGCTGAGCAAACTGACCCTCATGCACAGAATCATCCAAACAAATGACTGCACATGCTGATTCTACGTCATTCTAGGGTGATCATGTTTTGATTTCCAAATAGCGGACACAACTAACAGATATTAATATTCCCCGTTGAGTCTGATGTTCAAAGTATATGTGGATTGATAAAACACATGCACTGACCATATGTGTGTGCATCATGCACACACGACTTTCGGCCATTTAAGCAATAATGAAACATTGTTTATTTGGCGCGCTGAAAGAAAACCGAGCATTCTCGGGCGTATCCTTTTTTTTTCATTTCATTTGATTTTATTTTTTTATGACTGTGGTCAAGCCTACCTACTGCCTGAACGCTGAGTTCAAGCTAGGCGCTAGCACTAATACACAGCTGCATTGCTGCTGTGGCTCCCTGCCTCTCTCGTTCTTTGCTGAAAAATGTGACCCAGCTCGAATATTAACCACATACGAAATTGACCTAGATCGGATATGAAATGGTCCACTTCTATGCGACTTGTCCTGTTTAAGTTAATTCCTCCCTCGAGTCAGAAAGACACGAAAAAAAAATCAGATTTGTGCATTAACACCAGGCCAAAGAAGCCTCACAACAACGCAGCACCACCAACATGTTAGAATGCTAGTATCATGTTCTTTAAAATAAACAAATAAATAATAATAATAATTATTAAAATGTTTTAGACACACACTCATTCTGCTGAAGACCACGTGATCTGAGACCAAGACTTGCGCAAGATTTGAACTCACTCAGACCAAGAAAAGACCAAGACTTTTGTGAGTTGAGTCAGAGACAAGACCAAGATCAAAAACCAAGCAAGGTGAGGCAGAATTTTGTTATTATGCTCCTCACCTCTGGAACTAATTACCCAAAAGTCTGAAATGTGCTCAAACAGTGCGCTCCTTTAAATCAGGGCTAAAAACACTATTGTTTACCACGGTGTATTCGTAACGGTCCATATCGTTCAAATTCTAAGTTATATTTTGCTTTTGATACATTAACTGTTTTTATTTCTATTTCCTGTTTTAACTGTTTCCATTTTGCAACTGTCCGAATAATTTAATGTGACTTTTATGTACAGTATTATTTTATTTGTGTTTCTATTTCTACCTCTAAAACTCCATGATGTCTTGCTGATTTAATGTAACTATCCCAGCCACTTAGTTATGCCTCTCAATGTACGCTGATCCAGCTAGCATCTTACACCCTGCTATTACAGCATGTAATAGCAGAGCATCATTGCACAGCCTGCACCTAGGGTCTGATCTGCTCTGGTAGATCCTTAGGGCCTGTTCTTGTGTTGCCATGATTAGTGTCTTTGTTGTTAGTCAGTCCAGCATGCTCCAGTTTCTTGAGAACAGCCACTTTTTCAACTTGCCACTTGTACATTTTTGTGTATGTACAGTGTATCACAGAAGTGAGTACACCCCTCGCATTTGTGCAGATATTTAAGTATATCTTTTCATGGAACAACACTGACAAAATGACACTTTGACACAATGAAAAGTAGTCTGTGTGCAGCTTATATAATAGAGTTCATTTATTTTTGCCTCAAAATAAGTCAAAATATAGCCGTTAATATATAAACTCCTGGCAACAAAAGTGAGTACACCCCTATGAAAAAATTGACATTCCTAAATGTCCAAATTGAGTACTGCTTGTCATTTTCCCTCCAAAATGTCATGTGACTCATTACAGGAGTGCTGTCAGCATTGCTGCAGAGATTGATGAGGTGGGGGGTCATTCCCAGCACCATGCTTAACTTATCTATGTACTCCTCACCTGGTCACCGCCACACATGCTTGAGACCATCGGAACCAAACAAATTAATCTTCGTCTCATCAGACCATAGGACATGATTTCAGTAATCCATGTGCTTTGTTGACATGTGTTCAGAAAACTGTTTGCGGGCTTTCTTGTGTACCGTCTTCAGAAGAGGCCTCCTCCTGGGGTGACAGCCATGCACACCAATTTGATGTTGAATACGGCGTATGGTCTGAGCACTAACAGCCTGACCCATCATCCATGGCGCATTAAGCTCCCGAACTATTTTTAATTTGTCCGTTTTACCCTGGAGACCCCGTTTACAGACACAGCCCATTGGCTTTTGTTTCAACCCAGCCATAAAAAGGTAAGTAATTATATTTATTATTCGTAATGGCTATTGTTTTTAGCTTAGAATTACAAATTGATGTTTAATATTTAGTTTGAAAAAAAAAACAAAAAACGACTTTATTAAAATAATTCACTCGCATATTTAAAACTTTGAACAAATTACGTCACAATGAAAAAAATAGTGTCTGTAAATAAGTCACGGATATCTTCCTCATAACTATCGCTTAAATTGTATTTTTTGGTTACTGTCACATTTTGCCGATATTTTTGATGATGATTCAAAAAAAAAAAAAAAAAAAAAAAAACACATTTAAAAGGGTTAAGTTTTGAAAAATGAAATCTCGACCACTCCTTTCTCCATTGCGACCCTTGTTATATTACCGTGTTTCACCCATAAAATCGCCAAGAAGTCCGGCTGTGGCCCTTCACAGCTGCGTCTTGAGACTTGGTGAGACATGTTACACTGAGTTTTTGGATCGAAACAAGGTAAGTAACAAGGTTAAGGGTTAATGTCTTGGTGCCTTTTTTATGTTCTCTCATGCATGCTCTCACCTCAAGTTAGGATTTAGGGTAGGGGTGAATTTTTTTTTTTTTTTTAAATGACTTCCTCTTAAAAAAAATCTTCTCCCAGAAATTTGAGATTTTAAGCTTTCCAATGATGGATCCCACATGATTATAAGACAATTTCGAAATTTGGCCAAATTGGGGATTTCAGAGCGGAACTTCAAGTATTGAAGTATGTATTAGCTCATCTCTTGCTCCTAAGGTACTTTTAGGGGAAATAATTTAGAAACAGATGATCAAAGAATTAGACAAATCTGAGAGGCTCAAATTTGTCTCACACATCTGCTATGGGATATAATATTCTTCCAAAATTCTTACCATAATTTCCCGAATATAAGGCGCACCCGTGTATAACGCGCACCCCAAATTTACTTGTAAAATCTTGGGAAAATTATTGCACCCGTGTATAACGCGCACCCTAATTTTAGCACCAATAAATAGAAGAATACAAGAAAACAGAGCTCGTGTACAGATACAGAAATGTCATTTTACTGACTGGTGAAACACAGCACAAGCATAGCACATTGGTAGTTCAAAACATTACTGTAAACTGACAATATGTACGGTAATAATATGATCTGATAACTTCTTGAACTTACCAAAATCCAGGAGAAAACAAAACAGATGTGACCTTTCTTTTAAAGGCTGCTGTATAACTTGCTCGTTTCATCACGATGAATAAATATTTCCTCGATGGATTGATACGGTAAAATGAAAGTGAGAACGTAAGTCGGAAATCCGAGAGAGCTCATCGCTGTTGACATGACTGTAACAATAGGAACTATTGTTATTTGGGTTTGAGTTCCCCGAGGGACCGATATAGTTGACGGACACAGGAAGTCTGTGTTGTGTTAGGTTTGTTATGGTCCAAGTTGCGGTGCTGCAATAAACGTTGACTCAAATGAGTTCAAGAAACTTAATTCTGAGCTTTATGAAGAGTGAAAAAAGCAGAATTTAACCCAGACGAAATCATTTGGCCGATCAGAGTGAAGTATTACCGAAACAAAATGGTGACGTCACGCACCGTGATGGTCGGCAACGGATCGCCGCATACGTTTATTCAACACAACATGGCCGTGTCAATGAAAAAAAAAAAAAAAAAAATCGGTTTGTATAATATATATATATATCTGTCTCCATCCATGTACCCGTGTATAATGCGCACCATGATTTTACAAGTTGATTTTGGCGAAAAAAAAGTGCGCGTTATATTCGGGAAATTACGGTGATATTATTCAGATTTTTATATCATTTTTGTGCTTTTCTCCTTGAAACTGCCATGTGTGCACTTTTGCTGTCTGCTGTTCCTTATTGTTACTTGGTAATATTGACCTTGATTGAAGTGAAGGAGGCCTGCAGTTCTTTAGATGTTGTCCTGGGTTGCTCTGTTACCGCCTGGATGAGTCATCACCAAGCTATTGGCATAATTTTTGTCAGGAGGTTTCACCACTGTACAATTTTCTCCATTTAAGGATAATGACTCTCACCGCAGTTTAGAAATAGCTTTGTAACATTTTCCATAACAATAGATAGATTTTATTTCTCCGCTGTTCATGGTATCATAGCATTTAGCTGCATCTTTCAGAGATCTGGACAATTTCATCGATCACACAGGTTCCATTTGAATGCTTTTTTTTGAGTGAACAGATCTGGTGGTAATCAGGGTTTTTTTTGATAAGTATCATACTAGATATTTTCAATTGTTAGATGACTGAAAGTGGGGAGAAAAATAAGAATTTGAGAAGGTGGTTGTAACCTTTTCATGCCATTGTATTAATCATTTGATCTGTCACAATATCTTGCACGAATCATGAAAAGTGAAATCAGAATTCTTTTCTCAAATGTTTTTATAACTATGTAGGCATGATGAGAAATAACACCTAGCTGTTCACTGCAGTGACTCTCTTCCTGAAATGCTCGATGAAGTTTACTGGAAAACTAAACTCCAAACGTTGACAGTCGATGTAAAACAGGCACAATTCTTCCAAGAAAACGAAACATGCGCAGACGTAACACGTGGTAACGATTATCAATCTGACAAATGGCTTCAAAGTTTGAACTTCCAAGTTAAGAACCTTATGAACTTAAGATGATCATTGCGAGTGTGAAAAAAACACCATCCAATCCAGTCGTCATCCCCAACTTGACCTTCTGTGTGGATTTATCATGTTAGGTTGTAGCGGCAACGTCATTATTGGAACAAACCTGACATTGTGTACGCTCGGTCTCGGGATTATAAGATCAGAAATGTTGTGAAATGTGCTTGTAATGTAGGTAAGGGCACTTTTGTTTCTATTTGTCGACGTCACCAATTTAAATCTAAAAAGGCTTCATTATATACAGAAAATAGAGGGGTGGATGTTTAGGGTAGTATGTTAAGTAGGGCTGGCACTAACAATTCTTTTTACAGTCAACTGATAGTTTCATACTGTTAGCCTAATAGCGTAATTGCCTAAATCATATTTGAACATTTTCAGGAAAAATTTGATTTTTTTTCTTTTCTTTTTTTTTCTTTTCAACAAATTAAAATTTTTATGACTAAGGCAGAGTGTTTTTGAACAGTTCTGATTGGCTTAGGAGAAAAGCTTTAATGTGGAGTTGCTCGTTGTAAAATATTTTGTGAAAAAACAATGTATTGTTATGGTGCATTAATATGTTATCATTAATATATGGTATGAAAAAGAATGTGTGTTTTTATTATTTCTTTTAATAGAGACATTTAATTTGCAATATAAACACACTACAGTATGATACATTGAACAAAATGAAGCCCAAATTTAATACTGAAAATGGTTTTAATACAAATCTGGCTCAGATTGGGCAACGTGTGCCACATCGGGGCCATACATTATTGTAGCATCTGCTAATTTGGAGCACTTCTGGCCCAAAACTGGTTGCTGACACTGGGGCAGACCTGTTTTACGAAATTGGGCCTAATTTGCAATACATCTGGACCATGTCCGCTCCAGTTTTGCTTTCTGGGATGGCAGGGTGATGCAGGAGGGGAGTAAAATTGTGGATCAATCTCAATTTGGCAAAAATATGACTTAGGTACAATACTGGCCAAAAGTATTGGCACCCCTGCAATTCTGTCAGATAATGCTGTTTCTCCCAGAAAATGATTACAATTACAAATGCTTTGGTTGTAATACAGGTCCTTCTAAAACAAATTGCATATTGTGATAAAGTTAATTATTTTCTGTATTGTACTGATAAACATTAGACTTTCATATATTTTAGATTCATTACACACAACTGAAGAAGTTCAAGCCTTTTATTGTTTTAATATTGATGATTTTGGCAAATAAGTCAGGAAAAAAAACAATAATCCCTATCTCAAAAAATTAGCATATCATGAAAATGTACTCTAAAGAAGCTACTAACCTAATAAACTGAATCAACAAATTAACTCAAAACCCCTGCGAAAGATTCCTGAGGCTTTTAAAAACTCCCAGCCTGGTTCATTACTCAAAACCGCCATCATGGGCAAGACTGCCGACCTGACTGCTGTCCAGAAAGCCATCATTGACACCCTCAAGCAAGAGGCTAAGACACAGAAAGCGACCGTGCACAGGCGTGTGTGAAACAGCGGCAAGAGCGCCTGACCTGGGCTACAGAGAAGCAGCACTGGACTGTTGCTCAGTGGTCCAAAGTACTTTAATCAGATGAAAGCAAATTTTGCATGTCATTCTGAAATCAAGGTGCCAGAGTTTGGAGGAAGACTGGGGAGAAGGAAATGCCAAAATGCCTGAAGTCCAGTGTCAAGTACCCACAGTCAGTGATGGTCTGGGGTGCCATGTCAGCTGCTGGTGTTGGTGCACTGTGTTTTATCAAGGCAGGGTCAATGCAGCTAGCTATCAGGAGATTTTGGAGCACTTCATGCTTCCATCTGCTGAAAAGCTTTATGGAGATGAAGATTTCATTTTTCAGCACGACCTGGCACCTGCTCACAGTGCCAAAACCACTGGTAAATGGTTTACTGACCATGGCATTACTGTGCTCAATTGGCCAGCCAACTCTCCTGACCTGAACCCCTTAGAGAATCTGTGGGGTATTGGGAAGAGGAAATTGAGAGACACCAGACCCAACACTGGATGAGCTTAAGGCAGCTATCGAAGCATCCTGGGCCTCCATAACACCTCAGCAGTGCCACAGGCTGATTGCCTCCATGCCACGTCGCATTGAAGCAGTCATTTCTGCAAAAGGATTCCCGACCAAGTATTGAGTGCATAGCTGATATAATTAATTGAAGGTTGACTTTTTTTGTCTTATAAAACACTTTTTTTTTTAGTGGTCGGATGAAATATGCAAATTTTTTGAGATAGGGATTTTTAGCTTTTGACTTTTTTTTTGCTAAATTCATCAATATTAAAACAATAAAAGGCTTGAACTACTTCGGCTGTGTGTAATGAATCTAAAATATATGAAAATCTAATGTTTATCAGTTCATTACAGAAAATATTGAACTTTATCACGATATGCACATTTTTTTAGAAGGACCTGTATCTTAATTTATTTTGCTTGCAATGAAAAAACACAAAAGAGAACGGGGGGGAAAAATCATTATCATTTTACACAAAACTCTGAAAATGGGCCGGACAAAAGTATTGGCACCTTTTGAAAAATCATGTGATGCCTCTCTAATTTGTGTAATTAACAGCACCTGTTACATACCTGTGGCACATAACATGTGGTGGCAATAACTTAATCACCCTTGCAGCCAGCTAAAATGGATTAAAGTTGACTCTGTCCTTTGTCCTTGTGTGTACCACATTGAGCATGGAGAAAAGAAAGGAGACCAAAGAACTGTCTGAGGACTTGAGAAGCAAAATTGTGAGGAAGCATGGGCAATCTCGAGGCTACAAGTCCAAAGACCTGATTGTTCCTGTCCACTGTGCGCAGTGTCATCAATAAGTGTATAGCCCATGGCACTGTGGCTAACCTCCCCTAGAAGTGGACGGAAAAGAAAAATTGACGAGAGATTTCAACGAAAGATTGTGCGGATGGTGGCTAAAGAACCTTGACTAACATCCAAACAAGTTCAACCTGTCCTGCAGTCCAAGGGTACAACAGTGTCAACCCGTACTATCCGTCGGCGTCTGAATGAAATGGGACTCTATGGTAGGATACCCAGGAAGACCCCAATTCTGACCCAGAGACATAAAAAAGCCAGGCTGGAGTTTGCCAAAACTACCCGAGAAAGCCAAAAACGTTTTGGAAGAATGTTCTCTGGTCAAATGAGAAAAAAGTAGAGCTTTTTGGGAAAAGGCATCAACATAGAGTTTACAGGAAAAAAAACGAGGCCTTCAAAGAAATGAACACAGTCCCAACAGTCAAACATGGCGGAGGTTCCCTGATGTTTTGGGGTTGCTTTGCTCCCTCTGGCACTGGACTGCTTGACTGTGTGCGTGGCATTATGAAGTCTGAGCACTCAACAAATTTTGCAGCATAATGTAGGGCCCAGTGTGAGAAAGCTGGGTCTCCTTCAGAGGTCATGGGTCTTTCAGGAGGACAACGACCCAAAACACACTCCAAAAAGCGATAGAAAATTGTTTGAGAGAAAGGACTGGAGACTTCTAAAGTGGCCAGCAATGAGTCCAGACCTGAATCCCATAGAACACCTATGGAGGGATCTGAAAATGGCAGTTTGGAGAATCACCCTTCAAATCTCAGAGACCTGGAGCTGTTGGCCAAAGAAGAATGGTCGAAAAATTCCAGCAGAGCATTGTGAGAAACTCATTGATGGATACCGGAAGCGGTTGTTCGCAGTTATTTTGTCTAAAGGTTGTGCTACCACGTATTAGGCTGAGGGTGCCAATACTTTTGTCTGGCCCGTTTTTGGAGTTTTATGTAAAATTATAATGATTTAGTTTAAAAAAAAATCTCTTTTGTGTTTTTTCATTGCAAACAAAATAAATGAAGATATAACTACCAAAGCATTTATAATTAGAATCATCTTCTGGGAGAAATTGAGTATTATCCAACAGAATTGCAGGGGTGCCAATACTTTTGGCCAGCACTGTAGTTATGCTGTTACGCGAACAATATATGAATCACATGGTACAGGTATGTATTGTTATATTATTTTTTACTTTACCCTTCAGCTGGAAATATGCGTTGTAACCAAAAAGTTATATGCTGAGAAATGTTGGACTGCTGAATGAATGTTATGTAAATATGTACGTATATGTGTACGTAATTGAATTGAATTGAATTGTCAATGAGTCAATTAATCGTTGCAGACCTGTTTATAACTTACAAGACCGAGAGACTTGAGACTTTTGAGAGACTTGGTCTTGTCTAGGTCTCAACACCCAAAATCTTTGATCTTGTCTCATTCTTAGGCACTTTGGACTTAGCTTTTCATGTCAAGGCCAGAACTTGTTTAATGTGGGTTTAAAGAAAACACTCCAATCATTTTTTTGTTCTGCTAACGTTCCACCACTGACAGTATGTACTTAAATGACTAAAACCTTAGTACTGTATTATTTATATTTCTTATGGTCATGGTCTCATCTCAGTCTTTGTCCTGACTCACTAAAATATTGGTCTTGTCTTGGTGTCATCAAAAAATCTTTGCCGTGAATAGTTTGGTCTTTACTTTTCGTGATCTGATACGTCATCCAACACAACACAAGACACGCATTTAGTTCCTTCCGTATTCGTTGGATAGACACATTTTTTCCCCTAGTAAGAATGACATTGCATCTAAATCAAGTGTACTACAATGATTTGTATCCAGCAAATGAGATTAAAGACTTGTAATATATGGAATGTTGGAGTTTTTCTCAACAAGTGGTTGCCCAAGAGGCTAAGAGGCTCATTTTGCAGTAGTAACACGACACATACTTACTCACAGGGATTTACGTACAGAAAAAGTGGAGTAAAACTTTAATACGAGTGTAGATTATGGATGAATATGAGTTATTAATGTAAGGTTTTTGTTTAATATCCTACTGTATCTTAACTCATTGGCTGATATAGAAGGTGTTAAACGTCCAGTCCATTAGAACTGGGAGTGGTTCATAGCAACTGTTCATTCCCAGTTCCAACGGCTTGGATGTTTTTTGCCGTCATTGGCAGCCAATGAAGTAAATAACGTAGCTGATGACTTGGCAGACTCGCGGTCTTGTAGGCTTTTGGAGTACAAAGTCCAGGTTGTACCCATAGAGAAACTTCTTAGAATGAAACAATAGTTTCATAGTAGGAAAGTCTTTGCAGCAGCAATGACAAACTGGGCTCGTTGCCAAATGGGTTACTGAGTGATATCCAAAGTTTTATTTTATTCACTGGCTACTCACATAAAAACTGTTGGCAAAGTTTTTTTGTCTTGTAATGACAGCAGGCTAAGGTAAGGTAAGCTAATGTCCAACACAAAACATTGTGGGACACATTCACGATAATTGTGTTGAACAGAACCTGCCAATAATAACTTTAAATCAAAATGACTACGGTAAATACCTTCTTGTATTTTGTGTTCACGAGCTAATCCAAGTCATAATTAGGGGATGATTAATTAGCAATATTATTTTAAAGAAATTAAATATGAAGTCATCATAATAATTTATGACTAAACATCTAATAATTACAGGATACTTGTCATAAATTCAAAGATATGATGTCTTAAAAAAAACTAAATATTATTTAGGAGATACTGTCTCATAATTATCAGATACTACTGAAATTAAAATATGATCTCAGATATTTTGGAAATTAAGTCATAATCAGGAAAAACTACATTTAGTTTGAAAAATATTAAGTCATTATGATGATAAAACTATCATTTAAGATACTAATACATATTTACATAGATACATTCTCATAAATTTGCAGATAATAAGCCTTCCAACTAAGATATGATCATAAATATAAGATACTGAGTGCTAGTTATGGGGATGCTTTGCAAAGCATAATACTGTATTGGTATTCTTTTTCTCCGTCCACTGTATTTATGCATTTATGTGCCGCCACGACAAGCACCAACTACCTTACGGCCACAGCTCTGATCAGCCGTCTCAACAATGGAGGTGCAGAACATGGCCCACTCGGACTCAATGTCCCCCACCTCCCCCGGGACAAGGGAGAAGTTCTGCCGGAGGTGGGTGTTAAAGCTCTTTCTGACAGGGGATTCTGCCAGATGTTCCCAGCAGACCCTCACAATACGTTTGAACCTGCCAGGTCTGGCCAGCATCTTCCCCCGCCATTGGAGCCAACACACCACCAGGTGGTGATCAGTTGACAGCTCCGCCCCTCTCTTCCCCCGAGTGTCCAAAACATGCGGCCGCAAGTCCGATGACACGGTTGCAAAGTCGATCATCGAACTGCGGCCTAGGGTGTCCTGGTGCCAAGTGCACATATGGACACCCCTGTGTTTGAACATGGTGTTCGTTATGGACAAACCGTGACGAGCACAGAAGTCCAATAACAGAACACCACTCGGGTTCTGATCGGGGGGGGCGTTCCTCCCAATCACGCCCCTCCAGGTCCCACTGTCATTGCCCACGTGACCATTGAAGTCCCCCAGAAGAACGAGGAAGTTACCAGAGGGGGCGCTCTCCAGCACACCCTCCAAGGACTCCAAAATAGGTGGGTATTCTGAGCTGCTGTTCGGTGCATAAATGCAAACAACAGTCAGAACCTGTCCCCCCACCCGAAGGCGGAGGGAGGCTACCCTCTCGTCTACCAGGGTAAACCCCAACGTACAGGCGCCAAGCCGGGGGGCAATAAGTAGTATGCCCACACCTGCTCGGCGCCTCTCACCGTGGGCAACTCCAGAGTGGAAGAGAGTCCAACCCGTCTCGAGAGGATTGGTACCAGAACCCAAGCTGTGTGTGGAGGAGAGTCTGACTATATCTAGTTGGAACTATTCTGCCTCACACACCAGCTCGGGCTCCTTCCCTGCCAGAGAGGTGACATTCCATGTCCCAAGAGTTAGCTTCTGCAGCTGGGGGTCGGACCGCCAAGGCCCCCACCTTTGGCTGCCGCCCAACTCTCTACGCACCCGACCCCTTTGGCCCATCCCAGAGGTGGTGAGCCCATGGGAAGGGGAACCGACCATGTCACACAACACCATGTGTGGAGGAAAAAATGGAACAGCTCAGCAACATCAACACCTCATCCCCACTGTTAAGCATATTGGAGGTAGCATCATGATTTGAAGCTGTTTTGCTTCCTCAGGGCCTGGACAACTTGCAATCATTAATGGAAGAATGAATTAAAAGGTTTATCAGGATGTTTTGCAGGAAAATCTGAGGCCGTCTGTCAGACAGTTGAAGCTAAAAAGAGGATGGATGCTGCAACAAGACAATGATCCAAAACACAGAAGTAAATCCACTTCAGAATGGTTTCAAAAGAACAAAGTACACGTTCTGGAGTGGCCAAGTCAAAGTCCAGACTTGAACCCCATTGAGATGGTGTTGTTTGACCTAAAGACAGCAATTCATGCCAGACATCCCAGGAATCTGACAGAACTACAGCAGTTTTGTAGAGACGAAGGGGCCAAGATTAGTCCTGATTGATGTGCCAGAATGATCTGCAGCTACAAGAAGCGTCTGGTTGAAGTTATTGCTGCAAAAGGGGGGTGGGGGGGGGCACAAAATATTAAATGTGATGGTTCGCTTACTTCCCCACCTCCCCTTCTGTCATTGTTTGCATACTGTCATTAAAATACGAAAACCTATAAACAGGGGTGAAAGTGGGCCAGAACGGTCAGGAACGCAGTTCCGGTACAAGATTCAGGGCCGGAATGCTGTTCCGCCATAAGATTCAGGGCCGGAATGCTGTTCCGCCATAAGATTCAGGGCCGAAATGCTGTTCCGGTACACGGTATTTTGATTCCGAAAATATGACAGCAACTGTCAAAACGCTATGTAAAAAAAAAAAAAAATTTTTTTAAATAGCTAAGCTGCCACACATGCATTTCAGCTCCAAGAACAAAACAATCTACCAACATCAGATTTACATACACAAGTGTTAACAACAAGCATAATTAAGTGCTTCTGTAGCGTAATCTGTTTCCACCAATATTTATTATTGATTTTATTCCACGGACGGCATGGAGGTTTCCCCAGCTGCTGCTGTTATCTGAGTCTGACGATGATGAGTCACGTCAATGTGCGAATGCACGCAGCAAATCAAAACGCCTGGACTCATTTATCCGTTCAATTGGCAGACATACTGACATGGGATCAGTAGAGATATTTAGCTCTGATTGGTTCAAATGTGCATGTTTTCTGGAACAGCAAAAAAAAAAAAAAAAAAAAAAAAAGCTTGTTGAATTGATGCGACAAAAAAAGGGCAATGCAACATAAAATGGATCGAATCTTTAAGAGCAACGAAAGAGTTGAGGAGGCTTATTTATCATATTTAGTTTTATTTACTCGGATGGGGAAGTTCAGAACATTTTAGCTGTTAATGTGCACTTTGGACTTATATTTGTTCATTTATGTTAGGCTACTTACTCATTTCCTTATGATTTAAAAAGGTCAACGTTTGCGCGTTCTTCAAAATATATTCCATTTCACTCTGCATAATATAAGTAATTTGTGCTTATTTTTCTGAATATATGTTACTTATGTCTTTATTATTATTAAAAAAAAGTAAACGTTTACATTAACGTCAATTTTAACATATATCCTATGTTCTTTAGTAGTTAAAATTGAGATTTGGCATTTAATATGTGAGGAAATGAGGGAAAATAAAAATTAGGTGATGTAGGTTGGGTTTTTTGCTGTTTTTGTTAACTTTTATTTTGCAAATCATTGAAAAAAATAAAATTTTGAATGAAAATCAGTTTTTGTATGTGTTATAGAAATAACTGTGCTAAAAGTTTTCTTTGCATTTCCGTAGTTTAAGAGGTTTGACCCCCTCCCAAAAAATGAAAAAAACAAAAAAAACAAACATTTTCTGGCGACCTTCACGTTGGGGAATTCCGGCAAGAAATTCTAGCCACTTTCAACCCTGCCTATAAATGTTTGGGTGGTTTTGGTTGAAGCAGACACCGGTTTTACATCTGTGTGATTTTGACAAAGATCAGATCACATTTGATGGTGATTTTATGCAGAAATGTGAGAAATTCCAAAAGGTTCAGATACTTTTTCATACCACTGTATGAAAGTTAGTCATAGTATACAGGTATGTCAATACAGATTTATTTTTCATTGATCATTTAGCCTATCAATTCATTCAGTCCATATTCGTGAGAAATGTAGCCTTGACCCCTATTCACCCAATCTGTTTGGTCACGCCTTTGCATTTGGTAATTACCGTATTTTTCGGACTATAAGTCGCAGTTTTTTTTCATAGTTTGGCTGGGGGTGCGATTCATACTCCGGAGCGACTTATGTGTGAAATTATTAACACATTATTATATAATTTCACATGTTATTTAGGTGTTTTGGAGTGACACTGGTGGTTCGGTAAACTTGTATGTTCTTTATGCTATAGTTATCTGAATACCTCTTAATAGCTATGTTACGTTAATATACCGTCCACGTTCGCATTTCGTTGTTCATGCATCATGTAACTGACAAGGATTCACTAAGGACCCAAATGCTCAAATGTTCTGTTTAAACAAAAAGTTTTATTTTTCTGTCCATTGGAGTTCAAAAGGAGACAACAAAAAAACACAGCACTTGCTGGATACCAAAAAACTGAGCAAAGTCAACAAAGTAACAAAGGCATTTGATCCAAACATAAATGTTATTCATGAAAAAGGCTTGCAGGAGCTGGTAACATGGAACGTGGCAGATTACAAGAAAAACCGACATGGGGCAAGGTTAGATGCAGGCTATTTATACAGAGGGTCACAAGTGGACATGATCAGCCTGATTGGCAAGAGCAGGAAGTAAAGTTGGCTCAAGGAGGCACGCCACTACCAAAATAAAAGGATCTGACTTGAACCAACACAAAACATTAACAAGACTTCCGAGACGTGACAGTAACATTATCATACGGTACACTTAGTCAGCATGTTGTTCTCTATTGTATTTTTAGTAGAGATGTCTACTAAAATGACGTGATCGGTCCGAGCACGTCATTTTCAAAGTATCGGAATCGGCAAAAAAATGTCGGCCATGCCCTTTTTTAATATATATATATATATATATATTTTAATTAAATCGTTTTCTAATTGTATTTAATGTTATAAACATAATATGTTACACTCATCCAGAGTCTTTAGTTTAGGCTTAAGGTAGGGTTATCAAAGTTATCCCAATAACGGCGGTAATTAATTTAAAAAAAAAGTATCACGTTAAAATATTTAATGCAATTAATGCATGCGCTGTACGACCCACCTACGCATTGTCGCGCTCAATCTGTAATGGCGCCGTCTTACCTATATAGAGAGATAAAAGGCAGCGTAAAATGAGTTGAGTGAATTTTGGCAGCCTTTGGAACCTTTTTTTAATTGGCTAACGCCTTACAATCCCTCTCCCTATGATTAGAAATATCATGGGAAGCAATGTGGGGAAGCAAGGTAGCAATTGATCTTTTTCTTAACACCTTATGTTATTTCTCAACGCAGAGAAGATATATCAATTGGTAGCACTACGCACAGTCATGGTTCCACTTCCCATCATGCATTTGGCCATGGCTACAGTATAATTCACTGAAAGCTCAACAAATACACTAGATGGCAATATTTAGTCACAATATACAAAGTCACAAGTCTTTCTATCCGTGGATCCCTCTCACAGAAAGAATGTTAATAATGTAAATGCCATCTTGAGGATTTATTGTCATAATAAACAAATACAGTACTTATGTACTGTATGTTGAATGTATACATTTGTCCGAGTTTTATTCATTTTTTTCTTAATGTATTGCCAAAATGTATATGATCGGGAAAATTTATCGGGAATGATTGGAATTGAATCGGGAGCAAAAAAAAAAAAAAACAGAATTGGATCGGGAAATATCGGGATCGGCAGATACTCAAACTAAAACGATCGGGATCGGATCGGGAGCAAAAAAAACATGATCGGGACAACTCTAATTTTTAGTTTAAATTTCTTTTTAAGATGACATATCTGTTCTATGTGTTTGATTTTATTAAGTAAATTTCACCCCAAAATGCGACTTATGCTCAGGTGCGACTTATTTTTCTTCTTTATTGTTTTTTCTTCTTCGTTGGGCATTTTATGGCTGGTGTGACTTATACTCGGGTGCGACTTATAGTCCGAAAAATTCGGTATTGTGACAGGCAGACAGATGAGTTAAAGTGTGAACAGTACACACCTGCAAACAACAAGACTGCGCCACTGCTTTATAGCCTTATAATTATGACTTAGTGTCTTGTAATTGTAAATCAGTATTTAGTGTTTATTATTTTTTCTTGTCTTGTAATTGTATTTTTTATGTATGTCATGACTTGTCATAACTTTTTTCCCCTCCTTGCTTTTTCAGTACTGGGTTTTCTATTTTCTTCAATGACTGATGAGATCTACATTGATAAAAATGCACACGCGTAGACGCGGTAGGCAGCCAGTGTGCTCTATGTGAGGGGCCACCTTGTGGTAAAACAGAGCGTTGTCCACTTACAGATTAACAGTCACGGCACGGCTCAAATGAACAAACTACATTTGAGAGGAAAGAAGAGGGTAAAAATCATCCAAGCATCAGAGAGGATTATGACCATTTCGGAAGTGTGTGTGTCGTCAGTCCACCCCCCTTTGCCCCGTGATAATAAACAGGGGACGTCTCTGCGCAGCCTATCGGATTCCGGGATGCAATACGCATCCAAATGAAAAGAACGCCAGTCCTCGCGCTAATCCTCGTCTATCCTTTTTATCTGGGGACTCATAGGCAGTCTGATCACTATGGGACAGCGGAGTGGTGGAGAGATGCGATTCCCGTAGATGAGAGGCGCAAAAGTTGGATGCAAAGTGTGTGCATGCATGTTAGGCGCGTTGCGTAAAAGTGGGCCAAAATGTTCCTCGTTCTGCTCGCGGGGCTCTACGCGGCCACGGCTGGACTTTTGTCTCCGGTGAGCAGCTGCCCGTCTCAATGCAGCTGTTTTTACCACAACCTGAGTGACGGCTCAAAGGCCAGGTAAGGCATCATCCGCGTACGCGCGCCTCTTGGAGGTTTTAGATGGCATGTGCGCAAAAACTAAATCGGAGTGGATGTTGCTCCAATTTTATTTAATGCAGGATTATCTTTCAAAGGCACTTTCAGGCTTGCCATCATTGCGTTTGAGCTTAGTTTGGGCTGCTTTTTTATGCTGCTGTTTTCCTCTGCGCACAAATGGAGTAAATGAACACAAATCGAGACCATTCAATTGTGCAAAATGAGCGCCGGTAAAAACAAAATCTAATAACGCTAAATTTAATCGAGAGATCAATCCAGTTTGTGTTCACCAAAATACGGTATATGATTATTGTTATTCAGTTTCCCTTCTTTTTTCGTTACTGGTAGCGATGCATTTAAGAACCATCCTATATTGGCAACAGTTTCTAATATTTTGCAAACCCCATGACAGTCAAAACATATGATGTCATTGATATATCTGAGTCATTGACCTGCAAATTTGCAACACAAATGTCTGCTTCACCAAGACTCATGGTGTCACTCATATTGGTCACAACCAACATCTTTTCTTTCCTTCAGTGCATAGGACAATCTCAATGTCAGGTTATCGTAGAATTAAACAAAACAAAGTTAATCCAAAAACAGTTAATTCAAACTCATTGAATAGCTTGGAATTGTAAAAACTAAGTGTTCAGGGTGTTACATTGTTAAAAAGAAAAAATATTCAAACATACAACTAATGATCAATTTGTGGGGATTTGGAGAATAAAATGCAATTTAAAAAAAGAGTTTGGTGCAGATTTTCTGCCTAAACGAACTGATCATTTGAGCAAGAAATAGTAAGAATTTAATTTAAGGATAAGAGGATCTTGATCAGGCCATAGGACTTGAGTTTGACACCTGTTTCTTAAGTCATTCACTACAAATGATAGTGGTAGACGTCCAAACCAATTGAACTGCGAGGGCTGACGGCGATCATTTGCTGTCAATGCCACTTAACATAACCATTTAAATGGATTAGACGTCTTGAGTTAAACTGTCCAACCCAAATATTGTGCCTCTGTGAACAAAGTAAGCAAAATTCAGTTTTGCCATTTTACCGAGGTCTCATTTTAATTTTCAGGTTTACCAAGTTTAGTACAAAAGTGGTCCAAAAATGAACTGTTCTTAGTGCAACAATGGTCATCTTTCTGTCAAAATTACAAGTAATACTGGATTTAGACCATTAATCATCTGAAATATATCCCACTCTTGTTCTCAGCACCTCCATTTACATTGTTTGCCTCTAAAAATTGAGCTTTATTGTCTTCGGAAATGTAAATGTTTTGAAACGACTTGTACAACGCTTAATTATTACACATTCATTTCCTAAATCACATGGTATTTTGATCATTGTTTACTCATATTGCATCAAACTAATCATATCTTAGAGTATCTATCTGATTTATCTTGTCAAATCTCAGTGAACCGTAAAGAATCACCTCACAAGCACCTCACTGTCTTTTAATGTAGAGTATTATATTACAGCAAATCTCTTCCTAGCATCGATTCCATCGATTTTCATTGTATCTTAAATTACAGCATAACGTATCAGTGTTTCTCAGTGCATTGCATCATATCATAATTTTTTTGTAGTTCAGCTTATTGCATCCCGTCTTATCATTTTGATTAAGTTGTTGTGTCCAGTTAGTATCATGACATTCATGTTGCCCGTTTATTTTGATCATATGATTTATCATCTCTCTCACTCTTTTTTTAAGTTTTATTTGTTATATCTCATTCTAAGGAGTGTGATTTGCAACGATCCCGAGATTTCGCTCGTGCCCGTTGGGTTCCCAGCAGACACATCTAAGCTCCGCATCGAGAAGACGGCCATCCGGCGGATACCAAGTGAAGCATTTGACTACCTCTCCAGTCTTGAGTTCCTGTGGATGTCTTTTAACGCGTTGTCCACACTGGGCGCCGACAGTTTCCGCGGACTCTTCAACCTAGAGGAGCTGCGCCTGGATGGCAATGCACTCACTGCCTTCCCCTGGGAGTCGCTCAGCGACATGCCCAGTCTGAGACTTCTGGACTTGCACAATAACCAGCTCACCTCGCTTCCCGCGGAGGCCAACATACACATCAGGAACCTCACCTACCTGGATTTGTCCAGCAACAGTTTGCTGACGCTGCCCGGTGCTGTGCTGTCCAACTGGCTGGCGGCCAAACCCGCTCAAGGGCCGGAGAGCTCCAAAATGATTTTAGGTAAGAGCATGTCCTGGTATCAAGTCTTCATTTCGGTACCACTTACTTGTAAATACAGATAATTTCATTAGTTCACAGCCCAAAATAACAAAAAATACAAACAGTGTACTCATTCATCTGTCTGTGTTAACTACCCAGAAGTGTTGAACATGAACAGCAAGATTGTTATTTTCCAAACTCATTTACTTTCACTGACGAAAGACCATTTGAATGAGGAGCTAGCCTCTCCCTCAATGGCAAAGAATGAATTTGTCATCTCACAATACGCATAAAACTCAAGCTCAAAGATCTACATAGATTCTGTATATACTTCTACATATAGTACATATACACACACAGACAAAACAATAAGCCTACAGCTGTTGCTGAGTTGAAGAGGTTTGTGACAGTCAATAATCTTCATTAAAAAATAAGGCATGTTACATCCTGTTTTCATTCTTCTTCTTTGGTCAAGCTAAATAGTGGTTAAATAAATAAACAGGAAGGGGGAAAAATAGTGTAACGGAAATCTGTAGTACTGTAGGACTGTGGTATTTCATGCTCACACTTATTTTTCCATAATTTCATATTTTAATTCAATGGACATCATATATTTTTTTTGCATGGGCTCGGTTTCATTGGACCCATGAAAGAAATTTAGAAAAAAATACCTGTACAAAAAATGAGCACAAAATTCATCTATAACATAACTATATTATTTCACTCTGACAGTATCAATTAGATAAGTCAGAAACTACTTTTCTCCGATTGGCTCCCATTGTATTGTGATGTCTTAATTATTTTGCTTCCATTATCTGATAGAAGAGCATTTAATTGTTCAGGCTGTCCTTAAGTCTTTTTGGGATTTCATTTGAAATTTTTTTGGATGTAAAATAGTAGCAGTACAATTATAGAATGGAACTCAATACTGAGAACAGCTGTCTGATTTTCCCATGCCAAAGCTGATGGTCAAGGGCACAGCACACGACTTAAATGACAGCAGAACCTGACCTTGATCTCCAACCTCCTCCTCATCATCATCATTGCCATAGTCATGCTTATGATGTAGTTTATGAATTAAATGTTAATCCTCTTACAAGATTAACATCCTCCACATTGGCCATCTGCAAGCCGCTCATCATGTCGCGCCGACATTCCTCACCTGTAACCCCTCGCTTTCCTCCAGGTCTCCATGACAACCCGTGGGCGTGTGACTGCCGCCTCTACGACCTGGTCCAGTTTCAGAAGTCTCCCACTCTGGCTGTGGCTTTCATTGACACCAGGTTGCGCTGCTCGGCTCCTGAGAGCGTGTCGGGCGTCCTGTTCAGTGACGCCGAAC
Source organism: Corythoichthys intestinalis (assembly GCF_030265065.1). Classification (NCBI taxonomy): domain Eukaryota; kingdom Metazoa; phylum Chordata; class Actinopteri; order Syngnathiformes; family Syngnathidae; genus Corythoichthys; species Corythoichthys intestinalis. The sequence goes on from NC_080404.1 coordinate 36,902,882, forward strand.
TGCGGCGCTGTCAACCTCCGCAAATCCACACAGCCGTAGCGCGAGTGAGGAGCGCCGTCGGGAATAATGTTCTGCTCCGGTGCGGGACGATTGGGGTGCCAATTCCGGACTTGACATGGCAAAGGGCAGATAAGCGAGTCTTGAATGGATCAGGTGAGTCTGCGGTTCTTTCGCAGTCATTCTGTGGTATTGGAAATGTACATGTACAGTGGGGCAAATAAGTATTTAGTCAACCACTAATTGTGCAAGTCTCCCACTTGAAAATATTAGAGAGGTCTGTAATTGTCAACATGGATAAACTTCAACCATGAGAGACAGAATGTGGGGAAAAAAAAGAATACTGAATTGTACAATACCCACTGTGAAGCATGGGGGTGGAAACATCATGCTTTGGGGCTGTTTTTCTACAACGCGACCAGGATGACTGATCGGTGTAAAGGAAAGAATCAATGGGGCCATGTATCGAGATATTTGAGTGAAAATCTCCTTCCATCATCAAGGGCATTGAAGATGATGTTGCCCAAAATGGGTAAACCTCAACCATGAGAGACAAAATGTGGAAAAAAAACCCCAACAGAAAATCACATTGTTTGATTTTTAAAGAATTTATTTCCAAATTAGAGTGAAAAATAAGTATTTGGTCATCTACAAACAAGCAAGATTTCTGGCTGTCAAAGAGGTCTAACTTCTTCCAACGAGGTCTAACGAGGCTCCACTCGTTACCTGTATTAATGACACCTGTTTTAACTCATTATCGGTATAAAAGACACCTGTCCACAACCTCAGTCAGTCACACTCCAAACTCCACTATGGCCAAGACCAAAAAGCTGAGGAAGGACACCAGAGACAAAATTGTAGACCTGCACCAGGCTGGGAAGACTGAATATGCAATAGGTAAAACACTTGGTGTAAAGAAATCAACTGTGGGAGCAATTATTAGAAAATGGAAGACATAAAAGACCACTGGTAATCTCCCTCGATCTGGGGCTCCATGCAAGAGCTCACCCCATGGCGTCAAAATGATAACAAGAACAGTGAGCAAAAATCCCAGAACCACACGGGTGGACCTAGTGAATGACCTACAGAGAGCTGGGACCACAGTAAGAAAGGCTACTATCAATAACACAATGTGCCGCCATGGACTCAAATCCTGCACTTCCAGATGTGTCCCCCTGCTGAAGCCAGTAAACGTCCAGGCCCGTCTGCGGTTCGCTAGAGAGCATTTGGATGATCCAGAAGACGACTGGGAGAATGTGTTATGGTCAGATGAAACCAAAATAGAACTTTTTGGTAGAAACACAGGTTCTCGTGTTTGAAGGAGAAAGAATACTGAATTGCATCCGAAGAACACTATACCCACTGTGAAGCATGGGGGTTGAAACATCATGCTTTGAGATGTTTTTCTGCAACGGGACCAGGACGACTGATCTGTGTAAAGGAAAGAATGAATGGGGCCAACTATCGAAAGATTTTGTGTGAGAATCTCTTTCCATCAGCAAGGGCATTGAAGATGAGACGTGGCTGGGTCTTTCAGCATGACAATGATTCCAAACTCACAGCCAGGGCAACAAAGGAGTGGCTTCGTAAGAAGCATTTCAAGGTCCTGGAGTGGCGTAGCCAGTCTCCAGATCTCAACCCCATAGAAAATCTGTGGAGGGAGTTGAAAGTCCGTATTGCCCAACGACAGCCCCAAAACATCACTGCTCTAGAGGAGATCTGCGTGGAGGAATGGGCCAAAATACCAGCAACAGTGTGTGAAAAGCTTGTGAAGAGTTACAGAAAACGTTTGGCCTCCGTTATTGCCAACAAAGGGTACATAACAAAGTATTGAGATGAACTTTTGGTATTGACCAAATACTTATTTTCCACCATGATTTGCAAATAAATTCTTTAAAAATCAAACAATGTGATTTTCTGTTTTTGTTTTTCCACATTCTGTCTCTCATGGTTGAGGTTTACCCATGTTGACAATTACAGGCCTCTCTAATATTTTCAAGTGGGAGAACTTGCACAATTAGTGGTTGACTAAATACTTATTTGCCCCACTGTAGATGCTGGAACACGTATTTAGATCATAAATGCAGGTAGTCCCTGAGTTACAATGTACCCGCCTTACGTCATTTCGACTTAATGACGCCGGAGTCTCGTTGCCATTTTGTCTCTAGTCATTTTTTATTTAGTTTTTTAATCGTGTAACAGTGTCTTGTCTGCAATTTTGTCGCCAGTCGGAATCTTATTTTTTACTTTATTTTATAGGACGTATAGTACGTGTTTTTTGGATAGTTATTTTGAGATTTAGGGGTGCTTAAAGGGTTCATTTCGACTTAGGCGGAAATTCGGGTTACGTCGCCAGCGTAGGAACTCGCTCGTAACCTGGGGACTTACCTGTATTTATATACTGAAGCAGCAAGTGGATCATTATCCAAAGGTATTGTGCACACCTTATTACAAAAATGGGCACTGCTACTAATTGGTGTGTGTTTAATTTAGTTGGGAACCTATCACCCGTCATTCTTTGATTAATGCTTTGTTTGCCTGGTAGCTCCTATGAGCTAAGGAAACATTGAAGTGACTTGAGGATGTTCATTCTTGGGAAAAAAAAGGCATCCTTCGTCACCATCTTGTGGCAACTATAGGCAATTACCATCGTGTATGTATAAACCGTTTTTTTTGGGGGGGGGGGTCATTATTGGTAGGCGTTTAGGTCAATCTAACACTGTAATTAAGTGTACAGTATGTTCTTGATCAGACCTTGAATGCTGAATTTTCTGCATTTGCCCCGAGTTGTCTGTTTTGTCCTATTGCAAGGAATGAAACAAAAAGACATTTCTTGGGGTTTCCCAATGTTTTTTATTTTTATTTTTTTTTTAATTTAATTAATTAATTAAATTTTTTTTCCGAACAAATATCTATTTTCTTGACTATGCTAGACTAGATCCAGCACAGATAATTCAACCAATGAGGTTTGTGCTAAAACAAGCAGCACCTGACAGCATTCAACTGATTACACCTGTAAGACACCAGATTGGTCAAATGCATTCCCAAGAATACATACCATATTTTTCGGACTACAAGTCGCACCGGAGTATAAGTCGCATTTTTGGGGGATAAAATCCAACACATAGAACAGATATGTCATCTTGAAAGGCAATTTAATATAAAAAAAAAAACAATAGAGAACAACATGTTGAATAAATGTACAGTGTACAGTGCATGAACAACGAAATGCGAATATACTGTTCTCACCAGGACGCTATGGCTCGGTCCTGGCTATACAGCGAACTCCCAAATGACAATGCTAGACGTCCGTATAATTTGCTGAATTAATTTGGTCCTAGATACCAAACAGGTTCACATCAACGTAAATAAATGATAAATAGGTTGTTTTACAGCAATGACACAAACGGTTAGCATGCGTTCGCTAGCATTAGCACATCGTTCAAACACCCACACAACTGGCTCTAAGTGTCCGATCGCGGGTGGAAAAGACACAACAACAACAGAAAAGATGATACACACAGGCGTTGCGTCTGTAGAGATATTTTAAAAGCATAAACAATGAACGTATGTTCGCAGCCGTGTTTCTCTCTCGCTAACTCACACACTCACTCAGAGTTATGTAGCTGTCCGTGTTCTTCTGGCGTGGGAGCGCTCTTCACGTAAACAAGTGCGAGTGTGCCCCCACGTGGGCGTGAAAGCGGCACAAACTAAAAGCATGCATTTCAATATAAAAAAAAGTCAATAATACAATTGAACACACATTGCCAAAGGCAGAACGCAAACGTGGCCATAGCTATTAAGAATTATTCAGATAACTATAGCATAAAGAACATGCTAACAAGTTTACCAAACCATCAGTGTCACTCCAAAATATCAAAATAACATGTGAAATGATATCATAATGTGTTAATAATTTCACACATAAGTCGCTCCTGAGCATAAGTTGCACCCCCAGCCAAAATATGAAAAAAAACAAACAAAAAAAAAAACGCAACTTATAGTCCGAAAAATACAGTAATTGTTTTGGTCTTGCCCGATGATTGCAATGTCAGATTACACGACATTGTGTCATGATGTCGAAGTGTGTCTTGGAAGGGAAAAATTGTTACACTAAAGAACCAAAGCTTGCATGCTGAAGAACACAGTGCGACATCTGACATCGACGGGAGGCGGGACAAGCAGCTGTCCATTAGTAATGGCCACGGAGGCACTTTTTATCATATAATGATGGTCGTCTGCTTTTAGATCAACATGTCTGCTATACACAAGACATAAAAAAACTATTTTAATGTGTATTTTGTCTGCGAGCAACACAACTGTGTTGGAACATGCAGGCGTCCTACGTTGCTGTAACAAATGAGAGAGACAGAAAGATAAACAGGGAGACAGAGAGGGAGATAGACAGAGTGCAAGAGAAAGCAACGCCGGTCTCGAAGTTACACTATTGGTTTAATATTCATCAACAAATAGTTGTACGTAGGAAGTGTCACAATATACGGCAGGACTCACTGAGATGTGGTTATGAGGCGTCCGATTCAGTCAGTGGGTATGTCACACTACACGAGGCGTCCTGACCAATCCCACCTCAAAATGTGGGCCACAACAGTCAACAATACTCCACAATGTGTCTGTCTAGCAAGAATCGGGCAAAAATCGTGTAGTCTAAGTCATGCATAACTCCAAGTCCAACATGCTCTCTTGAGTAAAAAATTCTGCCACAACAAAACTGAAACTAACGTCACTTCTTCTCATTTGTTTTTCACAGTCCAGCAGGAGACGTCTAAAGATGGAATCACCTGGTCCATTCTCAGTGTCCCGGCCGTGTCGTACCGCGATTCAGGGAAATACATGTGCAAAGCGACAAACTACGCAGGGAATGCCGAAGCAGTCATCTCCTTAGTTGTATCTAATTCTCCAAAAATGGAAGGCAATCAAACCAACAATGAGAAGAAGGGCAAAATAAAAAAATCCAACCCAGTGGGAAAAGCAGCATACCAGGAGAAACTCGTGGCCCGATACGTGGTGCCAACCTCCACTCCTACAACTCCACCTCCAATCCTGGATCCCCGCCTTTTACCTGAAATTTTGGACCCCAGTTTGGACAGTGTCAGTCCTTCCCCTGACACGGCCACTTCGTCCAATGCTGACACGCTGCTGGATCTGGAGAAAACAAACCTCAGTAATCTGGCTGCAAACACCTCATCCCTGCAGCAGGACCCGGACAGGGTGGTCCGTTCGGTTAAGGTAGTGGGTGACACGGATAATACGATCTCCCTCAACTGGCGAGCTCCTAAGGCCAAGAACACGACTGCCTTCAGTGTACTGTACGCTGTGTTCGGAGAGAGAGACATGAGGAAAATCAACGTTGGGGCGGGCCAGAATAGAGTAACCATCGAAGGCCTGGTGCCCCGGACAAAGTACATCGCTTGCGTATGCGTGAGGGGGCTGATCCCCAGGAAAGAACAGTGCGTCATCTTCTCTACAGACGAGGCAGCCAGTGCGACTGGCACCCAAAAACTGATCAATGTAATCGTGATCACAGTTGCCTGCATCATCGCTGTGCCCCTCACCGTCATCGTGTGTTGTGGAGCGCTGAAGAGACGCATCCAGAAGTACTGGGGGAAAAAATCCAAGGATATCCAAGATTCCTATGTGACATTTGAGACTTTGTCGCCCGGAACAAAAGCCAAAGGGCTGGAGGGGGAATACTTGAACAGACTTAACCCCGAAGAGTCCAACAGGCTGCTGTCTGCCCGCTCCAGCCTGGACTCGGAGGCTACGGCGAAAATCGAAGGGCAGCCTAATGAATACTTCTGCTGACGTCATGCTCCAGCTCCGGCTCCTCCGCCGCGTCACCTTCCTCGTTCTCATCCTCCGCCTCCCCCTCCGTGTCCTAGTCCCAACCACCACCCGCATCCTCATCCGAAGCCCCACTTTCACCCACATCCGTATCCCCAGCATAACCCGTATCCTCACGCTCGGCAGCACCCTGAGGTGAGCCCTCCCGCTGGCCACCCTCCGGACATGTATTGGGATTCCCCACCACCTGTACCTCCTCGCTGGGTCACACCCCCGACGCCACCTCCGCCCCGAGCCAGTTTTTATCAGAGGACCTTTGCACGCTGCACCATCATGGAAATATCTGTTTAGAGGATATATACTCCACATTTTTTTGTTCTGAATATTTCCATATCATCTCGCTTTCATTTTTGAATGGTTTATATCACCTTGCATGGCGCAGCGAAGAAATCCAAAGGGAACTAAAAATCGATAGACTCTCCATTGTCATTATGTATGTGTATGATTTGTAAATACTTTAATTGAACAGTGTACACCTACATATATGGTAAAGTCTGTGCCTCTGTATATACATGTCATATGTTCTCAGAGGAGATTTATAGATATATACATACACACACTGGCATGGCGAATGCAGACAAGCTGGAGCTGGAGACAAGTGCAGAAAGGACTGAACTATGACGCCATGTATATAAGACATGGAACTATTTCTATTTCCCAGAGCTATCTCCACGTATTTGTTTTGGCACCACTTAGAGGCACCACCACCCCAGTAAATGTAATTACGTATCTATTCCACTGAGGATTTGAATAGAGTTCATTAAACTTTTCTATATCTGTATATAAACATGTGCAATGTGTTCTTATTAGTGCTATGAAAGGTAAAGCTTTTAAGTAAAGGCTTTAACTCGGGAGATGGAAGTTGAGTGTACTGTTATATAGTATGTTTCTGTATGTAATTTAAATCGAACTATTTTGGTGGGAGTGTTGTTCAAACATTGAGAACACGTAGAAGAAAAACCAGCATGTTATGGATTTGATGAAACAGACACATTTTGTGTGAACTTTACAGATGCAATTATTAATGTTGAGTAAGGGTGTAACGGTACATGTATTTGTATTGAACCGTTTCGGTGCTCGGTTCGGAACGGAGGCGTACCGAACGAGTTTCTGACGTCATGTAACCCTTCCTTTTCAAGGCTGTGAGTCGATCGGGTTACAGTTTCTTTGTGTTCATTCATTCATTCATTTTCCATGCCGCTTATTCCTCACGAGGGTCGCGGAGGTGCTGGAGCCTATCCCAGCTAACTTCGGGCAGTAGGCAGGGGACACCCTGAATTGGTTGCCAGCCAATCGCAGGGCACAAGGAGACACACAACCATTCACGCACACACTCACACCTATGGACAATTTAGAGTGTTCAATCAGCCTACCATGCATGTTTTTGGGATGTGGGAGGAAACCGGAGTGCCCGGAGGAAACCCACGCAGGCACGCAGTTTCTTTGTGTAGATTATATTTACCCCGTCTTCTCTACTATAATGAGGATCAACACGGTACGACAGTATAACCCAGAAACGTCAATGGCGCGACAACGTGGCCGCCGCAAGAACGCAGTGAAACGCGGGCGTTAAAGTCAATCAGCCAATGCACACCAGTCGCAGTGCGGCCGCGTGTTAGACGCGTCCCAGAAGCGGCTCAACACGACGCACGCGAAAAGAACGGCAGAGTTTATTATTTGACGCGAGACGCAACCCTCTTGCGTCAATACTACTACCGGTAGCTGGGATCGGGCAGACCGGAAGTCACTCGTGTATAAATACGGTGGATCCGGTCGATTTTCAAACTAATATGCAGTCGTAACCTACTTTTTGAGTCCATCAGATCTCTTGAGTGGTAGATCGGGGCACAGTTGACTTGTCTTTGTTGATTAACTGCGGTCTTCTCTGCTATAATAATAACCAATACGGCCCCGTGTTCAATACAAAACCCTCTTACCACAACAAAACAAGTAGGAACTAATATTCACATAGGAACTAAAGTTATACAACATAAAATATACAATATAAATGAATACTACATCGCATTTGTGAAATATAAACACATAATAAAATAAATAATGGCCATTTAAACAAAATAAATTGAAATGAGCTAAAACACCTGTAATTAAATAATAAGAATAATACACAGATCCTGCTTACACAATTAAATTGATTAATTTCTGTGTGGCTCTTTAACTTGAGAAAATCCACCAATAAAGCTTTGAAAACCGTTCATAAGAAAAAAAATGAATCATTGAGGCATTTCATTTGTAAAATACATGTTAAAATCTTTGTCATTGGGATTGTTGTCTCTTTAGCAAAGGACTTCTTTTTTCTTCTTTCTTTCAGAAAGAAAGCTGACCAATACGCGGGGTCTGAAAGGCAAATTGTTGTTGGATTATCTTTAAATATCTGCTACTTTTTTAGCACAATTCTAGCTTTGTATAGGCTAATGTTCCTATTGTTGAAAGCCCAATGGTGTGTAATAAACAACTAGCACATTTATATTTTGGATTTTGTTTTCTTACTGTACCAAAAATGAACCGAACCGTGACCTCAAAACCGAGGTACGTACCGAACCGAGATTTTTGTGTACCTTTACACCCCTAATGTTAAGGCTACATTTATTAAGAAATGCAGTAATCTAAACAAAAAGGGATGTTTGCCGTAGTTACCAAAAGAAATGTAAAAGATGATGAGAAAAACAGACCACCAATTTAAGAGGGCCTTAAAATCAAATATTGAAAATTATGTATTTATCTAAATAAAGTAGCGAAGAACTCAGGACAGCGTTAACAAACTTCTATATGGATCTTCAAAGCTTCTTCTGAAGATAGTACACATCTCATCAGACCATAGGACATGGTTCCAGTAATCCATGTGCTTTGTTGACATGTCTTCAGCAAACTGTTTGCGGGCTTTCTTTTCTACCGTCTTCAGAAGAGGCTTCCTCCTGGGGTGACAGCCATGCACACCAATTTGATGTAGAGTTCGGCGTATGGTCTGAGCACTAACAGGCTGACCCCCCACCTATTCAATCTCTGCACTAATGCTGACAGCATTCCTGTAACGAGTCACATGACATTTTGCAGGGAAAATGACAAGCAGTACTCAATTTGGACATTTAGGGATGTACGTAGTTTCTAAGGGGTGTACTCACATTTGTTGCCAGGGGTTTAGATATTAATGGCTATATTTTGAGTTAGTTTGAGGGGAAAATAAATCAACTCTATTATATAAGCTGCACACAGACTACTTTTCATTGTGTCAAAGCGTCATTTTGTCAGTGTTGTCCCATGAAAAGATATACTTAAATATCTGCAGAAATGCGAGGGGTGTACTCACTTTTGTGATACAATGTAGAACCTTCCATCACTGCTTGTGATCAGGGACTGAGAGACCCCCTTTCGGTTTTAACCCTCAGGGGTCGCTATAGCGAAACAGACAATTTGCGTGGCAGATTTGTCACACAAGTGTTTGGGCCAGATGCCCCATTCTGACACAACACGCACGTGGGACTCAAGCCCAGGCCACCGCAAACAGCTGCGTGGCACTCAGACAACTTAGCTAACATCTTCATCCGAGGGACTGCAGATGAATATTAACTTGTAGCTACTGTATATCTGTTCTGTGCAACACATTTATTGTACAATATCCCTGTTAAGTATATAAAATGAGAATGAGAATGGACATCAGCCAGCAGAACCTTCCAATCCCCTACTAAAAGGCTACTTATAGTGGGCGTCACCTACTTAAACAAATAGTGGGTCAGACCTGCTGACTCTGTCAAGAATTAGGTGTTGTGCACTCGGGGATTAGTCCTAATAAGCTTCCCTCGTCTGCCTCACTCGACATGTCTTGAGCACGAATGCCGCCCGCCATTTGGGCAATTTTATGCGGACTATGGACAGGATTCCTTACCTGCTAGTTATAGTTTTGCTTCACGTCCAGGGGTATGAAAGTTTTTCTCAATGTTTGCGGGGGTGTAGCTGTATAGAAGACCGTCATGGCAGGTGAGACCTCTTGTTGACCTTGTTTCTGTGTCAGGGAAAATATAGTGTTTATTCATTTGCAGTCTTTAATTATATAGCTCTGAAAGAAATTAAGAGACCAAAAACTGGTCTTTTACATGAGTATCTCAATTTTGTATTTGGAATTTGGGAGTTCTTTGTCTGTCTATAAGCAAAGAGCAAATGAAACGGTTCAATTTACTCAACTGTATCTCTAAAGAAACATTAGAATTTCAGAGAAACTAATCACTTTGCAGTGTTTACTGGTCTAAATGATGCTTGAATCACTCATAGGTCTCTCATATGCATGGAGGAGAATGCATTCGGGGCCATACCGGAGAATATTCCTCATGATATGACCAAAATCCGAATAGAAAAATCCCATTTCACCGAAATCAAGCGCGGAGCTTTCTCCAGAACACCTGCCTTGGAGAACTTGTGGTTGAACTTCAACGACATTACCCTGATCAACTCTAAAGCTCTGGAAGGTTTGCGGAATCTGACTGAGCTCCGTCTGCAAGGGAACAAGCTGCGCTCTGTGCCATGGACGGCGTTCGAGGATGCCCCGGGCCTGAAGATCCTAGACCTGAAACACAATCAACTGGATGTCCTGCCGGAGCACGCGTTAAAAAATTTGCCCGATCTGACTTACTTAGACTTATCCTTCAATCGGCTTACGGTCATATCCAAGGAGGTCTTCCAAAACTGGCCCCTGTACCAAAAACTGCAGAACACGGAGGAGGGAGAGGCGAGCTCCTCTGGGCCGAACGTTGTCCTTGCGCTACACGACAACGCCTGGCTGTGCGACTGCCGGCTCAAGGGCTTCGTGGAGTTCATCCGCTCCCTCAGCCCCCCGATTATTCTGATGAACTCCTACTTGACCTGCTCCGGGCCGGACTTTAGGGCAGGCAAGTTCTTTCATGAGGTCGAGCTCCAGGCCTGCGCCAAACCAGTGGTCACCACCCCGTCGGCCAATGTCAGCTTGCCCCTGGGTGCCAACGTCACGCTGCGCTGCCTCGCCAAGGCCCGGCCAGACCCTGCGGTGTGGTGGACATATGGTCTGAAGATAATCAGAGGATTTCATGGTAAGAGTGTGATCTCCGCAGTGTGACATCCAGGCAGGCGGATCGCCTGATATCTTGTGCTAAATTAGATACTTATGTGCACATTTTAATCACAGCCTTCTATAAAGCTTCCTTTAAGAGGAGTCAATCTGGATGTTGGTCACTGACTCCGTCAAGCTGCACACCCTCGGTGTTTCAGATTATTGTGCGCAGCGTCATCCTGGACAGCTTGCGTCAGCAGCCCTGCTGTGTACGAGCGAACCTGCACGAGTAAACTTGTGTGCAGGGAAGTTGTTTTAACTGACCATTGCTATTACCAGTACTTGAGATACCCAAATTTTGATGTTGTTTTTCAAGATAGCCATGGTCTATCACTTAGCAAAATAATTTTGATGAAAAACTTCAAATACAAGTACTGTGGTAGCTTGATTTTTTTCGCTTGTTGCTACGCTACGTTGCGTGCATCCCGCATGGTCGAATATCCTGACACCACTACTGTTTGTAATGTCCAAATGTTGTATGTTGAGACCAAAGACTGTCGTGAAAATATATTGCTATAAAAATCATTTCTTCTCAGAGTCTCAGGAGAGAGTGGATGAAGACACTATCAGGTCCCTCTTGGTCATCCCTTTGCTCCGTACGGCCGACCGCGGCGTCTACACCTGCAGTGCTGTCAATTTCATCGGAAACTCCTCAGCAAGCATCCAGCTCGACATTCTCTCTCCTGACGGCTACCAGTCACCATCCCTTCCTGGTTTGCTGGCAGAAGACGAGAACGTTTATATCGACATCCGCATCGCCAAACAGACGGTGCGCGGCATCTCCATCGAGTGGTTCGCTGTCTTGGATCACCCCGACCAAACGTGGTTCACCATCCATTTGGGCCGCGCCAACGGCGACAAGAAGGAGACCATCTACATCGGCCCTGGCATCCGTTCGTACTCCGTATCTGACCTAATGCCTGCCACCAAATACGAGATCTGTGTGACGCTCAAGAACCGGACGCCACGCCCTGGCCAGTGCGTGGTTTTCGTCACAGGAAGCGACATCACTGAAATGGAGCAGCGAGAGAAGCTGATCCACATTGTGGTAATCGTCCTCGCCATGGTGTTGGCCGTACCCATCGGCATGTACGCCTGCACTACCGACACTAAGTTCTCCTGTCTGGAGGGCTTGATGGCATTTTGGAAGAAGCGGCGCGGAGAGAGGGGATCGGGCGGCTTGGAACGCGAGAGGCAAGGCACCTTCGACAGCCTGCAGGCGGCCAGCGACGAGAGCCTGATGCGGAAAGAGTCCAGTGAGGACAGGAAGGTGAGGCGGAGATCAGATGACAGGCCGATTAAGGGCAAGGCCGACCCCAGCAGAATCACTGCAGAACTTTACTAAACGGCATCAAACACTTTGCAGCCAGCCATTTTTTTCAGCAGTTTGTAAGTGTGATGACATGGTGTGATACACTGCTGATACTCTCTACTCTCTCTTCTGTTCTAGGGCGGGAGATTTGTTGAAAAGGTGTGATTGCTCACCTTTATGGCAAGATTGTTAGTCAAGGGATTGCACCAGTGTAGAGATATACTTGATTACATTCTTTTGCTCTCGGATTCATGATTCACAGTTTTTCCTGCCTTTGTGGATGAATTGGGCAAGATAGCACATTTACTGTTTCTACACGGATTTTGTAATAGCACGAATATATACTGTAGATATAATATATGTGTATTCTTTCTGTTCAGTTGGAGTAATTACTACAACTGCTGTTTAATAGAAGAAACAACTCTAAGGCTAGGTTCATACCACAGGTCTTAATGCACGAATCCGATTTTTTTGTGTTTTTCCGACTCGAGTGACGGTCGAAACAGGAAAGTCGCATAAAAGTGGACCATTTCAAATCCGATCTAGGTCACTTTCGTATGTAGTTAAATTTGACCTTGGCCACATTTTTCCAGAATGTGGCTGCGGTCTGAACTGTCAAGTCCCCCAAATCCGAATCCATGTAGCAATAGCGTATCGCACGCAGGCTATTTTTAGACCATGACGTCGCATCGTAAAGCGGAAGAAGGACATTATATACACGCTCTCGCATGCAAACCATTATTTTTCGGCCTTCTTTCTCCGGTAATCTTCAAAAACTCTCAAAAACTGACATGCCGATTATTCGCTGCTACGATGTAACTTGTAGAAACAACTCTAAACATTACGACATATATAGGATGTTTTCTTCATACTCTCCCGGAACCAAAAACTCGTAGGAAAAAATGTGAAGACTGCAGCTACTATGCTTCTATGGCGCGGACGTCTAAACGACCAGTTTAACGCCAGCAAAGTGAAGCCGTTCACATTTCATATGCAGTAAACATTTTGTTTGGGCCAAGAGGTAAGCCATTTCGATATTATGACATTTTTTTAGCGTAGCGTTTTGTCATGCTGCTTCTCTCTGACAATGCATGACCTGAAAAAAACATTTAAAGTGGTATATGACTGCCACCGTTGTTACCTTTTCTGTTCTAAAGAAACAACTTTAGTAAGGGGGAAGCGTAAATAAATTAATAGAATTAATATTTGTTATTAATGAAAAAATGCAGTGTTCGTTGGCTGTCAACGAGTAGCATTTGCGATCGCTACACATAACAGCAATGTCCCCCAAAAGAATGGTCGGAGACGTAAGACAACCAGAGGATATAATGTATAAGAAAGATGGGGCTTATGGTGGTAAAGGATAGATTGTTGGAACAGGAGAATGTCATTGTCAGTGGCGTAAGAAAAAAGTGTTGATTATAAAAAAGCTAAGGGTAAGCTTAGGTCGGCTCGTTTTTTTCCGTCTTTTTCAGCCGTCGACACTCAAGCCATCTCTTTAACTGAACATTTGTATGTTCTTTCACATCTTTACCAGTGAATTTGGCACCAGGGACATCATTTTCGGACAGAATTGGTAGGTTTAGCTCTGTAAACATCTCGTTCGTACACTATTCCCATTCATTTACTATTAGGGACAAACAAGAGCTTGTCCCCCCTTAGCTAACAGCAGAGCCACAGAAGCTAACGTCATAAATATTAACGAGCGGAAGTGACGTGTAGCGTGCAGTACCCCCATTACGTCAGCAAAGAGCGAGAGAGATAGGCCGCTACGGTAGCGATGGGGCTGTGTATTAGCGTTAGCGCCTAGCTTGAATGCGGCTTTTAAAGAAGAGGCAGGCTTGACAACAGTCATAAAGAAATAAAATCGGGGGTGGGATAAGCCTGAGAATGTTCGGTTTTCTCTCTGTGCTCAAAATGAGCAATATTTCAAGATAACTTACAGTCCGAGAGTCAGGGCAAACTGTCCGTGTGTGTGTGTTTGCGTCATGCACGTACAGAGAGTGCATGCTACCAATCCATGTAAACTTTGAATATAAGACTAAACGGGGAATATTTATGTCTGTTATTTGTGTTCTCTTTTTGGAAATCAAAGTATGATCACCCTTGAATGACGTTGAACCAGTATATGTAATCATTTATTTTGATGCTCCTGCACATCCGGGTCAATTTGCTCAGTGCATCTCGGACTGCAAATTAGTGCGCATGCGTGATACTTGAACGGGATCAATGGACAAAGGCAGTCTGAACAGGCACGCCAAAAAACAGTTATGACAAAAAATCGGAATTGAGCATTAAGACCTGCAGTATGAACCTAGCCAAATTTCGTACTTGCCTGTATTCTGTAAAAACGTGTCGACAACAACTACTTGAAAATCTTGTTTAACTAATTGGCTACCATTGACAGCGACAGACGTGCAGGCCTTTTGAGGGCTGGCAGCGAATGGACAAATCTTGGACAAATGGCTTAGACGTTTAGTAGTGGCAAACTAATTCAAATTCACAGCAGAAGGAAGAAAAGAGCCACATGATTGGACGTCTTTCATCATCATCAATGGCACTGAAAGAGTTAATGTAGTTGTTATTATATATATATATATATATATATATATATATATATATATATATATATACATATATATATATATTTTTAGGCAACTGAATAAGTCAGGTACAAAACTGAGCAGTATTCAACGTTGTAAGAATTGTTAGAAACACAGCTCTGTATATACAGTATCTGTTGCTCGCTAACAAAAACTATGTATTTCCAAATTATGGGATGACTTATTTGTTCCCCAAAAGTTTCAAAACCCACAATTTGGAGAAATGTGCTTTTTGTTTTAAAGCGACTATGTATTTCATTTCGGCCAGTTATATTAAATGAACTTATTTTATTCAAAAGTGTAAAAAGTCGACAACAATTGTCATTAAAGAAGATTTCATTTGATGAATATTTTTCTCCAAATGTGTACTGTAAACTCACATGCTATGAATGTATATTATTCATAAATCACAGCAAGAATTCTGGGCCATGCTATGAACATGTCCCTCAGACAGTTTATGACTACTAAAACACAATGTTTTCCATAATTGATCATTCTTGTTCAACTCCCGTCTTTAAAAAAAGAAGGAAATCTTGCGCATATTTGAATAAATAATATGCTCATGTAAACCGTCTTTATAGAGAGATTAACAAACAGTACAATTAAAATTGTGTTTCTTAAATCTCATAGTGCATGTAGAAAATAGTATGTTTTTCATAATGCACTTTGTCAGATAATCACAGTTAGGTCCTAAGTGTCCCAAATGGTGTGTGTGTTCAGTCTATGTGTGTGTACTGTAAAGTTTCATCAGTTGATCTGTAATCCCCGCCTGCGTCACTGTACTTTTATAATACGTCACAGGCTGGACTCTTGCAAACAAACAGAAGCACGGCACAGTGGCAGCGGGCATGCGCCGGACATGATCTGTGCCGAGGAAAGCCAGACAGATGGCGCGTTGCATATGCACGCGCCAACATTGTTCATTTGACATAAGAGCCAAACACAAACATCCTCTGAAATATCTACAGCACGTTGTCTAGCCAGTTCTATAAACACATCTTTCCTGTTTGTTCACACTTGATTCATAAGGAAACATATTACACACCAGAAAATGAAACAGAAAGGTACAGTATCATTATAACATGATGATAGATATCTGTGTAAATGTGTTTTCTTTTACAATCTTAAATATTTATCAACACTCGATCCCAATATTTTTTAAAAAAACTTTTATACTCAAAGAGCAGCATATTATTGCATGTTGTTGCTGCCCCCTCCCTTTGGAAGTCACTCCCTAAACCCATCCGCACCTGTTCACACATTCCTAGATTCAAATAACTCCTAAAAACTCACCTTTTAAATTGTCTTTTAAGTTATAATTATTTGTTGTTTATGGTTTTGTTCTCATGTTGTTTGCTGCTTTTTTGTTTTAACTGTAAAGCGTCTTTGAGTATCTGTAAAAGCGCTCTATAAATAAAATGTATTATTAGGGCCCCAGCACCAATTGATGCGAGAGCCCTATTGGAATGCAAAGGATTATTATCTCTTCTTCATAGAAAATGAAAATGGTCAATTTGAAGGCCTGAACATCCTCGAAAAGTCACCAAAATTTGCATACACGCGGCTTTGCATAAATTTAGATCATTTTGCAACGTTGCAAAAAAATGTAACAAAATGGCTCAGTGGCTCCCCCTTGTAATCAAAAAAAGTCCTCTCCATTTAAATTTTTTCAACGTAGAGCGATGAAATTTGGGGAGTCCAAAAAGTCTCTTCCACCCAACAGGAAATCGGGTGTTTTGGATTGAATGTTAAAAAAAAATTAATTTTAGACGATAAACAGCATGCACGTTTGAGACCATTGTGCATAGGCAGTTAGTTGGATCCTCCTCAAAATTGGACAGTTCACGTGACATATGAGATGTTAAGTTATCAAAATGGTGAGTTTTCATTCATGGGCCTGACCTGGGCGGGGTACCAAAGTCAGGCGTTTTTTGTGGCAACACACCAAATTCAGTAAATGACTAATAACTTCCTGATACAAGTTGCAATATTTTTCATATCTGGCAAGCATGAGAGGTATCCTGGCCTGAACACGACTGCATTGAAATATTACCCATTAGGCCTGGCACACCCTAGTGGGTACAGGAAATACGCTTTTTTTTTTTTTTTACGAGAAAGGCTCCTCCTCCTTGGGAAAAAAAAACAACTGACCTCAAACCTGCATCAGGGGAGCCTTAAGACATGTGTTCAGGTATCTAATGAAAAATGTTGAGTTTTCGATGAAGCGGCGGGGTACAAACAGGAAAGTTAAAAGACCCTCGGCATTTTGTCTCACAACAAATTTTGTCATAACTTGGCAGATATACAACATATATGCGCCAAACTTGCTTGTTGAGTCTTACCCTGAAGGGTCCTGTGTGGATTATTTACGTCAACTCTGTAGCGCCAACTGGTGGCAACAGAAAGTAACTCATTTTACTTATACATGTCCAGTTCTTTTGTAGTTTGAAGACTTTTTGTAATACTACATTTTAAGGCCAATGTCCACATTTCTGTCTGTTGCCATGACCATCCTTTGTTCGCATTAAGAGGAAGTGTATTTTTTCAGGGATTTAGGCAGCTTACAGAGCCATAGAATTTGGCACACTTTGTCGAATTGGCCCAATTAAAACCGAGTTTGCGTGATGTTCGAGTTGCGCCAAATTGTGAGCGCTAGGGCCCGTTCAGTCCTGCATGCAGGGCTAGTTATTATTATTACTTACATTGTAGCTAGTCTCCCATTTGACAGTAAAAATGACTTCACCAGTGATCTAAGAGTAAGGGAATGGAATGTTTTTATTTTGGTTCCATTGATAGCTATATATGTCCAACCCATTCGAACTTGGAGGTTTAAATGGATTGGATGTCTACTAGTGACAAAATTATTCGAATTCACAGCACAAGAACAAAAAGAGCCACCTAACTGGATGTCTTTGATCGTCAATGGCCCAAAAAGAGTCAATATGAAACATGACGTTACAGAGTGAAAATGTTCACCTTTAAAATGCAAAACTCATGTTATAACTAGGGCTGTCAAACGATTGACATTTTTAATGGAGTTAATTACAGCTTAAAACTTAATTAATCGTAATTAATCGCAATTCAAACCATCTATAAAATATGCCATATTTTTCTGCAAATTATTGTTGGAATGGAAAGATAAGACACAAGATGGATATATACAATCAACATACGGTACATAAGTACTGTATTTATTATAACATTAAATCAACAAGATGGCATTAACATTATTAACATTCTGTTAAAGCGATCCATGGATAGAAACACTTGCAGTTCTTAAAAGATAAATGTTAGTACAAGCTATAGAAATTTTATAATAAAACCCCTCTTAATGTTTTCGTTTTGATAACATTTGTAAAATTTTCAATCAAAAAATAAACTAGTAGCCCACCATTGTTGATGTCAATAATTACACAATGCTCATGGGTGAAACCAATAAAATCAGTCGCACCCAAGCGCCAGCAGAGGGCGACAAAACTCCAAAAAACACAAGAAACAAGTGGCCATTGCACTGTGCTGTCATTTTAATCTGTTTGAGCGGGGCATGTGCGTTAATTGCGTCAAATATTTTAACATGATTAATTAAAAAGATTAATTACCGCCCGTTAACGCAATAATTTTGACAGCTCTAGTTACACCCTTTAATCCATTACAGTAAAATGTGAAACTTGATAAAACATTAAACTTGTTAATATGTGAAACTTGTCAAGTTAACTGATTGATATATTGTACATTATTTGGCATTGCAGTTTTCACGTTGTAGTGGATGAGATTTAGAAGATATTTACACTTTGAAGGACTCTGTGGTGCATTTTTCAGTTTTCTGTATTTTTCTGACTTTTTTTTTTTTTTTTACCACATTATGTACAAAAAAACAAAAAACAAAAACAAAAACAACCCCCCCCACACACACACAATAAACAATAAAGGACACATATTCCCCCGTGAAGCTTCCCTCCTGATTTTTTTGATACTATATTGACAGTTTGAAAAATACAAACTCACACTTGGGGTCCTTACTCTTTAATAGTTTTTTTATCTCAACATTATTTTACAACTGCTTACAGAGTACTTTTGCCACCGATCACAAGTGACCCTATTTTCTCGAACTGAAAATATGATGAACTCTGAAACCTGTCTTTAGTTTGTGCGTTTCCAGCTTCAGTGCTTTTTGCAACTTCCCACTGTGTAATCCTGTACACAGCAGTAATCCTGGCTGCCTCCTACATGGCATAATGCACGCTCATTTGGGATGCTTCGCGTATTATTCCCTGTCCATTTCTCTTTTAATAGCCATTGAATGTGTGTCATGATTTAAATGCATTTTTTTGGTTTGTTTTATGTACTTAGGGTGGGCGTGGTTGAGTTCACCTTTTACTTTGGGACCACGTTGCCTGATTTTAAAGGCACAATAAAGTTGATGACGCACATCTTGAGAACCTAACTAGAGAAGGGCAGAAGGATCTCTGGTTTGTGGCCAATGCAGCAATATTGCAGAAAGATGAACAAGTTGGCCCTTGGATTAGCGAGGGTAATCTGCGCATTCCGTGTTTTATGTAATTTGGAAAATACGCCACTGCAGCATGTTTGGCTCTGAAATGCTCAGAGGGCGCTTTGAGTGTAACTTGGTAATTGGTATTGCTCACGCTGGTGCTGCACCAAAGGAGATTGTGCGGGAGTCAAATGTGACTTATTTGTAGAACATCTGCTCAAAAAAAAGAAAAAAAAAAAAAAAGAAATACAGTAAAACATCATCAAATACTGTTGTATAACTCCACCTCTACTGAGAAACATATTTCTATGCTTCTGCTTAAGTCCTTCTTTTGGTTACTTTTGCAGGAATACGGATTCAATTCATGTATCACAGTAATTTTTTTCTTTTTAAAATTATTCTTACAGGAACAAAAAACAATTTAATCAAGTCATGTACAAAAGAGGCAGTACAAGTACAAAAGTTTATAAGGCTGAAATATAGGACACAATTTTTAAGTACTTTGTAAAACTTTTTTTTCTAAATGTCAAAAGAAGTTAATTAAAAATTTACTCTCACTTGTTTCAAATGCTACACAAATTGAAACATTACAAAATTTCATATTTTTTTCTAGACTTCGAATTTTATAGCATCTAAGTTGAACATTAAATTTTTTTGTACCAGCAATTTTGTTGCTCTGAAAAAAAAAAAAAAAATCTATTACAATATTATCCATTCATTTCTACTCTGTTCATCCATTTTTTCCAGACACGAATGGTTTTGGGGGGACAGAGAAAAAGGAAGAACACAGTCGAGAAAAAGAACAAACAACAACAAAAAATATGCCATTAAGCACCTATGCTACCTAAGAACATAGTGGGGCTATCGTACTCTAATTATATTTACCCGTGGACACCATGTGGGTGTGTCTGTGGGGGGTGTTCATCTATTTTATTCTATAGGTTTCCTTTGAGTGACAAAAAAATATACATTATTATATTATTAATATTACAGTACTATTATTATTATTATCATACATAGAAAGGCTACTTTTTTCTGAAAAACTAAGACTTCCTTGAAAACTGACATTAATAATAACAACAATATAAAATGTAAAAAATAAAAATAAAAAAAAAACATTGTAAATGTAAATTATTGTAATTAAATGCTGCTATTTAAAAAAAAGTTTTAATGTAAAACCTGTTAAAGCCATCAGACTCAAATGTTAATACAACTAAATATGAAAAAAAAAAAAAAAAAAAAAATCAAATTTAAAGTGAAAGCAATGTAAAGAACATTTGATTGCAAGGGCGTAAGTTTACATAAGGATGGTAGGGCTATAACACAACCAACTTTTCAGGATGCTCAAATTGTCTCCACCAACTTTTAAGCAACCTTATTTGAATTATATAATGAGTTGTTATTTTAGTAATTTATATTTTCTTCCCATATGTTATAAGGCTAGAATAGATCCTACCATTACTAAGTTAAATATTTTCATTATCTTCAGACTTACTGTAGATTTACCCCTTTTCACTTGCTGAATGTGCCGGTCCATTGTTTTCCCCGAAACGCATGTTTGATTGTCTGATGACTTGACACCCCCCTCCGCCACACAGATGCACACTCACACCCACACTGCCCCACTGACAACCAGACAGGAATAAAACATGCCGCCGCCTCCTCAAAAGAAGAGGGATATTAGTTTTTTTGGGTTTTTTTTCAAAGCAGCATCAGCAGCAGCCACTGTAAGTAATGTAAAAAGAAATCAATGTCGTGGAGGTGGGGGAAGCACCACTAATTTTGCTGCTGAAAGTCCGACCTGTATCAGAGTTAGCATAGCTTTAAACTTGCTGGCCTGCAAAACTACTGCGGTGAGACCAGGCTCCACAAGGAATAAAGAAGTCAAGCTAGCCGTAACCTCATTTAGATCATTGTTTGACTTATGTGTATTATGGTAATGCAACCCGGTGGCTTCAGCATGGAAGTCCCTTTATTGAAAAAAAGAAAAAAAAAAATTATATGAACATGAACTGACATGGAAAAAAAATCTGTGGAATGAAATTACACATCAGAATTGGTTCGAGTCTTGGGGTTGTCTAGGATGGCTCAGATGTAGATCGGTCCTTGGATATTTCAGATTTTTTTCCCCTTCTTTTTTTTTTTTCCAAATCACTTTTATACTTGAATACTTTAGTATGAGTCTACTCAGTCTAGGGATACTCCAGTGGCCCACCAAAAGTTTGTGTGTGTGTGTGTGTGTATACAGAGTTTGTTATTGTCCATTAGTATGTTTCTGAATGAGAACACTGTAAAATACTACAACTCACACTTCTGCTCATCTGATAATTTTTCTCATGATTGTCTAGATGTAAGCAGGCTCCTGACTATAAGCTTTTAGTAGCTTCTTAAGGAGACCTGACTCACACATAATCTCAGCACTATGATATGATACACACTTTGTAAATATTCATGTGTGTGTGAATAAATTGAAATTGAAAATTGAAAAGTGGACCCATTCTTGGAAACCTCCCTGTTTTTTTAAATAAAGGGACTTGCACTTCAAAATGTTTCTTGACTGGTTGTTGATTCAAACAAAGGTTTGAATCGAACGTTGTATCCCCTGAACCAATACACATGAAAGTTAGCTTAAGCCAATACAGATTTTTTTGCATTGCTCAATGCAAAATAAATCAAAAATATTTAATTGACAGGCTAAATAAATAAAACATTAAATGAAATAAATAAATAAATAAAGCCTATCAATTAATGAGGTCCATATACGTGAGAAATGTTGTCCAGACCCCCGTTCAATAATCTGTTGAGTCTTATTAATATCCCGCCCCTAGCAAAAAGTGTTATGCCTTAATATCGTCCCTACCAATGTTGAGAGCAAACCTACGCCCTTGGTATGGAATTTTGCTTTCTTTTGTTGTTGTTTCTTTCAACTCCCAGCTAAAATGCCTATTACAGTCCGTGGAAGCAAATAACTTATATAAGGGAGTTTATGAGTTGGTTGATTGTCTACGTTCCATAAAACAGCAGGCCTATTGGTTTCAGGGGTTGCAAAGAGAATTTCCTTTTCTCCACTTCCAGAAGAAGGCGCCAGAGCCTATGAACATGCTAATTACAGTAAATGTTAAGCTAGTCTAATAATCTAAGTGACACAAGACAACAAAACACACGCAGTGCACAATAACAAGGAAGAACTAAACCCAAATATACAACTTTTGAAGACAACTTTATTGACAAAAACGCAATCAAAATCAAACACAGCACCGCCAATATTGCCTTTTTTCCTTCCATGACTGTGTTGTGCACCTGTGAGCAGTTGGGATTAAAAATGATCTTAACCGGATCATTGTGGTTTCCTTCCTTTCGACCAGCTCAGGCTAATCCCTTTAGCCAGCACCAGTGTCAGTGAAATCTGCCCGTAAGAAGATTGGTTGGAACCCAAATAATACAGTCTCAATGTGCCTCAGTCCTTGACGAGAGACTTTTACAGACAAAAAGAACAAGCGATAAACGTTTTTAGGCTGGAAGCAGAGTAACATGCTTGCTATAGTGGGGCAAATAAGTATTTAGTCAACCACCAATTGTGCAAGTTCTCCTACTTGAAAAGATTAGAGAGGCCTGTAATTGTCAACATGGGTAAACCTCAACCATGAGAGACAGAATGTAGAAAAAAAACCCAGAAAATCACATTGTTTGATTTTTAAATAATTTATTTCCAAATTAGAGTGAAAAATAAGTATTTGGTCACCTACAAACAAGCAAGATTTCTGGCTGTCAAAGAGGTCTAACTTCTTCTAACAAGGTCTAATGAGGCTCCACTCGTTACCTGTACTAATGACACCTGTTTTAACTCATTATCGGTATAAAAGACACCTGTCCACAAGTTCAGTCAGTCTCACTCCAAACTCCACTATGGCCAAGACCAAAGAGCTGTCGAAGGACACCAGACACAAAATTCTCGAGCTGCACCAGGCTGGGAAGACTGAATCTGAAATAGGTAAAAGACTTGGTGTAAAGAAATCAACTGTGGGAGCAATTATTAGAAAATGGAAGACATACAAGACCACTGATAATCTCCCTCGATCTGGGGCTCTATGCAAGATCTCACCCCGTGGCGTCAAAATGATCACAAGAACGGTGAGCAAAAATCCCAGAACCACACGGGGGGACCTAGTGAATGACCTACAGAGAGCTGGGACCTCAGTAACAAAGGCTACTATCAGTAACACAATGCGCCGCCAGGGACTCAAATCTTGCACAGCCAAACATGTCCCCCTGCTGAAGCCAGTAAACGTCCAGGCGTGTCTGCGGTTCGCTAGAGAGCATTTGGATGATCCAGAAGAGGACTGGGAGAATGTGTTATGGTCAGATGAAACCAAAATACAACTTTTTGGTAGAAACACAGGTTCTCGTGTTTGGAGGAGAAAGAATACTGAAGTGTATCCGAAGAACACCATGTCCACTGTGAAGCATGGGGTTGAAACATCATGCTTTGGGGCTGTTTTTCTGCAAAGGGACCAGGACGACTGATCTGTGTAAAGGAAAGAATGAATGGGGCCATGTATCAAGAGATTTTGAGGGGAAAATCTCCTTCCATCAGCAAGGGCATTGAATATGAGACATGCCTGGGTCTTTCAGCATGACAATGATCCCAAACACACAGCCAGGGCAACAAAGGAGTGGCTTCGTAAGAAGCATTTCAAGGTCCTGGAGTGGCGTAGCCAGTCTCCAGATCTCAACCCCATAGAAAATCTGTGGAGGGAGTTGAAAGTCCGTATTGCCCAACAACAGCCCCAAAACATCACTGCTCTAGAGGAGATCTGCATGGAGGAATGGCCAAAATACCAGCAGCAGTGTGTGAAAAGCTTGTGAAGAGTTACAGAAAACGTTAGGCCTCAGTTATTGCCAACTAAGGGTACATAACTAAGTATTAAATAAATAAGTAAGACCAAATACTTATTTTCACCATGATTTGCAAATACATTCTTTAAAAATCAAACAATGTGATTTTCTGTTTTTTTTCCACATTCTGTCTGTCATGGTTAAGGGTTACCCATGTTGACAATTACAGGCCTCTCTAATATTTTCAAGCGGGAGAACTTACACAATTAGCGGTTGACTGAATACTTATTTGCTCCACTGTATGTAGAAAAATGGCCACTCATGTTGAACTATGTCAAGATCTCAGACCACCATGAAGTGCAAAAAATGCACGATTCAGCGGAAGATTATTACCCTCAACATCACGGTTAGGTTAAGGCTATATCACTTTCCAAAACATCTGCTGAATCGTGCTTTTGTTGATTGATTGTACATTTAAGTTCAAATGAAGCCCTCCAGGTAGATATTCCCTGTTTTAGGCCAATGCCTGCTCTAGGAATTTGTTGTTTTCATCAGTACTGGTATTACCAATTGTTCCGCTTATCCCGTTTCAACAAATTGTACCAAGCATTACAGCAGTGTGACAAAAACGTCATGCCAGGGAAGGACAAGAACAAATTTCACGGTGATCCAAGACTTTTGCATGGTACTATGTACACTCGCAGCACTATAAGTTATTGATCATCCTCTTCTGCTCCAGTCTCATTTTGAGTTCTGACACGAGTGCCTTGTTGACTGTGTCGTGCGTCGTCGACTTCTTCTTGGGGCGCGCCGCCACGGTGGCCGAGACGGTGGGCACTACCCACTTCCTCTCACCGGGGACGTAGGGTGGCGGCGGAGGCGGGAGAGAGGGGGCGCAAGGGGGTGGCGGCGGCGGGGGCCAGTGCCTGACCGCGTTGCCCACGTTGTTGTTGTAGTTGACGTTTTCCGCCATCTCCTGGGTGTCCGGTTCCTGCTCCTCCTCCTGGAACCTGTCCTCGGGGTTCCCTGCTCTCCTGAAGGGGCTCTTGAAGGTCCATGCGTTGTCGTTGCGGGGCCTCCTCCTCACGCGACGGTTGGGCACGACCCGGTTGGACTTTTTGTTGCGTACGAAGGTGATTGTGGAGATGATGACTGTGACCGAGACCATTAAGCTAATAACGCCTGCAAGCACGCCTACGATTTGCATGGATTTGTTTTTATTGTTCATTAATAATGATCCCAAAGGCCCCCCTTTGAGTTGGGTCTGTAAAAGAGCAAAAGGAGAATGGACATCCATTGTCAAACGTTTTCTAATGTTCCCGCTATTTACACATACTCACAATTAGGCGTTAAAAACACCTAGAAACTAAATAAGCTGCCATAGTATCGAAGGTGGGAAAATACACTGCATACACTTTGAATGGAAACACTCTGAGTCTAGATTTCATAATGATGTTTTTTTTTCAAGACAAGATCAGAGAGGTTGTCCAGGAAACCACTGCTGAAAATGGGAACATCTTCAGTCACATTGTGCTCCTTTACTCCTTTACAGACACAGCTCACTGCAGAACCAAACAAATATCTTATAGTACCAACGAGTTCAAAAAGAAAAAAGTTCATGTTTGTGCTGATGATCTCAAGGCAAGCTTCACTCATGGCCTCCTGATAATCTTTCTGATCTTGCCTTGAGGTTTAATACGGGACTTTTTCACAGAGTTCCAGTAAATGAGAGTGGAAATGAAGATTGTGAGGGAAATGGCGAAGGTGACAGCGGTCATAAAAATCCCAAACACAGTCCCGGGGCGCTTCCTTAGTCCGAGGAAGTATGACACAAATCTGGATTTCACCTAAAAATATGACAATGTGATAAGTGATCTTGTAAGACAGCACCACAGTTACATTGGTCTGATAGAAGGATGTTAAATTCCAAGTGCTATTGAATCTAAACATAGAATTCCAGAAGAAGGCTTTCAGATCTGCATTCATGGAACAGCGCAGTGTAAATTACATGTTGTGCTGTGAAAAACATTACTGCAAACTGCTCCTTTCAGACCAATCTGGTCACTGTCCAAATTTATTTCCATCCAGACAAACTTACTGCCAAAAGATGATCTTACCACACAAAAGAATAGTATTCTGGAAAAAGGACATGTTGGATATTTTGATTCTTAGACTAGTTAAAGAGGAAGGATTCTGGTTTTGATGGAAAAAAACTAGTTAAAGAGGAAGGATCCTGGTTTTGATGAAGAAAAAAAAAAAAAAAGATAATAATAAGGCTATAAATTGAACAAACCTAAGGAGAGCTGAGCTGAAGCTCAAGTTGTCATTTTGAAGAGGTACAATCAAACATTGCATCTCAGCCTCGTAAAACAAAACTTGTGATCAGATTTTATTGTTTCCAAATAAAACATCTGAATAATGATAATGTAAAATATCCAACCGTCCATGATTGCCCAGCAAAAAAACTCCCAGGAATTTACCGGAAAAGGTTGTACCTAGACTTGTTTGATTCTTTCCGGCACAAATCAAAGATTTTCTCATGTGTACAGTGTACAAGGCACACGATTGTTTTACATTTTTGCAAACTTAAGTCAAATTGCTACAACAGCTATTCTTAAAGTGTGTTATTACAGTTGTACCACACTAGTACAAATAAATAAATAAATAAATAAAAGTGTGAGAGCTTTCAGGAAATGCTCATGTTTCAGTACCCTTGACGGGGATAGATGTCCAATTCATTTTGACTGGAAGGGACTAGCTTCTACCTAATTCGCTGCCATCCATCCATCCATCCATCCATCCATCCATCCATCATCTACTGCTTTATGCGGGGTCGGGTCGCAGGGGCAGCACCCCGAGCAGGGAAACCCAGACTTCACTCTCCCCAGCCACTTCAACCAGCTCAACCGGTGGGGTCCCAAGGCGTTCCCAGGCCAGCCGAGAGACATCCAGCGTGTCCTGGGTCGCCCCTGGGGCATCCCGCCATTGGGACATGCCCGGAACACCTCTCCAGGGTGGCATCCAGGAAGCATCCAAACCAGATGCCCAAGCCATCTCAGTTGGCTCCTCTCAACGCGGAGGAGTAGCGGCTCAGTCCCTCCCGGATGACTGAGCTTCTCACCCTATCTCTAAGAGAGAGCCCGGACACCCTGCGGAGGAAACTCATTTCGGCCGCTTGCATGCCGCTACCAGACCCTCCCAGTCAAAATGGATTAGAATTCTATCGCCGTCAATGAAACTGAAACAGGAAAGAATGTAACCCTGTGTTTGTTTTTGAGAAAGATACATAGTTACTTACTGCTTCGGTTATGTCGATCTTGACCACAGCGGTAGTGCTGAACGATGGGTGTCCGAGGTCACGCGCTTGCACCACCAGCGACCAGGTGAAGTCCCTCTGATTGGTGATGTTCCTAATGATGGCCATGGACTTGATGTATGACTTGAGGTTAATTTCGCCAGTGTCAGCGTCAATGTCGAAGATGTTGTTGTCAGGGTCAGCTTTCATGATGGCGTACTCGATGACATTGTTGGGTACCTCCGCATCGTCATCAACAGCCTGGGATCAGAAAGGCGTTGGAAGTTAATTTTACTTGCTAGTGCAGCTTTTAGGCCAATGGTGTCGCAAATTTCTCCTCCGTAGTCAATTTTAAACTGTATGTGTGAGTTAACTGTAAAATTAACACCTTCCAATTCATTACGATTTTTCTCCCTCGTTATTCACCGCCTAATTGTTGTATTATACTCAAAAGCTGTGCATGACGCCATCTACAGGGATGAGTTCATAATGACAGTGATTACTAAACTTGAATTTTACAGAGAAGCTGGGCTAGATCCTCCCCTATGCTTAACCACTGGAAAACAAACTTGACTATTATAAGCATCAGATGAGCCTAGTTAAATGTTATCCTCGGATATAAATGAGGCAAGGTTATAAATATATAAGATGTAATATAATATACATATAATATAACCTATATCCCGATCAGAGGTTGCGCTAGACTTTTTCGTTGTCTGTCATTTTTACTGACAGGGTCATAAAATTCCGGTCATAATCTATTTTTACCCGTCACTTAAAATTTTAAAATGATGATAATGACATTGTGGTGACCCTTTGTTTGGCATAATTCACCTTCCGTACTTGTGGGTACATTTGGCCGAGCGCGTTAGCGGCTACGACACAGTCACGTGACAGAGACACTTAAGAGCCGCGCGCGTTCCGGCTTGAATAGAGAGTTCACAGAGAGCAGAAGAGCTACAGCGGCTGGACACAGCAATTCGAGCTAACAAGACTCTTAACATTGCATACCGCTTCAACATATTCAATAGTATTTAGTTTTCATTCATTTTAAATTAATATTCAGTCCGAACAAGCTTAACAGAGAATCCACACCGTGCCATCACACATCAAGCAGATGAATATGTAACTTTTTCTCCGCAGTGACAAAAACAGCTGACTGTGGCCCCAGTAGGTAGGCTACATTATGGAACAATGAAATTAACAGTTCACCTGCTGTGGCCTGAACGGAGTCTTACACCTTCCTCCTGGTGCGCATGGGCTTGAATTGCGTGCCAGCTTGTGCAGTCCCTGTTTTTTCACCTTTTTTATCAACACCATCGTCGTTTCGGGGCTTTATGAAGAAACTTCGGACACTCAGTTACCTTGACATTTTTCAGAGTAAGGCCAACGACTTCACGCATCAAGAGAGACAATAGCTAATTAATATGCTCACTCGCCACCCTGTGGTCTGGGGTGTGATTTGCAACCTGTCAAAATGACAGATGGACTTCAGTTTTTTCCGTCACCGTTTTAAAAAAATCGGTCAACGACGGAAAATATTCGGTTAACACGACCCCTGATCCCGATATAGTCCAAATCCAAAAATCTGATATCAAACCAATACGGATATACTGTATATGGATGTGTACTTAAAATATTCTTTTTTTTTTTTTTCAATCATTTACTGTTCATTTAATTTTTGCACCACAAAGGCAAATGGTCTGCTCAAATAACACATCCCAAGCATGTTAGTTTGGAGACATCTAATGGTCAATAAACATAACTGCTGTGCTAAGCTGTGACCAGCCCTTGTACAAAGGCAGAAAACTTCTACATTCACTAGTTTGAAGGCAACATGCGTATTAGCCCAAAACCGATAATGAAAAACCGATGTCTATATTATCCGATATCATTTGAAAATGTTTTTATTGGTTGATATTATTGGCTACCTGATGGTATCGGAGAACAGAAAGTGGAAAGAACCAGCTTTCCCAATGACACGGAATCGTCTTTATTTGTGGGATTGTCAAGTTAAATGTTGGTACTATTTTTGACTGGAAATAGTTTTTGGGTGTCTTTGCATATCTACAATAGATAACTATATAACTATTTTATTATTAGTTGAAGTTGGAGCCATGCAAGTTGAAGTCACACCCATGCCGGACCGACCAGGGACACCCCTGTTTTAGACCGTGGTATAGCTTAGAAGTCTGGAACTCGCGTCTCCAGAGCCTCATATGGTTCTCTATCCTTCAGTTGTGGCTACTTTTTATTTTGGAAAATAACGAGTATTCTATTTTTACTTCATATCTGTTCATTAAAAAAAAAAAAATTAAGATGGTGGTGCTTTTTTGACATAACACCTGAGTTTTTTAACAACTAGGTCATTGTTTTTAAATCCCATGAGGGAAGTCAAAATGGCTTATTGAGTATCTCTTTGAGTTTGAGTGAAGTTTGTTCACACTTAGTATACTGTAACTGAGAAAAGGATCATTACCTCAATTTTTACTGGTGCACCGATCACCATGGTCTTCTCCAGGAAATTTTCATTGAAGGCAGGCGGATGGTCATTCAGGTCCAGGACAGTGACGAACACCTCGGCCAGACTGTACTTGCCCTCCGCGTCCTCTGCCTTGACGTAAAAATTGTACTTAGACCGCACCTCCGCATCCAGGCTGGCCCATGGCTGTGTGTAGATGATTCCAGTGGTAGATTGGATCAAGAATCTGAAAACGGACAAAGTGGTTTCAAAATCAAACTAATTTCCAAGAAACTGGCTTGAGAGATGAAATTTGGGAGACCAAATTGTCTTAAGATCCCAATCAAGGGTAACTAAACATTTGAATGAAACGATGGTGAGAGTCCCACTTAATTTAAATTCACCAATACAAATGATTTAGAAGGATATGCTGTTTTTCCTCCGGAGGTACTGTAAATTGTTAAACTTTCAAGAATGGACGTGGATCAGTAAACCCGCTGATTTAGATTGAGATGGATGCGTCAAGTTACTGTTAGTGTGACTTTGGGACAACACATAGCTCTTAGAAGTAAACAACAATCTATTTTCACCCCCAATCCTATTATGGGATTAACGAATGCAAGCAACGGAGGAGCAAAGATTTCACAATCTCATCCACGAGCAAGTCTTCCCTCTATAAGACATTTACAGTAAAGAAGTTGTTTCTGATTATAGTTGTCACAGAGAGACTCTGAAAAGATTTTAGCATCACCACTGACCCCACCTGAACCTGGATTCTGTAATGTTACAGTAGATACAGTGGAGAAAATCAGTATTTGAACACCCTGCTATTTTGCAAGTTATCCCACTTAGAGATCATGGGGGAGTCTGGAATTTTCATCGTAGTTGCATGTCCACTGTGAGAGAGATAATCTAAAAAGAAAAATCCAGAAATCACAATGCATGATTTTTTAAAACAATTAATTTGTGTGATACAGCTGCAAATAAGTATTTTAACATCTGTCTATCAGCTAGAATTCAGACAATGAAAGACCTGTTAGTCCCCCTATTAGTCCACCTCCACTTCATGTAGTATCCTGAATCAGAAGCACTTGTTTGAGATCGATAGCAGCATAAAGACACCTGTCCACCCCATACAATCAGTAGGACTCAAACTTCTAACATGGTCAAGACCAACTAGTTGTCCAAAGTCACGAGAGAAAAAAATGTTCACCTCCACAAGACTGGAAAGAGCTACGGAGCAATTGCCAAGCATCTTGGTGAAAAAAAGGTCCACTGTTGGAGCAATCATTAGAAAATGGAAGAAGCAAAACATGACGGTCAATCTCAATCGGAGTGGAGCCCGATGTAAAATATCACCTTGTGGGGTCTTAATGATCCTAAGAAAGGTGAGGAATCAGCCCAGAACTACACGACAAGAGTTGGTCAATGAACTGAAAAGTGCTGGGACCACCCTTTCCAAGGTTACTGTTGGTAATACACTAAAATGTCATGGTTTCAAATCATGTAGGCATGAAAGGTTCCCCTGCTTAAACCATCACATGTCAAAGCCCGTCTTAAGTTTGCCCATAATCCAGAGGAGTCATTGGAGCAGGTTTTGTGGTCAGATGTGAGTAAAAAAGAACTTTTTGCTCATAATTCCACGAACCGTGTTTGGAGAAAGAAGATTGATAAGAACTATCTCAAGAACACCATTCCTACTGTGAAGCATCATGCTTTGGGGGTGTTTTTCTGTGCATGGGACAGGACGAGTGCACTGAGTTAAAGAGAGGATGAGGGCCATGTATTGTGAGATTTTGGGAAACAATCTCCTTCCTTCAGTTAGAGCATTGAATATGGCGTCGTGACTGGGTCTTCCAACATGACAATGACCCAAAGCACATAGCTAAGAAAGCCAAGGAGCGGCTCCGTAAGAAGCATAACAAGGTTCTAGCACGGACTAGCCGGTCTCCAGATCTAAACCCAATAGAAAGCCTTTGGAGGGAGCTCAAACTCCTTGTTTCTCAGCGACAGCCCAGAAACCTGACTGATTGGTGGGCCAAGATCCCTCCTGCACAGCGTGTTTAAACCTGGTGAAAAACTACAGGAAACGTTCGACCTCTGTAATTGCAAACAAAGTGTGCCAAATATTAACATTCGTTTTCTCAGATGTTCAAATACTTACTTACTGCAAATCTCTCAAGGTGCAGACAATTAAAAAACTGTGTGGTTTTTGCCAAGGCCCACAGCCTGCCAAAAGGATGGACGCTGGAAAAGTGGCAAAAGGTGGATTTTTCCGATGAATCTTCCATTGAATTACACCACAGTCGCTGCAAATATTGCAGGAGACCTACTGGAGCCCGCATGGATCCGAGATTCACTCAGAAAACAGTGAAGTTTGGTGGTGGCAAAATCATGGTCTGGGGTTACATCCAGTATGGGGGTGTGCGAGTGTTTTGCAGGGTGGAAGGCAACATAAATAGTCTGAAATATCAACAAATCTTAGCTGCCTCTTACATTCCTAACCATAAAAAGGGACAAATTCTGTAGCAGGATGGTGCTCCATCGCATACTTCAATCTCTACCTCAAAGTTCCTCAAGGCAAAGAAGATCAAGATCCTCCAGGACTGGCCAGCCCAGTCACCAGACATGAAGATCATTGAGCATGTCTGGGGTAGGATTAAAGAGGAAGCATGGAAGACGAAACCCAAGAACTTTGCTGAATTCTGGCAGGCATGCAAGACTGCTTTCTTTGATATTCCTGATGACTTCATCAATAAATTGTATGAGTCCTTGCCGAACCACACATCCTTGAAGCCCGTCGAAGTCATACAAAATATTAAATTTGGATCTCACAGCACCACTACTTAATTCGCTTATGTTATGTAACATATTTTTGTATTTGAGGTACATTTTTTGTTCAATTTTCACACTACTTTCTGTAGGCGACAAAACTTTTGTCTTGCCAAAATTTGACCTTTATGTCTTCATGAAATGATAAATCTTTTTCATTGAAACAAATATATTTAACATCATTTGGGGGGGGGTCTTAGCTTTCATATGAGCCATTTCTGAAACCAATTGAATAATTAAAAGTCAGGTTATTAGCAATTGTTTCTCCAAAATGGATAAGCGACAAGACTTTTGTCAGGGACTGTATTTGCAGCTTTAGCACACAAATAAGTCGTTAAAAAAAATCATACATTGTGATTTCTGGATTTTTCGTTTTAGATTATCTCTTTCACAGTGGACATGCACCTACGATAAAAATCTCAGACCCATCCATTATTTCGAAGTGGGAGAACTTGAAAAATAGCAGGGTTTTCAAATACTTATTTTCTTCACTGTATACTCAACAGAAAATGATTGGAGTTGAGATGAAGGACACAAACAGGACATCTTCAAAGGAGTGACTATTAAAAACTAAAAGCAGCTATCATTTGCTATGGCAAAGCAAGTTGGGAATTTACTCACAAGTCAGCCCCAGATCCATAGATAGAGTAAGTCACATCGCCCCATGGTCCTGAGTCTGGGTCGATTGCCTATGAAAAAAAAACATTATTTGAAAACATAACCCAATTGGATGCCATTGAAGGCGACAATCATCAGTCATTTTTGACTTTGTTGGGCTAACTCCCATCAAAATGGATTGGAGGTCAGCGAATGAGTTGACTGTATTGGTGAGTAAATTGTCTGATTTGCCAGTACCTTGGCCACAAAAGACTCAAAGTGAAGCTATCACATTTCCGTACAATAATTGGCATAGACATGAAGTGGCGTTAGGCACACAGAAAAAAAGGCCTATTCGTCGTCATCGTCACGTCATCATGTCATCAGATAATCTGTTGCATCAGTGGGGCCTGTTCACTGTCTCCGTGTGTGCAAGGTCACTTGTCGGCTGTTCTTTTATCTGATTGAAATTGCCTGGGATCAAGGATGCGAGC
Organism: Corythoichthys intestinalis; assembly: GCF_030265065.1. Lineage (NCBI taxonomy): Eukaryota > Metazoa > Chordata > Actinopteri > Syngnathiformes > Syngnathidae > Corythoichthys > Corythoichthys intestinalis. The sequence goes on from NC_080404.1 coordinate 36,936,758, forward strand.
CTTTGCTGGTGTTCACGCAACGGGAGGATTTACGAGCACCGCTCTGAGCCCACACAGTGCTCATGTGAAGGACAAACAAAAGACAATAGTCAGAAAATTAGTGCCTTTCCATGGGTTGAATCAATCAGCCGGGCAGTGTTTCACCAACATTCACGTGACCTTGAATTTGTTCAGAGGACACTATGTCTGCACAAATTTTGTCTAGCTTAGAAAAAAAGAAAGAAAAGAGGGAATTTGGTGTTACACAACAAAATGAAAGCGATAGCCATCTGGCAGCTTCCCTGGCCTAGCTTTTATCTACATGTTTTCACATATTATCCCTACCTCAGTACCAAAAGTCTACATTTAGGGAATTAAAGCCTCTTTCTGGCATTTTGTTCAAATCGAGCATTCCTCTTGAGCTCGCAATGACGTATGCTGATGTGGGTTTATTTTTAGAATGGATGACATTCAACTCACCAGAACGGACACGACATTGGAGCCCCCAGGTGAGTTCTCAGGAATTCGGGCGATGTAGTAGTCTGAGGAGAACTTAGGCGCGTTGTCATTGGTATCTAAAAGATGGATGATTATGTCGGCTGTGGAGCTGAACCTCTCTGGTGTATCAATCTCAACAGCGAGTAGCTGAAAGAGACAAGTCCTGCAATAAAAAAAATGACTACTGTTGGGTAAATCTGCAGTTTACGATGCATGTACCTTGTATGTGAGGAAGTGATTTTTCTCATAATCCATGGCTGCTGAGTCCTCCACCAGAATTGTCACTTGGGCCTCGTTCAGTACCGTTTGTGGGACCACCCGCAACATTCTTCCAGGTCCGATAAGCCTCAGGTTGAATTTTGCATTGGCTCCCTACAAGTACATAACACTGTGCTCACTGGTGATGCAGCCACTGATGCCAAATTTGTCGCAACTCTAGTTTCAGATTTTGTAAAGTGGAAATTTTATATTGCAGTCAGGCAGACAAATCCTGGGAAGAGGGTCCAAAAACAGTAGACAGCGAGAACCAAAAGTGGATTTTGCCATGTGGCATTTTTATTTGCCAAGTGGCAAAATGGATTTTGCCATGTGCCATTTTTTTTGGGTATGTGGCAAAATGTATTTTGGTTCGTGGCATTTTTTTTTTAAAGTGTATGGTCAAAAATCACAGCCACACGTTTTTCTGCCATTTAAAATGAATGAAAAATTTGGACGTGCATAGCCATCAATGGCATAGCCTGACTTGCGTGCCAGTTGAATGTCAATACGCTGTAATGTAAAGTGTATAGTCAAATACTACAGCCACACGTTTTTCTGACATTTAATATGAATGGAAAATTTGGACTTGCATAGCCGTCAAAAGCATAGGCTGACTTGTGTGCCAGTTGCATGTCAATGCGCTGTAATGTAAAGTGTATAATCAAATATCACAGCCACACTTTTTTTTCTGCCATTTAATGTGAATGGAAATTTTGGACGTGTATAGCCATCAATAGCATAGCCTGCCATGTGTGCCAGTTGCATGTCATTGCGCTGTAATGTAAAGTGTATGGTCAAAAATCACAGCCACATACGTTTTTCGGCCATTTAAAATGAATGGAAAATTTGGACGTCCACAGCCGTCAATGGCATGGACGTGCATGGCCTGCAAAAATGCCATATACCCAGATAAATGCCACATACAAAAAAACAAAATCCATTTTGCCGCATACCAAAAAGAAAAGCCACATGGTAAAATCAATTTTGCTACATGGCAAAAAAAAATGCCACATGGCAAAATCCAGTTTGCCACATGGCAAATACCACTTTTGGTTCTCGGCCCTGCTGAAAAGGATACCTTGACCCTATAACACCACATCAGACTACTATCCTGGAATGTGTACTGAAGCTTCTCAAATTAGTCAAAAATTACCATAAAAACACTACTTGTTGAAAGTGTGTCCAGAAGAGCTGGCACTAATATAACAACAGAGAGTGGAATTACACCATTAACCCATTCATTCCGGCTCACCATTGACTAAGCATCTGATACGGCTTGACCGGGAAAAACATCACAGCCTCCCCCTGAGACAATAAACATCCCTATCCACTATTTGTGGGAATGCCATACATAGACAACATAATCCATGCAGCAATTTCAATCACACTAAAAGCATAGTATACTACTATTAACAGTATTCTAGGAAACAATCAATAGAATTCTAGTCAGCGCAATCATATTTTTGCAAATACATCATACAAAAGTAAGTACATCTCTGTTCTGGTACGGTATTACATTTTAATGAGGCTCATGCAAGTACATAGGATCACAGCGAGACTTGCGTAAGCTGACAAAATGCCACATTCAGCTTTGAATTTGCGCCCTTGAACAGGATTGTAAGCAGAAAGGAGTCTCATAGACACAACGTCAACACGTTGGTTGAATCCCTTTCTCATTAGTTAAATGGTGGAATGCGAACATGTGGAGTATTGGGCAACACTACTGTTTCTTTGCTTCAGTGTACTAACCTGATCCGAGTCGTTGACGGTGATTTTAAGGCCACGCAGGATCTCCCCTTCTGGAGGATGCTCATAGATGGTCAGCTCAAATGTGCTTTGGGTGCCATTTTCACCGTAGAAAGTTGGCGGGTTGTTGTTGAGGTCCACCACCCGGATCACCACCGTGGTCTCGCTGTAGTCCAGCAGACGACTCTTGGGGCTCGTTTCAGTTGCCTGCAGCAGGGGTCCAAATGAGGCCATTTTGAACATTTTTAAAAGTATATTTTCACTACTGTACTTTATACAATACAGTGGGGCAGATAAGTAACCACCAATTGTGCAAGTTCTCCTACTTCAAAAGATTAGAGAGGCCTGGAATTGCAAACATGGGTAAACCTCAACCATGAGAGACAGAATGTGGAAAAAAAAAAAAACAGAAAATCACATTGTTTGACTTTTAAAGAATTTATTTCCAAATTAGAGTGGAAAAAAAGGTTTTTGGTCATCTACAAACAACCAAGATTTCTGGATGTCAAAGAGGTCTAACTTCTTCCAACGAGGTCTAACGAGGCTCCATTCGTTACCTGTATTAATGGCACCTGTTTAACTCATTATCGGTATAAAAGACACCTGTCCTCAGTCAGTCACACTCCAAACTCCACTGTGGCCAAGACCAAAGAGCTGTCAAAGGACACCATAGACAAAATTGTAGAGCTGCACCAGGCTGGGAAGACTGAATCTGCAATAGGAAAACGCTTGGTGTTAAGAAATCAACTGTGGGAGCAATTATTAGAAAAATGGAAGAAATACAAGACCACTGATAATCTCCCTCGATCTGGGGCTCCATGCAAGATATCACCCCGTGGCGTCAAAATGATAACAAGAACGGTGAGCAAAAATCCAAGAACCACACGGGGGGACCTAGTGAATGACCTATAGAGAGCTGGGACCACAGTAACAAAGGCTACTATCAGTAACACAATGCGCCACCAGGGACTCAAATCCTGCACTGCCAGACGTGTCCCCCTGCTGAAGAAAGTACAAGTCCAGGCCCGTCTGCGGTTCGCTAGACAGCATTTGGATGATCCAGAAGAGGACTGGGAGAATGTGTTATGGTGAGATGAAACCAAAATAGAGCTTTTTGGTAGAAACACAGGTTCTCGTGTTTGGAGGAGAAAGAATACTGAATTGTAAAAACACAACATACCCACTGTGAAGCATGGGGGTGGAAACATCATTCTTTGGGGCTGTTTTTCTGCAAAGGGACGAGGACGACTGATCTGTGTAAAGGAAAGAATGAATAGGGCCATGTATCGAGAGATTTTGAGTGAAAATCTCCTTCCATCAGCAAGGGCATTTAAGATGAAACGTGGCTGGGTCTTTCAGCATGACAATGATCCCAAACACACAGCCAGAGCAACATAGAAGTGGCTTCGTAAGAAACATTTCAAGGTCCTGGAGTGGCCTAGCCAGTCTCCAGATCTCAACCCCATAGAAAATCTGTGGAGGGAGTTGAAAGTCTGTGTTGCCCAACGACAGCCCCAAAACATCACTGCTCCAGAGGAGATCTGCATGGAGGATGGGTCAAAATACCAGCAACAGTGTGTGAAAAGCTTGTGAAGAGTTACAGAAAACGTTTGGGCTCCGTTATTGCCAAATAAGGGTAAATAACAAAGTATTGAGATGAACTTTTGGTATTGACCAAATACTTATTTTCCACCATGATTTGCAAATAAATTCTTTAAAAATCAAATAATGTGATTTTCTGTTGTTTTTTTTTTTTTCCCCCTGTCTCATGATTGAGGTTTACCCATTTGACAATTACAGGCCTCGCTAATATTTTCAAGTGGGAGAACTTGCACAATTAGTGGTTGACTAAATACTTATTTGCCCCACTGTATGTCTAAATATGGTCAATCTCACATTTTTCTTAACACATTATTGTTTGTATAACCAATTTATCAAGACAAAAGTAGCTTGAGAACAAATACTTCAACTTAGTCCTTTTTGTACATGGCTGGTTGTACCAAAATGACCACTTCAATCAATAGCAGTGTAAAGAATATCTGACATTTTTTTCATGGATTTAATTAAGAGCTAAACATGATTTTGGCATGCTGTATTATTGCACGATCATATCAAGTCAGCCATCTGCCTCTTTGTCTGAGTACTGTAAATTGTCATATATGCACTATTGCGCTCTGTTATTTTACCTCTACATCACCACTTGCTGCTCGTCACTTATTCACTTTCCCCCCAATCTATGTACATTGTAAGCTGTGTTTTTATATTAGTCTTATTGTTCTTATGCTTCATGTGGTGCACATTTTGGCGAAGCTTTTAATCTCATTCTATTCTTTAAAATGACAATAAAGGAGTTCTATTCTATTCTATTGACGATACAATGTACAGTACCATCTTGAAACCTGAAAGGTTTGGTAACTTAAACGAGATGGAATCTTTTTGGATTTTCTAAAAAGTAGTGATTTTGAGACGCAAGAAATTCGATGTCACCAGACAGCGGTGATAGTATAATATAGGGCTGAAACTAACGATTATTTTCACAATCGATTAATCGGACGATTAATTAAACGATTAATTGGATGGATGTCACTTCTTTCAACTACTTTCAAAAATAATATTTTACTATAGCTTCCTGACAATTGTAGCCTACAACTGTATCAATTATCAAATTTGTTGGCAACTAATTTATGAATTGATTAGTTGTTGAAGCCTTACTAAAAAACTATTTTAGACAGTGAGATGTCTGAAAATTGGCATAAATGTGAATTGTTTTCCAGAAAAAAAGCAGATTGTTGTTCATGTCATACTTTGACTTAAAAATATAATGAAGAAATCTGATAATATTTACAACAAAGAAGTTATATAATTTCAAAAATTTAGACAAGTTTAAGATGCAGAAGGTACTAAACGATTATTCGGTTTTCAAAATAGTTGTTGATTAATTTGCCAATCGATTAGTTGTTGATAAATCAATTAAGTGTTGCACCTCTAGTATAATATACAGTAATATTGTTGAGTTTTGTATAGTTGTCGCTTAGAACACTGCTGGCTATCCTTGCTTACTTGTTATTTATATGGACATAACTTAGTAAGTCAAGTTGCAAATGAACTTTAGAATGAGAAATGAAATCTTTTATGAATATACTTTTAAAATGTGACCGCCACTTTCTCATTTAAATTACAATTTATCGCAAATCTGTGACTAACCCAGATTGACTGCTATTGACAGCAATACGCCATCATTTCTGCCCACAGCCTGCCCTGTGAGAGCCTTCATAAGACTGAATGTTTAACTAAGCGTTGTCATTTTTCTTGGAAACCTTTTGCTGACTTCTGATATGATGACCGTGGAACGAGTTTGCCTCCTCGCCTGAGTGTTTCTGTTTCGCCTTGCTGTTTTGATCGCTTTCGACCCGAATAAATTGTCATCTTGTTCTCGGTGAGCCTTCTTTAAACCTTTCAAAATGAAGTCAGTACAAAGGGTTAAGACTAAGGTGAACGAGCGGAGTTTGGCCTTCTGGCCGGATTGCCGGTGTCCCACCGGCCCGGGCCGTTGGAGTTGCGCCAGCATGGGTCTGGCGGTTTGGCTAGCGCGATTCCGGCAGTCTGGCTACAAGGTCAGATTCCTTCGGTACTTACTTTGACTTTAATGTTAAAGATTTCTCTCTTTAAAAACATGGGACTTGTCATCAGGGTGATGCGTCCAGTAGTCTCGTTGATGCGAAAAACTCCATCATCGCCTTTAAACAAGTAGACATATGTTAACAAAAATGGCAAAACATGAGACACATTTGTTAGGAATATTCTTTCATAATTATCTCTATGTGAGCAATTGCCTTACCTTCAACAAAACAATAACGTATAGGATTTGGATTTCCTACATCGCCGTCTTTAGCAACAACAGTGAATATTTCAGACCCCTGAGAAAAGATACATGGAATATCACGCTTACTTATTACTTTGTGCATACTATTAAAATAAACTATAAATACAAAGTGGAAATGACAAGTAGTTTTTTTTAAAGTGTTAAAATGGATAAGAATACATTTTAAAAAGTACATACTCACAGGCAGTGAGACTTCATAAACATAACCAAAGTAAGGCGTCCCGATGAAAATTGGCGGCGTATCCTGTGCATCTATCACGTTAATTGTCAGAGTAGCGGAGGATGACAAAAACTGCTCTTTGCCGTTGAAAGTGCCACCACCATCCTGGAAAAAATTAGGAAAATACTGTATTTTAATTTTGTTACAGATTATTATGTGCAAATTCCACGAACAATCACAATCATGCAGAGAGACTGAATTACGGCCAGGAAATTTGGCTTTGGGTTGGTTTGTTTTAGGCGTTTTTCGTTTTTGTTGATCAATTGTAGAAAGAAAAGACCAACAGATTTAATTTAACTTTAATTCTATTACCACACTGTGCTTTCCGTCTATAGGAGAATAATGGGAGTTGGGTAATTGTTTTCCTCACCATTTTTTTCCCCCTTTTTCTCATTTTATGATTGGAATTGACGATCTGTCATTTCTCACCACCCTGTCCTCCCCCTGTTTGTGACTTTTTTGGGTAACTCCAGAATTGGACGATATTTTGCCTTGAAAAATAAGCCTCCATACTACATGTTCATCAATAATAGCTAATAAAGTTTTATAGCATTGATTAGCTCAGTTTACAGAGGGATGTTAAAAATTGAAGACCAAATACAGTAATCCCTCGTTTTTTGGGGACCAGAATCCGCCGCGATAAGTGAAAAACCTTGAAGTAGTGCCCCCCCCCCCAAAAAAAAATATTATATATGTATATATATATATATATATATGTATATATATATATGTATATATATATATATATATAACCTAACCCTAACCCTTGGAATGGAAAGATAAGACACAAGATGGATATATACATTTAACATACGGTACATAAGGACTGGAGTGGGCATTTCACTCTACTGTCATTTAAATCTGTCTATGCTGTCCTCACTCCGAAGCGTCTACTTTTTCCAAAGCTAGACAGCTAATGAACGACGCCTTAATAATCAGACTTCTTCCTTTTTCATCTGATTTATTAATAAAATGGCCTCAAACCATTGTCCTCTTTAGACCGTAGTGAAACTACAAAAAAAAAGTACACAAGCATCGCATTAGCAACAACGTTAGCTTAGCACGCTATACAGGTTCACTAAACATAAACAAAAAGCGTCTCATACAAAAAATATAACATTTCGCTTACTAACATAATATGTACATTCTTTACAACAACCATACTTACGGACAAATCTTGTCCAAGGATCATATAAGCACAACATTACAACGTAGGCGTCAGCCCGAGATGTCGTGCAGCCATATTGAACTGGCAAGAAAGCAATAAACCATGTCGCAAAGCGACCACAAGAGTTCGCTGTTAGACAGCACAAAAAACCTTGCTGTAAAACTTACCAAAAGGCAGAATACTGTCTTAGCGGGACATGTGAATTAATTGCGTCAAATATTTTAACATGATTAATTTAAAAAATTAATTACCGCGCGTTAATGCGATAATTTTGACAGCCCTAATATATATATATATATATGTATATGGAGGAAAACACTAAGGTGACTTGAAGTTCCGCTCTGAGACCCTCAATTTGACCAACTTTCAAAATTGTCCGAAATGCATGTGCATTGATTACATTGATTCATTGGAAAGCTTAAAATCTCAATTTTCCGGGGGAACAAAAATTTTGAACAGGAAGGCATTTTTAGAAAATATTTTTTTTAAACAGCAAAACCCTAATTGGAGTGGAGAGCACGTGAGAGCAGAATTAAAGACGCCACGATTTTAACGAGATATTATCGCGTACTTACCTTGTTTAGATCCAAAAACTTCATGTAGCATGTATCGCCGAGTGTCAACACACAGCTGTGAATGGCCACAGCCGGATTTAAATAAAAAAATTATGGGTGAAACATGGCGATATAACAAGGGTCGCGATGCAGAAATCACAGACAACAAGGAGTGGTTGAGATTTTCTTTTTCATATAGTTACCCTTTTAAACGTAATTTTTCATTTTTTCTTTGTTGGGATCGATTATTTATCATCATATTTATTTATTATCATCTAACATATCGGGTAAAATGCGACAGTAAAAAAAAAAAAAACAAGCGATAGTTATGAGGTAGATATCTGTGACTTTTTTACAGATGTCAAATTTTTCATTGTGACATAATTCGTTTAAAAGTTTAAAATATGTGAATGAATAATTTTTTTAAAGTCGTTTTTTTTTTTTTTTTTTTTTTAACTAAAATTTAGACATCAAATAATGATTCCAAGCTAAAAATGACAGACATTTTGAATAATAAATATAATTATTTACCTTCTCTTTATGGCTAGGTTGAAACAAAAGCGGTTGCGCGGTGTCTGTAAACGGGGGTTTCCAGGGTAAAACGGAAAAATTAAAGATAGTTCGGGGGCTTAATGCGCCATGAATCTGCTATGGCAGCCTATAGACATATTATTCTATCAAACACAACAGTTCTTTTGGCTTAAAATTCAGCAGTTTATTTTAAAGAGGGGTGCAAGAGCAGAAACTGCTTTTTCAGTCTTGTCTGTGTTTTCCGCCATATTATATATATATTTTTTGTGTTCAATGTATTTATTCAGATTTAGCATTGGAAAGAGATACATATAAGACATGTTTTTAAAAAAAATTCCCCCAAAGAATAAAAAAAAAAAAAAACCATATATGTACTGTATACTAGGGCTGTCAAACGATTAAAATTAATTAATCATAATTAATCGCAATTCAAACCATCTATAAAATATGCCATATTTTTCTTTAAATTATTGTTGGAATGGAAAGATAAGACACAAGATGGATATCCACATTCAACATACGGTACATATGTACTGTATTTGTTTCTTATAACAATAAATTAACAAGATGGCATTAACATTATTAACATTCTGTTAAAGCGATCCATGGATAGAAAGACTTGTAGTTCTTAAAAGATAAATGTTCGTACAAGTTATAGAAATTTTATATTAAAACCCCTCTTAATGTTTTCGTTTTAATAAAATTTGTAAAATTTTCAATCAAAAAATAAACTAGTAGCCCGCCATTGTTGATGACAATAATTACACAATGTTCATGGGTGCTGAAGCCCATAAAATCAGTTGCACCCAAGCGCCAGCAGAGGGTGACAAAACTCCAAAAAACACAAGTAACAAGTGGACATTGCACTGCTGCTGTCATTTTAATCTGTTTGAGTGGGGCATGTGCGTTAATTGCGTCAAATATTTTAACGTGATTAATTAAAAAAAATTAATTACCGCTGGTTAACGCGATAATTTTGACAGCCGTAATGTATACATATATTTTAATAAATGATTTTCAAGCACTTCAAATGTAATAATAATGATAAGGTTTAAACATGTCCCACCGATTTATTTTTATACAAGAATTAAGTAGTAGAAAAATGCTTGGTTTTATTAAATGCTTCATTGAGTGAGTCCACTCAAGCTGCTCACTTACACACAATGAGTTGCCACACCAACTGTTTAACAAGTTAAACACTGACGCATCCGGCGCTTTGAAGTTTGTTACCCTAGCAACATCAAACCCCAACATTGATCAATCATCAATAACTTCAACAAGCAACTCCAGTGCACTGCCACCAACAAAGAGCAGGGAGAGGGAGGGAGGGAGAGTGAGACTACGCGATCGGCTCAGAACAGCTCATCTGTATTTTTTTTTTTTTTTTTTTTTTTACTTGAAAAAAATCCACAATGGACTGAGGGCGCGAAGTTTGAAGCGCGAAGAAGCGAAGGATAACTATCATTTCCCGATATAAATAGTAATACTTGAAAAGTCACAGTAACAGGGATCCTCAGTTCAGGTTTCATTTTAACAGTTTTATTTCACAATCAATTTGTTCATTAGCAGAGTGGGACAAGGGAAAAATGGCATTTATGGGGTACTTTAGACTTCTATGGTATTTCCAAAAAATATTATTTTGTTTTAGTCTAAGGACAAGAGCCAATAAAATTACTCAGAAAATGAATGAACTGAAGTGTTTAAAATCTGAAGAGTGGGACATAACATGTCCTACAATTCTGGGGATGGGTCAAGACTAGGAAACACGCCGTAGCCAATAATGATGAATCTCATTCTCATGATTGTAGTATTGATGTTATGAGTAGTTCACAGGATAAAAAGTAAAAAAGATAAAAAAGTTTTTCATTTAATTCCGTCTTACAAAAGATGCACAATCTTATGCAATAAGTATAATTTTACAGTATTTACAGTATTATTTGCAGTAAAATGTTAGTACCAACTAAGAGCCTAAAAAGGATAGTATGAAACTTGTGCAGGTGCATTTAAGAATTTTTTAAATATAATTTTCACTTAATATTTCATGGATATTTTAATTGTTGACAGTATTTAAAGCAGGTGTACCTTAATTGACTGTTTCATCTATGTACATGAAAACATTGTAATCCACTGTCTACCTTTGCAATGACAACGACAAAATGTGTCTTTGTTTTCTCATAATCCAGCGTTTCCTCCAGCTTGATTCGAATGACTCCACTATGTCTGTCGATGGCAAACAAACTGGACTGTGGATTCTGCAACCGAGATCACAATAAAAGCAGGATTTAAAAACAACAACAACTCAAAGAAGGTCACATAAGTGAAAGCCTTTCAGTTGATACCCCATTACCACCAGCTCTCACGTGAGCAAGCTCCCACCCAGCGTGCTCTGATGGATGCATGAAAACACTGAGGGGGCACTTGAACTAGGCCACTATGTGCCTTTCCTTTTGTCCATCTGGATGTAAAGAGCCCATATGCTCCATATATGCAGGTGAAAGCTGGCCCAGATGCTCTTAAAAGCCCCAAAGCGCACACTATCATCAACAGTGGCCGAACGTGCGCAAATGAAATTGTGATGCTAATCCTCACAACTAATGCATAAGCGCTCGCTATGACACCAGGCAAATCATTGTCACTGCATCACTTCAATCATTGCATGGTAAAAATTAATTCAACGAGGGTGTAAACGTGTCAAAATGTGGCGAGACATCATTGGAGATTACCATGAGGTAGTAGGTGATTGATCCTCCTGACCCTGTGTCTTTATCCACTGCCTGGGCTTTGAAGATGCTCTGTCCGGACTCTGTGGTCTAGATACAAGTGACAGAATATAGAGAAAATATTTATTTTCTTTTAACCCATCTTCTGCCATTGGTAGCAATAGACATAAAATCCAATTGGACTGAGAACTAGAAAGATTGTTGTCGGCTCCTCCGATTTCGAATGGTTTGGACATCTGTCGCAGTCAATGGCGCATGTGAAAGAAATTTTATTCATGCTTATAAAACACATAACTGGTGTGATACTATATTCATTTGTTAGTCTATTCATTCAGGTTCTTGTGTTGTATTTCTTTGAACATAATACAAAGAGGTTCTGCTAACTGTCTTATCAGATTTTAACTCCCTTTTGGTGCCAGCTACGGCCAGGTTCTCAAGGTTGTAAGTCACAATGTTTTTGTGTGGAAAACCACCAGAGTTGATGCTTAAGTTTCACTTTTGTTTTCATAGGTATCGTTTCACAGTAAGCATCCTTAGGCAACGCCCTTTCAACAGTATAAATGTCCAACCTCTATTGTACTTCTTTGTACTTCTGGGTGATCACAGCTCCTGGCTGAATCACATCATTTTATACCATTGATATATCATGTTTATAAAGTCTTCGAAGCAGGCAATCCTATGGTTGGTCTGATTCATTTCTCATCGAGCTATCGAGTTGACTTTTGTCTTGGAGTTCAAAGTTTAATTTCCCTGACAGCGCAAAAACACGATCTTCACATAAGACTAGGCAAATTATTATTTCCTTAAATAACCCCACCACCACCACCACCTTCTTTTTAAAGAAAACATTAACGAATGAAAGAGTACACTTTTATTGTATTAAACCATCTACAAAAGTATCCACTGTTTCCATCCTGGAATCAAAACTGAAACTGCAAAAATTCTGTCCTCTAAGAAATCTTTCTCTCTCACCCTATTTGTGCAGTCAGCCCCAAAATATAAAGTACTGTAATAACTACACAACAAACAAAACTAAATAATTCTATTGGAAACATCTATTGAATAACTCAAACAGATTTACATTCTCTCAGCTGCACCTGGCCGACTTCTTGACACACTTGACAACTTTGTTAGTATAAACTAGTAATATTGTTTGTGTTAATCCGTTTTACCGATGATTGCTTGTGCAGTTTTTTTTTTTTTTTAAGTTGTAAATGTTTATCCTGCCATCACCAATTTTCTTAATTATAATATTGGGGAGCACATTGATATTGATGCTCCTTTTGGGTGCATGCCTGTCTGCTATGAAACTTGCTATCAAGCAATAAAATCAAGCTGTAGTGGACCAAACATACACATGGACACTGGTGTTTAAACTTGGGTGAAAATTCAATTGAATAAAGTCACCAAAAAAAAAAAAAAAAAAATAGTTTAACAAAATGTCTTGAGCCAAACATAAAAGAGGTCAACATAACAATATTCTTCTATCAAAACTGACCTCCAGACCCATCTCTGTGGCTGCTTAAATAAGGACAGACTCTACTAAGGACCATCTGAGGGAGGTATGACAGACAATCAATTAACCAAACATTGTCAACTTAATTAAACAAAAACAGATGGAATAATTATATACATCCACTTCAAACAATAATGAACTAATGTGCATTTAAATAAACAGTGAAAAATTTACCCCAAACCATAATTAAATCAACTTAAATATCCCCCCCTCCAGAATGGTAGGTGCCAGATCTAAAACAGTTGTGCTCGTTACCTCAAATTAGAAAATCAAATCCCATAAACCACAGGTGTCAAACCGATTCCAGAAAGGGCCAAGTGGGTGCTGGATTTTGTTCCAACTGATACCGTGCAGAGAGTTTAACCAATGAACTTCCTACTGAAACAAGCAGCACCTGACAAAGTTTAACTGATTACACATGTAAAAGATCTGATTGGTGAAAAGGTGTCCTCTTCATTGGTTGGAAAGCAAACCTGCACCCACTTGGCCTTTTCTGGAATCGGTTTGACACCTGTGCCATAAACATTCAGACGAACATTAACCAAAGTGTAGGTGTCCCCGCCCAAAAAATTGCATAAATAATTAAATAAATCTTGAAAAACTAAACTGTGGTGGTAGTGGTAGCCACCAGACAAGCACTGTACGTGTGCTGCGTGTGGAAAGCCGAGGTGGGTAGTAATGCGTTACATTTACTCAGTTGCATTTACTTGAGTAATGTTTTGAGAAAAATGCACTTCTAAAAGTAGTGTTACTAAGCCATACTTTTTACTTTGACTTGAGTAGATTTGTGAAGAAGAAACGCTACTCTTATTCCGCTACTTTGGTCAATAATAGTCATTACATTTTTCCTCTTTATTCTACATATTACATTTTGCTTTTTACAACAGTGGCTCAACCAGTTTCACCAATGAGACATGGCAACAATAACCCCATGACTACTTTATACCAATTTTGCCAGCAATCAAACATGGCGTTCTATGATCACGCCAGCCTGTTCAATCGCGTGGGGTCTTTAGAATACCGTAAAAAATCAAGTATTTGACATAGCCGTCAACATGACTCGAAAGCGCACATTTTAATCTCTCAAAGTTTTTATTTGGCACCGATTGACCACGGAATATCGGAAATAGGATGCTTTCAGTTTCATAATAGGAAATATGTTTTCTCCACTAGAGGGCAATCATGCTCTTAGGATGAATAATGCTTAATTTCTGTGGATTTTTTTCTCTCGCCGGAATTCAATGTTTTTTTTTCTTTGGCTTAATATAGTTATGTAATATGTTATAGTACAGTATAATACCGTATTGGCCCAAATATAAGACGGCCTTGATTATAAGACGACCCCTCTTTTTCAAGACTCAAGTTTGAAAAAAAAAAGACTTTTTGATAAACAAATTATTTTTTTATACAGAAAATAATTACAGTACATCTGAAACAAATGATTATAACAATATATTTAAGAGAAAAAGCATGTTATTTTGCCTCATTCAAATCTTAATATCTGAACATTTAAATATGTAAACTAAAGTGCAATCACATTCGTAAACGAATGGCTTCTGGTTTTTGAAACATAAATAAACCAATCTATTGTGATAAAACAACAAAATTGCAATAACTGCATTAACCATCAAAGTGAAGTCTTACTGTAACTGTAGTCATGAAACAAATCTGATTAAGGAAATAAAATAATGCAAACTGGTTAAACTTGGGAGTAGCTGAGATCTGTCATGACAGAACATTACTCCTCAAATTCAGCATTCGCTTAATTGATATCTGACGCCATCTAGCGTCGTGAATGGGTATAATATCTAGACCCCGAATATAAGACGACTCCCACTTTTCCAGTCTTATTTCAATGCAAAAAACACCGCCTTATATTCGGGCCAATACGATAATAACAACATCATATAGAGAACTTTGTGCTGAGGAAAAAAAAACAACATTGTTTAAAATAAAAAATCAAATATCTTAAGCAGTTATTCACAATATTACTCATTACTTGAGTACCAAATACTTTTTTTTTGCTTGTACTTGAGTACATTTTTTGGATGACTACTTCTACTTTTACTAGAGTAATATTATTTGAAGTAACACTACTCTTACTTGAGTAAAATATTTGGCTACTCTACCCTCCTATGGTGGAAAGAAACAAAAAGCGTCTCCCTTTCTTGCGTACAGCATATTACACTGCGGGTGTAACACGCAATAAAAAAACTCAAAATAATTAAGTCAATTTATCGCCCAGGCCTACATTCACATAATCCCATATACCTCAAGGACATCAGTGATGGCAGGCATATTTTGAAATTCAGGTTTCTCGTCATTTGCGTCCATCACAAAAATGGTCACTCTTTCCACAACCTGAGACAAAGGACAATACATTAAAGCGTATTAAAGTATTTCACGTGACTCAAACACCTTTGCACATCCTTGGGACGCCATTATACCACACAGCAGAAAATATGACATAGAAAAACTGTAACCACAGTAAATGCAATGTAGTAGCGTCTTACCTTGCTTCTCCCATCGGTGATGCTGACCATTACATCGAAGGAATCCTGTCTCTAAACACAAACAGCAAAAAGATGTCATACTTTTTCCTATTAACTCTATCTAAAATAAAATTAATTTTACCATCCTCGTGCTTACCTCTCGATCTAGCTTCTGCACTAAGGTAACATTTCCTGTTTTGGGATCAACCCTGAAGTACTCCTTGGAACCTGGATCGAAGGAAAGGCCGTAGCTCACCTCCTGGCCCTCTGGGTCGGTGCCATTAAGGCAGTAAATTTGTGTACCTAAAAGTGAAAAAAAAAAAAAAAAAAAAAAGTAAGTTAGTAAAGTACAACTAATCGATTATCAAATTTATCAACAATTATTTTGTTAGTTTATTTATTGTTTAGGGACATCTTTTACCTTAAAATTATTCAAATCCTCTTCCTTGAGCTTCGTAAAAGTAAATATTATCTGATTTCTGCAGTCCTCAACGAAAACATAATGATTATCTTTGTAATGACTCAAGTAATGAATTGCTTTGGAACGCAATGATAGTGACATAGATAGTATTGATAGTCCAACTTTTCTTAGCATGTAGTTTTGGGTTCCAATGCACATTTGCAGCTAAAATGTTGAGCACAGAGTAAAAGAACTGCTATATGTATCAGGTAATTAGTCATGAAGCACAAAAATAATGTTATTATTCGGCACTTGAATTGATTGTTTGTGGCAGCCCTACGACAAATATGCCCCACCATAAACACCTTGTCTTGCTTATTAAATGTACTGAAACGGAAAATATGATAGGGAGCCCCTCAATTAAAAGGTTTTCCCGGCAGATGGTAAAAGAAGTGCATGAGCATATATAGTACATGCCACACAACATCTGCTGCATGTTTGTTTGACATTGATACAATATATGAACACGAACATCATAGCATAGCGATTCGCATGTCACAGGTCAATCTCACCGACAGGCGTGTCCTCTGACAGGCTGAACAGCGCCATGTTGCCGTGGCTGCTGTATGGTCCATTGTCAAAGAAATACGGGGCAAAGTCTGCTTGTGCTGTGGGACATCAAAGAAAAAAAGAATAGCATTCATGGAAGAGTTAGTGATTTAAACCTCTTTCTGATGTTTTTTCTTGGACTATTTTGTATACATTTATATCAGTTTATTCCTGAAAACTCATCAAGCACTCAAGTAAACATGTTTTTGTTTTATGTTTGAACAACATATGGCTCTCATTATAATATTTTCTCTTTTTTAGTGAAACCTGCTATAGTCCAAACTTCTTAAATGCATTATTATAAATACTCCATGCCTCAGTTTTTGCAGTAAAAGCCTATGTGAGCCCAAATTTCAGATCTATAAAAGGAGCTTCGGGGCATCGCATATTTCCATCTATGTTGACTAAAACGACTGTAAGTACCCCGTCCACTATTGCTGAGGTGTACTGCCACACACATCCAACAGCAGCTAACGTTACTGTTTACATTGACTGACGCTTGGCTGCTGTAGGTGTGCGAACACCCCAGTAATGGCAGTCAATCACAACAGGGCGACTTTATCTCAGCTTTGTTGTAACTCTTTCTGTGACATTCTGAGCCAACCAGTCAATATGGAAGAGCCTGAACAACACAAACTTCACCAATTCGACATGTGTGAACGCGAGAAAAGAAACTTCAGAATTCTAGGATGGTTTTAGGCCTACAACATATCACTAGTTGAACAAAACAGATTTCCCCAATTCTACAAGGCATTTACAGTGAAAGTGAAACAAACTCAAAGATTCCGGAAAAGCTGTAGGCTGCAATAGTATATCGCCCCTAACAATACAGATTTCTCAAAATATACATAGCTTATAAAGTGAAAGCAAGAATAGAAAGTGAAACTTCAGTATACTGTATTATGATGGCAGTGCAATTTATTTTTGGTCAATTTTCAGTCAAAGTGACTTGTAATGGCCCTTGTGATAATAATTTTGCATTTCATATCATTGGCAGTAATGTGTACTTAATATTTCTTGTTTCGGGAGACTATTTAAAAAGATTGTTGGAAATGGAGTTTGGTTTCTTCAATTGTACCAAAAACTTCATCCAATGATGATGCAGGATTTTGGGGGAAAAAAAAGTTCAAAAAGCTAGATACCTAGAGCATATGCTATTCCTTAAAAATAGAACAAAAAGTTGTTCAAAGTATTTAGGTATGCAATTTATACATTTTTAGACCTCTGTTATGGAAAAAAAGTCATGTTTAAATACAAAATATTACACTGCTTACGAATGCTGCCATTTTGTCATCAATTATACCCACACAAACTGACTGACTCGAACACAGGTGCATGGATCGATAGGTATAACTGGCATCTCAAGAAAAGGGCAGGCAATCTGGTGTATTTGCATTTGATGGGCAAAAATAGAAACGGCGTTGGTGAATTAGTTAAACCCGCTTTGGCCTGCTACTTCCTGGAAATACTGGCTTTTATTCAGGGTTTTTTCTACTAACACATACAGGGGTTGGACAAAATAATGGAAACACCGAAGATTTTGGCATCATAATCATCGAACATAATTGTTAAAGAATGGCATGAAGAACATTCTAATGAAATTAATGGCCGGCACAATCGCCAGATCTTGACATTACTGAGCATTTATGGTCAGTTTTAGAGATTCAATTAAGATTTCCACTGCCATCATCTCTAAAAGAGTTATAGGGTATTCTAACTGAAGAATGGCTTAAAATTCCTTTGGAAACAATTCACAAGTTGTATGAATTAATACTTCGGAGAATTGAGGCTGTAATTGCCGCGAAAGGCGGACCTACTCCATAATAAGTTAGGTTTTGTAGATTTTTAAGGTGTTTCCATTATTTTGTCCATCCTCTGTATAGGGAAAATGAAACCGTGTCTTTTTTCAATTTATTAAACAACATTATTTCCGCTACGATGCACATGATTTATTTAAAAAAAAATAAAGGTTTAAAAGGTTATTAAGATTATAATAACAAGTTAACTTCTAACACTTAAGTACAGGCAACTACGCTTTATACTTTTACTAAAATAATATTCTACAGTACAATGTGAGTATTTTCTATGAAAGTTGTCTTAACCTCACGTCACATTCTACTCAGGTGATTTATGCTATAGTATAGACTAGATGGTGCTACAGCTAACACTTAGGGATTAAAGGTGAGTTACATCAGACTTTTCTTTATTTAGATCTGTGATGACCACACTAATGTTTTTTCATCGGAGGTACCAGTCATTTTATATATATATATATATATATATTTTTTTTTTTTTTTAGATAATAACTTCACGAAACTATCGAGCCAATGAAACACATACATACTGTAAGTCAATGCAGGTGTCAATAATCGATCAAAGTACATCAAATCAAGGCATTTCAGGCATTCTTATCTTTCACCTTTTTTTTTTTTTTTTTTTAAACATTTAGTGGCGATTCCAAATTTTTTGGGGGGGGGGGGGGCATTACAAAAAGAATTAAACTAGGGAGAAATTGGCTGTCAATAGTTACTGATTATAGTTGATTATCAATGAAA
Source organism: Corythoichthys intestinalis (assembly GCF_030265065.1). Taxonomy (NCBI): domain Eukaryota; kingdom Metazoa; phylum Chordata; class Actinopteri; order Syngnathiformes; family Syngnathidae; genus Corythoichthys; species Corythoichthys intestinalis. Next base: position 36,955,887 of record NC_080404.1, read on the forward strand.
TGATTCCTACAGAATGAATTTTAACCTACCATGTTCATTATGAGCATGAACTTACCCAAGCAGACGTGCACGAAAGCAAAAAGCAGTGGCAAATATGCGATCTTCACATGCTTCATCCTTCAAAACGTCAAGAGACGAGGTCGCACCATGAAGGCGAGCGCATGAGGTGCGCCTCTCAAGGTGTTTGCTGGCCGACTACAGGCATATGCTCTCCGGTTAATCCAATGACACTTCTTAAGAATGCCTACTGGTACTGCTCAAGTCCAAATAGGCTTCTCTACGCAGTGCAAGACAGGCCTAGTGATGTAGGGAACACACGCAAAAAAAAAAAAAAAAAAACCCATATATATCGTTTTTGTAGATGATAGACTTATTTTATACTGTGCACATTATACACAATGAAATTCAGTTGAATGTTGTAATGAAATGTACGACAATGTAATACAATGGAGTACAGTTGAGTGTACTAAGCCATGGCACATACCATAGTTTACAGTAACTCATTGGCTGCCACCGACAGCAATTGACGTCCAATCCATTTTGACTGGAGATGTTAGCAACAAAAGATCACAATCAAAATGGATTGGACGTCCATCAATTTCAGTAGCACCTAAACATGGTCATTCACTGCCAGTCCTCCCGGATGAAATGGATTGGACATTGTCTTAATTTAATCGACAAGTCAAAGGCTTGATGGAGAGCAGTGGACAAAGGGGGATTTGACAAACGCGCAGCTTCACTTCTGTGCCAGAGGTTACTTGATGTTGTGGACCATCTGCTGTGCACTCTACAACCATCTGTTGCACTTGGAAAAAAAAGTCACTATTTGCTCCAATTAGTCGAATCATAAAACAGAGGATGATGCAGATGAACGCAGCGAATGATCTGATGGGATTAAATTATATTTTATCAAGCAAAAGTGTGGTTTTTTTGGTTCATGGGATCTTACAGTACACAGTGTAAAAGTGGTACAGATCACATTATGACTGGATACGGAACATTTTTTTTGGTATTGTAGCAATATGCTTCCATTGCACAAAGTGAAGTGGACAATCTTGTCATTTTCCTTTGCCACAATGGGACAAAAATAAAGTTATGTAATGTCTGTGATTTGCTAGCATCCAATTCAGGCAGCGCATAGTTAGCAGGGATATGCTCCAGCACCCCTGTAACCGTCACAAGGATGAGCATTATGGATGACGACTGAATGAATGAGTTATATCATGTCGGCTTTGTAGCACTCCATATAACCAAAAGTTTAATAAGGCTAGTCTTAGATGCTGTAGGCGTGTCTGCTAACTGTGCTGAGACCACGCCCCGCTGAAGTTCTAAATAAAATATCTACTTGCTATCATAGCTTGTTTCAACGTAGATGATGCTGTGTTCAGAGCAGTGTTGTTTTTGGCAGCCCTTTAATTTTCGTCTTAGTCGTTTTTGGACGATAATATTTAGTTTTAATCATATTTTAGTCATCTCAAAATGTGTTTGTCTAGTTTTTGCTGATGTAAAACTCAAGACTAATTTCGTCTAGTTTTAGTCGACTGTTACTAAAAATGTTTTAATCTGTAAAACAAAACAAAACAAAAAACACTCCAAAAATAAATAAATAAATAAATGAAGGTTTCCAACTATTTTGAATGAACATTGACAGACCAGCACATATTGTAGTGTCTACAAGGACATCGCCAATTTGGTAATAATACACACTCGGCAGGAGAACAGTACATTAATTTCATTTAATTATACCTATCTGGAGGCCACAAACTTAATGCAAAAAAATGTTGTCCGAGAGTTTAATAGGATGCTTGCCGTTAGCATTAGCCTAATGCTAATGGCGTTCCTTTAACTAATGCTTAGTTAGTGTGATGATCACTCAATATTCAAAGGCTAAAGCAGTGGGCGCGCCCCATGCCGGGGGTGGTGCATGTGACCTCGGGGAAACATGCTTTTTTGCCGTACGAGAATAAAGTGTACTTGGACACCCAACTCAGTAGGTGGCAGTGGCGCTCTCATTTTCAGAGTGTGCGCAGTATTTTTGAATAGAATAAGAGCACACCGAAAAGAATACAGTAGGAGTCGAGGAAAGACCAGCCTGTTTGCTGTGTGTAAAAATATCTGCAGTGGACAGCAGGAGGCCAAATCAATTACGAAGTCACGTAAAGTCATTAGAACCCGATCACATTGATAAGCCGCTTGATCGTTTTTTCAGCGAAAACGTGTTGAATATTGCCAGCAATCATCTCTCTTTGTCAATGTTACGGCAGTAAACCAGCGTGCACTGTTAGCATGCTCAGTGCAAAATAACCCCACACCATAGCAAAGGAGCTGATACTGCCTGCAGCAAAAATAAAAACTGTCCCGCTGTCCAATGACACTGTTGTGTAATTTCAATTTATCAGTATTGATTGATTTGATTAAGTTTTCAGTATCAAATGGTCAAAAATGTACCTTGAGTGTATTTTTACAGTTTGGAAATTACTTTTTTTATTCAGGCAAATTGATGCGCCTTAACTGTTTTTTGTTACAGACAAAACAATGTTAATAAAGTTATACTTTACTATACTAAGTTGATTTATATTACTTTTTTTTCCTTTAATATTAAAGGACAATGTTATGCAGAGGTGTACTTACCTGTATAATAATTTTAGAGACGAATGATACTATTTACAGTGGCGGCAGAGAGTTGAGGGGGGCGCGAAACGTTTACGTCTTTGTGGGGGGGTGTAACAGAAAATAATTGAGAAGCACTGGGCTAAAGCAAGATTGCATATTCTCTCTAGCCGTGATAACAAAACAAATCCTACCATGTTTTCAATCCTTGACATTGGAGGACACTGCACTGGTGAGTGTCGAGGGTGGCGCAGCACATCACAAAAGTGACACAAGCAGACACTGCTACGATGCCTGCTAACCACACATAAAATGTCACACATTGTGAACATGTGACGGAAATCATTGCGCATTTTCGTCTCGTCAGACGAAAACTGGCATTAGGCTTGTCATGTTCTGGTCTCCCAAAGCATGTTTTTAACTTGTTATCGTCTCGTCATCGTCATGAAAAAAAATAGTACTTTGACAAAATATTTTCGTTATCGTCATCGTCGACGAAAACAACACTGGTTTAGAGGTTTCCTATCTCTGCCTAAAATTTTGTGGGCCCTTGGCAGTATTGTAGCCGAGTATATGCATCCACTGCTGTCCGCTGCCGAAGGAAGGACCTTCTGGCCGTGGGGACCCTGCAGTAAGGATGGGCGTATCAATCCTTCAGCACAAAATGAACAAAATGAATATGCAATAAATGGACGGTATTTGTAGTAGGGGTGTGACAAAATATCGAAATGGTGATATATCGTGATACTTTGTATCCAAAAAGGGTATCGATATGCACCTGCCAAGAATCGAGATTTCGTTTTAAAAAGGTGTTAATGTTGAAAAAAAAAGGAACCAACAATTTGCTATCAAAATCTTGTGTCTCAGTTAACTCTATGGCTACCATTGATGGCGCTCCACGCCAAATCCATTTAGACTGGGAGGGTCGAACGCACGTTCGTTCATTCGAGACCAGAGCATTTACAGTCACTCTTTCTGATTTTCAGGCCATTTACAAGTCAATTTCTGTTCATTTTAGTGCATTTACAGGTCGCTTCCTGTTGAGTTTGAGTCGCTGCCTATTCATTTGGGAGATTTTTAGGCCACTTCCTGTTCCGTGACCCAAAATCAACAGGAAGTGACTAAAAATCAATAAGGTAATGATCTGAAATGCCCCAAAATTACCTCGTTGCCTAGCATTGGCTGCCACTGACGGCCATAGACATTCAATCTGTTTGAAGTGGGAGGGATGGCAGCGAATGAGTTCATTCGCTGCCAGTCGCTTCCCATTTCAAATGGATTGGATGTCTACTAGTGGTAAACTCATTCCACTTCACAACAGAAGCTTGTTTTTCTGTTTATTAGTCATTTTGTAGAATATCTTGGGTTGATTTCCTGACCAATGTATCGATAATCGTTGTATCGCCATATCGTGAGATCATCGTAATCGTAAGCTTTGTATCGCAAATCGTAACGTATCATGAGGTACCAAGAGGTTCCCACTCCTAATTTGCAGTGTGAATTGCCTGTGTAAACATAATTTGACTGCTAAAAAATGATCAAGAAGAATTCATTGCAATTGGTATCGATTATATTGAGAGATAATATATCGGTATCCAATCATTTTCGTAAATTAAGGTATAGCCAATCCCTACCTTCCGGTGCTGCTTCCATGAATAATACCCGACAGATAATGTATTTCGGGACGGCAGTTCTAATTTTATGCTTCTGTTCCCGGAAGTAACACTAGAAATTCAGCAAATCCTTGGCCAAACTGGAGTTGCCCACAATGCAACCAATGTTGGCTGCTATTGCAAGAGACAGCACATGCTGCGTCGTTGATGGCTGTTCATGGCTGGCCGTTTATTCGTCCTATGCTCAAAAGACCAAGATTCACTATACAAAGGGTTGACCCAGGCAGAGTCATTGTGTTTTTAATAAACGGCTATTAAGCATATTAGTTTTGCCACCCCCCCTTTTTTTAAACTTATTCAACTGGCCTTGCATGACTGTGTTAGTGTCAAAAACCCAATTTTGAAAGGGCTACTAGTTGTATATAAGCATGGCCTTTGATTGCTTTCCACCTTGTAAAATTTGCTGCACGCTAAAGGATTAAGAAATGTGACTGAACCTTTGGCTGTCCATTGTCATGCTTGAGTACAATCAACTTTATAATCTGAGCAGTGCCAGATGAATGTAAACAACAAGAGCTCAGCGGCCACTTGCTGCTTTGTTGCAAACGTGTTGAGTACCAAATACAGCATTCCTAGTATTAAACTCATTCACTGCCATTGACAGCAATACACGGCCAATCCATTTGGACTCTGGTATGATCACTGGTACCACCACTTTCAGTTTAAACAGATTGGATGTCTATTGTCACCAACGGCAGTGAATGAGTAAATCAAGTGTACAGGCACAAAATTACGATCATCAACATTAAACAGCAACGTTAATGATGCGCTACCTTTTTCCCGTATATACGTTGGAAGCCATGGCTTCAGGTTTAATTCTCATGGTGCTGGCAGATGGCAGGCCCAAAGATTAACCCACTGTGATCTAATCCAGCCTCATCTTGTAATGCACAGCCTCTGTCAGCGCAGACATCGTACTTCCATGTAAATCACAATGGCCGTATATGACATGGATGCAACAAGTCAATATAAAAGTGTACAAGCATAGTTTCTGCTTGTGTTGGTTTTCTTGTGAGTAAACTGAAAGCTCTACTTTAGACTAGCACAAAAGGAAGAAAAAGAGGTACAGTAGGGCAAATAAGTATTTAGTCAACCACTAATTGTGCAAGTTCTCCCACTTGAAAATATTAGAGAGGCCTGTAATTGTCAACATGGGTAAACCTCAACCATGAGAGACAGAATGTGGCAAAAAAACTAGAAAATCACATTGTTTGATTTTTAAAGAATTTGTTTGCAAATCATGGTGGAAAATAAGTATTTTGTAATAGCAAAAATTCATCTCAATACTTTGTTATGTACCCTTTGTTGGCAATTAACAGAGGCCAAATGTTTTCTGTAACTCTTCACGAGCTTTTCACACTGTTGCTGGTATTTTGGCCCATTCCTCCATGCAGATCTCCTCTAGAGCGGCGATGTTTTGGGGCTGTCGTTGGGCAACACGGACTTTGTAACTCCTTCCACAGATTTTCTATGGGGTTGAGATCCTGAGACTAGCGAGGCCACTCCAGGACCTTGAAATGCTTCTAACAAAGCCAGTCCTTTGTTGCCCTGGCTGTGTGTTTGGGATCATTGTCATGCTGAAAGACCCAGCTACGTCTCATCTTCAATGCCCTTGCTGATGGTAGGAGATTTTCACTCAAAATCTCTCGATACATGGCCCCATTCATTCTTTCCTTTACACAGATCAGTCGTCCTGGTCCCTTTGCAGAAAAACAGCCCAAAAGCATGATGTTTCCACCGCCATGCTTCACAGTGGGTATGGTGTTCTTCGGATGCAATTCAGTATTCTTTCTCTTCCAAACACGAGAACCTGTGTTTTTACCAAAAAGTTCTATTTTGGTTTCATCTGACCATAACACATTCTCCCAGTCCTCTTCTGTATCATCCAAATGCTCTCTAGCAAACAGCAGACGGGCCTGGACGTGTATTTTCTTCAGCAGGGGGACACATCTGGCAGTGCAGGATTTGAGTCCCTCGCGGTGCATTGTGTTACTGATAGTAGCCTTTGTTACTGTGGTCCCAGCTCTCTGTAGGTCATTCACTAGTTCCCCCTGTGTGGTCCTGGGATTTTTGCTCACCGTTCTTCATATCATTTTGACGCCACGGGGTAAGATCTTGCATGGAGCCCCAGATCGAGGGATATTATCAGTGGTCTTGTATGTCTTCCATTTTCTAATAATTGCTCCCACAGTGGATTTCTTTACACCAAGCGTTTTACCTATTGCAGATTCAATCTTCCCAGCCTCGTGCAGGTGCAGGGAAACAATTTTGTCTCTAGTGTCCTTCGACAGCTCTTTGGTCTTGGCCATAGTGGTTTGGAGTGTGACTGACTGAGCTTGTGGACAGGTGTCTTTTATACCGATAATGAGCTAAAACAGGTGCCATTAATACAGGTAACGAGTGGAGCCTTGTTAGACCTCGTTAGAAGAATTTAGACCTCTTTGACAGGCAGAAATCTTGCTTGTTTGTAGGTGACCAAATACTTATTTTCCACTCTGATTTGGAAATAAATTCTTTAAAAATCAAACAATGTGATTTTCTGTTTTTTTTCCCCCCACATTCTGTCTCTTATGGTTGAGGTTTACCCATGTTGACAATTACAGGCCTCTCTAATCTTATCAAGTAGGAGAATTTGCACAATTGGTTGTTGTTTAAATACTTATTTGCCCCATTGTATATTCTTAAAATAAGAAATCAGGGAAAAAAAGCCAACTGTTCCTCTAATGCAGGGGTGGGCAAACTATTCCACAAAGGGCCGCAGTGGGTGCGGGTTTTTGTTCATACCCATCATGAGGACAGCCTTTTACCAATCCGGTTTCTTACAAGTGCAATCAGTAGATTTCAGTCAGGTGCTTCTTGTTTCACTGATACCTCATTGGCTAAACTGTCTGTGCTGAATAAGTTTGAACAAAGACCAGGACCCACTGCGGCCCTCGAGGACCGGTTTGCCCACCCCTGCTCTAATGCTTACCTCTGTCAGAAGCAGCAGGATGCCTGCTGGGAAAGGTCAGCCACGCGCTTATGGTTTGAGCACGGCGCTGATGTGGATTACTTGTCATCCATGGACGTGGCCAAGTGTGCATTAAATGCCTCATTTGTGCAAAAATCCACATTCCACATATTGTCCATCATGGAACTTGCAGTAGAGTTGCATTTAGTAATAATGATAATGCTATGGACCCTCATGTGGTGGCTATAAAAAATGTGGACACAATTTGCTTGGATGCCAAATTGATGTAGGGTTGATGATGAAAGAAAGTCCACCAATATGAATAATTGTAAAACTCTTTCCACCATCCGTGTGACCTGTAATTGAAAACTAATTTAAAGCAATCACAATTCAGTATCATGTTAGCTATAGCAATAATGGTGCATTAAACAACATTAAACACAATAATGTCCACTACTATATTAGTACACAATCTGGTAAATCATTTTCTCTCAACAAAACATTTTAGAGTTGGGTGTATTCAAAAACATGACATGGTGGGATTACACTCCAAAACATGTTGTGGCGTCAAGCGCGCTCTTTGGCTTCCGCTCAAGGAGCGATGTCAACGTGGGGAATGAGTTTGGCTCTTGGTCCGCTACATGCCTCTGAAATGGTGAGTTTTAAGAGTCAGGAGAATATGTGGAGCGCGGGGAACACATGCCAGGAACATTTCAGATTACTCAAATCCAAAGTCCACCAAATGTACACAGTGGCGGGCTGTGTATTTGGTACCTGGGTAAGTCCCACCCGACTTAATCCACCCACCATCTCGTCACACTGATAGACACAAGCCAGAAGAAGACGGACAGCTACGCAGCGTCTCTGAGCGAGTGTGCGAGAGAGAGAGAGACATGGCTGCGAACCTATGTTCATTGTTCATGCTTGTAAAATATCTCTACAGAGGCAACGCCTGTGTGTATCATCTTTTCTGTTGTTGTTGTGTTTTCCACCCGCGATCGGACACATAGAGCCAGTTGTGTGGTTATTTGAACGATGTGCTAATGCTAGCGAACGCATGCTAACCGTTTGTGTCATTGCTGTAAAAGCACCTAATTATCATTTGTTTACGTTAATGCGAACCTGTTTGGTATCGAGAACGAAATTCATTCAGCAAATTATACGGACGTCCAGCAACGTCATTTGGGAGTTTAGCTCGCTGTATAGCCAGGGCCGAGCCGTAGCGTAGGACAGTATATTCGCATTTCGTTGTTAATGCACTGTACACTGTACACTTATTCAGCATGTTGGTCTCTATATTATTTTTATTTTAAATTGCCTTATCAAGGCAATGCCTTATAATGCCTTTATTAAGTAAATTTCCCCCAAAAATGCGATTTATACTCCGGTGCGACTTATATGTTTTTTTTTTTTTCTTCGGTTGGGCATTTTATGGCTGGTGCGACTTATACTCAGGTGCGACTTGTAGTCCGAATAATACGCTAGTCTACTTATTAAAACAATAAGATAGACAACACAAGTATGTCAGTCAATTGAACGGACAACTGAGTCCAAGGCAGTTTGCTTTGCTGAGCGCATACGCATATCAACGTGACTCATCACTCAATTAACTGCAGCAGCTGGAGAAGCTCCGCCGTCCGTGGAATAAATAAATAAAAAATATTGGTGGAAACGGATGACGTTAAGGTGAAGTGAGATGCGTGTGTGGCAGCTCGGAAGATTTTTTAATTTATTTTTTTATTTTACATATTCTATATCTACTTTGACAGTTGCCGTCATATTTTCGGGATCAACCCACCGTATACTGGAACGACCTTCCGGCGCCGAATTTTAAACCAGAACGGCGTTCCAGACCATTCCGGCCCACTTTCCCCCCTGTGCAGACCTAAAAGTTTTGTGAGGGTCTGAGGGGAGTGCCAGGAAGAGTCCCCTGTAAGAAGGAGCTTCAACTCCCACCTCATCAGGAGTGGTAACGTACATAAAGTCCTAGTGGACATTGTTCCGTGAGATACAGTGCCTTGCAAAAGTATTCGGCCCCCTTGAATCTTGCAACCTTTCGCCACATTTCAGGCTTCAAACATAAAGATATGAAATTTAATTTTTTTGTCAAGAAACAACAAGTGGGACACAATCGTGAAGTGGAACAACATTTATTGGATAATTTAAACTTTTTTAACAAATAAAAAACTGAAAAGTGGGGCGTGCAATATTATTCGGCCCCTTTACTTTCAGTGCAGCAAACTCACTCCAGAAGTTCAGTGAGGATCTCTGAATGATCCAATGTTGTCCTAAATGACCGATGATGATAAATAGAATCCACCTGTGTGTAATCAAGTCTCCGTATAAATGCACCTGCTCTGTGATAGTCTCAGAGTTCTGTTTAAAGTGCAGAGAGCATTATGAAAACCAAGGAACACACCAGGCAGGTCCGAGATACTGTTGTGGAGAAGTTTAAAGCCGGATTTGGATACAAAAAGATTTCCCAAGCTTTAAACATCTCAAGAAGCACTGTGCAAGCCATCATATTGAAATGGAAGGAGCATCAGACCACTGCAAATCTACCAAGACCCGGCCGTCCTTCCAAACTTTCTTCTCAAACAAGGAGAAAACTGATCAGAGATGCAGCCAAGAGGCTCATGATCACTCTGGATGAACTGCAGAGATCTACAGCTGAGGTGGGAGAGTCTGTCCATAGGACAACAATCAGTCGTACACTGCACAAATCTGGCCTTTATGGAAGAGTGGCAAGAAGAAAGCCATTTCTCAAAGATATCCATAAAAAGTCTCCTTTAAAGTTTGCCACAAGCCACCTGGGAGACACACCAAACCTGTGGAAGAAGGTGCTCTGGTCAGATGAAACCAAAATTGAACTTTTTGGCCACAATGCAAAACGATATGTTTGGCGTAAAAGCAACACAGCTCATCACCCTGAACACACCATCCCCACTGTCAAACATGGTGGTGGCAGCATCATGGTTTGGGCCTGCTTTTCTTCAGCAGGGACAGGGAAGATGGTTAAAATTGACGGAAGGATGGATGCAGCCAAATACAGGAACATTCTGGAAGAAAACCTGTTGGTATCTGCACAAGACCTGAGACTGGGACGGAGATTTATCTTCCAACAGGACAATGATCCAAAACATAAAGCCAAATCTACAATGGAATGGTTCAAAAATAAACGTATCCAGGTGTTAGAATGGCCAAGTCAAAGTCCAGACCTGAATCCAATCGAGAATCTGTGGAAAGAGCTGAAGACTGCTGTTCACAAACACTCTCCATCCAACCTCACTGAGCTCGAGCTGTTTTGCAAGGAAGAATGGGCAAGAATGTCAGTCTCTCGATGTGCAAAACTGATAGAAACATACCCCAAGCGACTTGCAGCTGTAATTGGAGCAAAAGGTGGCACTACAAAGTATTAACGCAAGGGGGCCGAATAATATTGCACGCCGCACTTTTCAGTTTTTTATTTGTTAAAAAAGTTTAAATTATCCAATAAATTTTGTTCCACTTCACGATTGTGTCCCACTTGTTGTTGATTCTTGACAAAAAAATTAAAATTGTTTATCTTAATGTTTGAAGCCTGAAATGTGGCGAAAGGTTGCAAGGTTCAAGGGGGCCGAATACTTTTGCAAGGCACTGTAAAAGCACAGCACTACTTTTGCCTAACCCTTTAACACCGAATGTGTCGGCAGCGACCTGTTTACGCATATCGTCTTTGAAGCTTCGTCATGCTGTAATTACGTCACCCACGTGCCGCTGGTTGGTCTCATTTGAAAGTGCGGAAGTTGTTGTCCACACCAGTTTTTATTTGAAGTCAATCGACCAAGTAAAACGGGAGATAACGTCATTTGAGTTCTATAGTTTTATTGCAATCATAAATATGCATTAAAACGCTGCATGGACCATGTGTCTATCTCCATATTTCCATCATTTCTTGTCCTATTTCAAAACCGAAAGCAGCACAAAAGACTACATATCCTAAGAGCCGTTGTGATGTCAAGAAGGACGAACCGAATGTGAACCTTTTTAATAAATTGCCGACTGAGGCACCAACTAAGGGAAGGCAGGCTTGCGAAGCGAGCAACGGCCGGTTGGATAGAGCGAGCGACTTTGGAACATGCAGAATGAATCTAAAACTAGATTTAGCGCAAACTAATGCATTATTTCATTAACTCAAGGAAGAAGATGAGCTGTATTTGTCGTTGTTTTCCTCGGTTGAGTCGGCGTCTCGGCGAGTAGAAGTGACAGCAGCGCGCAAAAGGCGGAAGAGTAGGCTGTGTGACGTTGTGTGTGACGCAGCTCCGTGACCAGTTCAAGAAGAAGCTTTATTGAAAAGAAAAAAAAAAAAAAAAAACTATTGGCTCGCATGCCTGAAAATTTTGAATTGAACTGAACTACTTGTCAATATTTTTGAAAATACTTTTTTTCAATGTTATATACATTTTTTTCTTCACTATAATCTTTTCAATTTTTATATAGATGTGTGTTCGAGAAGCTTGATTGCATGTACATATATATTATTGATAAGGTGATGGGTACAATACCTAACGTCACAAACAGATATACTCCAAACCCTTTTTGTGTTAGATGATATATTCAATTTTTTTTCTCACTATTTTGCAGTGTTTCTAACCTGTTTTGACCATAGTATGTGTAAAGGCCGAAAACGCCTATGACCATACCTGCTGTTTGAGTTGAATTGTCAAACATAAAACTATTCAATCTTATTTTTTTCTATTGAATGGTTATCCTAACAAGTTGAATAAATATTACCAAGCTTCAAAACGGTTGGTCAAGCATGTTTGGTTGTCAATGGGACATCAACATTACACATTTTGAAAAAAGATTTTGGGATTTTTTTTTTTGTGTTTTCAGGTCCAAAATGTGGATTATAATTGGTCAGTGAAGAAAACAACAGTTTGGACATGAAGTTCAAGGTGCCCTGAAAAAAGGGACCCAACTTGGCCATTGTGAACATTTTTTTCTTTGAAATATAAAGGCAACATAAAAGGCGTGCAAATTCGGCCAAAATAGGTGCTAAAGGGCTAAATGAAACTCCTTAACTCACTTCAAAAAAGTTTGTTGCGATGAAGTTGATGATGGTGATAAAGCTTAACTTTTCTATTCTGAAGTCCCTGAATTCACCTCGACAGTTTTTGTCACCAAGATGCCACGAGATGACGAGACTTTTTTTTTTTTTTTTTTTAAAAAGATGACCCTATAAAAAAAGTTTGAAATGAAAATTCTCTTGTTGTAAAGCTCCTCAACTCACATTTTGTTTAATACTTTTTATAGAAAAAAAATGTACAGTGTATATATTTTGTTTATTAAAAATTTTTTATTATTTTTAGGTTTGAACAAACCATTGACAGCGATAAATGTCCACAAAATTTGACAAGTTCAAATAGACGCATATAATTGTCAGTGGCAGCCAGTGAAAGAAGTAAGGATGACGCAGCAAATGACTTGTAGTCCCTTTGCGCTCGCTCAGGATGTTACTGTCTGTCCGAGCACCTGATGTCAAGTTACCCAATTCAGTTTTGCCCATTTTGGATTATTATTGATAATCTCCAGTGTGGTTGGCCAAGGGCAGAGGTTTGCTTTTAGTCCCGGTCCACTCCAATAAAACTAGGTCACTACTTTAATCTGTCCACGCAGAGTGTACTGTGGGGTCACAAAACCTTTTTTTTTCTTTTAATGTACTAAACCACAGAGAGTGCGCTCAGTGACTACAGTCATAACTCTCAGCAAATCCCACAAGACATGGCATGCTACTTGTGCAGTAAAATGTAGGCACTCAAGTGATTAAGACGAGATGTACTATGACAGTACTGTAGGTACAATATGAAGAACAAACAATCTCAATTTTCAGGCTGGTATTGTAACTTTTGCCATTGAGGGCACATGATAACACAAGCACAGACTATCTAAAGAAAAAATGTTGTTGATATATATTGTGACCATAAGCGGAGTTTAGGGGGGGCAGCCCCTCCTGGTGGCCGAAAAGTGTCATTGCGTGTAATCGTTTTCCTATATATGATTTTAAAATTTAGAATTTTTTCAGTAAAATATTGTCTAAAAAACTTGTAAAGCAATAAAACAAACAACAAAAATGAATGAAATGAACAAAAAAATATATTTTTATAATGGCTCAAATTTATTTTTTGAACAGATTATGTGACTAACACCTTAGACCACAGGTGTCAAACCGATTCCAGAAAGGGCCAAGTGGGTGCTGGATTTTGTTCCAACCGATAACGCCAGAGTTTAACCAATGAACTTCCTGCTGAAACAAGCAGCACCTGACAAAGTTTAACTGATTACACATGTTAAAGATCTAATTGGTGAAAAGGTGTCCTCTTCATAGGTTGGAAATCAAACCTGCACCCACTTGGCCCTTTCTGGAATCGGTTTGATACCTGTGCCTTAGACGGTCATTTGCTTTGCCTAGCCAAAACCACCCGAGGACCGAAGAGGCAAGATGTATGTATGTAATTTTTTTCAAACCTAAGCTTTCAAATGCAACAACAACTACTGAGCAAAAACCAAGGATTGCAACTGTGGACCATGAGAGCACCACCAAAATGGTGAGCGGAGTTTCAACTTGCCTCACTAAAAATGCTAATTGAAAACAGAGCCTCCGCCGGTGTCTTGCCAATGTAGTTACCCCCGTCAAAAATGGAATCCCCTGGCCTTGGGAGCGCGCACACACACACACACACACACACACACACACACACACACACACACACACACACACACACACACACACACATTAGTTATGAGTTATGTCGACTTAAACAATTAATTGAAGCCAGAAAAGAACCACAGTTATATATTTTGGACATCGACGTTTATTAAATTGGAGAAACTCCTTACAGGACTTGAATCACAATAATAAGTTATAGGTCATCATACGAGTAAAACAGTGAAGCATTGCCTTTTTTTACGTTCAGTACGTATGTTACGGTATATGACAGAATTTTTTTTTTTTTTTTTAATGGATTGACCATGTTATAAAACTTCGTAGATAACTACATGACAAAAACACGGAAATCAAGCAAATCAGTGCATCGCAATGGCTCCGCCCAGGGGATACGATTTTCGACAGGGGTAACTACATTGGCACGACACCGGCGGGCTTAACATATTTAATGGATGACGATCTTGGCGAAAAGTATAGCTGTCCTAAGCAGCCTGATTTAGAATTCCCCTCACGAATTATGGGAAACAACAAACGCTAATTTTCACCTTATTATTATAAATATTCTTGTAAGTTAATTTTATTGTTGACACTGCGTTTTGGGGTCCTCAACATGTTGGGCCCCCCCTGTCCCAAAAGTCAAACCCCACCTATGATTGTGACAGTATAACATGTGGCGCAACTAGCAGTCTCACAACGGAATGACAATTTTAAAGCATACCTCCAGTGGTGTCCTGAAACAATATACAGCATGTATTTTCTGGAGCAATTTTGTATTGATTGATATCTGGTGTTACTTGTGTCTACTCTTATGTTTACCAAAATGAATGTTTCAATTTCACGTATGCAGCCACATTTGCTCCTTGACAACAGGAGCGGAGAGGTCATTGAAAGGCGAACTTGATGTCCATAGAAATGCCACCGGCAGTCCCACCTCGCAAAGGATTATGAGCTACTATGGCGCAATGTACAGTTAATGGATGTCTAAAAAAAAAGTGAAAAACAAAGATTTTTCACCACTTTTGCATGCCTAAACCTGTTAACCGAGAATGTTCTTTTGACAGTGGAAAATATGACAATAACAGTGAATTGGCAGTCTGTAAATCACCTCCACCACTGAAGAGCTATGTATAATTGATGTCACATTCTTTTCGAAATGACAGCGCTTGTGTCATTTTTTATTGTCACTATTTTCTCCTTTGACATTGTCCTATGAATTTTGTGAATGCATGTTTAGATTCTTTGAGCGACTAACTACATTTACATGACATGAAGGCCATTTACACTAGCTCTTATCTTATCTGTGAACACGATCTATTGCCAATTCTCATTCTTTTACACTGCTGCTCTCTAGTGGTCATTAAGGGTTATCATATGATATTGTACTAATGCATTTATAAGTGGGCAAACTTGTGCTGAACAGTCACGTATTACTGTATTATTTTATTATTATTATTATTTTTAAATCGGACAAATAATCCCGCGCATTGGTTGGAAAAAAAAACCCTACTATTAATTGGATTAAAAAAAAATTAAACTGTACAGTATATCAAATTATTCTACTAAAATTAAATTGTATTTTTATTTTAAGTAGCTTATATATAATGATTTATTTAATTCAACTTTAATTTATCAGCACACAATTTCATTAAACTTATTTAAATATATTTAATGGCAAAATTGATGTAATTAATTATTTGATTTTTTTCAAAGGTAATAGTAATACCAAAACATGAGTGAATATACGTACTATGTACCAAATGTGAGTGGTGTTTCTATCTCAATACTTGTCTACTCGTTTCCAGGGGATACCATTAGAGGAGGGGATATTAAACGATACGAGGGAAGATTGAATCGATAAGAGTGTGATAGGCTAGGGTGAATGTGAATGCCATGTTAGTACCGTAACTTCTGGACGATTGGGCGCCCCTGATTACAAGCCTAACCCAGTGCATTTTTAAAGGAAAACACAATTTGTATATACAATACATAAGCCTCTTCTGTCTATAAGCCGCGTGTGCCCACATAGTAACATGAGATATTTACATAGAAATACACAGAGTTTTCTAAATTTGAATAATAGACCTTAACTTGTCTTTCCAAACAGGGCCAGCAACATGGCAGTTACCGAGCAGCAGCAACACTGCTGTACACCACTAACTGGGCTGGTAATTAGAAACAAAAGTCTTTGTTAGCCATCTTCATCTTCCTCCTGTGCACTGAAACCATGGAAGTCTTCACCCTCAGTGTTGGATATGAATAGGCTCATATACACTTCGCCACGCACCTTGTCTCTCTTTTGATGTCGCGTTCAATGTCTCTCATAATGAGGCAAAATCACTCCTCTTCGTCACGCAGCAGACTGGCTTTTCGAAACCCGTTGGTGATGGTGGATTTTTTTCATACTGCTCCTCGCTCTCAGGGTCCACTGGCAGACTTGTGCAAAAGTTGCTCTTCGCATGCGGCCAGTTATGGTAAACGATCTCGCGCCGCTGGTCATCAAAGCCCTTTAAATGCACGATTCAAACTAATGTCTAAAGATGAGGGTCTGCTACTTTTATTCATGCATAAAGTTAAATTACCGGTAATAGTGAAAATTATAGTCCTCCTCGACACATATATATTCCACGTGTCTCAGGCCATGTCCACACGTAGCAGGATATTTGGCAAAAAGAAGACATTGTTCTACGGTTAGGCCTATCATCCACACGCACACATACATTTAAACCAGGGTTCTTAAGAATGACGGGGAAAGTGAAGAAGTGCGAATTCCGCGTTTGTGGCGCCATCATGTGGACACTGATAACCGAAGATTTAACTGGAAACGTCACTGACTGCGACAAACTTTGTCCTTAAAGAGCATATGACACCAGAAAAAAAGTCTTAAATGGCATTATTATGTGAATTAGAATTATATTTTGAGACGATTAGACTATATACAACAATTTAGCAAAGCGCAGAAGACGAGAAATTAGTCTTTTAATCTGCCGGTTAGCCACGCCTACAATTATAGGGCTTTAGCGTCCCCAACAGGTGGATGACATCAGCGGTAGACTAGGCTCATCGGTTTTACTATTCAGCCCATTGAGGGGGAATTGTTCAGAACGAGGAAAACGCAACGAAGAGAGCTGCAAAATGTCATTGTTTCAGTCTCTCTACTCCCAATATTTTTACAGGATATTCTTTTTATCCAAGTATTTTTCCCCAATAGCTATATAAATGGCTTGAGAAGGACCAGTCAGCCCGTCGAGGGGGAACTATTCACAATGAGGAAAACGCGACGAAGAGAGCGGCAAAATGTCATTGTTTCTGTCTCTTTACTTCAATATTTTTACAGGATATTCTTTTTTACCCAAGTACTTTCCCCAATTGCTAAATAAATGGCATGGTCATGACAAATAACAATCTTGTGCTAAATGGAATATAAAATAATAAAAATCCATTTATTCAAGACGACATGGCAAAATTACTCCATAATGGTCAAAACAGTCGACTTCACCTTTACTGTCACACCTCCCGAACGATATTTTATGACACCTAAATCGGACATATGTAATTTCCCTTCCCCGGCTTCGCAGAAGGTAAACAGACCAGAAGGAGTGACAGCTAGCCGACATGCTAACCCGAACCGAGGGATATTTCAAAGTCTTCGAAGTGGAAAATCACACATAACTAGCCTGGATTATTTGACATGACGACCCGGTTGTCGAGTTTCTTTGCGGATCGGCAAACCGCCCGGCGGAGAGCAAGTTACAGTTCGTTCCCTGGAGGAGGGTGGCTGGAATTGTTGTGCAGCTAACGTGCTAACAGCTAACTGCTAATGAGCATGAGGATAGCTTTTTACATGCCTATCCATGATCAAACGTAAGTAGTCCTTTATTTAAATGAATTTTATAGTGTTTACTTTGTAATCACTGTATTCGTATTTGACATAATACAAAACAAGATGTTTACTCACTTCCTTGTAAGTCCAATGGTCCCACAGTAAATATCCAAGGTGAATGGGAACCTTTTGAAACTCCAAAAAGGCGCATACGCCTCTCCCGCATACAGAATGATTTTTCTGCAGCCGTTTGGCTGGCGTGATGCAAAAAATAAAAGTATTAATCCGCAAAATCAGCTGAATCCTTCGTCCTCATACACAACAGTACACTGTATAGTGAAGAGAACGTCTTCTACCGTACACGTCACAGCGCCCTCCTCCTCAATGCAAGACCGAAGCCGCAAGTCACTCATTTTCATGGCGCGGGATTAAAAAAACTAAATAAATATAGCGATCGCTTCCACACACATCCAAGCGGTCCATATCATTCAGGGGCATAAAATACCGCGTGTATTATGAAATAAACATGCTTTTTCGTGTCACAGGCACTTTAAGTCACATATTAGAACAATGTTTACATTCATTCATTCATTTTCGATTTGGAGTAAATTATTCAGGCACTTATTTGCTTCTCTTTTTTTTTTTATTTGCTTCTATTCTATTTCTACTCCTGCTGTGCCTCTCATTGAAGAATGGTATAATGGATAATTATTTTATTGTTATAAATGTACTTAAAAATGAATGAAAGCAGTTGGCTGTGGAAGTTTTTTTTTTTTTTTTTTTTTTTTTTTACAAACCTGCAGGTGTGGATGCAGTTATTTATCCCCAATGTATTAGGGCAGGATCCTCGCTTTTAAAAAAACCCTGCTTGGTGTGGACATGGCCTCACTCTTATATTTTATGCTCGAGCGCCCCTGGCGGCCATTAGAAAAATCGATAAATTGACCTCATCATTGCACACGCTGCAGGATTCAAAAAGACGGAAAAAAGTGGCGGCTCGTAGTCTGGAAATTACGGTAATGTGTTATGTTAGTATTAGGACAGGGGTGGGCAAGCCAATTCTCAAGGGCCGCAGTGGGTCCTGGTCTTTGTTACAACTGATCCAGCACAGGAAGTTTAACCAATGCGGGGTCCAGGGAAACAAGAAGCACCTGATTGAAATCAACCGATTGCACTTGTAAGACACCAGATTGATGAAAAGGTGTCCTCTTGATGGATTGCAATGAAAACCCGCACCCTTTGCGGCCCTTTCTGGAATAGTTTGCCCACCCCTAGTATTAGGACCTTGTATTATTGAGACGACATCCTACTTTAAGCTATGTGATCGCTACTCCTAGCACCAACAGTTTTTATATGCCAGTATATATCTAGTAGCACCTACTTATGTGTGTATCCACTCTATTTTATGTATTAGTCATGCGGATAATAAAACTGTTGAGAGGGAACCATCAGACAGGGTACCAGCCCCTGTGTCGCCCTCAACCAGCCTACGAGAATAGGAAGAGGAAATGCATGACCACCCACATGGCACAAATACAAATTTGCAGTTTTTTTCCTTTACAAGAACCGCGAAATTTTCAAAAGTTCAATTCGAGGACAAAAAATAAGATGTCCTTTGGTGTCTGCAAATAGGTTAGACATGCTTGCATTGTAGGTTGTTCCGATCATGTTTTTTTGCTCCCGATCCGATCCCGATCGTTTTAGTTTGAGTATCTGCCGATCCCGATATTTCCCGATCCGATTGCTTTTTTTTTTTTTTGCTCCCGATTCAATTCCAATCATTCCCGATAATTTTCCCCGATCATATACATTTTGCCAATGCATTAAGAAAAAAATAAATAAAACTCGGACGAATATATACATTCAACATACAGTACATAAGTACTGTATTTGTTTATTATGACAATAAATCCTCAAGATGGCATTTACATTATTAACATTCTTTCTGTGAGAGGGATCCACGGATAGAAAGACTTGTGACTTTTTATATTGTGACTAAATATTGCCATCTAGTGTATTTGTTGAGCTTTCAGTAATTGATACTGTAGCCATTTAACTTCTGCCCAAATGCATGATGGGAAGTGCAACCATGACTGGTACCAATTGATATATCTTCTCTGCATTGGGAAAAAACATATGTTGTTAAGAAAAAGATCAACTACTACCTTTCTTCCCCACATTGCTTCCCGCGATTATTATAATCATTGGGAGAGGGACTGAAAGGATTAGCCATTTAAAAAAAGGCTCCAAAGGCTGCCAAATTCACTCTACTCATTTTACGCTGCTTTTTAGCTCTATATACTGCATGGGTAAGCGTGAGTGGGTCGTGCAGCGCATGCGTTAATTGCGTTAAATATTGTAAAGTGATAAATGTAAAAAATATTAATTCTCGCTGTTAACCCGATAAGTTTGATAACCCTACCTTAAGCTTAAACTAAAGACTCTGGAAGAGCGTAACACATTATGTCTGTAACGTTAAATACAATTAGAAAACGATTTAATTAAAAAATAAATAAATAAAAAATAATATATATATATATATATATATATATATATATATATATATATATATATATATATATGTATATATATACAAAAAAAGGCATGTCCGATATTTTTTTGCCGATTCCGATACTTTGAAAATGACGTGATCGTGTCCCGATCGATCTCTAATTGTAGCCATATGATTGTGTGTTGCTGTTGAACTGCCGCCGTGTAAAGTGCTGTTGGATATTCGTGTGCAATTTATTTGAGTGTTGCGAGTAGGGGGCGTTAAACCGAGGCATATTGGCCCTTTTAGTTTTCAAATGTGTATGCAGATCATTGCGCCATCTCGGGGATTTGCATTCTAATACATGGGCGCTTTTATTTCCAATACAAAAACTCCAACACACACTATAGGTAAAATAGAACGCTGTCTTTGTAGTAGCCTAGTAGTATGTAAACTATCCAGCATGTGTGTGGACTACACATGACAAATTTGGACCCAAACAGCTGTTTTTGGATGGGAAAAACTAAAAAAGGTCCTAAGCACCCCCTGCTGTGATTAATATACATGGAGATTAAGGGTGGCCGGGGCATAGCCCCCCGGTGGCCGAAAATGTCATTGCATGTAATTGAGTTTCCTATATCTGAATTTAAAATTAAGACTTTCCCGGTAAAATGTTGTCTACACAAGTTGTGAAGCAATAAAACAACAAAAATGAATGAAAAAAAAAAAAAAAAAAATTATAATGGGTCAAAATTATTTTTCGAACAAATCATGTGACTAGCACCTTAGAGACTGTCATTTGCTTTGCTTACCATAAACCACCTGAGGACATGATGCAAGATGGATATTTGTAATTTGTAAAAAAACCCCACAGTTTTCAAAAGCCATAACAACTACTAAGGGAGAACCAAGGATTGAAGATGTGGACCATGAAAAGCCGATGAGTACCGCCAAAATGGTGAGTGGATTTTCAGTTTGCCCCACTAAAGACGTTGTATAACAGAGCCACCACCGGGCGTACCATATTCAATTGACAACGATATTGGTCAAGCATAGCGGTACTACGCAGCCTGATTTAGAATGATGGGAAACAAACAAACAAACAAACAAACAAAGAACTACGCTCATTTTCAACGTATTATTATAAATATTCCTGGCTCGAATATTTAGTCAAAAAGGATGCGTTGTCTACTTAAAAGCGCGTATTCACACACGCACGCACACACACACACAGGTAGGATGCCTGTGTGTACGAGCATGGGCTAAGCTACTATCCGAGCATATATATCTTGTAAGTTAATTTTATTGCTGACACTGCATTTCGTGTGTCATGTTCTGTCCCGACTCCACAAAATGGTTGATGGAAAAAAAAAAAGATCTTTAAAAAATATAGGCCTACAGTATAATTAATTTGATTCATCCGATTATGATTTAACAGAAATGCTGATGCATAGTTAAGATGATTTAAGATCATTGGGGTGAAATGAGAGACATTCATATTAAAAGAAATCTTGTTTCATATAAATGCTTGGTTAGTAAAGAATGACGTTTGTGTGATTATTTAGATTTGTGAATTACCTCATTGACAGCGATAGTCCGATCTGTTTTAACTGGGAAGGGCGAGCAGCAATCGTTTGTTGCCAGCTTCTCCGAAACAAAATAGATCTTGGTTCTTCTAATAACGGCAAAAGACGTCCAAACTCACACACAGGGATTTGAAGGTGTCACGTGACAGCCCAGCAGGGACACCCCTCGCGCGTTGTCGTGTGACGTCACTGTCGTCGCACCCGCATGGCTCATGTGGTGTTTTTCAGTGAGAGGAAAAAAAAAAGTTGAGAGGCGTTCAATGACATATTTTTGTGGAGGACGTTTTATGGTAACTATTCGGGAGTCCTTTACAATTGGATATTTTGAAATATTATTTATCCTTCTGACTGATGTTTCGGGGGTGCTGATGAGTGCATCGTGAACACAATGAGGCAGTGTGTCCTTGCCGGGGACAATGCAGCAAGATGCTGCGTGGACTATGTTTCTCCCACCAACTTGCCGCATACTCGCGACCCTGGGCGAACAGAGACCAACGTAAAGGTCGGTAGAAATGAATCATTGACTTAAGTGTAATGTGTACACCCTCAGCGTTAATTGAACAGATTGTTTGAAAACAAAAGCTGTTAAATAATGTTTATACGGCATTCATATACGTGCCGAACTATAACCATACGTTAAATAGTATTAACTGAACAAAACACGAGGATTCTATGTGACAGAGAATATGGAGAATAGCGTCCTGCCGTCGATGTTTCTTCGTCATAGTTAAACAAAAATGGTCTGAAGCCACATTTTATTATGTCATTCGGCAATAGTAACAAATGTGCATTCATTTAGGTTCACGACATGTGTGGAGATGTGTAAAATGCTTCTATTCGCCACCCTTCCCCCATATGCTTGCTATAAAATGAAATGTACAGACTCTCACCCCCCGCACACTATATGTGTATAAAAGGGTGCAACAGGGCTTGCTAAGTAATAGGCTTTTGACGATTTTTGTCTTGTATTAGATGTTTAAGAAAACATGCAGTCATGAAATGTCATCAATTTATTAAAATATGCACAAGAATCGATTGAGGTTTATATAAATTGCTGAAAACACAGACAAGGCTGAAAAAGCTTCTGCTTTTCTGCTCTTGCACCCCTCTTTAAAATAAACTGCTGTATTGTAAGCCAAAAGAACTGTTGTGTTGGATAGAACAATATGTTTATATGCTGCCGTAGCAGTTTCATGGCGCATTAAGCATTTTTAATTTGTCCGTTTTACCCTGAAGACCCCCGTTTATATATATACACCATATTGGCCCGAATATAAGACGGCCCTGATTATAAAACGCCCCCCTCTTTTTCAAGACTCGTTTGAAAAAATACTTTTTGAACACCAAATTTTTATACCATAAATAATTAAATTACAAATGATTATAACAATATATTTGAGAGAAAAAGCATGTTATTTTGCCTCATTCAAATCTTAATATCTGAACATTTAAATATGTAAACTAAAGTGCAATCACATTCGTAAATGAATGGCTTCTGGTTTTTGAAATGTCAATAAACCAATCTATTGTGATATAACAATATTGCAATAACTGCAGTAACCATCAAAGTGAAGTCTAACTGTAACTGTAGTCTTGAAACAAATCTGAATAAGGAAAAACATTGCAATAAAATAATGCAAACTGGTTAAACTTGAGAGTAGCTGAGATCTCTCATGACAGAACATCGCTTCAATGATATCTGGTGCCATCTAGCGTCGTGAATGGGGAGAGTAGCTGAGATCTGTCGTGACAGAACATCACTTCAATGATATCTGGCGCCATCTAGCGGCGTGAATGGGTATAATGTCTAGACCGCGAATATAAGATGACCCCCTCTTTTTCCAGTGTTATTTCAATGCAAAAAACACCGTCTTATATTCGGGCCAATACGGTATGTATATTTATACTGTAGTATTAATCAAAAAGGGACACTCAGAGCTGGAAACGCACAAGAAGAGTTAAATGGCACGTTTAATCTCAGATTTATTGCCAGGAACGTTAAAAAAAAAAAGCTTTTCAAAACACAACTGGTAACAGCAAACATGAGACAAAGCGTAACCTGAAAAAGGTGTCGTAGCTTCCTACTGCACGTCCAACAAACCAAAGCGCACTGCCACAGAACAAGAAACAAGAGGGGTATATAAGGAGTAGGGCTAATGATAAACAGGTGTGGACAATCAGATGATCAGGGGAGGAAAAACAAAGCTGACAAAGTTAACACATAGTAACAGGAACCCACCAAAATAAAAAGGGCAGGCAGGACCATAAATCAATGCCGCTGACGGCTGCGTGTAACATTTATTTTAGGTTTATTACACTTCTAACGTTTGGGTAAACACAAACTACTAAAGCCGAATAGAAGGACTTGGAAAGCAATAAAAAAGAGGTGTACTGCCAGCTTTCCTGTGATATCGCAATTAATGCAGTGATGATAAACTGTGACCCATATTATTATATACGTACACACACATAAAATCTGTAATTGCAGGTTTTGTGTGACGATGAAGTGACTCAAGAATATGCATTTAAATGAGCTCTCCTTTGCTTCAACGATCTTTACATTCAGGTTCTCCGGCGTCCATAGCAGACTTATTAATGTGATATTCAATATTTCTTGATAAATGAACCTTTCCCCTGTCAGGGCCTGAATCAATCAGTTCTTAATGGTCATTTGGTATTAATTAAATAAAATTGAGCAAATTGATTTGAGGGTGGGGGGTACAATGGACTTCATAGACTTGTTGCTCGACAGATTCCAAAACACACAAATTTACAGGGCGTTCATCTCTTGTATTATTTTGTTTAAATTCTGATGTGTTTTTCCTAATTTCATTAAATCCTAATCCCCACCCACAGGGGCATAGTTGGGACTTGTAGCCTTTTTTCCCTCTCTTGCACTCTTTTGTTTTCCCTTTTCTCATTTAAGTAACTGGGTCGCTGTGTCAGTTCTTCCCGACCCTGTCCTCCCCATGTATGTGTCACTTCTTTTTTATGTTTCTTGGGTGGGTTGAAGTTGACGAATGAGTTCCTTGTGTGTGCCCAAAATACGCCTGAAAAAAAGTTTATTATCTACTTCAAGAAAAGAAGCAAAAGGTCCACAATAAACCAGTTTTGGTTTGATTTTCCACTGCCAATTGACGATATACAGTAGTTGTAGTATAGTATATTGCGTAGCCCATGGTTGTTTAAAGAGACACTCCATTTGATTATTGTCTAAATACTGTACATGAAATGTTTTTTAAAGTGTTACTAAAATCTCTCTTTTTTTTTTTTAAGTTATTATTTCAAAACCTTGGATTTTCATTTTCTTCATAAATGCAGGAGCTGACTGGAGCTAACTTGCAAACTCACTGCTCTGACTAGTGGAGTGGGTGTGTCAGTAGGAGTCTATCACAGACAAGGCTAGGATGACGACTTTTGCTGGTCTACGAGCCCACGGAAATGCCTTTCAGGTAAATAGCGAATAGCAGCAGAAGGGATTCGGAGCTCCCAGGAAAATAAGCGACAACGACAGAAACTGGTCGTGTGACAAAAGAATTGTACTAAACCACAGCAAATGCTTTATTTAAAATACTGTGTGTGTGATGAATATGGAAATGAATAGAATCGTCTTTCTACGAATACTTAACTTGGTCTCACACTGAAGACATGCTGGTAACATCTTGGTTTTGGATGTCCTTATAATGTTCTGGCTGCACAAGAGGAGTGAGGTGAATTCATTTGGCCTTCTTGGGTTCCAAGGCTTGACAATAGCTCATTGTCTCACTCTGAGATTGCAGTGAAGTAAGCTGATGCATTCCTGTCCCAATTGTCATAACAACTGGCAACACGACAAGTTCTCTCTTGCATTCAGGTGTGATGAAAGTAAAATTTAACAATTTGATATAGGATATCTAGTGGAAGCTTTTCATACCCTCAAGATGAAGTCAAGCGAACTAATATACAGAGTAGGGCTGCAGCTATCGATTATTTTAGTAGTCGATTAATCGATGAACTAGTTAGTTCGAATAATTGAGTAATCGGATAAGGAACGAAAAATTAAAATACCTGAGCTTAGCCTCAATAGGTATAAAATAAATAAATAAATAAATGAATAAATAAAAGAGGATCTATGTAGAACAAAATAACAATTGCCTGACTTATATTGTAAAAGTCTGCTAGCTTAAATGCTATAAAATGCTAACTTTTGTTTTTTACAATGCTCTTAACAAATGGTTCAGACACACATTCCCACAAAAAAAAAACGGCTAAACATACCTATAAACTAATTTACGAATTGGACATTTAGGGATGTTGTTTCTAAGGGGTGTACTCACTTTTGTTGCCAGGGGTTTAGATTAAATGGCTATATTTTGAGTTGAGGGGAAAATAAATTATTATATAAGCTGCACACAGACTACTTTTCATTATGTCAAAAGTGTCATTTTGTCAGTGTTGTCTTATGAAAAGATATACTTAAATATCATCAGAAATGCGAGGGGTGTACTCACTTTTGTGATACACTGTAGGCTCACTCCAAGCATGTGGTGTGAATGCCTCTTGTAATTGCTTAATTACTATATTGTGTTGGTGATTTTGAGGATGTGCAAGGCCCTGTTAACTTATTCCCACCTAGCAGAGGGGTTGAGGACCATCCGACGCACCTGCAAAGCAAAGATGCAAAGTGCTGAGCAGTGCAAAAAGGTTTCATTAAGCTGTAACGAGCCACCAAAAGTTAGCATTAGCCTTTTAGGTTTGAATTCAAGTTATGAAATGAACTCAAGACCTTTTTGTTTTTGTTATCAAAGCTTAAAATGGGACATCAATGTACCGATTATGAACTGTTGAAGAATGTACAGATAACGTGTTATGTTACTTTGAAGGGTTGTGTCTTTTGATGAATATGGGGATCACAATGAGTAAGTTATGCCAATCAATGTTAAATAATAATAATAATTAGGGTTGTTCCGATCATGTTTTTTTGCTCCCGATCCGATCCCGATCGTTTTAGTTTGAGTATCTGCCGATCCCGATATTTCCCGATCCGATTGCTTTTTTTTTGCTCCCGATTCATTTCCAATCATTCCCGATAATTTTCCCCGATCATATACATTTTGGAAATGCATTAAGAAAAAAATGAATAAAACTCAGACGAATATATACATTCAACATACAGTACATAAGTACTGTATTTGTTTATTATGACAATAAATCCTCAAGATGGCATTTAAATTATTAACATTCTTTCTGTGAGAGGGATCCACGGATAGAAAGACTTGTGACTTTGTATATTGTGACTAAATATTGCCATCTATTGTATTTGTTGAGCTTTCAGTAAATGATACTGCAGCCATTCAACCCAAATGCATGATGGGAAGTGGAACCATGACTGTGCGTAGTGCTACCAATTGATATATCTTCTCTGCATTGGGAAATAAAATAAGGTGTTAAGACAAAGGTCAATTGCTACCTTGTTTCCCCGCATTGCTTCCCGTGATATTTCCAATCGAAGGGAGAGGGATTGTAAGGCTTTAGCCAATTAAACAAAGGCTTCAAAGGCTGCAAAAAGTCACTCTACTCATTTTGAGCTGCCTTTTTAATCTTTCTATATAGGTAAAACGGGGCCATTACAGATTGAGCGCGACAATGCGTGAGTGGGTCGTGTAGTGCATGCTTTATTGCGTTGAATATTATAACGTGATACATTTAAACAAAAAATTAATTACCGCCGTCATTGGGATAAATTTGATAACCCTAACTTAAGTCTAAACTAAAGACTAAGGATGAGTGTAACATATTATGTCTGTAACGTTAAATACAATTAGAAAACGATTTAATTAAAAAATATATATATATTAAAAAAAAGGCATGGCCAATATTTTTTTGCCGATTCCGATACTTTGACCCGATCGACATCTCTAATAATAATAATAAATAAATAATGCTAAATACATCATTATTTGGCTACAAAAGCCTTACATGTGTTTTGGTTGCCAAGAATCAAACCACTTTTCAGATGTTAGAGGAGTCACAAAACACGGCAAAAAACAGCAACAGTTGTTGTTTAAGACAGTATTAGTTGTTTCGGAGAAACCAAACGAAGATAGGCATTTCTGCTCAAGCAAAAAGTCTGATTTGCTAAATGCCCCAGCAACTCTTGAATATGTAAAAGTTCTCAATCTAAAGACATTGGTCTTTGACGCTTTGATGGCTGTGACATATGACATAAAAAAAATTGGGTGATATTTACTTAGGCAGCATACAATCGCCGACAAGGGTTTGGACATAGTCCCCTTCTTAATGATGTACTTGAATTGCGGAAATTAATTATTCTCTTGATATGTCCAGGTCGGACGCTGGGGTGTGCATGTGTGAAAGAAATCACATTCCCACATGTGACACATACACAATGGAAAAAAAAAGAGTAATTGAGCAACACAACAATGTACCAGTATAGATTAATATACTTGAGGATAGTAAAATCACACTGACTATTCATGATGGTGCCCCACTCCGGAATGAAAAACATCCCTCTTAGCATGACCCTTCCCCCACCACGTCCTTGTCCCTCATCCTTGCAGGCGGTCTTTCTCCAAGGGCACAAAAGACTCTTGGTGTAAACTGTGCAACATTCCTGAGGTTTCAAATCAGGCGGCCATGTAGAAAAAAAAATTAAATAGTTTGTTTTGCCAGTCCAAATATTGGCAGTTACCCGGTATTGGCCATGTAAACACCAATAACCCTAATCAAAAATATGATGCGAATACAAAGGTTTTGTTTATCTATCAGCCTATAACTCAGAACCTTCATTTGTAGATAAAAGTAACCATGTGTTCTGAAGGACTGACCTGAGGTTAATTTACAGGTTTTGAACCAATTGGAATTATTTTTAAAATATTAGGTCTTGTATTATCTAAGTGCTGTGATTGGCTGGTGACCATTTCACGGTGTACTCCACCTCCTACCCAAAGTCAGTTGACACAGTACTCCCTCATGACCCATCAGAATTATGCACTACAGAACATGGATGAATGGACATTACCCATACAAACGTTTATCATACCTGGCTTGTTTTTTGTTTTGTTTTTGTTTTTTGTGCAGAATGAAATTGCTGCGTCTGTGATGGCCCTCTAGAACTGGAGTTGCCACACCAGGACTTTAAAACATGAAGATCAAGTATGCCATTGTCTTCATCTTCATCATGGCCCTAGTCATTATTGAAAAGGAAAGTAACATCATATCAAGGTATGAGGGAGGCGCCGTTTGTAAAGCAGCTCCTGCTGAAAATTACGACATTTTCTCACACTTAGCGCCACACAGTGTTTAAAACGTGGTGTGAACTTTTTAGAGTCACCTTTTTTGCACATTTACAACATTATTGAGCAACTTAAATGTTCATTTTTAAATATGTTTTGTACCTGAATGTTTAAATCCAGAACTAAATATTTAATTTAAATCTTAAAATTGTATCCTAAATGCTAAATCTGGAAACGGTTGGAACTAAATATTTAGCTTAACCCTTTAATGCCTGCAATATGAAGCAATTGTCAGGGAATCACAAAATTTGAAAAATAAGGTCTTAATGAAACCTTTTTTTTCAAATTTGTAAAAAGAAAAATCAAAATGAATATGTGTAATAAGCGCTCTAATATCTATAACCCTTGCTAAATCCTGTTTATTTCTCTCATGGAACCTTCAGATGCATGTGTTGACTTGCATCCATCATTTTTCTTTTAAAATAGAAATGTCAAAATTCTGAATTAGTCTCAAAATCATGAAATTTTAGGTGTATCAAATGTGATACATTTGGCAATAAAGGGTTAAAATGTAAAGTCACATGACTGGAGACCGGAAGTAACAAAATAAAAGCTGGAACACACAAAATACTCTTTAAATAGTTTCTCCTAAATATGTATTTTACCTATCTATTGTTATTATCACAATGACTCATGTCCAAGAGCAGACTGCCACCGTTGAGTAGGTTTTATTCATTTTCAAGCAACATAAACAGACAGTCCGAGCTGCTCAACCAACTTTTATTTTGTTACTTCCGGTCTCCAGTCATGTGAATTTGCATATTAAGATAAATACTTAATTCAAAACGTTTCCTGATTTAACATTTAGGTTATAGGATATACATTTAAGATTTAAAATAATTGTTTAGTTTTGGTTTAAACAATCAGGTCCAAAACTTCTTATTTAAATATAAATAAAGTTGCTAAATAATGTTGTAAATGTGCAAAAAAAAAAGTGACTAAAAATTTCACACCATTTTAAACACTTTGTGGCGCTAAATATGAGAAAATGTTGTCGTAATTTTCAGCATGTAATGCTTTACAAACGGCGCCCCATAGGTATCAGCTATGGAATTTTGCATTCCAAGACCTTGAATGGAAAAAAACCAACGTACTATCCATCTAATCCCTTTGGTTTCTGATCAGGGTGTCTGAAAAAATGATGCTGAGACAAACGCCACAGCAGACCACACAAACTTCTCTGGATTACAGCAACACAACACAACCTAGTCAGACCATCAGTACGACACAAGGGAGTCCTTCTAATCGCACTGAGGAGCAGCACGAGAAAGAACTTCAAAATGGTCGTCGTAAGCACATTTTACTTATGGCCACCACGAGATCAGGCTCTTCATTTGTGGGACAATTCTTTAACCAGCACGGAGAGAACATGTTTTACCTCTTTGAGCCACTATGGCACGTAGAACGCATGATGATGAATAAATCTGCAGAAACGAACAACAGCAGCCTATTGCCAACAATTTATCGGGATGTACTTAAGGGCCTCTTCCTGTGTGATTTCTCCCCTTTGGAGAAGTTCATCTCTCCACCACCCCAGAACCATGTGACCTCTGAGCTTTTCCGTAGACATTCCAGTTCATCACTGTGTGAAGAGCAAGTCTGTACTCCTGTCATCAAGGACGTTTATGAGCGGTAATGTTGGTTTTGTTATTGAATAAGATTAAATGTGATCTAAAAAAAAAAAAAAATGTGTTGTCGTCATAGGTACGGTTGCAAAAATCGGCTGTGTGGTCCACTCAACTTGACGCTAGCTTCGCAGTTGTGCCTTTCCAAAAAACACCAAGCCATCAAGACTGTACGCGTACAGAAGTGGCAAACGCTGCAGCCTCTTTTGGAGGACCCTCGCCTGGACATGAAAATAATCCAGCTTGTCCGAGATCCACGTGCCATATTGGCATCACGCATATTGGCCTTCCCAAAGTACCAAACGTGGAACGACTTTGTGCACGATGGTCATCCACCCGAAAATTACAAGGAGGTACTCCAAGGAAACTGTGACAACATCAGGTGGGCCGCTGAGGTGGGCCTGAGCCAGCCTGACTGGTTGAGGAGACGCTACATGTTGGTGCGGTACGAGGACATCGCTCGATTCCCAATGCAGAAGGCCGAAGAGATGTACAGGTTTACGGGGATCCCGTTCAGCCCTCAGGTCCGTGAGTGGATATTGAGGAATACCCACACCACACAGGGCAAAGATGACCTCTTCTCCACCCAGAGAAACTCATCAGAGCAGGCAGAAAAATGGAGATATAACCTTCCTTTTACCCTTGCTCAGTTGGTGCAGCGACTTTGCGGACCCACGATGAAGCTGTTTGGATACAAGTTTGTGAACAATGCAAAGATGCTCGTCAACAAGTCCATCAGCTTATGTGAGGACAGAACATTTCAATAAATGAATCTGGAAAATATTTTACAGCAGTGGTATCTGGACGTTTCGGGCCAATTAGTGCAAGCAGAGAACAACTCACTCTCTCTAGACAAGGTCACTAGGGGAATAATCACCTGTGCTGATAGGCCCTTCTCGATAGTAGACCCCTGGGCTTACTTTAGCCCATTGGATTAGGTGGCCCTTTTCAGCTGCTTTACAGGACATTTGACATTTTCCATTCCTAAAGCTGTTTTACATAAAAGAGGTTTTATTGCAGATCAAATATGTGATTTGTGTACCTTTTTTTTCCAAGTGTAATGTGATAAGGTTTTAATACATATCCTTATAGTAAATTAAGTTTTTTCATAAATTAAAAATGTAGTTTACGCTCGCTTTGTACAACCATGAAATCATTGCAGTTTAATTTTATTTTTTGATAGAGTGTATAACAAAGTGAGTACACCCCTCACATTTCTGCAGATATTTAAGTATATCTTTTCATGGGACAACACTGACAAAATGACACTTTGACACAATGAAAAGTAGCCTGTGTGCAGCTTATATAATAGTTAATTTATTTTCCCATCAAAATAACTCAAAATATAGCCATTAATATCTAAAACCCTGGCAACAAAAGTGAGTACACCCCTATGAAAAAAACGTACATCCCTAAATGTCCAAATTGAGTACTGCTTGTCATTTTCCCTCCAAAATGTCATGTGACTCTGTGCTGTCAGCATTGCTGCAGAGATTGAAGAGGTGGGGGTCAGCCTGTTAGTGCTCAGACCATACGCCGCGCTCTGGTGTGCATGGTTGTCACCCCAGGAGGAAGCCTCTTCTGAAGACGGTACACAAGAAAGCCTGCAAACAGTTTGCTGAAGACATGTCAACAAAGCATATGGGTTACTGGAACCATGTCCTATGGTCTATTTAGACGGGTGGGCTTTCTTGTGTACCGTCTTCAGAAGAGGCTTCCTCCTGGGGTGACAGCCATGCACACCAATTTGATGTAGAGTGTGGCGTATGGTCTGAGAACTAACAGGCTGACCCCCCACCTCTTCAATCTCTGCAGCAATGCTGACAGCACTCCTGTATCGAGTCACACGACATTTTGGAGGGAAAAAGACAAGCAGTACTCAATTTGGACATTTAAGGATGTACGTAGTTTCTAAGGGGTGTACTCACTTTTGTTGCCAGGGGTTTAAATATTAATAACTATATTTTGAGTTATTTTGAGAGGAAAATAAATTTACTCTATGATATAAGCTGTACACAGACTACTTTTCATTGAGTCAAAGTGTAATTTTGTCAGTGTTGTCTCATGAAAATTGCAGAAATGCGAGAGGTGTACTCACTTTTGTGATACAATGTATATTCCGTGTTCTTCTTAAATCTTCAATTAAGATTTGAGAATACAGATGCATAATTATGTCTTCAAGCAGGGGCGTAGGTGTGGTCTTAATATTGGTAGGGATGGAACATTAATTAGACCAAATAGATTAGGTGGGGGTCAGGGCTACATTTCTCACAGGTATGAACCCAATTACCGTATTTTTTGGACTATAAGTCACAGTTTTTATCATAGTTTGGCTGGGGGTGCGACTTATATTCTGGAGTGACTTATGTGTGAAATTATTAACACATTATAACATCATTTCACATGTTATTTTAGTGTTTTGGAGTGACACTGATGGTTTGGTAAACTAGCTAGCATGTTTTTTTTATGCAATAGTTACTTGAATAACTCTTAATAGCTATGTTACATTAACATACCGGCCGCGTTCGCATTTCGTTGTTCATGCATCATGTAACATTACCATACTGTACACTTATTCAATATGTTGTTCTCAGTTTTTATTTTAAATTGCCTTTCAAGATGAAATGTCTGTTCTATGTGTTGGATTTTATCAAGTTAATTTTTCTCCCCAAATTGCGACTTATACTCCGGTGCGACTT
The DNA here is from genome assembly GCF_030265065.1 of Corythoichthys intestinalis. Taxonomy (NCBI): domain Eukaryota; kingdom Metazoa; phylum Chordata; class Actinopteri; order Syngnathiformes; family Syngnathidae; genus Corythoichthys; species Corythoichthys intestinalis. Next base: position 36,989,342 of record NC_080404.1, read on the forward strand.
CTATGTTTTTTTTCCCTCTTCATTGTGCATTTTTGGGCTGCTGCGACTTATACTCAGGTGCGATTTATAGTCTGAAAAATACGGTAATTGATAGGCTAAATAATTAATGCAAAACAAATCTGTATTGAGTTATACTAACTTTCACACTGCAAATTTAAATCGTCTTAATCTGATAATTTTTCTTAAATCTAGTGATTAGATCTATTCGACAAGATTCTAGTCGAATAGATTTTTCCATCTTGTTTTGAGTGTTAAAGGCTAGTTAACAGATTAATGTGTCAGATTATTCCACTTACTTTAACCAAAAATTACTATTTGTTCTCATTAAGCCCATGCATCTAAAAGTTGGTCATTTTTCACCTGAATCAAGAAAAAGTTGCTTTCAAATAATGAACAATATCTATTCTTGAATTAAGAACATTTCTGACAAAATTTTTTTTTTTTTTTTTTTTTTTATGATTAAATATACAAACTTTTCGCTTGAAAAAAATCTGTTGAATTTACTTTCAGCTAGCTATTTTTCTTATTTCAAGAAATCTAAGTGAGTAAAATTTACTTGAAGTACTGGCAGATAATTTCACTTATTTCTAGTACATTTACACTGAAAACAAGGGAATATAAGATTTTTGCAGTGCATATGTATTGGTTCAGGTGATACACCGTTCGATTCACACGTTTGTTTTCAAAAACTACTAAAGAAACATGAAAATTTCCATAAGGAATGTCTGGATTTTATTAGCCAATTAAAATTCCAATATTTGAACACAAATTATACTGGCATACATAAGAAACACTAACTTGTAAATCACCTCTTAAATATCAAGGAATGCAAAAAAAAAAAAAAAAACATTTATCTTAAAACCACTCAAAGTTTTCTAAATAAATTAAATATCACAAAAAACTTCTTAGTCATGGTATAACAAAAATAAATAAAAATGGAGCTTTCCTTCAGGTGAAAAAAAAAAAAAAAAAACTCCTTTGGACTGCTTAAAGACCCCATGAATAAAATACAAACAAACACTGGAGAGAAGGGGGTAAACCTTAGTTCACTACAATTCTTACAGTTTAAATAACGTTACCAGTAGAAAACATACAGGAGGATAGGACAGGAGGGCTGTGAATGTGTGTGTGTGCATGGGGGGTCAAGTCATCAGCCAATCAAATGTGCGTTTTAGGAAAAAAAAGTGGACTGGCACATTCAGCAAGTTAAAAGGGGTCAATGTAAGTTTGAACATAGTGAAAGTACTGTAATTCACTTAATAATGGTCAGGTCAATTCTATCCTTACAACATATGGGAAGACAATCTAAATTACCTATATAACTGAAGTCATTATATAAAGCAAATAAGGTTGCTTAAAAGTTGGTGGGGACAATTTGAGCATCCTGATAAGTTGGTAGTGTTATGTCCCTACCCTCCCTATGCAAATCTACACCCTGGTCTTCAAGTGAAACCCAGGTGCTGTAGCTTTAACCATCCCTCTTGATGGCGTATGAAGGCATCCACTGTGACTCAGCGTCAATGGCTGCATTGTGTTCACCTTGGCCAGAGACGGTGCTCAAATTGCCCCCTTTTTTACATCGGAGGTGCCCATATGCAAGTGCATATACTCTCTGTGGTTAAAAAAATCAACAAGAACGCCTGCTTTTGCGTCCTCAGGTGCCCGACGTCAACATGGAAGCATTTACCATAAGACAAAATGGGTACAGTCAACGACTCACAAGGGAGCCTGAATCACACTGTTTGGCTATTACTTTTTCCATTAAAATGCTAGGTACATATATAAGAGTGACTCAAAGGCTTGGAAAACTCAATTTGTTTATTATGGTTTGTAATCGTTCATAATTTATGCTAAACTTGTTTTACTGCCAGGCCAAGTCAAAATATATTTGAAACATTTCTTTCAATACTATGAAGGGCGCTTTCAATCTATTTCATGTGTAGGAAGGAGGAAATAATTCTTAAAAAGTGTTTTTTACATGGTCTTTATCTAGTCGTGTTACAAACTTTCACCTACTTCTAGCAGATAAAAGGAGCGCATTCAGGTCTGAATACTTTTTGCCTGCTCCACGTAATGGACAGAAAAGCACTTAAAGCCCACACTTGTTGACCATATTGCCCTCCTCTAATGCTGATAAATCACCCAGCCATTTACTGTCTTCATTGGGAGAAGAATCAATGTGTGAATCAGACCAAAGAGAGCAAGTGGGGACAAATGGTATAGTATACTTACATATATTACACGCTGTTACATGTGAATGATATTATGACAAATATTCAGATGTTTCTGCGCTCTTTGTGATTCATTAAAAGATAGCACTGTTGGCAGACGGTGACCTCGATTTCAAGACTCGAACACAGGCTTGAAAACAAATTAAAAACAATGGCTCACTCTCTTCAAAGGGCAACTCCGGTCAAAATTTGTAACAAAAGTGAATGAAACAAATTCGACTTACTGCGGCAATGCGGACCAGAATCTGAAAAAAAAAAATAAATAAATAAATAAGAAAATTTTAAAAATACTCTCTGTTTTGAGCTGAAACCGGGAAGCATTAGTCCTAATACGCCCAGTATTTTTGACAGAATTTGAAATCTAAAGTGTGCCTGCCTCACTGAGCTAGAGGACGCTTGCGGATCACAGTGTAACATCACACAAGGTGTTTACACAAGGGCATACTCCCGTATAATTCCATTAACACGTCACGAACGATTGGTTTGTAATAATCGTATACGCGCGCATATTGTATTGCTGGAGTAAGTCATCGGAGCCTAGTGTTAGAATGCTTTCACAAATTTCAAAAGGATGTCGCGACAAAGATTGCCTGGAAGGGTTTTATCAAGAGGACATAAACTCAGTGGAGAGGACTGTCTAAATGGACTAGTCTCTGTAGTAAACATTCCACTCCAGACTGCTATGCAAATGGACTACCATGGCAGACAGGTTGTGTGTCGAGCAGTGTTGATAGTCTTACTTTAAAAAAAAGTAATTAGTTCCAGTCAGTGTTGTCACAGATTACTTGAAAAAGTAATAGAATTACTGATTACGCCTCAAAAAAGTAATCTAGTTACTCTACTTATTACTTTATAATCAAAGTAACTAAGTTACTTTAAAAGTAATTTAGCGGTTACTTTTTACCATTTTTTTCTCCCTTTGCTGCCTCAACATAAGAATGGCAACAGAAAAATGTCATCACATGTAATTGACTTTCCGATAATTGAATTTAAAGAGGAAGACCAAAATCTTCGAGTTAGCGGGTGGTTTAATTAGTCAATGGAGTTGATTTCACCCACCATTGACTTGCGTTAGCATATCCATTGAGGAGCCCTGAAACTCACAAATGACTGACAAACTGCATGGAATTTGTTGAAATCAACTCCACTGACTAATTAAACCCCCGCTTACTGAGGGGTCGTTTACATGGTGACTATCCGAGAATACGGAAAATTTTAAATTTGCATTTGCGTCTCCATTCGAACAATGTTGCAATTCCGCATGAAAACGATGTAGTATTCATGCCAGGCCCTAGGGGCAGATCAGATTTACAGGGCGACAGAGAATCATGCACTTTGACCCCACCAAGCTCCCTCAGCCTGAAAAAAAAATGCCCGCCCACTCGAAGCAATGACATTTTTCTTTTGTTCAAAAAGGCACAAAAATGGAAACATTCTACATATTTAATTTAAAAATATTATTAAAACAGTAAATTTAAGCCGACATTCCGCCATATTTGCTGTTTTTAATGTTTAGTAGCACCGCTGCGCATGCCCAATGTGACGTGTACGAGTGCTGACGTTATAGGCGTGGTCTCGCGCCGTGGGAGCCTTTGATATGCATGCCGAGGAAGCCCCCCTCAATCGGATTCTTCCACTTTGGAGGCAGGATTCAGAATTTTTCGTCTTCGCCGACACCATATGCACGCGAGGCGAGTCCGCTACTCAGTCATTGCGTCTTTGTGTCGCAGAGTCGCCATGTAAACTGCCCCTCAAAGATTAAGCCTAATTCCAAAAATCCTGAACTTCGGGTTAGGGTTTAGGGGTAACAGCATGTCAGTGCCAATGTTAAACAATGCAAATTGACTGCACAATAATCAACAATACACAAATTAATTGTGCAATAAACACAAAAGAGGGTGATCAGGCGCGAATGCGCACGCACAACCCGGAGGTACGTCGTACACACACGCAGTCAATTTGGCCACAAAAGGTGGAGGCAACTAAGCACTTTACATTCAATCGGACTTACAACACATCGCAAAGATGCTTAATGAACACGGCACCTCACGGCGTAAATGTGCAACACGAATATGATATAAACAACGGTTGCCGACTTGGAGCAATGACTATCCGATGTTGCAATGGCAAAGCTATGAAATGGCCTCGCATGTAGTGGCTTCAACCTATCGCTGGAACCCTGCAGAATGAAGGGAAAATACTTACGTTCATTCATGGACGCACACAGATCAACATTCCCTCACACATCTCAACTGGTGGCTGCACTAGGCTCGAATGTGCACCTGGCGTTCATCGCGCCTTACTCAGTCCACTTAGCGCGTGTGACTCGAGACCAAAACAAGAAGTGAGCGGTTACCATGGAAACGAACCCGTGGAGGGAAGATGGGAACCTTTCTAACATTTTCTATTTGAAATGCTCTCTGTACATGAACCAATAGTCTTCATTCTTCATATATTATGAGGCAATAACAAAATAGTAACGCAAAGACACTAAGGAAACTAGCTTTATTCAGATTACTGGTTTGGAAAAATTAACGTGTTACATTTCTCGTTACTGAAATGAAGTAATCAGACGCGATGAGTTTCTGACAACACTGGTTACAGTTACAAATTACTTCTCCCAAAAAGTAATTGAGCTAGTAGCTCAATTACTTAATTGTAAGAGTAATTAGTTAGTCAGCAAAGTAACTGACGTTACTTTTCATTTTCTACACGTTATTACATTATACATTCCATGACATCTTTAACGTCAAAAATGTTTATATTAACTGATCCTTAAATATTCCTTAAAGTAACAATATTAAATATCATTAAAGTTTGAGAACGCTACCTTTGAAATTCCCGACGTTTATTGAATGTGTCAATAATTCATTGAAATGGCAATTACGTTTATGTAAAAAATATTCAATATCATTTTTTATGATCATATACTGTTTAATTCATTATTATTATTATTGGGTGGTCCTGTGTAGTTGCAGTGCCTTATTAGTTTATTTTATTTTTTTAACCTTGCCAGTCAAGGTTAGTGGCCGGATCCGAACACCTGATTGAGCCAGGCTGCTAAATTTAGGCACTTTTATGGTTATGTCATGCTGGTTTCACAGTCAACAGCTATTTGATTAATATAATGTAACATCCCACTTTCTTCTCTTTGAAGATGCTCGACTGAAATATTTTCCTTCCACCTCTGTACATTCCGGGCCATCTTTTACAGCCACCTTATCCACATCAGCACCAAGTCCAAGCCTGCCAAGTCCAGTAGCTTTCCACACACGAACGGCTAGTGGAAAAAGAAGTACAGTCTGAGAGTGAGTGTTTAATATCTGTGGTGAAAATAGCTATTGTTTTTTATTTTATTTTATTTTTTTGGGGGTGGGTGCAAATATGTTGCTTTGGGTACCAAATTGGTCTGGAACGGCCCTGGTCTTACTTTTTTTTTTTTTTTTTTAACCTGTCCTGTTCAGCTGTTTGACACAGAGAATGGAAGTCTAAGTGCCCAGATTCTGAACAGTTTTAATGTTTCACATTGAGAGTCTGACATACTCCCATTGTGATCATTCAAAATACCTTTTTATTATGACAAAGCAGCGAACAGGAAGGGATTATGGGGGGACAGAAGAAAAGAAATACAAGAGAAGAAGGAAAAGAAACACATACACAAACAACAACTAGAAATACATTGAACATCTAAACTAGTTACTAATATGCTGGTGCTATCGTCAGCGAGATGTATTTCCGGTTTACACCATGTGGGGGCCTATTGGCCAGTGAAAGAGGAGAATTGGGGTGGGGGTGTCTATAAGCCTATAAGCTAAGTGATTGAAAGGGGTAGAGTGTACACAAATCAGTTCTGTGATCTAGAACCCAGTAATCGTGTGAATCTCTTATGAGTAAGCCCGTTGGCGACCAACCCTGGTCTTACATTCAGCTGTTTATCTCGTGTGACATCACTTTTCCAGGATTTAGAATTTATTTCACGTGAGCTTGACTTGCATTTTTTATTTGCGATCTACTAAAAACCAGTGCATCTAATGTCTTTCTCCTTTCTCCATCTGGGACACAGACAAAGCTTGTTTAGCCTTCAAATTCTGTTGTGTGGGTATGTAGAGTGTGTGGGTATGTGTATTTATATAGAGTATATCAAGGGCGTAGGTTTGGGCTCAACATTGGAAGGGATGATATAACAGCATAACCTGCATGTACGCTTTTTTTTGCTGGGGACAGGACATTTATAAGACCAAGCAAACTGGTGAACAGGGGTCAGGGCTACATTTCTCACCAATATGAACCTAATTAATTGATAGGGTAAATGATCAATGCAAAATAAATCTGTATTGAGTTATACTAACTTTCATGTGTATTGGTTCAGGTGATACACCGTTCGATTCAAACCTTGGTTTTCAAAAACTACCAAGGAAACATTTTGAAAATTTCCACAATAAATCTCTGGATTTTATTAGCAAATTAATAAATAAAATAAATTGCAATATTTGAACACAAATTATATCAACAAACACAAGAAATACAAACTTGTTAATCATCAATTAACTATCTATAAATGTGTAATCCTTCATTCACTACATTTCTTACAATTTAATTAACATAACAGTAGAACTCTGATGCAGGTTGGACTTTCAGTATCAAAATGAGTGGGGTGTTCCCCACCTCCACAACATTGACATCTTTTTACATTACTTACAGTAGCTGCTGTTGGTGGAAAAAACCTTCTAATATCCCTCATCTTCAAAGGGGGTGGAGGAAGCGAATGTTGTATTTCTGTTGTGCTGTGAATGCGTGTGTGTGTGCAGGGGGGGGGGGGGGGGGGCGTCAAGTTATTAGCCAATCTAACGTGTGTTTGAGGGGGAAAAAAATGGACTGGCACATTCAGCAAGTGCCAAGGAGTAAATGTAAGTTCGAACATAATGAAAGTACTGTGATTCACTTAATTATGGTCGGGTCAATTCTTAAAACATATGGGTAGACAATCTAAATGACCTATATAACGGAAGCCATTACATCATACAAATAAGGTTGCTTAAAAGTTGGCGGGGACAATTTCAGCATCCTGAAACGTTTGTAGTGTTATGTCCCTCCCGTCCCTATGCAAACCTTCGCTCTTGCAGTATATATTCATTCACTCATTCATCTTCTGAGTCATTTATCCACACGAGGGCCCCGGGGATGCAGGAGGCTATCCCAGCTTGCTATGAGCAGGAAGTGGGGTGCACCCAGAATCATTTGCCAGCCAATCACATCCAATCGCAAGGCACAAGGAGACGAACAACCATTCATGCACACAAGCCTACCTGATGACAATTGGAGACTTCATTCAGTCTAACATGCATATTTTTGGAAAACCAGTAGCAGTACCTGAAGAAAACCCACACGGGCACAGGGAGAACATGCAACATGTAAGGTTTCAGAATTCAGAACTTTGAGGAGGATGTGCTAACCAGTCTTTCACCGTGCTGCATAGTATAATGTACATAGAGACAGATGTATTTTCTTGACACAACAAAACTAGTGTATGCATTTTTTTTTGTGTGTGAACAGTTCCATTTCCCCCAGACATCCTATAGTTTTAGATGTAATTTCAAGTCTAACCACAAGATGGCAACACAGTTGTTTGTTACTAAAATTGCTCTCTTAAATTTTTGCTAAAGATCAATTCATTTTATTAAGTACATTTTGGGCCTTAAATTATTGATGAACATTGTAAGATTATATGGGGGCGGGGGCATTCATGCCAGACCACTTGTGTGACCCTTTCTACAAACCATAAAGGAAACTTTGTGGCATTTAATGAGCATGAAAAATAACATCTAAGCCAAGCGCACTCACCAGAACAATCTAATTTTGTAATACAAGTGAGACATGAGACAATTTATCTATAATATCCTGTTTCATGATGTAAGCCAATGTGCATGGAAGACAACGGCGGATATCCCGGGGGGGATGGGTGGAACACGTCCCCCTCCTAAACTAAGCTGTTAAGATTACATGTCATTTAATAAAGACACTGTAGGTGAGAAGAAAGGAAACATGACAATACCGAAGGTGGTACTCACTTCATATTTGAAACCTTTCATTTATGATGTAAACCAGCGGTCCCCAAACTGCGGGCCGTATCACATTTGGTCCGGCCCCCTGAAAAAAAAAAAGTTTATTTATTTATTATTATTATTTTTTTTAATAGTGTTATTTATTTCCTGGGTTTTTTTCTGTGAAGAACCCAGAGAGGGTTATTTGGTTATTATCTATTTAATTAATAGTGATATTATATTATATTATATTATATTATATAATATTATATTATATTATATTATATTTAGGGCTGTCAAATGATTAGAATTTTTAATCGAGTTAATTACAGCTTAAAAATGAATTAATCGTAATTAATCGCAATTCAAACCATATATAAAATATGCCATATTTTTCTGTAAATTATTGTTGGAATGGAAAGATAAGACACAAGACGGATAAATACATTCAACATACGGTACATAAGTACTGTATTAGTTTATTATAACAATAAATCAACAAGATGGTATTAACATTCTCTTAAAGCGATCCATGAATAGAAAGACTTGTAGTTCTTAAAAGATAAATGTTAGTACAGGTTATAGAATTTTTATATTAAAACCCCTCTTAATGTTTTCGTTTTTTTTTAATTTGTAAAAATTTTCAATCAAAAAATAAACTAATAGCTCGCCATTGTTGATGTCAATAATTACACCATGCTCACTCATTATGCTGAAAGCCATAAAATCAGTTGGACTCCGCCAAACACCAAAAAACAAGGAACAAGCGGACATTACACTCTGCTGTCATTTTAATCTGTTTGAGCGGGGCATGTGCGTTACTTGCGTCCAAATTTTAACGTGATTAATTAAAAAAGATTAATTACCGCCCGTTAACGCGATAACTTTGACAGCCCTAATTATATTATTATATTATATTATATTATATTATATTATTATTTTTATTTTATTTACTTTTGTTCCGTGAAGAATCCAGAAAGGGTTATTTGACTGTGGCTTTCTGAAAAACAATACATTTTTACATTTAGGCACTCCTGCAATCGTCACACCTTTTCTGTTACAAACTGACCCCGGCCCCTCATCAGAGAAGGGAAAGGTTATGTGGCCCTCACAGGAAAAAGTTTGGGGACCCCTGATGTAAAATGTTGCTTCTGCTGTGCGTCATTTCATCCCGGGGTAACCGCCTGTCAATCAGGCCGCAGATTCGTCCTTCTCAAGTTGCTACAAATGGCAATTTCTCCCTTTATGAATCTTGTCTTGCATAATTCAAGCGAGTCCTTCTTTGTAAGACTTTCTCCAACAGAGAGAACCCGAGAGGGCACTCCTGACCCCGCCACAAACAAAACCGAGTAAAAATAATATCCTTCCAACATTAATTAGACTCCTCATGGCTCTTTTATAATAGATGAGGAGTTGACTGTAGGTCATCAGCTGACAGGAGGGACCAAATATAATAATGCTACAGATCAGAGATCCCATGGGCCAGCCAACACTTTTGTTCCTACTTGGTAACATGAAAAGGTTTGCTATTTGAGAAGCCTGTTTGTTTCACTCTTTAAGGACAGAAGTTAACAGGCAACAGAACATAACGGAAAATATTTATCACTGGTTATGTTAGGTTAATTATTCTGTTTATTTTCGAGCTATGCAGCTGGAAATATTCTACTGTGTTCATCAAGCAGCATCCGAAAGACCTGATGTCTCTGCATGTTAGTAGCACACATATTCTGTGTTATTTTGACAGACGCTTCAGAGATTTCTGTGTGCGACAAGTCCTTTTTTCCTTCTGGGGATCAATGTCTTTCCTGTTCTATCTGATCTTTATCTGCAGGTGATCAATCACGCTGACAACAATTCGGGGTTAGAGTTACTGCCCCAAACAGAGTGACAGAGATTAAAAGACTGTTAATAATAGGTTTTACTGCAACAGTTTAAATAGACGTGAATACAAGCCTTTTTTTTGTGTGATCTGCGAAACAGAATGTTTGGCATTTCATTAAGTAACCTCTAGGTTTAAATATAAACTGGGATGATCTCAAATCTAAAATCGTGCATCGATTTAGATAAAAATACTTCCTAATCTTTATATTTGCCGTCGAGCTACATCAGACTCTCCTCTATCCCTCCCCATGAAAAAAAAACATAATTGACATGTGAAGTTGTCCTTAGCGTCAAACGTTTGGATTCTCATTGACAATCTCATTTTTGAAAGATTAAAAACACAATCCCACAAATCATACTTGATATCAGGATGTCTGCACATTGATAAGGGACACAGTAATGGCCCACACGGACGTCCGATTAAACATGAATTACCGTCAGTGGCATTAAAACATGGTCACTAATAGGCTTATTTTTTTTCTTGCTTCCATTTTTTTTTTCTTTTTCTTTTTAATCAGTGCGTATAGTAGTGTTCTGAATAATAGCAGTCCAATGTGACTAACCAGATTAATACAAGTTTTCAGTATATTTGTTATTGCTACATGGCAAACAAGTTATCAGTAGTTGCAGTAGATTCTCAGAAAACCAGAAAGACCCAGCATTAAATGATATACAGGCAGGGGCGCCGTATCGGGGTGAAAAGTGATACTGATTATAAGGGCCATGCCCTGATGGGGGCCCACAAAGAAAATTAGAACATTAGGTAATCGTTTGCAAATTTAAATATTAATCATTATAATTTTAATAGGAATAAAACGAAGGGTTTCTTTTTCTTGTTTTGTTTTTGGCAAAAACTAAACACCCAATGAGCATATGTATTGCCAGCCCCCCCTCCCCAACCCCCGTATTTTCATTAAATGGTTTGGTCCGCCCTTCCTTCGATCAGACCGGGAGCAGTGGTACACATTTACACCAGTCAGTGACTCGGAGTGCGCGGTGCTACAGAAATGTTTTCAAAACAAAAATCGGGTTTTTAAAAGAGGAAAGAAAAGAAAGCAAAACAGGAGATGGGTAGAAAAGACCAACAGGATGTTACAAAGTACTTCACAAAGGAAGGTTGGTGTCTTGTGTCAATGTAGTGCTGAAAATGAACCTGTTATCTTAGCTCCGAAGCGAGGTCCCAGCTCACTCCGTAAGAAATACGGGATTTTCCCTCCTCAATGAACAACATTTACCGATTCAAAAACATGAATTCCAAATAATGACGGCATTTTTGGTATCTTAAAGATGTTGAAAGTTGGTGTGGAAATTTTGTTTTTTTAAAATCAGCTTGAATCCAGTTTGTCAAGAATTTATTGAATTTAGTTTGTCATCAATTGAATTAATTTGTTAACAAGGGACCTCGCTTCGTAGCTGTAGCCTAGAGTGGGGATCGCGAGTTTCCAGATGAGGCTAAGCCTACTCCATAATGAAATACTGTAATTGTTTGCTAGCTAGTGTTTGCTCCACTTTTAGCTTACATTTAATCAGTACAGCAGGCAAACCCTAAGCAATCTCTACATACTAAAACAGTCATATACTCTATACTGTAATGTATACTGTAATATAGTTAAGTTAAAGCAAAACATTTATATTACGTCATTCGTTATGGTATTTGCTTTGAGAATATTTCTAATAAAAATATATCTAGATTGTAAAAGATGGCCTTCAGTTCATTTCTTATGGATGATATCAGTCTATTCATTATTGCTCTATACGCTGCATGTTTACATAAATATATTTTCATTTTAAATTAATGTAGAAAACGCACAAATTAGAGTGTAAAGATTTATCAGAATGCGGGAAATTGCGTAGCTGATACTCTAAATGTATGTGTGTCCCCAGGCACTGGTGGTGGGGCCCAAGGTGATATCTTTTCATGGGGCCCAAAATCCCTGGCAGTGCCCCTGTATACAGGTACACACGCTTAAGGTTGTGCAATAGGGCTATTACAGTTGTACCTCAAGATATGAAATGAATTCGTTGCGGAGTGGCTTTCGTATCATGATCTTTTCGTATAATGAATTACATTTTACATATGAATCGCCTAATTTGTTCCAAGCTCTACGAAAACACCACTTTAAATTTTTTACACCCTAAAAACCTGGATTAATCTGGTTAATCACATTGGACTGCCACTATTTTAAACACTACAATAGGTGTCACTACAGTGTAAGCACCTTTCACTTACTTACAAAATGACTGATCATGACTGCTCCCGCTTATTGGGCATTCAGTCAGGAAATTTGACTTTTAATGCAAGTGTCGCTAATGCTCCTTGGCCCCTTCAAGTGTTTTTATTTGGGGCCTGAGGCAAGGCTGGGCTAGACTCTTCCTCTACCACAAAGAAACAAGTGGTGTCATCTCTCAATTCTTGACATAGCAAATAAACACAGAGCCATGGCAACTTTATCCCCGACTTCCTTCTACATTGTCTTGATGTGTTTCAGAAGGGAAAATGCTGAAATGAGATGCAATTCTTTGCTAACTAGCCCAAGGGGAGGCTTCCGACAGAGACTGAAGGTTAAGTGCATGTACCACAGTACCAATACTAACAAAAGCAATTTAACACCACAGGACACGATGAGATTGCTTTCTCATGGTGACTCCATATGGATACTTTTTTTTTTTTTTTTGAAAAGGCCAAAGTTCTAAGTTAAATTTCCCAAAATGTGTGATATGCTGATTGTGTCTGAATTGCCATATTTTTGGGACTGTAATCCGCAACTTTTTTCTCTCCCTTTGGACTCAGGCCTTAGCATATTTATCGACTTTAACCGGCGAACTAGCATTATGCTGAATTGTTTAATGGTAACATTTTTTTCATTCATTTTGCTTTACAGCATGGAGTGTCATGGTCAGGGTGGCCAATCGTCTTATATTTAGAAACAAAAGTACTTTTATTGAGTTTACAAGCGACGCACTGATTTGTATAATGAACGAATAATGATCGGTTGCTTTTTAAGAATACAGGTAGTCCCCGGGTTATGAACGAGTTCCGTTCCTATGCTGGCAACGTAACCCAAATTTCCGTATTTGTCGGAATTGACCCTTTAAAACTATTCCAAAAGTATTGTATTCTGTTTAATGGTGGAGGGTACACTGCCCTCTGGTGGCAGCGTAGGGTCTGGCTGGACTGTCATTCAATAATGCTTCCATACAGGAGCACTCAGACGTCTCACATAGATAAAGGATAGCTGCGCTCGGGTTTTGCCCACATATAAGTTGCTTCAGCTAATATATGTTTGTGTATGCATTTGTGATTAAGTTTATAACTACAGTTTCTGGAGTTATGTGTGGGCGATTTGCTATGAGAATTGTAAATACGTGGCATTTAAGACGTGTGAAGCAAATTAGGCTAATTTAATCTACTAAATTTACACATTGATGCGTGTCGTTTTGAACAGACGTGTACATATGTGTATTACAACTTCACAAATTGTTAAAAGTGAAGGAAGTAAAAAGCTTTAAAAAAAAAAAAAAAAAAAAAAAAAAAAAAAAGCCCAATTGTTTTGTTTGCTGAGTCAAAATGGACAATTTTACATTTATTGAGGACGGAACCAGTTATGTTAATAAAGTCAAGTAAAAAATAAGATACTGTGAGGTGCATTTGGTACTGTTTGTGCGACTATAAAAAAAAATGGCGGACAACTCCTGCGTTTTAAAGTCGAAATCGTTTAAGTTGAATACGTCGTGTATGTAGGAATGGCAATCCCGGCTTCTCCTGCTTTGTGACTAATGAGCTGACAGAACACTCACATACGAGTATGAGAATACAAAATCCCGCTCATTTAATTGGTTGAGGTATTGTCGCTTGTCATGTAGTTTACGGAAGGCAACGTAGCACAGTGGACGACGACAAACAAACAAACTGAAGGGAAAGAAAGTCGATTTTTCCATTTTACAGTTCTTAAATTGTCTTAACGAAGAGATGACGCCACACAATTCAGGAACAAAAAGAAAGCATTAATCACGCATGATATATACCGTATTGGCCCGAATATAAGACAGTGTTTTTTGCATTGAAATAAGACTAAAAAAGTGGGGGTCGTCTTATATTCGCTGTCTAGACGTTATACCCATTCACGACACTAGATGACGCCAGATATCATTGAAGCGATGTTCTGTCATGACAGATCTCAGCTACTCTCAAGTTTAACCAGTTTGCTTATTTTATTGCAATGTTTTTCCTTATTCAGATTTGTTTCAAGACTACAGTTACAGTTAGACTTCACTTTGATGGTTAATGCAGTTATTGCAATTTTGTTGTTTTATCACAATAGATTGGTTTATTTACATTTCAAAAACCAGAAGCCATTCATTTACGAATGTACTTTAGTTTACATATTTAAATGTTCAGATACTAAGATATTGATATTGAATGAGGCAAAATAACATGCTTTTTCTGAGTCAAATATATTGTTATAATCATTTGTTTCAGATGTACTGTAATTATTTTATGTATAAAAATGAATTTGGTGTTCAAAAAGTCTTTTTTCAAACGAGTCTTGAAAAAGAGGGGGTCGTCTTATAATCACGGCCGTCTTATATTCTGGCCAATACGGTACATTCATTAAGGAAAGTGTAATTTAAAGCTGATCGATCTGGAGTTCTGGACACATCTACCAAAACATCACAAGGTGACCCCAGAAAAAGTGGCCTGAATGTAGGGGCACATACCAGTTATATCGCTATTGTAGTGCCGCCCATAGCTAGACAAAACAAAACGAGCTGAAGTCCTTGTACTGTCGATAAAACATAAAGCTTCGAAAATATCATGTACAACCATGCGAAATGAACATATATGATGTATTTGTGTGAATAAATGGAAATATATATCTACAAAACAAACAAACAAAAAAAGCATGGAAGGTTTGTGTGTGTGTCATGATAAAATGTATTAAATTAAAAAAAAAAAAAAAAAAAGATCACCCTCAAATGTGCAATATTAGTATTTTCACATGAAGTTAAAAGTGAAAACGAGGACAACTAGCCTTGAAAGAAATGAGCCTAAACTCATGTCACACACTACAGTATTCACCAACATCTAATTGCCAGCATTGTCTTCATTTGACTTTTCACCTCTCATAAATTATGACACAGGATATATGAACCGACACCACCTGACCACCCCTAGTCTCAAGGGGCACCATTGGATTTTTCACTTTAGAGAAAACTAATCTAGCCTCTGAAAAACCTCATTTCCAATTAATTTGAGACACTGAAAAAATACATAGATACCACTTTTCAAAATGTTTTCATTTGAATACACCAAACGCATGATATTGAACTCATTGGCTGTCAATTGATATCCAATTTATTTAGTTCGGAAGGGCTGGCAGCGAGTCATTGCCAGTTCATATGGAATGGATGATTATTAATTTCAATGGCAGTTCAAAGAGACTGCAAATGTACTTTGAAAAATATCTTTTTTAAGCCAAATAAGCTATCTAGAAAATGGATGTAGTGACACTTTCGTATCTGCATCTTCATGTTGCAGTTGTATCATGTTGCCTCTAAGGGTCAGCAGAGGTCTATAACAGGGAGCGTGAAGTGACGCGCATGCAAGGCATCGCCATTAAACTCCAAAGAAGTTACGTACTAATCTTAGATGGAGCTCCTTTGAGATTTTAGAGGAACTGCTGTTTGATAATTGGAGACGGTATTACTAGGTGGGCTTACTTCACGGAGATAAAGAACTAAATACAGAAATAGAAAATAAGAAAACAAAATGTCTGGAAATACGGCCTGTGGGATTCAAATGTGATTCATAAGGGCGGCTTTATTTAGCCGACAGAAAGTAGGAACTCGTCATCTGTCACCAGTTTTTAATATTGGCTTACATACGTAATGTGAGCTATGACTTCATTATGCTTTAATTCTTATGAAAACATGGCCTCAACTCTGATGTTTCAGGATCTTAGGAAAAACATGATACTTTTTGGCAATGAAATCTAATTTTAGACTTGGGCTACTGTAATGTGTATTTCGCTGTTGCAAAATCTTTTGAAAGGTGATATCTGGTTAAAAATATTTTTAAAATGAATATAGGATTAACAATGTTAATTCATTGTTCTGCCGCATATGTCATCGATTGTGCATACAGTATGTAGCTGTGGATGGGTACACATTTGAATGCACATTAGATGCATGGCTCACCTTTACTTTGTCAGTCATTTTGTTTCTTGATTTTTTTACGTATCCATTGTCAAGAAAAATGTTTTTCTTTTTTCATTAAAAAAAAATTGTAAATAACATACACAGGTGGTAATGTTTACTTGTTTATAGGCCTCAACAGACACGTATATGGAAATATTAAACATATAAAGTAAATGAGTAATAATAAAATAATAATTATAAATCCTATATATATGTATTACAAATAAAAAATAATAAACACTCATGTTGTGACTCACAACACCAGTCTTGGTCTTGAGACTACATTTTAAGTGTGTCAGACTGGCCGGCCTGGCAGACTCGGAATTTTGAAGTGCTGAAAGTTCAGCACTTCAACTTTATTAGGGAAAAACACTCAAAAACCCCATAAGGATTAAATTTTCTGTTACTAAAACTGACATTCCACCATCCATTTTAATGTAAAAATCAAATTTTTTACGAGACTTGGCTTCGACTTCCAAAATTCATGGTCTCGGTGGGTTCAGTTCTTGAGTAAGTCTTGATCTCAAAAAGTTTGATCTTGAACACTAATATTCCCTGATGAAACCCCCCTCAACGGGCACGGCAAAACAAAAAACAAAAACAACCATGTCTACCTCCTAGTTTAGAGGCATTTATGTTGCTTAATTCATTGACTGCCATTGATGGCAATAGACGTCACTGCCACTGAAACATGACTGCCCTCCCAGTATTAATGGATTTAACGTTGTTGTAGTTTCCTTGTCCAAAACAGTCATCTTTAGCCTTTACAAAGCAGCATAAATGAACGAAGCCGTGATCTTTCCTTGCCTGTAGTTATTTGAGGACGTCGACAATGACACAACAAAAATTGAAACGCACCCCTCCCTCCCTCGCCACTGCCCCGCCCCTACATGTTCTCATTCTGGCAAAAGGTCAGAAATTCAATCACAGCCGCCACGGCTATAACAATATATGTATGGGAACGGCTACTAGTGTTAACTCTCGTCAAATTCCTGGGCCGCCTTTGGTCATTTTGCTAAGAATGGAGAGACGTCTCTCACTGCAGTTATCCATTAATTTTGACAACATTCTTTTATTCCTGACTCATAGTTCATGTCATTTTAAAAGAGTTTGGTAACACCCCCCCCCCCCCCAAACCCCCATAGTTTTTGTTTTCTCAACACGATGGCCACATTTTTGAGACTTTTAGTCAACTACTACAACCCTTTTGAAATGGGAGGGAGTCATCTTTCCCTGCCAACTTTCCAAGTCCAAATGGATTGGACATCGACGTCAATGGCAGCAAGTGAGTTCAACATTTTAGAGAGAGACTAAAACGATCAAAAATGGACTTCAACACTTTTTTCCACGTACAAATTTATCATTTCACAATGTACAGTATATTTTACTTCCTGTTTTCGTTCCTCTTCATTCTATTTGACCAAAGCAAAATGTGCCACTTGAGTAGTCGACAGTTGACTTACATCCAAACGGATGTGTGACAGGCAGTCTTGTTAATCTTACTTTAGAAAAGTAATTCATTACAGTTACAAATTACATCTCCCAAAAAGTAATTGCGTTAGTAACTCAGTTACCTGAATGTAAAAGTAATTAGTTACTTGGCAAAGTAACTGGTGTTAACTTTCATGTTCCCCCCCCCCCAAAAAAAAAAAAAAAAAAAAACAGTACCCTTTGCTATGTTTGGAAGTCATTTAATGCTGTGAATCAACCATTAAAGTTGTTAAAATTGCTCCCTTTATTGCATTAGTTCCCTTCTGTCTACTTTCGACATGTGGAAGTTTTAAAACTGTTTTATCATTTAAAGATAGATTCAAGTCAAGATTATTTGAGTATTTTAGATAAAAAGTTACTTAGGTTCGCTTGGAATATTCTCTACAACAGAGCCTTCCTGATAAGTCTACTGCTTTAAGATTGTGACTGCTTACTAACACCGACGAGTCTTATCATTTCGCATCTAGTTCTATATACATGTGATATATACCGTAGCATCCTGTGGGCGTAATTTGTAGGCTATCGGCTACAGTGAGGTATTATTGGAGCCACCTAGCATCGCGTTTGCAACTGTATCACAACTGCCTTCCCTTCACCCCACTCCTGGTCCGCTCTCTTGTCTCCGTGAGTCCGTGTCTCTCAGACTTTTCTCGAGTAACGCATAGTAACACACGCCTTTACATCCTCAGTAACGGTAACGGCGTTGCCAAGATGAGAAAAGTAATTACTGTAATTAGATTACTCACTACTGAAAAAAATAACATCTTTAGTAAAGCCATTATACTCTAACGCCGTTATTAACAACACTGGTGACAGGACAAAATAGAGTAAAACTGTGTCTGTGGGGCCCTCTGGGATCTTTTTTGATAACTTAGAACAACCCACCTGTGGGTCTAACCTGGGGTGTTGCTCTGCTTGTCAGGCACGTTTTAGTTCATTCATACATAATCTTTGCGTATCGTAATATTATTTATGTGTGCGGGTAAAAAAAACAAACAAACGTTAAATACAGTGTTTCATGAATGGGAATGTAGTGGTACATAATGCTTTAATGCTGACAAAGTTTGTTTGTACCAGGTGATAAGTCAGCTGAGGTTATTACGATTTCAATGTATGTAACAACATAACAAGTGTTTTGTGACTAACTAAGATTTTGTATCGTTATAAATGGTACGGCAATTTCATTAGGAAAAACAAACTAGCTGAGTATGTCAAAAGAAAAATACATTTGGGAGCACAAATTTCGTTGCTAATGTATTCAAACTATGATGTATTAAAGCTACTATCTTCGTGTAGTTCTTTTGGGTACATAGCACAAGTGTCAGGAGTGAGGGGCATGGAGGCGGCAAGGCAAGGTGGTAATCAAATCAAAAATGTTTTCATTTTGGTAACTAAACACAAAGTACAAACCAAATTACAACAAAAGACCGGGTATGAAACCGTGGGAAGAATAGACATGTGTGCTTGGACACACAGAAAAACATCGACAATGACACAGACACTGGGAGCTTAAATGCACAAACAAGGGGTAACGAGACAATGAAGCACAGGTGGGTGATACAAGAGGCTGCAGATTGGTGGAAACACAAGGAGCAGGCCATAACAGGTGAAATCAATGGATAATCACATGGACAAGAAATACTAGGGAGAAAAACCAAACAGAACTTGACTCAAGGCATGAAAACAAGTCATACTGGAGCTACCCCCCCCTCTCCAGAATCCCTTTAAGAAATATGCAAATAATCCATATTGTGGAAATTCAAATGTCAAAACATGACATTTATCCCTCATAAAACCTATACATATCATAATTCAAAATATTACAAGCAAATATTGGAAAAATAATTTATTGCAGTAAAATGGCAACATTTTAAATAAGAATGATAAAAACTTAAAATGACATATGAGACTTTATTAGAAATGCAATTTTTAAAAAAAAAGATGAGTATCATATTTTTCGGCCTATAAAGTATGCTTTTTTTTTTTTTTTTTTTTTTTTTACACCAGCAGCTTATGCAGTGGTACCTCGACATATGATCGCTTTGACACATGATCTTTTCGATATCCGACGTAAAATTTGACTCGCCATTTCTTTCTACATCAGACGACATGCTCGACGGACACACGGCGGACTTTCTTATGAGAGAAACAACACAGGTTTCAAAAAGGTTGGTACAAGTGCTGAAACAAGGAAAAAGGCGACATTAAGGTGAAATTAAGATGCAAATGATAGAAAAATACCATTGAAATGAAGATGCAAATGATAGAAAAATATGAGCGTTGGGTGCGCATGCCGTGAACTGGCTCAACAATACAGCCGTAGAATGTCTACGATCTTCACGGCCCTCCTCAGACCTCCGTTCGCCAGTCTTTATAAGTTAAGTTGAAATTTTTTATTGTGGTAACATCGCCAAAGAAATCACCAGCTTTGTCAGGTTTTTATCATTTATTTCAGAACTTGTCCAACACACCTACTGTCCACCGCAGTTGACAGTGTTCTCAGCAAAACATTAAAAGGGAAAGCAAACTCTCAACCGCACAGCTCCATCTCGCTGTCATTTCAGCGACATGCAAAACGTGTCTGCCAAATTAGAACCCGATTCGTTACATCATTACAGGAATTATTATTATTTTGTTATTCCGGTTTTTATTAATAATTTGTTTGTTTTGCTATGTGTAATTACCATTTGTAATAGTACCAGCAGTATTTATTACGGATTTCGTGTAGGTTTTTGGGCTGTGGAACAAATTAATGGAATTATAATGTATACTTTTGTATGTATGTATACTTACGGGAAAATCCTGCTCGACATATGACCATTTCGACTTACAAACAAGGTCCTAGAATTAATACGAATTAACTTCGTATGTAGAGGTACCACTGTAGTTAGGTGCGCTCAATAGTTTGGAAATTAAAGTAATTCACGTAGTTTGTGTTTTTTTTTGTTTAAAAAGATTTATCACAACTCAATTTGGTGTTATTTTTTTATATTTAACAACTCAATTAAAACTCTATAACAACTCAATTTTACTGATATGCTGTCAGACCCACAACTTCAATAAACTACTGTACATAAATACTACTCGAGCATACACACTGTAGATATATATAGTATTTCCATTTATTTACTTGAACATATATCTGTTTATTTTACATATTTGCACATAATCATTCTTTTTTTTTTTTCAAAACTGTGTGTTTATCTACTTGTACACTACTGCTTTCGTACAAAGACTTTTTCTTCCATTGTTTTATCTTGGTAGGGGCCGGCACTAGGCTGCGGGCTGGTTTATTCCAATGTTTGTGTAGACGGCAAATATAATTTCATGGACTTTAAGATTAGGGCACTTCTTCTGGGGGCACCTCCTGGTGTTTTGGGAGATTTGTCCTGGTCGACCAGTCGTTAATTACTCTTTCCTTAATAAATGTAAATACTAAATCTTAGGTGATTATTGATTTCTTTTTGTTCCTGAATGTCGTCATCTCCTGTTTGTTAAGAGAATTAAAGAACCTGTAAAAAGAATTAAAAAAAAAAGATTTTTTTTTTCTTCAACACGTGCATGGCAATTTGAGATAGATTTAAAATAAAAAAATAAAAAAAAAGGTTTAACTGCCAAATCAATATTGGGTCATTTCAGATTTGGGGGTGATTGGGGCTTCATTTTTTGGGGGAAAAATAAACAGTTTGTCTTATTTTCCGCTAATTTCTCATGACTAACGATGGCTAATATCAATTGGCTCCACTTACAGATCAATGATACAAGTTTTATTACATGATTTTTTTTGGTGTTTACAATACTATGATTACAACAAGACGTTTTAGGGGATACTCCAGACAGTACCAGCCAAGTCAAACCAGTGTACCTCAATGTGCTAGTCAAAATAAATAATTTACAATGGAAAATGAGCGATAACCACAAGCACATTCAGCACAAGGTTGAACTGCTTTTTTGTGTACCCGTGATGAGTTGCTACACAGGAGGAATTGATGTGGTTTTGTGCAATGTGGTATTTACACCAAGCCTCATTAGAGATTTACTGCTCGCTCGCTGCAACATGTTCATGAGGTCAACACAGTGGAAAAGAGGCGCTAACGCGGTGTTGTCAACGACCCGGTGACAGACAATACAAATACTAGCCACCCAAAGAGCTTGTATAACAGCAGATTTACACTTTTTAACACATTCACTGCTATTGACGACAATAGACTTCCAGTACATTTGGACTAGGAGGGATTCAGCTCAAAATGAAATAGATGTCAATTGCTCTTAAATCATTTGCTCCCGGAAACGTATAAATACGTTCTATTTTTAAACGATTCACTGTCCCAAAAACGTATTTATATGTCTTTTGTGTTTTTTTTTTTTTTTTTTTTTTTACTAAGAAGCATATATACCTTCCACTGTATCTGAGAAACAAAGAGCAACACTCCAAACCCATTTTAAAGCAATAAAACTGGCCACTGGAGGGCAGTAGCGCATTTTGCAAGACCAGGCAACCCGATTCAACAGCAGTGAATGGCCGGGGCAGCATGGTCGGAGCGCTGGTGGCACGATGCCAGGCGGCGCTCCGACCGAACAAAACAACGAGAGGACGCCTGGAAGGCCAGGCGTTGGATGACTGCGCAAAACGAGTGAGACCCTCAGTTAAGCGGCTCGCCAAGCAGACCCCGCAAAAACGCAAAAATACTCCATCTTTGTGAGACAGACAACGATGAAGGAAAAGTTTACATGGCTGACGTGGCGACAATGGCGTGATTTCGGCGACAAACCGTCATCTCTCAGTAGTCATGTGTGAATAAATTGGTACTTTTCTATCAACAGCTCTATTTGGCTGGTTGTTCATGTTATTTTGTAAAAGGAAAACATTATTCAGATGTTTGGGATGTCACTGAAGCAAAAAATAGCTGTGTCAAACTTATGTTTGATATGTATGCGTTTACAAAAAGCTCATTTTCTCAGTTTTTTCATCAGAAATTGGAAAATTGCTCAAACTAAGCTATTTTCTAATGCTGATTTCTAAAGAATGGAAAAAGATATAAACTTGTTTTTTTTCTGCCGAAAGAAGACAGTCTAATCTTTCTTTTGGTGGGTTCCATGTTTATTTAGCAATGGAACAGAATTTTCTGTGGGCCTCGCAAAATCAGTCAAAATCCGGAAAAAACGGCCGGGAGCGAAGGGCCTTGCTCTGGTGAAAATGGCTGGGAGTGAATGAGTTAATGGGAGCTAAGGGGGTTAAATTCAAAGTAGGCTCAGATATTCATACATTCCTCCTCCTTATAGAAAAAAGTAAAATACTTTCTAACATGTCTTTGGCACCGAATGAGTTCATTGTCATCACGCTTTTGCTATTGACTTTCACTTGTATCACTTGTCAGAGGAAATACACAAATGACCCCCCCAAAAAATCAAATGACAACTAACTTGGTGCTAACAAATATTCGTATTCATCCATATTGTGAATGTTAAAAGAATTTTTCAAAAAGGGTTTAAAAAATAATAAAAGTGGGGTAAAATAAATGCATTTTTTAAAAAATGTCATGCCTTAAAGTGCCTGTGACAGCATTTTAAAAAATCTCAAATCGCATTTTTATGTGAATTTAAATCATATTTTGAGACGATTCGACTACATACAACAATTTGGCAAAGCGCAGATGATGAGACATTAGTCTTTTAATCTGCCGTTTAGCCCCGCCTGTCATCATAGCGCTCTAACGTCCCCAGCTGGAGGATGACGTCGGCAGGTCACAATTTCAGCAGATTTAGAATTTAGAATTTTTGAAGGTGACGATTCAGAACGAGGAAATTGCAACAAAGAGCAGGAAAATGTCATTGTTTTAATCTCTCTACTCCAATATATTTACAGGGTATTCTTTTTATCTACGTATTTTTCCTTAATCGCTAAATAAATGACAAATAATTTCATCCATATATTATTTCATGACAAATAAGTCTTGTGCTAAATGGAATATGAAATATTAAAAATGCATTTATTCAGTACGACAGGACAAAATTACTGAATAATGGTCAAAACTGTCGACTTCTTGCACCTCCCGAAAAGTATTTTATGCCACCGGAGTCAGTCAGTCATTTCTCTGCCCCGGCTTTGGTGACGGAGGAAAGAGGAGGCGTGACAGCTAGCCGACATGCTAACCCGAACCGAGCAGCGGCGGGCAGGCAGTGCTCGTCGCCGGGTCGATAAGGGGAAACGCCGAAAATGACAAATCACACAAAAGTACCCCAGCTCATGTCACACACGGCGACGGGGTTGATTGAGAGAGAGAAGGGGAAACGCCAAAAATATAAACAAAACAGGAGTAGAATTATAACCCATAAAATGCAAGCCTCCTCCTTATTAAAACATTTGCCATGATCCCAGTATTTGACATAATATAAAACACGAAGTTTACTCACTTAGTCATTCGTCCAATAGTCTCTTGATTGTCTGACTTGCTTTGCCCATCGTGGTATCTTTTGGAAATCCAGAAAGCCTCACACCACTCTCCCTGGTGCAGCAACAAAAGCCTGCAGCACATTGGGATGGCGTGACACGAAAAATAAACGAATTAATCTGCAAAATCAGCTGAATCCGCAGTCCATCGGCATGCTATAAAGCAATGGCTGTGTTGTGAGATGCTGATCCGCATTCCTCCTCAATCCAAGAAAGGAGCCGCAGGTCACTAATTTTCATGGCTCGGGATTCCAAAATTTGAATAAATAAAACGATTGCTTCCATACACATCCAAGCGGTCCATTTCATTCAGGAGCAAAACATATCGCTTAAAATAAGAAATAAACATGCTTTTTGGTCTCATAGGCATTTTAACTTCTGTTAGGTTTGTGCCTTTGTGTGTCTTGTCATGTTATTACCCATTGATTTCACCTATTGTGGCCTGCTCCTTGTGTGTTGACCAATCTGCTGCCTCTTCTGTCACCCACCTGTGCCTCATTGTCTCGTTACTCCATGTCTGTATTTAAGTGCCCCATGTGCTGTCAGTCTTTGTTGTGTCGTTGTCGGTTTCATGTTTATCTAAGAGTCGATATGAGTGTTCAAGCCCTCGTGTTTATTCTTGCTCAAATAGGTTTTGGATTCCTGTATTTTTGTCTGATCCCTGTTGCTGGTGTTTTATTATTACAGTGTTTTTGAGTTCACCTTGCCTTGCTTTTTTTTTGCCTTGTCTTTGTTTTTCCCTGCGTTTGGGTCCACTCCTGCCCCCAAATCCTGACAAAAATAATGAAATGCATTTTCAACCGTCAGTTATTGGCAGGTTTCCTATATTTGTGGTCACGCCTAGTAAACTGTACTGTAAAAGACAATTACACAGTTCTGAACAGACATCTAATACAGTGAAGAAACATGTAGACAAATATTATAATATGCACAAGCATATATTATTCATAAAATCTGAGTAAATGATTAATTTAATCTTTGAATTGAAAAAAAGATGATTCAGGATATGAGTTTAGAACAAAACTTGCCTGTATACAGAAAAAAAAACTCCACAAATCATTGTTTAAAGAAATACAATCTAGTCCCAGACACCTCGTGTGAACCTGGATACACCAGGCAACATTACATTATGAATTGTATGATTGCAATAAATGTAACAAAAAATGCCAAAGTGCACAAACACTTGCTGTGGTGCCCCACTAAGCCAGTCCTCTTTGACAGAGGCCTGGAATCAACACTGCAGTAGCGAAGCGCCTGAAAACATCAATAGCAGCGCGCCGCACTTTTGGCTCCTGTGGCCAGCGTTTGTGCAAACAGCAGAAAGTTGCGGCGTGTGAAGGGTAATGGGACATCCAGCGCCAGGGGACAGCAGGCGGCCGAGTCACACGCCAGTGCCGAAAGAAAGATGAAGTAATCTCGGGAAACAAGT
Organism: Corythoichthys intestinalis; assembly: GCF_030265065.1. Classification (NCBI taxonomy): domain Eukaryota; kingdom Metazoa; phylum Chordata; class Actinopteri; order Syngnathiformes; family Syngnathidae; genus Corythoichthys; species Corythoichthys intestinalis. The sequence goes on from NC_080404.1 coordinate 37,015,064, forward strand.
AGACACACTCCACTTGGAATTTCGCCCCAAACAAGATTAAAGTGACATTATTCTATGAGAGTGTGGCAAGAGTATTAATCTTTCACATCACAGAGGCGGAGGCCAGACAAACAACAGGCCGGCTGCCTGGAAATGAATGGCCGCACATTTTTTATTGTGTCACTGCTGGAGTTAACAAGTGGCCAGAAGAGCGCAATCATCTGTTGTAGGAAAAGACCACAACACCAGGCCATTTCATTGCAATGTTCGGACTACGCGCAGAATGAAATAGAATGATTCCCAGACAGATTACTGTCAAATATTATCAGGTCTGGGAAAAATCTGACAATCGTGCCTCATTACAATTTTATTTTTTTCTTTTACTTTTAAAACCTGTGAATTCAGGGATTTGTTTGGAAATAACACTATTCCCATAAACTGTATCCCCATCTAGTGCAGAGTATCAAACCTTTTCCATTTTTTCCATTAATTGTAGCTACAGTTTCCTAAGCTTAGGACTCACTTTTTTTTTTAAACTTAACTAAAGGTTCAAATAGAGAAAAATACTTAAAACGTATTAGTAGTAAAAGAAGTAGTAGTAAAAGTACAAGTATCTAAGAAAAAAATGTACTCAAGTAAAAGTACAAAAGTACTTGCTTTAAAATAGAGGTGCACGATAATTATCGGTCCAATAATTATCGGTCCGATAGTAGGAATTATGACGTCATCCCAATAAATCCGAAAAAAATTTGAAAAAATTAATATGGGTACTTTATTTGAAGTCAAAACTGTTATTGTGGTTGTTTTGTTCATTATAATAATGTTCATGTCATCATGAAAATTCTGGTTCGGTCAAAGGCAAATCTATGTTGAATCAACCACTAGTATTTTTGACCTACAGGTGTTCAAAAACCCAGGTGAATATACATTGAAAAATTATATATATACTAGTATTATCGGTTATCGTATCGGTATCGGTCTTGAGGAACAGGAAGTTATCGGTATCGGTTTCAAAAAATGGACATCGTGCAACCCTACTTTAAAATTTACTTGACAAGTAAAAAGTAAAAGTATTTTTCTCCCGATGCAAAAATGTGATATATACAGAGATCTGAGCCAATATTCGAAGAACAAGAAAATTCATTGACTGCATACATTTATTTAAAACTGTGCAGAATGGAAAAGCAAGCAGTAAAACTGACTGCACTCTTAATAGAAGCTTAAGAAGCTAAAAAAAACTCAATCTAGACTAAATAATATCTTCTGGCAAAATGATTAATGAAATCCTTAGTGGTGGATCGCAAGTGACTATTAGACACATACCCTCACCTACTGTACAAGAGTGAGCAGAGCCCATCTGAAGGCGTGCTGCTCTCACTGTTGGTTTTTATTGGTCAGTATTTTCTTCACATGCCTAATCTTGCTTGTACTCGTATTGCTGCTTCTAGTGCTTGATTATGATATACTGTAGTTAAATGGGGCTTATCGATTACGCCAGAGGCATGAAAACGAAACTACTAATTCACAATGAGAAAAAAAATAAAAAAAACAGCAATGTAACGTGTAACATGGGCAAAAATTTTAGAAGTAATGGGGTGAAAAGTACCGATACATGCTGTAAAATGTGGTAAAGTAAAAAGCACCACTTCAGATTTGTACTCAAGTGCAGATACAAAATGTACTTAAGTACAGTAATGAAGTACTTTTACTTCGTTATATTCCACCACTGCCTTTGGAGTCCCACTATGAATGCAAATATATTGCATTGTATTATAACGTGTCTCATTCATTCATTCGCCTTCCATACCACCTATTCTTACGAGAGTCGCGGAGGAGCTGGAGCCTATACCAGCACACGGTGGGCAGGAGGCAGGGTACACCCTGATATCATAGGCAGAGTTTGACTTTTGTGGCAGGGGGGGCAAAAATTTTGATGACCCTGAAACGCAGTGTCAGCAATGAAATTAGCTTACAAGCTATATGCTCGGATAGTAGCTTAGCCCATGCTTGTACATACAGGCATCACATCTGTGTGTGTGTGTGAGCGCGTGAAGTTTTTTTTTTAATCTTACCTAGTGGAGAAGTAGATGCCGCATCCGTTTTGACTGAATATTCCAGACAGAAACATTTGTAATAATAAATTTAAAAATAGCGTTTTTTTTGTTTTGTTTTGTTTTGTTTCCCATCATTTTTGAGGGTTAACGTCTTTAGTTGAACAAACTTAAACTCCGCTCACCATTTTACTGGCAAAGTGTTAATTTTAAAATCATATATTCGAAAGTCAATTATATGCAATGACATTTTAGGCCGCCAGGAGGGGCTATGCACCCGCGCGCCCCCCTTAATCTCCGTGTATGCCTTAAATCAGGGGTGTCCAAACTTTTTGCAAAGGGGGCCAGATTTGGTGTGGTAAAATTGTGGGGGGCCGACCTTGGCTGACGTCCTTTACGTAGAACAATATATTTAAGCAAATTTTAGCAAGCCATTCCCTGTGTCACATTTGCTTTATTATTTTTCAAAATGAATAATTTCGACAATCTCGCAACTAGCCTTTGTAGCGTACTCTTTCGACTCTCGAGCTCTTGTAAAATACTGCAGCTGTAAAATTAAACTAGCTTCAAGTTGCTTCAATTTCTGGCTACGTATCTTCCCTGTAATCTTGTCGTATATGTCAGCGTGTCTTGTTTGGTAATATCGCCTCATATTGAACTGTTTAAAAACAGCGACTGTCTTTTTGCAAATGTGGGGACACGGTTGTTGCGTATTTTAGTGAAGAAATAGTCCAATTTCCACCTATCCTTGAAGCGTCGGCCGTCGCAGTCAACTTTCTTTTTATTGTTGATTGTCACCATTTTAGAAAATTGGGAGCATAGGGTCACATAGGGTAATGTTGCTTAGAGTGCTGCTGCCTTTTAGTGGGTAAATGAGGAGCAGCATTTAGTGTGTAAGCTACTTCATATGCTGGTAGCAGTACTGCTGACCAATTTATTAAGTCTGCGTGCGGGCCAGACGTTATTGATTTTATGATCGAGGCTGGGGGCCGGATGAAATTTGACCAAGGGCCGCATTTGGCCCCCGGGCCGGACTTTGGACATGTCTGCCTTAAATGGTTGCTAGTAAATAATGGCACACATAAACCACTCACACTCACCCCCTACATGTTTTATCAAGTCAAATTTAAGACTTTTCAACATCACTTAAAAGAGAAATTAATTACAATTCTGCAGCAAATTTCTGGGCAAATCTTGGAAAAAAAATTAGTCACTCAAAACATTTCAGAAAATTTCTGAGACACAATTTCATGCAATGCAGCACAATTTGAAATGGAAGGAATTTAGGACCTTCCAGTTAAAATTCAATGCCTTTCTAAGATACTTCATCAAGATCAGTCAGGACCAACAATTTGAGATATACCATTGTTTTTATTTTTTATTTTTAATCCGACGTCAGTAAAAAAATGTTCTTATTAAGTTATTTTTAAAAGGGGGTATTTAGAACAAAAACGCTCACAATATCTCAACGCTTTTAAACATGCCAATCTGTAATTATTGTATTTTAGTGAGAAACATGAATTCAATTTAAATAATTTGCTTTTTGCAGGTCACACAGAATGACATGGCGGTCCAGATTTGGCCGCTGGGCTTTGAGTTTGACATCATGTCCTAGTGACATTTAAAATCAACAATAGACAGAATGAAATGGATTAACAAAGTAAAGAATTAAATTTATTGTTGCAACCCAAAAATCTTAGAATATGTGCACATGTGAACTTGCAATCTTCCTTTCTGATTATGTGTATGCTTTAGAGCGCTTTTGAGTTCGCACAAGAGAAAAACAGAAGAATGAGCAAGTCATAAAAGTCTGACTTGAGAGCCAGCGAGTGAATGATGTTCACCGTTTTGAAGCCTTTTTTCAAAAACTTCTTTTGCCACCTTCTGATCAAATTTAAGCGTTTATACTGTATCAACTGCAACAAACACAAAATTTGATGGTTTTTGGGGTACTTGTTGGACAAGGTGGTGTGGGAGCAAGTGGTCTGATTCGCCGGCCTCCCCCCGCAGCTCGCCCACCGGGTGCTGGGAGTGGCGAGCTTAACAAAATCTAATGACTTCAACTGAGCAGCACACAAACTGTTTTCTCTCCACAAAGGGATTGGCTCCCACCAATGTCATAAGCCTTTAATGAGATAGCTGATCTGCACTAAAGAAAAGAGAGGGAATAAAAAGCTTCCCCTGTCCAGACATTGGCTATTTGAGTCAATGAGTACAGAAAGAAGGAACGGGGGGGGGGGGGGGGTTGCCAACATGACAATGCTGCTCAATTAATTGGTAAAAAAGTGAAAATCCAATTAATGTGTATCAAGCTGGCAGTTTTGCATGATGATGGCTCATTAGGAGACCAAGCTGTGGCTGCAGGAGTCAAAGGACAGAGGGGCTTAAACCCAACTCATTAAACCTTAGCTCATTTTATGCAACAGGTGGAAGACAAAACCCCAAAGTAACGCTTGCACTGTGGATTTTCGAGTCATGAATAAGCATTAAATGCTGTGGGTGGAGTTGCTTTTGTGTTTCCTGGGGATGCATATTCCTTCTTTGTTCCCCTATGAAAATTATATATAATTCTAAATTTTGAGGTGTTTGTATTTTGCCTCAAAACCACACTATATGATACCAACACTTGCCCAAGAAACCAAGACAGCACTAAAACTTTTTGGAGTCAACACCATGACAGGCTGAAACTGAGACGAGTGGTGAAAACAGAAAAATTGGAATGAATTATGGTGTTTTTTTTTTTTCCCTTAACTTATTCACAAATTCTGTTCTATTGCTATATAAGCATGGAACCCACCAAAAGAAAGATTTGACTCTCTTCTTTCAGCAGAAAAAAAAGTATGTTCATACAGTATCTTTTTCCATTCTTTAGAAATCAGCATTAGAAAATAGCTTAGTTTGAGCAATTTTCCAATTTCTGATGAAAAAACGGAGAAAATGAGCGTTTTGTAAACGCATACATTTCAAACATAACTTTGACTTTAACACAGCTATTTTTTTTGCATTAGTTACATCCCAAACATCTGAATAATGTTTTCCTTTTACAAAATATCATAATGAACAAGACAAATAGAGCTTTTGATAGCAAAGTAACAATTTGCTTCCACATGACTACTGAGAGATGACGCCCGTTGTCGCTGAGATGACGCTGTTGTCACCGCGTCCGCCGTGTAAACTTTTCCCTCATCGTTGTCTGTCTCACAAAGATGGATTATTTTTTAATTTCTGCGGGGTCTGGTTGGCGAGCCCGCTGCACGGTGGTCTCAGTCATTTTGCTCGGTCGTCCAGCGCCTGGCATTCCAGGCGTCCTCTTGGTTGTTTTGTTCGATCGTCCGCTGCGTGGCATACTGCCGCCAGTGCTTCGACCGTGCTTCCCGGCCTTTCATTGCTGTTGAATCCGGTTGCGGGTCTTTACAAAATGTGCTACTGCCCTCCAGTGGCCAGTTTTATTGCTTTAAAATGGGTTTGGAGCCTCGTTTTTTGTTTCTCAGATAGATCACAAGCTATAGATTCTTCTTTTTTCATTCATTTTCCACGCCGTTTTTTTGTAAAAAAAAAAAAAAAAAAAAAAAAAAGCAAAAGACTTAAAAATACGTTTTTGGGACAATGAAGCATTTAAAATGAAACGTATTTATACGTTTCTGGGAGCGAATGAGTTAATAGCACATGAATTAAGTTGAAATACTGGTCTTGAAAATACTGACTTTCAATGACAAAAACGAAATGTATGTATTGGGGAAAAGTGTTTCAATATAACGAACACCTCCTTATACTCATTAGTCTTATAAATCAGGGTTTAGACAAAGTATGTGTATTTCTACTTGCAAAGTACTGGTATGAAACTAAAGAAAAATCACACCTTACACTTTAGGATCTTTTAGTGAATAACCAACACCCGCCTTTTAGTTAACGGTTAACCTAAATTGTCCATTCCAAGATTGGATTCATACTGCTTTGCCAGTTTAAATATTAGCAAACTGTTAATGAAGTGTAAAGCCGTATGCCTTGGTGATGACAAGGACGGATGACACTGCGGATAAGAAGTATGTTCATCTATATCTGCCATGAATTTGTATGTATCTGTTTGTTTTTTTTGTTTTTGGAGTTGTCTATTATAGACAAATACAAGAGCTTTCATCAATAAGCCCAAATTAAGATCAGTTAGAGGCACCAAATACCACAAAGACTAGCAAGATTTTGTTTTTTTTATTAAGAAAAAACAGCCCTGTAGAATATTTTACCCAAGAAAAACACAATAACAACATAATTAAAGTCCAACAACATCATTATATATCAACAATTAAAGTTAACGCACAATGATTTAATGTTTTAATTCAATAGGCAATAGGTGTCTGGGGCAAAGGTCAACCTCACATCCTTGACAATGAAGCCCGGAATTGTTTTAAAACCCTGCAGTATCAGAGATCGCCACTGGAGGCTGGTTTCAAAACAGTTCACATGTATTATAAAATTGCCTGATTTCACCATCATATTAAACCTGATTAAATCCTGATACAAACTTTGATTTTGGACTGTATGGCGCACACCATTGTTTCATGACACGTGTATAGGTTTTTTTTTGTCCCCCACACACTATGATGATCTATCCAATACATTTTCTTAACTCATTGGCTGTCATTAATTACGAATGAGTGCTGCCTGCCCTCCCTGTTCAAATAGATTGGATGTCTGCTGCCGTCAATGGCAGCCGTTGAGTACGTTTTGCTTGTACAGATGAATTATACATGCCAGAAATGTGTCCCACTCCACATTTTACTCCAAATAATATGATTTTTTCAATTTGTTATTGAGCCGGGGTCGGGATTTGGTGAGAGAGCCATGAACACTACATATTTTTTTTTACATGTAATTGAGAGCCATATAAAATGTTTAAAACTAAAAAATACAAGGAATGTGACATTATATGTAATGAAAACACTTTTAAAGTACAATAAGTCTCTGAATTCTTTCAAATAACATTGTTATGCTGTTGCTAATCAATGATGAGTATTTCTTACCATTAACTCATTTGCTCCCAAAAACATATAAATATGTTCTATTTTTAATTGTTTCAGTGTCCCAAAGACGAATTTATACGTCTTTTAATTAAATTTTTTTTTTTTTTTTTTTTTTTTTTTAACAAGAAAGGGTTAGGTTCTAGGTCAAGGTTCTGATTCAACTTAGCTCCAAAGCACAAAGCTGAAAATTATTTTGAAGCAATAAAACTGGCCACTGGAGGGCAGTGGTGCATTTGGTAAGACCCCCCCAACCCGATTCAACAGAACGAACGGCGGCCGCACGGCCAGGGTGCCGGCGGAAGACGACCGAATGGACGTCCAGGATGCCAGGCGGCAGACGACAGAGCAGAACAACCGGGAGGATGCCCGGGATGCCAGGCAATGGACAACCGAGCAGAACGACCGGGACCACCAGTACAGCGAACGAATGAGGGAAAAGTTTACCCCGGCCGCCGCGGCCACAACAGCATCATCTCTGTTAGTTATGTGGAAATAAATTGTTACTTTGGTATCAAAAGCTCTCTTCGTCTTGTTGTTTTATGTTATTTTGTAAAAGGAAAACATTATTCAGATGTTTTCGGGGATGTAACTAAAACAAAAAATAGCTGTGTTAAGGTCAAAGTTATGTTTGAAATGTACGCGTTTACAAAAAGCCCACTTTCTGTTTTTTCATCAGAAATTGGAGAATTACTCAAACTAAGCTATTTTCTAATGCTGATTTCTAAAGAATGGAAAAAGATAAGAACTAACTTTTTTTCTCCTGAAAGAAGAGAGTCTAATTTTTCTTTTGGTGGGTTCCATGTTTATATAGCAATAGAACAGAATTTTCTGTGGGCCTTGCAAAATCCAGTAAAACGGTCGGGAGCGGAGGGGGTTGCACCGGTGAAAATGGCTGGGAGTGAATGAGTTAATGCAACTTCTGGTGCTGCATAGTTTTGCTGATGGCTTTGTAGTCTGGTTGAACCTTGGTGAGGTTAGGCTTCATGCAGGCGTTGAGAAACTTAGGATGCGTCTCTTTTCATGTTGACGAAGGAGTGCCATGAATCCTACGTTTTTCCCCACCTTGGTAGGACCACCATCAGTGCACACCGAAACAAGTTTATCCATCGGTAGATTTTTTTCTTCAACTGAAGACTTGAATAAATCCTCCCCTCTTTTTGTCCCTTTTATAGTCCAAACATTGAAATCACGCTGAACTGGGATAAATTGCTTACATCTGTTGACTCACCCAAAGCGAGAGAAAGAAACGGTGCCGCATTTATGTCCTTCACTTGCGTTGCCTCATTTTAATTTGACATGATGATGGTACGATCGTGAACAGTTCTTGCCAACCGAGGCATGTCTTATTCGTTTAATTATCTTGTCTTTATCCTGTCCATTCCTGCTGAAAAGTACGATAGTCCTCTTCTTTTTTACTTTTTGCCATCTTCTCAAAAGTGTTTCTACAATTAGCTGACAACGCGGAAAACGAAACTGAAAACGAGGGAAGTTTACTTCCTGATCTCAAGCACATGCACTCATCAACCGCTATTTTCAACAGCAAAATACGGCAACCCCACTTGAACAGTCTCTTACTCATCTGCGTTGCATAGATAGATAGATAGATAGATAGATAGATAGATAGATAGATAGAATGACATGTATGTTTGCCACTTTCTAGTCACCAGTGACCGTCGCCGTTTCGCGCAATGTGCAAAGGAGTATAACGATTTTTTTTTTTTTAAATAATTTAAGATTTGTCTGCGAACCAGATGCAGCCGTCAAAAGAGCCAGATCTGGCTCGCGAGCCATACGTTCCCAACCCCTGTTCTAGATTTTTCACATATTATTTATTTACTTAAGTTTTTGGGAGGAGGGGGTAGACAACTTCAGGTCAAAATGGCGTGAAGCTTTACCTGGTGTACGTGCGGTGATGCATTGTTTATTTACCCAAACAGCTGTTAAGTTGTAATTGCAAGTGCAAACATTGCATATGTAATTTGTCACAAAGGACTGCAAGACATTCCATCATTACAGAGAAGACGAAATGCAGTTTTGATTAATGAGCGAGGTGGAAACTAACAATTCTGTCAATGACACCGAATCACGAGCAACAAATAATTCATTTGTTATAATGGATGTGATTAAAAAGATGGGGGGTGGGGGTCGTCTTTGTGTGTGAAAGTCACTTTTTGCATGAGTAGCTTTCAGAGGGCAGGTATTATCGATCCCGCGTGGCTTCGCAACAATTATTTTATTACAGCTGTCTAAATGGTCACATTTGCACCATGAGAAACTTTCTCACTTTAAAATATACAAAAACAATAGCTTCTTTTCACAGGTTGCGTTAAAAATAGTGCATTGCATTTAATCAATATGCCCCTATCAAGGGAAGGGTGAAGGCTGGCGTTCATCCTGTGATAGAGCTGATTAGTAATGGAGGCCAATAGCCTAAATTTATACATTGCGAGTTCAAGGGGATGCATGGATTCCATAAGATAATGTGCTGCTTCTTGTAATAATTGCGGCTAGGGTAATTACGGAAAAATGTCTATTATGTCAGATAAAACTAGGCGTTTTTCGACGGCATCGCCATTCAATCAAGCAGAACTTCATTAATTCAATATAATTAATTGAACAGGCTGTTGTTGCTTTTTGCTACCTTTACGTTTCTGCTCGGACGGACATGTTTCAGAATTATTGTTGTCCCATCCCTTCAAGGCTTGTGAGTTAATCTGCAGGACCCCAGTGCTTGTCACATACTAATAATCACACAACTAATTGACTTTGTTACCCCACTTATCAGCCGCCTCAGCAGGCAGCGCAACCTCCGAGATATTTGTTTACGGCAAGGTGAGCCTCATCTCCTACAAATAGCTTGTTGCTCTGCTCGTAGTTGGGAAAGAAACACAAATGATTGAAGTTGAATGATGTTTAGAAAGGATGTTTTAAATTGTTGTATTTTCAGATTGTTTTTCTAGTCATTCAAGAATAAAAATGTGACCTGGTATAGCAAAATGAGTGTTAAGTCGATTCCAATATAAGATGATCATACCTGTCGACCTCGGTCCAATGATTTCCTTATGGCTAATCACTAATTACGTTATTACTTAAATAAAACCCTTACACATCTAAAGTTGAAAAACGTGTGTTCATACAAATACATACAAGTTAATGTGATTTTGTTTTGCAGTTCATAATTTTTTCAAATTAAATTATAAAACAATATTAAATGTGATTGTAACACACGGTGGACGTATATTATATAATATATATATACTGTATGCGGGCAATAGCACACAGAGGATCGCACTCTGAGGCGGATTGTGGCATTTATTGTCATTTATTAAGCTGCAATGCACGGTTAAATTGTGAATGAAGGTGCAGAATGAAATGTGAATGTTTTCGAGCACCACGAGAACCTCCAGCATTCAGGCGATTTATGCTCCTCTCACGGTCGCCCGAAGCTCACCATTTCCCTGCACAGGGACACACAGCACAAATCCACATTCTCTGGTAGAATGTAACTTTCGGGTTTTAACCCAAAATGTGGCACACCGAGGTTCATTAACTGTCGCATACCCCCCTCAACTGCGAAAATGAACTATCGATATATGCATAGAAAGACTAGCGTTTTGGTGAGTTCAATCATTTTATCAAATTTTTTCGTAAATTTATTTAATAAATAATATTAAACCAATGATAACAAATGATATATTTCATTAAAGTATACATGAATATAGAAATATATACATATATAACATTACTTTAAAAAAGTAGTTATCATTGTTACTTCTTTGAAAAAGTAACTAATTGCTTTACTAGTTATTCAATTATCAAAGTCACTACTTTAAGTTTTAAAAAAAAGTTTAAAAAATTATGTATACATGTACCTAACTGGCCTGAATATAAGACGGCCCTGATTATAAGACAACCCCCTCTTTTTCAAGACTCAAGTTTGAAAAAAGACTTTTTGAACACCAAATTCATTTTTATATTATACAGAAAATGATTACAGTACATCCGAAACAAATTATTATAATAATATATTTGAGAGAAAAAGCATGTTATTTTGCCTCATTCAAATCTTAATATCTGAACATTTACTGTAAATATGTAAACTAAAGTGCAATCACATTTGTAAATGAATGGGTTCTGGTTTTTGAAATGTAAATAAACCAATCTACTGTGATAAAAAAAACAAAATTGCAATACCTGCATTAACTATCAAAGTGAAGTCTAACTGTAACTGTAGTCTTGAAACAAATTTGAATACGGAAAAACATTGCAATAAAATAATGCAAACTGGTTAAACTTGAGAGTAGCTGAGATCTGTCATGACAGAACATCACTTCAATGGTATCTGGCGCCATCTAGCGTCGTGAATGGGGAGAGTAGCTGAGATCTGTCATGACAGAACATCGATTCAATGATATCTGGCGCCATCTAGGCGTCGTGAATGGATATAATGTCTAGATAAGACGACCCTCTTTTTCAGTCTTATTTCAAAGCAAAAAACACGGTCTTATATTCGGGCCAATACGGCATATAATGATTTTTTTTCTTTTTCTTTTAATGTTTTGTTGTTCTGTCATACAGTTAGAGATAAGACAATTCCTTCCTAACACTATGAAATGTAACGGAACAAAATATCCTGCAGAAATTTCGACAGGCATCATTATATCTATAAACCTGACTTCAAAACAAAAGTTACTGTGCAATATGAAATAAAATATTAATAACAATAATAATGATAATCAACTGAAGCCATTGTCGACAAGACCCACCCTACTATGTCTGACTGTCTCTGACTGGCTTACACTGACATCTTGCCTTATGTTAGCCAATCAATAACCTCTTCTGTATTCAAGTTTGAGTGAAAAGAGCCATGTGGGCTCTGAGCTTAGTATGAGAGCAAAAAGCTGTCAACACGGAACACCAGAGATACAGAGAGTAGCAGAGACGTCTGTAAAATGACAGATAGACCCACGTGCCACGGCGATGCATGGGGTGACTTTTCACTTGGATCATGGAATATAAGTACTCTAATGCGGTTAACGCTCTTACAATAACTATGGAGCCATTATACAGTTGTGGTCAAAAGTTTACATACACTTGTGAAGAACATAATGTCATGGCTCTCTTGAGTTTCCAGTTATTTCTACAACTCTGATTTTTCTCCGATAGAGTGATTGGAACAGATACTTCTTTGTCACAAAAAACATTCATGAAGTTTGGTTCTTTTATGACTTTATTATGGGCTAACCGAAAAAGTGATCAAATCTGCTGGGTCAAAAATATACATACATAGATCTGAAAAATCATTGACTTGAACAAGTCAGGAAAGTCACCTGGAGCCATTTAAAAGCAGCTGCAGGTCCCAAGAGCAACAGTGCAAACAATTGTTTGTAAGTATAAAGTGCATGGCACTGTTTTGTCACTGCCACGATCAGGAAGAAAACGCAAGCTATCACCTGCTGCTGAGAGAAAATTGGTCAGGAGGGTGAAGATTCAACCGAGAATCACCAAAAAGCAGATCTGCCAAGAATTAGAAGCTGCTGGAACACAGGTGTCAGTGTCCACAGTCAAGCATGTTTTGCATCTCCATGGACTGAGAGGCTGCAGTGCAAGAAGTAAGCCCTTGCTCCAAAAGTGGCACCTTAAGGCTCGACTGAAGTTTGCTGCTGATCACATGGACAAAGATAAGACCTTCTGAAGGAAATTTCTGTGGTCAGACGAAACAAAAATCGAGCTGTTTGGCCACAATGCCCAGCAATATGTTTGGAGGAGAAAAGGTGAGGCCTTTAACCCCAAGTACACCATGCCTATCGTCAAGCACGGTGGTGGTAGTATTATGCTGTGGGGCTGTTTTGCTGCCAATGAAACTGGTGCTTTACAGAGAGTAAATGGGATAATGAAGAAGGAGGATTACCTTCAAATTCTTCAAGATAACCTAACGTCATCAGCCCGAAGATTGGGTCTTGGGCGCAGTTGGGTGTTCCAACAGGACAATGACCCCAAACACACATCAAAAGTGGTAATGGAATGGCTAAATCAGGCTAGAATTAAGGTTTTCGAATGGCCTTCCCAAAGTCCTGACTTAAACGCCATTGAGAACTTGTGGACAATGCTGAAGAAACAAGTCCATGTCAGAAAGCCATCAAATTTTACTGAACTGCACCAATTCTGTCAAGAGGAGTGGTCAAAGATTCAACCAGAAGCTTGTGGATGGCTACCAAAAGCGCCTAATTGAAGTGAAAATGGCCAAGGGAAATGTTACCAAATATTAGCGCTGCTGTATGTATATTTTTGACCCAGCAGATTTGATCACTTTTTTCTGTTCACCCATAATAAAGTCATAAAAGAACCAAACTTCATGAATGTTTTTTGTGACAAAGAAGTATCTGTTCCAATCACTCTATCAGAGAAAAATCAGAGTTGTAGAAATAACTGGAAACTCAAGAGAGCCATGACATTATGTTCTTCACAAGTGTATGTAAACTTTTGACCACAACTGTAGAATGAGAAAATGTGACGTTACATTAGAAGTCGTTTTTTTATGTAACGTAATGAATGTAAGGGCGATCCTTCCAACCAGTTTTGCCTGTTTTATTCATTGGATGGAAACAGACATACTGGATGTGTACAAGCGTGTTAATGGGTGTGAAAACATGAACAGAAAAACTTTCACTATCTTCTCTCTCTCTGTTACTCTTGTTGTCACTTCCCCTTACACGCTCGCATGCACACTCACACACACACTCATGGATCTGTCTCATGTTTTTGCAGGGTATTTCTCAGTTAATTAACAGATTAGTGGTGTGGGGCAGCTCTGAAATTGGAAGGTCAAGACTAAAGCGTCGAACTGGGGGGGATAATCAGTGGCAGGTGGGCCCACACTTCTTGGTTGGCACCCCCAACTCTTGACTTGTGGCAAAATAAGCTGCCGGTTGCAACCTTGAAGCCCCCCACTTGTCGGGAATGGATGCTCTTGACTCTGCTCACTGTTAAAGAGGGACTGGATAGAGCGAAACAAGAACTGACAATATAAAGCTTTAAAATACAATTATATACTTATAAAGGAAATAATAATTAGTTTCCTCAGCTCCCCCTTCTTTTTTCCCCTTCACTCCCTCCCTCCGATGGTCCATTCCAGGTTCTGCTCACTGGAGACGGCCATTGTGAGCTTGTGAATGGGAGAATTTGGGAGTGTCTCTCCTTCTATTAATTAGGACCAAGCGGCTGGCCAGCCGGCCTTTCCGCTCCCCTGCGAGTCGCCCTTCCTTATTATTTCCTCACATTCTTTTGCAAAAGTTAACCCCCTTTTCTCTGCGCTCACTTCAAAGACTGTCTGACAAAAATGCGGTGGCAAGAAAGGGAACCTTGAATGTGTCCTTTTGGATGAGCGACGAGTTTCTTTGTACTTTGAACTGAATCTTTTTGGCGCTGGCACTATTTTGCAGATTCATGTTTTGATCTCCAATGTTTCTTTAAGGGGCCGTTTACATGGTGACTCTCCAAGAAGACGAAAAATTTCAAATGTGCATTTACATGGTTTCGTTTCCATTCGAACAATGTCGCAATTCCGAATGAAAACGATGTAGTATTCAAGCCAAGCCGTAGGGGGCAGTGCAGATTTACAAGGCGACAGCGAATGATGCACTTTGACCCCACGGGGATCCTCAGCCCGGAAGAAAACATGCCCGCCCGTTCGAAGCAATGGCATTTTCCTTTTGCTCCAAAAGGCACAAAAATGGAAACATTCGACATATTTAAATTTTAAAATATTATTAAAACAGTAAATTAAAGCCGACGTTCCGCCATTTGCAAATTTTAATGTTAAATAGCACCGCTGCGCACGCCCAATGTGACGTGTAGGAGTGCTGACGTTATCGGCTCGGGTCCGGCGCGGCAGTAGCCTTTGATATGCATGCGAAGCAAGCCTCCTCAATCCCCCGCAATCGAATTCTTCCACTTTCGAGGCAGGATTCAGAATTTTTCGTCTTCGCCTTCCGTCTTCGCCGACACCATATGCACGCGAGGCAATTCCGCTACTCAGTCATTGCGTCTTTGTGTCGCAGAGCCGCCATGTAAACTGCCCCTAGGTTTGGTGTATTGAGACTGGTCGTTTTTGTTCTATCTCTTGTAGTTTTCAGACTGCAAATCTTGCAATGTCGCTGTTAGAGGTGGGAATCTTTGGGCACCTAAAGATTCGATTACGATTCAGAGGCTACGATTCGATTATAAATCGATTATTGATGACAGCCCCCCCCCTCCCCCGCTATTAGCTGCTAATGTTTTGTACATTAGTTACAAAAACTTAAAAAAAAAAAAAAGCCTCGCAGGCTTAAATAAACGACTATTTCAGTATCAAGTTAACAGTTAAAAACAATAAATAATATACTCAAATCCCCATTCTGTATCAGCAGCTTTAAACTACATTCAATTAATTTAATGTTGTCAATCAACCATTAAAGTTGTTAAAATTGCTCCTGTTATTCCATAATTTCCCTTTTGTCTACTTTCGACATGTGAAAGTTTTAAAACTATTTTAAACATAGATTCTAGTCAATATTTTACCAATTTAGGAGTATTTTAGATAAAAAGTTAATTAGGTTCACTTGGAAGGTTCGCTGCAACAGCCTTGCAGGGAAGTCTACTGCTTTAAGATGGCGGCCGTTTACTAACGCCCTATCTAGCTTTCTCTACATGTGCTGCTATCGCCACCGAGTATATTCTGCATCTAGTCCTATATAAATATGATATCTACCTTAACATTATGTGGACGTACTTTGTAGCAGCTTTCGGCAGCAGTCAGGTATGTTGTTGTTTTTTTATCTCGCGGCATGAGTTGAGCATTGGCATTACCCGAGGGGCCAGGTAATGACAAGCATGATGTTTAGCTACTCTCGCTCCGTTCCTCCTTGCGTCCTGAAGACCGCGCGGCGCGCTGAGTGTGTTTTACTTCTGCTTTACTTGACATATTTCAATAATCGTAATTTGGATGTTTGTGAATCGTTCTCGAATCTTCCACGGCCGAATTGCGAATAATCTAAGAGTCGGAAATTTCGCACACCTCTAGTCGCTGTTGTACTCAATGGAGTTTCAATATTGAAAGCTTTCACTTATGTTGCATGTTGTTTTTTTTTTTTTTAGCATGACAAACCTAAAAAAGAGCAATAGTGAGTACCGATGAGAGGAGACAAGGTGCTGTGGTCACAGTTCACATAGAGCTGAAACGATTACTCGAATAATTTGAGTATGTCAATTTTAAAAATTGATCGAGGAATTTTCTCCACCTCGAGGAATCGTTTAAATTTGCCAGCTCTAAGCATGACGTTTTGCCCGGACGACTTTTAATGTGGCACAATGCGGTGACGTCATGAGCGTACATACGTATGACAACCGCTGTGACCCGCAGGACAGCCTGCAGTTTGGATGTCTCCTCCCCTCCGGTATTACGAGCACCCATGTTTTGTGGTACGGAGCATTGAGGCACTGGCTTGGTTCTACATCCGCCTTCATGAAGACAAAATTCCTGTGTTCATGAATGAGGACATATCCAACTTTTTGGGTGTGCAACTAGTACTGGAATGCCTCAGAGCTTCCTGATGACGTTTCCATCGACTGCCGTACAGTCAATAAAATACGATAATATTTTACCTGTGGTCACCCTCGGCCACTTCTTGATGTTGTCTTCCCATGTCAAGATGGCAGAAGAATGTGGTATTTCCAAATCATGGTTTTTCAGGGTTTTTAGTGAGTGAAGCCACTCCAACGCCATTGAAGTCAATGGTAAAAAAAAAAAGGAAACGGAAGTGGTAGGCAGACATAAGGAAGTAAAGAGGAAGTACCTCGGAAACTTGTCTATATATTTTCCACAAACACAAAGAAATAAGATGAAACATTTTAAACATAGGGTGAATCTATTTGTGGACACAACAAAATATTATAACTATTTTAATATTATTTAAATAAATTGTTATTATTTATATACGTTATTAAAAAGAATTCAGAGACTTACTGTACTTTAAAAGTGTTGAAATGACATAAAATGCACATATTACTTGCATTTTTAGTTTTAAACATACTGTATGGCTCAGCCTGTCGCAATATGCAATAATTCAATTTATCGCACGATAAATAAAAATGAAGGCGGTAATTTTTCTACTGCGATTTATCGCCTCGTGTGCACGTGCGTGCGCGTGTGCGACAGACGTGCTGTTAAAAGTTCGGATTCCTTGTTACCCAACTGAGCAAAATGCATCTTCGTTCCAGGTCCGGCAAAAAATAGCGCCGGAGCCAATCGTTCCCATTATATCCTATTGGTCAACGTATACCAGCCGCGTCAGTGCTCCGGATTGACTGCGGACCATCTCCGGCGTGCCGGTGTTGTTGACGTGTGGGCGCTCCCGTCAGGGGTGACATTTCACGCGGGGCAGCTATTTTTCGGCACAACACCGGATATTTGAGTGCCAGCTGTGCTTCAAACTCGTCCTGTTTATGAAAGTCGACTGTCATATGCTGGTGTTGTGCAGTAATGAGCAGACGTGACTTCTGTGGCGTTTGCTAACTTTTTTAATGCGAGCACACCCTAGATATCATGAAATAGCAAACTAGATGTGCTACGTCCCATGCCATTGGCTACGTGAGCCCAGAGTGATGATGGGACACGTAGTCCATAGACTACATCGATGAATTATAAATCGCCATGACTGAATGGAAGTTAAGCAGGCCAAATCAATCCATACCATTGACTATAGATAATGCTGCAAATATTGTTAATTCAGTACGTGACACAAATGGATTCGAACCACAAATAGGATGATTTGCTCATGTAGTAAACCTAGCTGCTAAGAGAGCTGTAGCAATCAACAGTGTGCCCTGCCTCACTTGACAAACAGTAAAGATTGTTCTCAGTACTTTTATACAAAATTTCTTCAGATCAGTAAGAAGTAAGCACATAAATATTATGCACTTAAATGCATGTTTATATGATGGCAATTTAATTTTTGCTCGTTAGCAAAAAAAAAAAAAAAAAAAACCCGAAACAAAAAATACATTTTTTTTTTTTCCCCCAGAGCATTAAATGTATTGAATCGAATCGAAAATTGTGTCCTCCGTATCGAAAATCGTACTGAACCGTGACTTAACTTTATCGTTGCATCCCTGTGGAACACCATAGCAGAAGCTATGAGGGGAAAAGTTTTCATTTGCCTAAATGCTTAAGTTATTAAGTGCAATTTTATTTTTTGTTGTTGTTTTTAGTTGTGATTTCTTAAAAAGTATTTTTGAAGTTAAGAGTAAATATTTATCGCGTTTAAATAGTTGTACTTGATCTATTAATATATACTGTATTCTCACTGTGTTATTGTAAATATGTTTAAAAAAAAAGTGGGGGGACGCAATAACATCGCATATCGAAATAATTTATGAGATAAACTATCGAACACTAAAATTTGTTATCGCGACAGGCCTATGTATGGCTCTCACAGAATTACATTTAAAAATATGTGTTGTTCATGGCTCTCTCTGCCAAAAAGGTTCCCGACCGCTGATATACAGTAACCCGGTACGGTACATGAGGAAATTGTTAAATGTCAAATGAAGGCGGTAAAGTGACTCCATGACACAGATACAAGCCTAAATTCTGAGGACGTCGAAAGGAAAATCCATTTGTCTCTTTAGCTCTGCACACTCAAAGTTTGTCACAAAGCCTTAGTTTAACTCCTACTAACAAACCCTCCCTCCACATACACACGGACACACAAACTCACATGTTGCCTACTTCGCGGGGCCAGATGCACCGTTTGGGTTCGAGTGAGGTCCTTTCTTCTCACCCCTTTCCAAGCTGGTTTAAGGCTTGTAATTATCTTTTGCTGGGGGAGGCTGTAAATTGGATTAAAGTGGAGGGTCTCGCCTGAGCAGCTCACCCCACCCCGCCCCGCCGACCTCCGCACCATTGGCCCCCTGCGCCCCCCTCCACACAATCTCACCACTCGGTGGGCCGCGTGCTGATAAAGTGCGGAAAACCGGATTTGGATTCAACCTCGGCATTCATGCCTCCCTGCCGGAAAAAATGGAATTTTCCGACAGAAGAGACCAGTGTGCCGGCGGTATCTGCTCATGTGCCGCTTTCATCTGGCCTCACTCTTCCAGAAACACCATTACCTACGTTATCAGACGAATGCGACTCGGCCTCACTGGATTTGGATGCCCGGACACCTCCTTTCCACACTCGCATAAGAGCACACAATTATATTTTCTTTCCTTTTTGTGGGGGGAATTTTTTAACACATTTTCGAAATTTGAGTAGAGTCTTCAGAGCAGATAACATTTTTAACTGTGAGTACTGTCGTTGTGAGGCTTTAGAATTACTGTAACGTGTTTTGCAAGGGCGTAGGTTTCCATTTGGACGGTGGGGAGATAACACTACCAACTTTTCAGATGCTCAAAATGTCCCCACCAACTTATAAGCAACCTTATTTGCATTTAATAAAGAGTTCAGTTATATAGGTAGTTTAGATTGTCTTCCCATATGCCGCAAGAACATAACTGACTGTACCATTATTAGGTCAATTATTTTCTTTATGTTCAGACTTACATTTACCCCTTCAGACTTGAATTTTCGATGAATGTTCCCCCCCTTAAACTCACGTTTGATTGGCTGATGACTTGACAACCCCGAACCCACCCACACACAAACACAGCCCCGACACAGACAGCATGTCAACAACATACCGCCTCCTCCGCTCCTGTGGAAGAGGAGGGATATTGGAAGTTTTTATGGCCAGCAGCAGCCACTTTAAGTAATGTAAAAAGACGTCAATGTTGTGGAGGTGGGGAACACACCACTAATTTTGCTACTGCAAGTCTGGCCTCTATCAGAGTTAGCATAAGATTAAACTGTGTGAACTTGGTAACCTCGAGTAGGGAGCTGCTTAGAGATAAGTGTCATTCTGTACTGTATGTGTTTTCTACTGTTAACGTTAATTAAACTGTCAGAAATGAACCAAAGTTTACCTCCTTCTCCCTAATGTTCATTTTTATTTCATTTACATTATGTGGTCCTTAAACAGCCCAAAGGAGCTTTCATTTTTTTGTTGAGTATAGGTGAGCTTTTGGACTCAAGCAGCAGTTTACAAAACGAAAGACTACATTTCGTACATGTCAACTACGTTCATACATGTCAATCCCTGACCAAGAGGTTTTTTCAGTTATATTCATTTTATTTATTCAGACAGAAAATTCTAAGTAGTCTTAAAACAAATGTTTATTTTTTGCATTCCTGGATAGTTAAGAGATTATTAACAAATTTATTGCGCATGTTCATATAATTTATGTTTAAATATTGCAATTTAAATTCGCTAATAAAATCCAGACCTTTATTCTGGAAGTTTTCAAAATGTTTCGTTAGTAGTTTTTGAAAACAAAGTATCGAATCGAACGGTGTATCACTTGAACCAATACACATGAAAGTTATTATATACAGTAGTTAGCCTATCAATTAATTAGATTCATATTTGCCAAAATGTTGCCTTGACCCCCTTCACCCAATCTGTTTGGTCTCATTAATGTCCGGTCCCCACCATTAAGTGTACATGCAGGTTATGCTCTTATATGGTCCCTACCAATGTTGAGTCCAAACCTACGCCCTTGGTGTTTTGCATGATGTCAACAATAAATGACAATAATTTGTGAAAAGAAATTGCATGGTTGAGAAGTACATTTTGACAGACAATTGCACCAGTCCCTCTGATCTGAGTCACAACCGAGATGCAAGTCATTTGATTCAAGTCTCAAGCAAATTGCAAGTCTTTCCTGTTGTGTGCGCGTCGAATCGAGTGACAAGGTGGTGTCAGGTCAAGTTAACGGGTCATATTTAGAGTAAAGTTTGTCAAGTTAAGTCGGGCCAAATTTTCCTGGCACGGCCAGACTGTTCGCCCTGTATTTTTCAAACACCGAGAGAACAGTCTGGGACCCAGCTCCTCACTCACCTCTCGAGCCAGAACGAACATATCTGTGCAATCAGATGTTTATTTGCGTGACGTGTTCTTAACGATTAACGTCACTCTTTCGCGTCTGAGTCGTCTCCACAAGAACACAGATGGCGAACGGGAGAGCCGAGAATATGTTCCAATCTGCCATAAATTGAGTTTTAGATGACCAAAAACATATCAAGTCGCTAAAACCCCAGCAACTGATAGTCAGTGACAACAGTTTGTCTCGCGCTAGCCATGTTGAATGAACTTCTCCATTCTCCTCGTATGCTTACTTCTTCGCGGTAGAGATTCTTGTCGCTTTACCAATGTCACGTCGGCCCGTCGCTGATTGGTCTACTCCTCTGTCTGTTTGCTGTGGCTTCCTCTGCCCTGGGAAGTTTATCCGCGGAACGGTCGCCAGACTCTTATCGCTGGAACAGCGGTGAGTATGGGCAAGGGCCAAATCACAAGGGTGTTAATTCAAGTCAAGCTTGGTAAAGGGTTTGTCAAGTTGCAAGTGTGTCGAGTCGAATCC
The DNA here is from genome assembly GCF_030265065.1 of Corythoichthys intestinalis. Taxonomy (NCBI): domain Eukaryota; kingdom Metazoa; phylum Chordata; class Actinopteri; order Syngnathiformes; family Syngnathidae; genus Corythoichthys; species Corythoichthys intestinalis. The sequence goes on from NC_080404.1 coordinate 37,036,608, forward strand.
AGCCAAATTAGAAGGTTGTCAAGCCAAGTCGCATCAAGTCACATGGTTGTCCAGTCAGAGGTTAGTCAAGTCCTTCACCAATGAGCCACAAACCACTTAGTTTATGTTAAGAGAGATGGTACTGTACAATAAAAACAGTACATTAAAATCAGAGTCATCAAAGAAAAAGTTTGATTAGCAACTGATTTACTGTATTGGCCCAAATATAAGACAGTGTTTTTTGCATTGAAATAAGACTGAAAAAGTGGTAGTCGTCTTATATTTGGGGTCTAGACATTATACCCATTCACGACGCTAGATGGCGCCAGATATCATTGAAGCGAATGCTGAACTTTAGAGTAGCTGAAATCTGACTTGACAGAACATTATTCCTAAAGTTTAACCAGTTTGCTTTATTTTATTGCAATGTTTTTCCTTATTCAGATTTGTTTCAAGACTACAGTTACAGTTAGACCTCACTTTGATGGTTAATTCAGTTATTGCAATTTTGTTGTTTTATCACAATAGATTGGTTTATTTACATTTCAAAAACCAGAAGCCATTCATTTACGAATGTGATTGCACTTTAGTTTACATATTTAAATGTTCAGATATTACGATTTGAATGAGGCAAAATAACATGCTTCAGATGTACTGTAATTATTTTCTGTATAAAAATTAATTTGGTGTTCAAAAAGTCTTTTTTCAAGTTTGAGTCTTGAAAAAGAGGGGGTCGTCTTATAATCAGGGCCGTCTTATATTCGGGCCAATATGGTAATTGATAAGAATGTGCGTCAATACAGAGCAGAACCAAGCATTAGTACATGACCATATGAGAAGTGGTCCAAAATTAGCCACATCAGTAATGCAATTTCCCTGTCAATGGTCATTCTGTATTTTGTCAAAGACAAATTAATTATTATTGTAGTAAATAATAATAATAATAAAAAAAAAAGTGTGCAATATATACTACTTTTGTATTAATGGGTTGTATGTATTACAATGCTACTAATAGGAAGGATCTCATGCTATTAGTCACATGTTTAACTGCTTTAATAGTTTAAAATTGTTGCCCAGTCCTAACAAATATTTCTAAATGCTATGTTTTTTTAAGTGTCTTTTCACCTCCAACAAAAACAACAGTTAATGGTGTAAAACACATAGTCACATTACCAAACACATGTAAAACGCAGTAAGGTCAAAGGTTAACGTCTCTTGCTTTCATGGCATAACCCTCAAGTAGTGTAAGGGTTTCCTGCAAGGTAATACCAACATGGGTTGAGTGGTCCTCTATTGCTACTATAATGACTTGTAATGTGGAGAGCGTCCCATTCACGTTAAATGTCAATGCATTTTCATGCAGACACTTGCAGGGGGCTCAGCGGACCCTCAAGTGTTCATGAAGAAAATAACCTTTCGCACAGACGGAGTACACCTCTAATGATTTAACCAAATAGCTTTGACATTTTAAAGGATGAGATTTGGGAGACACTCGGAGTTTACTTATGCCTTCAAGCAAAAATCGGCACAAAATAATGGCGTGAAAGGCCACACAGGATGAAATGGAGTAACTTATCTGACTTCTTTGGGTTTTAGTTACCAAAGTGGATGTGTTGTTTTTTTCCCTCGAGAAACTTATCTTTTCTTCTGATGTTTGTTTGCTCTCTGCCGTGGAGATAAATGGGAGGGAGTGATTCCACTGCACAGTGGGAGCTCAGGGCTGGCGCTATGATTGTTTGGCCAAGATATGGACGGTACTACTCCCGCTACTAATTCATTTATTATTGCACACAAGAAATATGCTCGGGGTGAATGTGTGCTATGGTGCTATTTTTTTATCTTTACTTTTAACTCATTCTATGCTGTTTATGGGGTGAATATCCTATTTATTTGAACAGAGAGGAGTCACCAGCTCTTCCAAATGACTTGTACGTCAATTTACGTCAAGGGCAGCGAATGAGCTGATGTAGGTGTTGGAATTCAAACATTTTTGGCTATTCTTTGGCCATCACTACTGTATAGAGGTACATCTGCATACAAATTTAATTTGTTCAAGGACCTGGTCTGTAAGTCGAAATGGTCATATGTCAAGCGTGTTTTGCAAATAAGAATACATTATAATTCGATTAATTCATTCCACAGCCCAAAAACTACTCTTAATCCTTAATAAATACTGCTGGTACAATTACAAATAGCAATTACAGTACATGTAGCAAAACAAATGAATTATAAATACAAATTGGAATTTCATGATATTTCATGTTGTTTTTGGCGTCAGCTACGGCGGACAATAGCTGTGCTGTGCTGCTCAAGTTCTAAAATAAATGATTAAAAACCTGAAGGAGCTGGCGAATTCCTTGCCGATGTTAAAATTATAATAATTGTCCCCTTAACTTATTAAAGACTGACGAACAGAGGTCGGAGGAGGACCCTCGAGATTGTAGACATACTCCGGCTGTAATGTCGAGCCAGTTTACTGACGCGCACACCATGCTCATATTTCTCTATGACTTCTATTTTTATTTCAATGGTAAGTGTCACCCTTTGTTTTTTCACCACCTGCAATAACCTTCTTTGGACCCATGTTTACCTCCGCCGTGCTTCCGTCTTGTGGGAAAACGATGAAATTGCGACGCTGTCATAAATCGGCATATATCGAGCATATCGAGACAAACGACGAGTCAAATTTGACGTTGGATGTGGAAAGGAGTCTAAGTATCTATGTATACTATTATTGTGCTCAAGACCATATTACTCCAGAATAATGGTGTCAAACCGGTCCTCAAAGGGCTGCAGTGGGTCCTGGATTTCATTCCAACCAAACGAGCCAATCTATTTTCTTACAAGCAGGGGTGAATGTGGCTAGAATTTCTTGCCGGAACTCCCCGACGTGAAGGTTGCCACGGAGCCAGAAATGTTATCTATTTATTATTTCTTTTCTTCCTTTTTTGGGGGGGTCAAACCTCTGTTTTAGTAGTTATAACAGCTAATATATATATATATATATATATATATATATATATATATATATATATATATATATATATATATATATATATATATATATATATAAATATTAGTGCTGTCAAACCATTAAAAAAATTAATCTAGTTAATCATATGTCAATTGTGTGATTAATCATGATTAATCACATTTCCCTCGGGATGAATAAAGTTGCTCTTCAGGAAAAAAATAAATCTAGGAAAATACTATAATTGACTTAAAATTTGTTTTAAGATGAAATGTATGATGTGTGAATGAATTAATAACTAATCAAATAGAGTTTAATAATTTTATTTAACAACTCAGCTCGTATAAAATAAAAAATAAAATGTCTGTATTATACAGCAAAGAGTTATAACAGATTAAAGTGCCTCAGACTAACAATGTGACTCAAGTACCATTTGGCATATTACCCAAAATTAACTGCCAATTTAAAGAGCAGACAAGCACTATACAGTAACAATAGCTAGTGTTTCAAAAAAATGTGTAAACAACTTGTCTGTTGAATTGAACATTTCACACAAATAAATGCAGCATTTGCAGTTTTACACTAAATGGCCTGGAAGCTGCGTGAGATACTAAATTTTTTTTTAAAAAATGTCAATTTTCAAACACTTAACTGAAAAACATTAACATAAAGGTGTTTAGAAACACTGCTTAAGTTAGCCAGTCATACGCTATATTTTTTTAACCAACTGCTCAGGCAAACTAGCTTGTTGACATTTTCAGATAACAGAGCAGACCTTTTCTTTTGAACAATGTGCCCTGTCAAAGAAAACAGTCTCTCGCAAGGAACGGTTGTGGCAGGTGTGACCAGATACTTTTTTTGCAAGGTGGGCCATCTTACTGTTGGCACCATTGTGCACAGACCACCACTGTAGTGGACATAAGTCCATGCTGGCACTGCCTTGTACCTGTCTAGTGGTTTGTCATTGGTTGTTGTTGTTTGTTGTCAATGGATTTTCAAGGCCCTCGTCTTCGACTATGTTAATGGGTCTACACTCTACAGTCTCTGGCTACCCATGCAGCGATAGCAGTAGTCAACCTACTTGTTGTCTTTTTGTTGGCAAGTCCGAGTCCGCACTCTGCCAGTGTAGCTTGATGACTGCGGCTTGTTCCCGCAGTGTTAGCGTCATTGCTAACACTAGCGAAGATATGCTTTGCCTGAAGGCGGTACTTTAGGCTGGTTGAACTTCGATCGAAGGACAGTTCATCACAGCAGTATGTGCACACAACTTTGGTTTAATCCAGGTTTCCATTAGGCAGCTTTTTAAAACGGAATTTGGTCATCATCCTCACTCATCGTGGCTGGCTGCATTTTGTCCTGCATTGCCGCGCAGAGAATGTAAACATCAGCGTGTGGGACTACGGGAGGCAGTTGTGGCCAAACTTAGTGTGAATTGCGTTATTTTTTTTTAATGCGTTAATATTTCCAGATTAATCATGGTCGTTAACGCGTTATTGTTGACAGGCCTAATATATATATATATATATATATATATATATATATATATATAGTATATTGCTAAGTTTGCGAAAAATGGAATGTTTGTAACACATAAATTGAATGTATGGCAGTACAGTGGCCAAGTGGTTAGCACGTCTGCTTCACAGTTCTGCGATCAAGGGTTCATGTTCATAGTTTGTTCTCCACGTGCCTGCATGGGTTTTCTCCAGGTACTCCGGTTTCCTCCCACATTCCAAAAACATGTATTCTAGTCTGTTTGAACACTCCCAAATTGACCCCAGGTATAAGTGTTTGCGTAAATGATTGTCATGAAAGAATCAGAAATAAGACAAGAATGTGTTGGCGATGCCTTAGATCAATGGAGTGAAGAGGGGAAAAAAAAGTTTTTATTGGTTCTTTTATTCTCTTAATGAGCAAGAAATTACGACATACAATTCAGTAACAAAAATATAGCAATAATCACCAACGATAAATAGATTTGTTCAGGAAAGAAAAAGTAAAAGCTGGTCGGCCAAGACAAATGTTCCCGAGAGCCTTATGGAGGTGCCCTCAAGATCTGTCCCGAACCCTCGTGATCATACAGTTTATATTTTTCATATATGCGGCAAGCTAGTGCCAGCCCCTTCATTGGAAAAAAAAAAAAAACAGTAGAAAAACACTTGGTAGCCTGTCTTATTGCTTCAGAGAAGACACTGAGAGCTGTGAACCTTATTCGGTACAAGATGATATAAAAATGAATGTACCAAGTAAAATATATGAGAATATATAATATCTCTACACTACATGAGATATCTGGAAACGAAGAAAAAAATGATGATGGATGGCAAAGTTGCACAACTGCTTCTCGATGGGCGATGTACTTTTGGGTTTTCCTGTTTTACTTTGTCTTTGTGGATGCTGTCATTGCATCACCAAATGAGACAATTCTTTACCAGTGTGCTTATATGTTGAAAAAAGTAGTTCCGAGAGTACCCCTCCTCCTGTCATGATAGAAACTAAACTGGAGCTCAGAACTCGGCTTTTTTTTAACTCGACTTTTATCTTTGAATTGATCTATCTCGCTAAGACTGATTTACTTATGTACCAAATTAACCCAGATGCAATTTGAAACCCCTACATTTGAAGTCTGTAGCAAATACTTATTACTTTTTGGTATGTAGTAGACATAGGTTTGAGATTACACATGCTGTATGTTCACATTGTCATTGCTAACATTAATGTGTAGTTAGCCTCTCTCTTATTTGATGAAATTGCAAAATAGATATGATAACACATCTTGATTTTCCATCGCTGAGTTTATCTGGCAGCCGAAAGTTTGAACTCTTAAATATTTTAATCCTGGTTGCAGTGCGATTTTTGGCCACCAATATTACGTATGGCTCCTTTAAAATTACCAATGTGCTGGTTTTAGCGGAAATTCCCAGCAAGTTCGAGACCAAGAGACACGGCGAAAACTTTTGGAAGTTGAGACGGAGAAAAAACACGAAAAACCTTGAATGTGGTCTCGAGACAGGTCTTAATAGGTGAGTAATGCACTTTTCAATGGAAAGATTATGTAAAAAGCTTGGATTTCCCACTAAAACAGATGCAGGCAAGTCTGAATGAGTTTGCGTGAAAAAATATTAAAAAACACATGTCTTTGGGTTTCAATGAGTTAATCCCACTGTAACAAGATGTCTGTCTGTGGAGCTTTATTTGAAGACTGACTTGCACGGTCATCAAACATGCTGGGGAAGTTTGTGTTGGCCAGCAGTAGAACAAGCTTCTACTTTTTACATGATTGGTCGATTAATTATCTCATAATCAATAGAAATAGCATTTTGATCACTCACAGTGCACATAGGCTGCTTAGGTCAGGTTGCTTTCTATTCCCCTTGTCTTGGACTCATGCTAAAAATACAGTGCAGATATGTTTCGTTTTACAATACCTTAATAGTCTCTTTATTTCAATTGTACCTAAGGAAAAAATATCATACATGTGATGACCAAGTACTCAGTGCACTCATATGAATGGGAGCGTGTCTCCCCTTCAATATTGTGCTCATTTTTAAGTCCATCTTTGTCAAGCGACATCTTCGTTGATGGACAGTCAATCTTTATACTTAATGTTTTTCTTTATATTTTTACAATATTAGTAACATCATTTTTGGGGGGCATAATCATTGTAAGGACACCACTTCCTGCCCTGAGACAGCTTAGATGGGTGCAAGAAGATGAATGAATTAATTGCTGTTAAAAAGTTGTTGTTGTTGTTAAATTAATGAATTACAGTATGATTTTTTTTTTTTTTTTAGGTTGCAGATAAGCAATAATTTGCATGCGGATTATTTAAAAATTGATAGGTGGGAAGTACAATGTCATATACTATTTCACGTATTCTAGTAAAACTAATTTCCAAACGTGAGTACATAGGTACAATATCTAATCCAAGACTGTCTTTGTATCAACACAACTTCTTTAACACGTTTTAATTTAAGTTTTTGTTTTATTTTTTTTTTCATTCATTCATCTTTTGCACCATTGGGCTTTATTTATTTATTATTATTTTTTTTAAACGTATATTTCTTCGCGGAGGATAAAGAATTTATAAATGTTACATGAAACAAGAAAGAAAATGTTTGATAAAACTTGTTAGTGGGTCAGTCTTCTTACCACTGTGTATGATAATGGTATTGTCAAAACAACAAATCTAATGGTGACTTTTGCTGTCCTGTACATGTCAGAAAAGGAGGCCTCAGTGTTTATGAGGCAGTAGTCAGCACCTCCTCATCTTTAATTTCCTGCTGCCGTGTGAAGACAAAGATCAAACGGAGGACAAAGTGACACTCCTCCACTTCCTCTCCTCCCTTTATACCGCAAAAGTTATCCAAGCTATTTGTCTGCGATGACAGCCGTTGATCCCGCGTTACTGATTAGCAATGGATTTGGGAAGCATTTGTATACCACAACTTAACTCTGTCATTGACAGATACACCGTCACTCTCCGCCGTTCAATGTCCCGTGACGGCAACCGTCGATCTGTCAAAAGACTTTTTTAATTTGAATTTTGACTTCCTCCGGTGTCGTTTCTCCTTCCCCATCAGGAACAAACTTTGATGGCCGATCCGCGGCACTCGCGTCAATCAAACATCTGTTCAGCGGCGGGTCGTCCGTGGCTGAACTTGCTGTAACCCGGGAGGTAAGCGGTGAGGCGGGGAAACAGGGGAGAGCCGTTTACGCTCCCCAAAGCCACCTTGGAGAAGGGCGAGCCCATCACGCATTAGCGCTGATTGTCCATTTTGGATTAAATGTACTCAATGTTTGATTTTCTCTTCTTTTTCACTGCACATGAGGGGGTGGCGGCGGGTGTGCAGGAGGGAAAGGGGAGGTGAAATTTCTCCCTTCCAAATGGATTGCAATTTCCCCCCATTTAGCACCTGAGGGTAATTAGCTCGAGGAGAGTGCAGAGTGAGAAACACGTTCATGGAACATTAACTCTCGCACATTCTCCAGTTGCAGGGAATTAATAGGAAAGATTAAAGTTTAAAGAGAGCAAATGCCATTAGCTCGCAAGCTCCTTCTTGAGGGGCTGCATCCTAGCAGCTAATTCCACGCCATTTTTAACTCATTCACCACCATTGACGCCCATTGTAAGCTCCCCCAATTAAAGTGGATTGGACATCTATGGTTGTCAAAAGCACTCAAACATTATCATGCACTGCCAGCCCTGCCAGTTCAAATGGACTGGACATCTAGCTTAATGCTAATGCTGAAACAATGTGAAACTCATATATGCAACTTGGTACAACCGATATATACAGTGCCCTCCATAATTATTGGCACCCCTGGTTAAGATGTGGTTTTTATCTTCTAATATATATATATATATTATATTCAAATAATATGGGACCTTAATGGAAAAAAGAAAAATCCAACCTTCAATACAAGTGCATTTATTCAGTGGGGAAAAAATCCCACATAAAGAAATAATTATTTGACATCAAATAATGTGTGTCATAATTATTAGCACCCCTGGTGTCAATACTTTGTACAACCCCCTTTTGCCAACAAAACAAGGTCTGGGGACTGAGATGGCCATGGGAGGAGCTTGATTTTGTGTCTGGTCAACCATTTCTGTGTAGATTTGGCCATATGTTTAGGGTCATTGTCTTGCTGAAAGACCCAGTGACGACCCATCTTCAGCTTTCGGGCAGAGGGCAACAGATTTTGATTTAAAATGTCCTGGTATTTCAAAGCATTCATGATGCCATGCACCCTTACAAGGTTCCCAGGGCCTTTGGAAGTGAAAGAGCCCCACAGCATCACTGACCCACCCCCATACTTCACAGTGGGTATGAGGTGCTTTTCAGCATGAGCATCTTTCGTGGCACGTCAGACCCACTTAGAGTGTTTGTTGTCAAAAAGCTCAATCTTGGTCTCATCTGACCAAAGCACACGGTCCCAGTTGAATACTGGGAATACTGGATTCCTTTTCCAATTCAAGAGGTAAAATCGCTAGATATTACACAATCGGGCCTAGTCTAAATTAATTTATTGAACACCAAGAGAGTGCGGCCATTTTTCCGTTGTAGCTAGCCCTGGTCCCACATATGTAGCCCTTATTTGGTTTGCGATTGGTTGAGAAACTCACTTCACCACAAAATACTTAAGTATTTTAAACTAACCCATGATATCTGCTTGAATATGAATAAACTGTGAATGCCATTTTGTTTGTATTCTTCAGATTCACTGAAGAGGCAGATGGGGATGGACGTGTCAGAATATGCATTCGCTGCTGTTGTGCAGAAGTGGCAACACTATGTCCCAGACCGCGTTGGTGGTTGCCTGGTATACCAGACTCACCGCTGTTCCAGCGATTGAGTCTGGCGACCGTCCTGCGGATCAAATTCCGAGGACGGAGCAAGCCACAGCAAACAGACAGCGGAGTGGACCAATCAGCGATGGGCAGACGAGACGTTGTTAAAGCGACAAGTAATTAGCGTGAGTGGAGAATGGAGAAGTTTATTCAACGTGGCTAGCGCGAGCCATGTAGACTGTTGTCAATGACTTGTTTCGATGTGTTTTTGGTCATTTAAAACTGGTCTTACCGTGGATTGGTACATATTCTCGGCTCTCCTGTTCGCCATCCATGTTGTTGTAGACAGGACTTGGGCTGGGTCCCAGACTATTTCTCACAGTGTTTGAAAAATACATGGAGAGTAGTCTGGCTGTGCCAGGCAACGTTGGTTGCAAGGATTGCAGGGAAGCTCATCAGACTGAAGAGGAAGCTTAAGTTTGAAATATGTTTACTGAGCGTTATTAAAAATAATTTGAAATCTAGATTTTATTTTTATTATTCATTCAGTATAATATTTAATTAGTTAGCCTAGCTGTTTCTTTTTTCTATAAATAAAGCAGGTCCTCTAAATAAAGTCATATTTGAAAGCAATAATAGCGTCATGTTTGAAAATGAAGGAAGACATAACATTGATTCAGCGTTGTTCTAATATTATTAATAATCGAAATGACGTTTAGGTTTTGTAAGGATTTCAACGTAAAACAACATTAATTGATGGTGCAAAAGTGATGACAAATCAACGTCAGGTGTCAACGTTGATTCAACGATATAAGATCGACAGCGGAATGTTGATCCAACATCTTTTCAACCTCGGTCTGCTATCTGGGTAACCTATAAATTCAATTTATTTCCCTCAAATATTGAAACAATATTTTATTTTCTTTCCTTTCTGAATTTTACATTAGAATTACATAACTGATTAGGTTTTTCTTATCTCTCAATCAAATTTCTCCTTTCTGGCTTATACCCGTAACACATAAATAAAACATGTTCAATTGTTTCTATATCCCTGCAGATACAGCTACCCACCCTGTGTCTAACGTTCATTGAAAATAAGTTGGGAATTTAATTCAAGTGACGAGAATTGGGCAGCTCATGATTGGCTGAAAAAAGCTGTTAAATAGAGAGAAGTGTTGATGAGCAAAGGTGGAACAGAAAACCAAATTAGCTCAAGACAAGAATAATGCACAATAATATTCCACTTTTTTCCCTAAATTTTAAGACTTCTTTTTTATCGCCCCTTCTGGGACTTTTTTAAGGGTCTATATGTGTATCTAATCATTCATTTCCATCATACATGCAGTTTTCCTTGGCCTCTACTTTTTCTCGACTTATTCGCCCATTTAGCCATTCATCCATCAATCTATCTACCTTAAGGGGATAGAGGAGGAGACGGCAATTGCCAATGAATTTTTAGAGGCCATCCCACTCACAGATTCCATCACAGGCTGAAAAATTCTGTGAGGGCAAGAAAAAAAATGAAATTGAGACATGGTGGAATTTATTGCCCATAAAATTCCATTCTACTATCTGATTTGAAAAGTCCAGTCCTCCTAGCTTGAGAAAATCTATTTCCCGCACATTTTAATACCCGGCGTAGCAGTCCTCATAATTCATCGGAGTGTGTTAGGCTCACTTTTATTAGATCTGAAACAAATTTTGGTGGGGATCCTATAGGTCATTAACCATGGAGTAATTTTATCCTTGTTTCCCTAATGATGCCATAATGGTGAGTGAATTTCTTAACTAAAGACCAAAGAACATTGTGAAGGTCAGCTTCATCTGCAGACTCCGTCAAGCGCTTCCCACAGAGATTGGAAAACTCGCACAGTTTTGGAGGAGTCATTAATAACCTTAAAGCTGAGAGCCTATTTGCGTTCTCGCTCTTCACCTTTTAATTCCTCTTTTTCACGTCTCACTCTTTCCTTCAAACGATGCGCGTGTGCGTGCGCTTGGAAGAAACGGCAGTGCAGTGACATACAGATCCCAGATGTGATGCCGCTATAATTTGAATTTTATGCCTTTGTTATCGCTTTAATCATTTTCTTTATTCGTTTTGTTCCAGCGAACTGGGAGAGACACCTGATAGGCTCAAGCACCCAGGGAGCCATTTTTATTTGGAATGTGGTGCAGGGTCTAATTAGAATTTGAATTTTGCTGAGCCTTGAAATGGCTGGTACTTTATCCTGATCACTTTAGATATTGTTCCAAGTCAATCATTTGTCATTGCAAAGCATGCTGGGAAGGGCTCGCCTAATGAATCCGCGCAGTTGTTCACCGCTTTTTGCTGCCCTGGCGTTTTTGCCCACTTAGGCGGCGGGACGCGCCGACGATGCTGCTCACGTGGCCATGTAACGACGCCGCGGCCCTCGGAGCTCTGCCAACATCGTCATAAGCTATCCCTGCACGTATGGACTCCTCCTGCTCCCTCTCCCGCCGTTTGCTCTCCTATTTCAGTGAGCAAAGTCATGAGGAACTTTGGATGCTGTTACTGTACAACCCAAACGATAAAGTTAATGGTGTCAAGTTTAGTGTCAAATACGACGTCCTTCTTAATTCATTGGCCGTCATTGACAGTGAAGGAAAATGATATTTTGGCTAACATGCTAATCGATATTCGTAGTCCTGTTTCAATTGTTTTAGTACAAAATAAAATAAAATAAAGATATTAAAACCATAGTGTAACTCACAATAAAATACAATGGTACCTCTACATACGAAGTTAATTCGTTCCAGGACCTTGTTTGTAAGTCGAAATGGTCGCATGTGGAGCAGGATTTTCCCGTAAGAATACACTATAACCCCATTAATTCGTACCACAACCCAAAAACCTACACTAAATCCTTAACAAATACTGCTGGTACTATTATAAATGGCAATTACACATAAAGTAGCAAAACAAATAAATTATAAATCAGCGGTCTCAAACCGACTCCACAAAGGGCGGCAGTGGGTCCTGGTTTTTGTTCCAACAGATCCAGCACAAACAGTTCAACCAATGAGGTTTCTACTAACATAAGCAGCACCTGATTGCAATCAACTGATTACACTTGTAAGAAACCAGATTGGTGAAAAGGTATTTGTCTCGTTTGGTTGGAATGAAATCCAGTACCCCCTGCGGCCCTTTGAGGACCGGTTTGAGACCACTGTTATAAATAAAAATCGGAATAATAATATAATAATAATAGGACTGTCAAACGATTAAAATTTTTAATCGAGTTAATTACAGCTTAAAAATTAATTAATCATAATTAATCGCAATTCAAACGATCTATAAAATATGCCATATTTTTCTGTAATTTATATATATATTCTGTAAAATAATTTGTTGGAATGGAAAGATAAGACACAAGATGGATATATACATTCAACATACGGTACATAAGGACTGTAGTGGGCATTTCACTCTACTGTCATTTAAATCTGTCTATGCTGTCCTCACTCCGAAGCGTCTACTTTTTCCAAAGCTAGACAGCTAGTGAACGACGCCTTAATAATCAGACTTCTTCCTTTTTCATCTGATTTATTAATAAAATGGCCTCAAACCACTGTCTTCTTTAGACCGTAGCGAAACTACAAAAAAAAAAGTACACAAGCATTGCATTAGCAACAATGTTAGCTTAGCACGCTATATAGGTTCACTAAACATAAACAAAAAGCATCTCATACAAAAAATATAACATTTCGCTGACTAACATAATATGTACATTCTTTACAACAACCATACTTACGGACAAATCTTGTCCAAGGATCATATAAGTACAACATTACAACGTAGGCGTTAGCCCGAGACGTCGTGCAGCCATATTGAACTGGCAAGAAAGCAATAAACCATGTCGCAAAGCGACCACAAGAGTTCGCTGTTAGACAGCACAAAAAAACTTGCTGTAAAACTTACCAAAAGGCAGAATACTGTCTGAGCAGGACATGTGCGTTAATTGCGTCAAATATTTTAACGTGATTAATTTAAAAAATTGATTACTGCGCGTTAACGCGATAATTTTGACAGCCCTAAGTAATAATAATAATTCCTGTAATAGTGTAACGAATCGGGTTGTAATATGGCGGACGTTTTTTTTGTACCTGAACGCACCATGTGGCTGACGTGACACAGAGGGAGCGGAGCGGCTGAGAGTTTACTTTCGCTTTCAATGTTTTCTTGACAACACCGTCAACTTTGGCGGTCATGTTTTGTGTTGGATAAGTTCTGAAAAAATGATAAAAAAACCTGACGAAGCTGGCGATTTCTTTGGCGATGTTACCACAATAATAATTGTCATCTTAACTTATAAGGACTGGCGAACGGTGGTCGGAGGAGGACCTTGAAGATGCTCGAGCGTATGACGTGGCACTCGTGAGGTTTCCGCTGCTATCGCCATTTTGGAAGCGGGAAACATAAACAGTGAGGCATTTCAAAACAGGTCGCTCTTTAAAAATGGTTGGAAATTATTGTGCGGTAAAGAATTGCAACAACCGATCGAATAGAAAGGAGAATGTACAGCTCGACGGAACGCCATTGAGTTTCTTCCGGATCCCTACATGGAGAAAAGGCGAGGGAAAGGTCATATCTGAACTTACCAAACGTCGAAGAATGGCATGGGTGGCCTCGATCAGAAGGAAGGGCATAACGTTTGATTCTCCAGTTACACACAGAGTTTGCTCTATGCACGTCCACTCCGGTAAGTTAATTTCGTTTGTTTACGCAAATTTCGGTAACTTTATGCCCTAAGTCGGCCTGTTGTTAGCTATAGCTACAGCTAAACAACTAGCATGCATACATGTGCATTGTCTTCATAAGACATAATTCCTGTCGTTGCTAAATGAAAAAGCTGTAATATTTTGATGTGAGAGAGTGGCAAAGAATTTGTACACAGGCTACATTTTGTGCAACAAAAAATTCGTACATCCGTGGTCACAGACTAATGTAAACACACATTGCCTACCTTTGCTAGAAAGATGTTGTTGCTGTTTGCAATGGTCATAATGTGCAGATCCTGCACCCATCCGCAGCAAAACTGTTCGTAGCTTTGTAGCGATTTGTAGTTTTGGAATTGCTGATGAGTGTAGTAACTTACACCAAACACTAAATACAGCATGATATCCATTTCGCGTAGTGGTGGAAGCTTGTAGACATCATTATTCCATTTGTGTTCGGCTTGCTCTTAAGGGTCAACATTGTTCACATCCTTAAAATTGCTCACATATCTGTCCTTCGCCGGGGTAACAAGTTTGTCTCTGTATCGAACTGGCAAGTTTTCCTTACTTTTTTCCATCTTTGGCACTCGTAGATGAATTGTATTTGCTGTTAAGTTTAAATGTCCCGTGATGCAGACGTGCTTCCGAAATGGCTGCATTGTCGCAAATCTCGCATGATCCCGTGCTGCTGTGACGTAAACACTCGAGCCTAATTGTTGAGCCAGTTCATGGATGCGCACCCCACGCTCATATTTTTGTATAATTTGCATCTTCATTTCAATGGTAAGTGTCAATTTTTCATTGTTTGACCATCTGTATAAACCTTTTTCAAACCTGTGTTGTTTCTCTCACAAGAAAATTTGCCGTCCGTCCGTCCGTCTGAGGTGCTTTCATGTCATCGTATTTCGAGCATGTCGTCGGATGTAGAAACAAATGGCAATTCAAATTTTACGTCGGATGTCGGAAAGATTGTGTGTCGAAGCGATGGTATGTCGAGGTACCACTGTACATCTAAAACATGAGTGCATGAGAAAGAAATTTCATCGTTGTTCTTGTTATTTTTACTGTTCTCCACTCGTATTAAATGGTCTACTTCAGGGTTGTCCAAACTTTTTGCAAAGGGGGCCAGATTTGGTGTGGTAAAAATGTGGGGGGCCGACCTTGGCTGACGTGATTTACGTAGAACAATATATTTAAGCAAATTTTAGCAAGCCATTCCGTGTGTCACATTTGCTTTATTATTTTTTTAAATTAATAATTTCAACAATCTCCTTAGCCTTTGTGGCGTTCTCTTTTGACTCTCGGGCTCTTGCAAAATACTGCTGCTGTAAAATTAAACTGGCTTTAAGTTGCTTTAATTTCTCGCTACGGATCTTCCCTGTAATCTTGTCGTACATGTCAGCGTGTCTTGTTTGGTAATATCACCTCACATTGAACTCTTTAAAAACAGCGACTGTCTCTTTGCAAATGAGGCGGACACAGTTGTTGCGTATTTTAGTAAAGAAATAGTCCAATTTCCACCAATCCTTGAATCGTAGGCTGTCGCAGTGAACTTTTTTTTGTTGATTGTCGCCATTTTAGATTTTAAATTGGGAGTAAAGGGTCACACGGGGTAATGTTGCTTTGAGTGCTGCTGCCTTTTAGTGGGTAAATGAGGAGCAGCATTTAGTGTGTAAGCTACTTCATATGCTGGTAGCAGCACTGCTGACCAATTTATTAAGTCTGTGCGGGCCAGACGTTATTGATTTTATGACAGAGGCTGGGGGCCGGATGAAATTTGACCAAGGGCCGCATTTGGCCCCCGGGCCGGACTTTGGACATGTCTGGTCTACTTTGAGATAAATCGTTGTTAGAGCTTTTTTTCGGATTATCTAAGTTAGTGTTCTTGGAGTCAGGTAATGGTTACAAAAATGTGAATGCGCGGCGTTTGACTATGAGGTGTCATGCCAACAATGGCGAAAGACGGCTGTTCAAATGGATTGGACGTCCATTGCCGTAAATGCAGAAGTGGTTTGAGTAGGCAAGGCAAGGCAAGGCAAATTTATTTATATAGCACAATTCAACACAAGGCAATTCAAAGTGCTTTACATCACATGAAGACCATAAAAATCACATTTAAATCAACACAACGTAAAAACCAAGACAAATGATCGCATTTAATCACAGAATAAAAATAAATAAATAAAAATAAAACAAAAATAAAAATCAAGCAAAAACTACTACTACTAATAATCATTGAAATCAGCAATGGAGATAAGCACAAGAGGAATAGAAGGCAGGTAGGTTGAAATATATAGACAGTTATGGATATGCAGTGCCAAACAAAAGCGTTTTTAGCCCTGATTTAAAGGAGCTAACAGTTTGAGCATACTTCAGACGTTCGGGTAACTTGTTCCAGAGGTGAGGAGCATAATAACTAAATGCTGCCTCACCCTGCTTGGTTCTTGTTCTTGGAACATGCAGAAGACCCGTTCCAGACGACCTTAGGGGTCTAGATGTCTCATAGGAATCTAACAAGTCAAGCATGTATTTTGGTCCAAGGCCATTAAGTGTTTTGTAGACGAGCAGTAGTATTTTATAGTCTATCCTCTGACTCACTGGAAGCCAGTGTAGCGATTTCAAAACCGGTGTAATGTGGTCCAGCTTCCTTGTATTTGTGAGGACTCTGGCTGCAGCATTCTGTACTAGCTGCAGCTTCCTGACTGATTTTTTATCAAGACCTGTAACTATACCGTTGCAGTAGTCCAATCTGCTGAAAATGAATGCATGCATAAGTTTTTCCATGTCTTGTTGAGTCAGAAGCCCCTTAATTCTGGTTATATTTTTTAGGTGGTAATAAGCGGATTTAGTGACGGACTTTAGATGGCTATCAAATTTGAGGTCTGAGTCAATAATTACGCCAAGGTTTCTGACTTGATTTGTAGATGTAAGTGACATTGTGCTAAGTTGGCTGCTTATCTTTGACCTTTCCTTTTTTGGCCCAAAAATGATCACCTAGTACCTAGAGTAGCCAAAAATTTTACTCAAGTAAGAGTAGTGTTACTTCAAAATAATATTACTCAAGTAAAAGTAAAAGTAGTCATCCCAAAAATGTACTCAAGTAAAAGTATAAAATAATTTGTTGAAAAGAATACTCCAGTAATGAGTAACATTGTGAGTAACTGCTTAAGATGTTTGATTTAAAAAAAAAAAAAATAGATTTTTTTTTCTCAGCACAAAGCTATCCACATGAACTGTTATTAATATACTGGATTATAGCATCTCATTGGGGGAACTGGTTGAGCTACTGTTGACAAAAAAAAAAAAAAAAGTAAAATCTAATATGTACAATAAAGAAGGAAAATGGAATGACTAGTGTAGCCAATGTAGAGTACCGTTTTTTCTTCACAAATCTACTCAAGTAAAAGTAAAAAGTATGGCTTAGTAAAACTACTCTTAGAAGTGCATTTTCTCAACAAAGTTACTCTGTTAAATGTAATGGAGTAAATGTAACGCGTTACTACCCACCTCTGCGTGGATGGTGCTGAAACATGTTCATTCACTGTCAGCCGTTAAATAAATTTTTTTGTTGTCAAAAATAATGTGTGACTGTAAATTTTTGTCGTAAAAATGTTAAAATGTGAATGATGTGAATATCAAAGATATGAACCTTGTACATGGATGTGTCAATGAGATATAAAGGGAAATTTTTGTTCAGAAAATAATGACCGTCAATCAAATTGTTTTTTTTTTTTTTGCACTTATTCACCATTTCAAAAGGATTGCGGGAGCGTTTTTGACATTTTTGTGTGGTGTCTGGAGAAAGATTAATGAGTTTAATTAGTAAACATTCATGTCTGTCAATTTCATTAGTGCAAAACACCACTCTAAAGTGTGAAAGCTTCAAATACTTTCAAAATATTAATTATTTAGTTCAGTGATTTTCAAAGTGTGTTGTGTAGCAAAATGGTACATAAATCTAACTAAACAAACTCTGAATTTACTGTTCAAACTTTAATTTTTTGTTCACAGTTGCTTAACTCATTCGCTCCAATTGAAGGCAATAAACACAAAATACGTTGCCCAGATGCAGTTTCGTTGTACAACAAAATGTAATGTTGCTCACTGCCAGAATTTAAAAGGATGGATGGTTGGTATCTATTGCTGTCAATGGCAACCAATGTGAACTTATTCGTAGACAGATGTAAAATTTGTGTATTTCACTGTGTATATAACTAAATACGCCATATTAAATTTTCTCTCTTTCTCTACCTATAGTCACAATTTATCTGTGATGTTGACACACAGTAGTTAAAAGTTGTTCAAAAATCTCCCCAGTCAGAGAATGTTGACTGCGCATGTATGTGTCAGTGGCTCAAGTAGACAACCATCTGCCCCTTACATCTCGCTGTGAGAAGCGGACGTGGTAATGTTGTTTTGTCACAGTCTATCTGGGAGAACGTGTGTCCTCCTTGCAGAGCCCCCCCTTAGAGCCTCGCTCAGATGTATTTTATTACCAGGACGCCTTCGCATGGAGAGATTGGAGCTGACAGGCGTTTAGGTTCCGAAATGTAGCAATAAATGGCATTCTCGGGGTGCTG
This sequence comes from Corythoichthys intestinalis, assembly GCF_030265065.1. NCBI lineage: Eukaryota > Metazoa > Chordata > Actinopteri > Syngnathiformes > Syngnathidae > Corythoichthys > Corythoichthys intestinalis. Next base: position 37,055,170 of record NC_080404.1, read on the forward strand.
ATGTGCACTTTCATGAGGTGATTTGACGAGCAAATGCGTGCTACACTGTCCAGAGGTGCTTTGACATTAATTTGCTTCCATTGACACCAATAGGCATCCAATTCATTTGATCTAGGAGGGCTGGGAGTATATAATTGCTGCCAGTTGGAATTGGTTTAACTTCTATAACCGTCAATGGCAGAGAATCATCATCATTCACTGCCAGCCAGCTCTTCAAATGGACTTGACATCTATCTATGTCAATGATAGAAATTAATTAGTCATTCTTTGCCGACGATAAAGTAAATATGCCTTTGAGTATTGTTGCTCTAATTTGCTTGTGATGCTTACTTGAATGAGCAATTTTAAGTTGTTTCAGGATTTACTATAAATTCTCCACTACAGAATGCAAGTGACAATATGGAGCACCACCAAAATTGAATAATATTTAAGAAAAATGCACATTTTAGCCACACCTGACTATAATCCGCAAGCGTCCACGTTTTCATATCAGATTTTTAGAAAGACTGTAGAAAGATGATACACAGAAAGATCTGACTGATCAAAACTGACTTTACTAAACAACATGGTATTAACAGCAACACGTTGTGCTGGGTCCTCTCCATTCATACATTACCAAACAACGTCACAAGGCATGTACTGCTGTGGTCATAGCCAGTCTGACACCACAAAAGCACTTCTGTAAAAAATAAGGTAACTATAAATACAAAGAAGGAAAAAAAATCAATTCCCTTTATCTACACTTTTTAGCTTCCTACCTCGGTGATAAAACCCCCATTTTCCATAAAGAACTCAGCTACCAAAATGCTAGTTTAGCAGCTTTTCCGTAGCAAAATGTGGCTATCCTTTAGCAAAACCATCATAGTTAGCGCTAAATCGTCCTTTTTTCTTGCCTCCTTTCATCTATCTGTTTTCTTCAGTTTTATTCAAGGTTGGGTCATAGGGCTTCAGCAGGAAAGCCCAGACTTCCTTATCCCTAGCGACTTGGTCCAACCAGCACTAGCTCGAGTTCCTTTCCTAAAAGGGAGGTGACATTCCACTTCCCGAGAGCCAGCTTCTGTAGCTGGAGCTCAGACTGCCAAGGTCTTAATCTTCAGTCAACTCCCATCTCCTTTTGCAACCGACTCCCTTGGGCCATCCCACAGGTTGTGGGAAAGCAGGACCTACGTTGTCTTCATGGGCTATGTCTGAATGGGCCCCAGGGGTGCAGACTCAGCCACCAGGTGCTTGCCAACAGGTCACTCTTCCAGGTCTGGCTTCAAAAGCTGGGGCCGGTGACAAAGACCAGGGAAAGGAAAATGTAAATCCAATTATCTTTCTTCTTAAAACGGCTCTTTTGTGTTTTTCTTTGTATGGTTCGTCACCTGGGACTTGTTTGCCTCGGGCAGAGGTGTCGAACCGATTCCACAAAGTGCCGCAGTGGGTCCTGGTCTTTATCCAACATGTCCAGTACAGACAGTTCAACCAATGTGGTTTCTGCTAAAATAAGAAGCACCTGACTGCAATCAACTGATTACACTTGTAAGATACCCGATTGGTGAAAAGGTATTCTTCTTGTTTTGTTGGAATGAAATCCAGCACCCATTGTGGCCCTTTGAGGACCGGTTTGACACCCC